>NC_090824.1:5558076-6174807 GCF_028021215.1 Eschrichtius robustus
TGTTAGCTCCCCGACCAGGGATCGAACCTGCATCTCTTGCATTGGAAGCACGGAGTCTTAACCACTGGCCCACCAGGGAATTCCCTCACTCCACTTTTTTTAGATCCCTACTCAAGGGGCACCTCCAGGAAGTCTTCCCTGACCACCCATCCATCACCCCCATCCCCTCCTGGCCTCTGACTCGGCTTAAAAAACAAAAAAACAAAATCTTAACATTCCCTGATATTATTATAAAATCAGCGTGTTTACATGTTTATTGTCTGTCTTCCTCAGAACCTAAATTCCACGAGGGCAGGAATTTTGCCTGTCTTGGGCACTGCCGTACCCCAGAGCCTGAGACCATGTCTAGCACATACGAGGCCCACAGTGAATACTAGGGATTGTGCCGAGGACTGACCCACCCTGACCAGCCCTTAATGGGGAATAAGGGCTCCTCCCTCCATTATTCATTTAATCATCACAAGGGCCCATGAAGGGGGGCTTCCCTGGTGGTGCAGTGGTTAAGAATCCGCCTGCCAATGCAGGGGACATGGGTTCGACCCCTGGCCCGGGAAGATCCCACATGCCGCGGAGCAACTAAGCCCATGCGCCACAACTACTGAGCCTGCGCTATAGAGCCCATGAGCCACAACTACTGAGGCCCGCGCGCCTAGAGCCCGTGCTCCGCAACAAGAGAAGCCACCGCAATGAGAAGCCCACGCACCGCAACGAAGAGTAGCCCCTGCTCGCCACAACTAGAGAAAGCCACGCGCAGCAACAAAGACCCAATGCAGCCAAAAATAATATTAATTAATTAATTAATTAAAAAGAAAAAAGAGCCCATGAGGGTGAGAGTGTTACAGACAGGGAGACCCAGGTGCGGGCCCCCCAGTGTCACCCAGCGGCATTGGTCAGCATGGAGGATCTGGGTTTGGTCTCAGGCCGACCCCATCCTCCCAGCACTGGGGAGGCTGGTGCATGTACACGTGTGAGTGCGTTGATTACGTTCATGCCCACATTTCCCCCTGACCACCGGGACCCCCTTCCTCCATCCCTTAGTCACCTTGGGCTCAGCCCCTCCCAGGCAGGGCCCTGGGGCTGTCCTCTGCTGCCAGAGCTGCTGTTCTGTGAGGTAAATGAATCAGGAACCCCCCGGCCCCCGGGGCACCTCTTCAGACCTTCTTGACCTCACTGGCCCTGGGATCTACAGGCGTGGCTCACCCCGCACCTCCCACCGAGGGCATCCCCATTGATGAGACGCTTGGGACCCCACTCATCTCCCACGTGGGCCTTATCCAGAATGTGGGGGAGTTAATGCCTGATGTGGCAGACCTTTGACCCTTGGGAGAAGGGAACTGATGGATAACTTGTTCTGCCCTCCTCCTCCCCCCCCACCCCAGGACAGTCCTGATTCACAGTTTGTGTGGTTTCTTGGAACCACAGTCTTGCCAGTTCAAGCCATCAGTCACGTTTGGCAGCAGCCGACTCGCAACTGCATCCTTGACTGGGCTCTCCCTCTGCCCCTTGTCACTTCCGCTTACAGCGTCCTCTCACCCTAATAAGGGATAGAGCCATGAGCTTTGCCCCAGGTTCTGCTTTCTGGGAAACCAGGCAGTGGCAACAAATGTGACCAGGCCTCTCCCAGCTTCAGGCTCCAGCGCCCACCACCTGAGAGCTGAGAGCTGAGAGCCCCCCAGAGCAGAGGCCTTAGCACCCCAGGCTCTCTAAGGGACTCCCTCGGTTAGAGCCTCTGACCTGAGCATATGTAACTGTTTATGTGCCTGATACCCCCCCGCTCACCCCCTGTGTGAGCTCACCAGGCCAAGGCCTGGTCTGACTCAGCCCTGGGCCCCCGAGGCGTCAGGGGATGCTCTTCCCGCAGCAGGGGAGGTGCAGACAGGCACACGCTCCCCCCTCACAGGCAGGGCCAGGCTGGGTTCCAACAGGAGGCCCTCAGGGGCAGAGGGTGGCAGGCTGCCCTCCTGGCTGTGTTCTCAGGCTCCTGGCCAGGGGCCGTACCCTCCCTTTACACGATTGTGGCTTTTGGTCACACCACGGCCTGTCCTCCTGGCCCAACTACTGCTACTGTGGGCCTGAGGGCCACTTGGTGACGTGCTTGTGGGTCTGGTCAGTACTGCCCAGGCCCAGACAGGGAGAGCGTTTTCACATGTTCCAGACGGCCAGGCCCTGGCCTCTGTGCAGTGCCACCTCTCCCACGGTTCCCCTGGAGCCTCCTGTGACCCAGCCAGCAGCCGTGGGTGGACCAGGGAGGGTCTTTGTGCACACACGCCTCATTTAGTCATTGCGAGGTAGGGTCATTGTGATTTCTACTGTATAGATGAGAACCTGAGGCTTAAAGGAGGCCAGGCGCCAAGAAGTGGCCAAGCCAAGGCTCAGACCAGGCCTCATGATGCCCAGACCAGGGCTTTTCTCAGATTACTCAGAAGAGTTTCATTCAACAAGTGTTTACTGGGTACCGACTCTGTGCCAGGCACTGTCCTCGGCTCCAGAGACACAGTGGGGAGCAAAACAGACTTCTGGAAGCCAATCTGAATGCCCTCCACTCATCAAAACCCCACCCAGAACTAGAGATGGAGCAGGGAGGGCCTCGAGGGAGCCAGGCTGGAATTTCAGCATCCATGCATCAAACCACTGGGTCCGGCCAACCCTTACTCATGACCCATGCACTCTTACTTACACACAATACAAACCTGGTGCCCAGGCCTGAGTAGTCCAGAGCAGGAAATGACAAGAGGGTGCAGCGGTCGCTGCTCGCAAGGAGTTCAATCGGCAACTAGCCTCACAGTGGTCGGTGAGGGGGAGGCAGCAGAAAACCCATGGAAAACCAACCCAGTATCACATTGCTTAGCTGTCTGGGCCTTTCAGCACAGGGGCAAACAGCCTGCCCACATTATCGCCCCGAGGTTGCCAATGTGCCGTCGCTGACACTCATGAGCCATGGTCCTGAGTCCCGAAGGCTTCTCATGTCCACCGTCTACTCTTTAGGAAGACCAAGTCTTTTTTTTTTTTGGCTGCGCTATGCAGCTTGCGGGATCTGAGTTCCCCGACCAGGGATTGAACCCGGGCCCTCAGCAGTGAAAATGCTGAGTCCTATCACTGGACCACCAGGAATTTCCCCAGGAAGACTGAGTCTTTGTACACAGTATTCTCTTATAGGACATTCCCTTCTCGCCCACTTCTGCATCTGGCAAACTCCTATTCATGACTCAAAGCCCAACTCAACAGTCTTCCCTTACACCTCTATTCTCTCAGGGCCCTGATTCCCCCAGCCCTTGTGGATGCTCCTACAGTTCTCTGTCCATATCTCAGACACAACATTCACCAAACTGTAATTCTGTAGCTTGCAGTGTGAGCTCTCCACTTCTGCTGTCACCTCCCCACTGCTCAGCTGGTCTGCTTGACTAGGACTTAATTATCTCTTTGTGTGTCCACCCCATAGGCTGTGAGACCATCCAGGGCAGGGACCCCAGGGCCCAGCACATGGTGGGGCTTCAAGAAGGCAGGCAAGGTGATTAAGACAGGGGCTTTGGAGTCAGAGGACACTGGAGACTGAGTCTACCATTCCCTGAGTGACCTTGGGCAATTTCCTTACCCTCTCTGTGCCTATGTCTTCATCTATAAAAGGGGAAAAAATTCGAACCTCATAGAGTTATTGGGAGGAATAAACTGAAATGATGCATGTGTTTGTTGAAATAATGCTCAGACAATATGGACTATCAAGAGGCAACTCAGTGTTCCCTCCTCCAGGAAGGCTTCCCTGACTTTTTCAGGGTAAGTGTGGCCTTTCTCACTATGGCTCCACAGTCACCCTTGGGAAGCCTTTTGGCCATTCTGGTAAGTGTCTGTGTGTCTGTCTCCTGAATTGAACAAGGGGACTTTTGAGACTGAGCTTGCTACTGGCCAACTGCCTCTGGGCCCAGCACCCAGCATAGGGCCAACTCCTAACAGGCTCCGAGGAAATGTCTGCCCAGTACCTGAGCCTGCAGAGCATGTTTTGCACAGACTTCTATCAGAAACCATGCTTTGAAGATTTTAGGTACTTAAAGAGGCCACCTCAGTTACATGGGAAGTTCGTCATGTGGACTGGCTCCCATCAACCTGAGACCTGAGCGGCCATGTGTCACAAGTTGTCTCTACTCCTCCCAATGACACAGGCATCAGATGGACGAGGGCAAAGCCCCAAGAAAGGGTCTAAAGGGGCCAGGAGGGACTACTGCCATCCTGGGCATCTAGAGGAGTTGTGGGTGCCAGATAGGGGCAGGTTCGGGGGGGACTTTGGGCGTAGGCATGGTTTCATGGTCTCTCTCTCCATCTGGAGTCCAAGCAGATGTGGATCCCTGAATGCCGTCATTGACTGAAACTTGTAAATAAGGTACCTTGGCCACCTCCCCTCGTGGAAATCTGGAGGTGCTCAATCCAGACGCAGCCTTGGCTTGCAGAGAATACCATCCCCCATCTAGCACTCTCCTTCCCTCCCTCCCACGAGGGCCTGCCAGGGAAACTGTGATCCAGCCTCGGGTGCACTCTCCAAGCTTGCTCCAGACATGAGGTCACTCCCAGAGATGCCTGGGGTGAGATGCTAGTGGCCATTCTACCACTGCTTGCGCAAGGCCAGGCCGTGCTGGGAAGGCTCCCAAGGAGAGAGGGGAGCCTCCTGCCAGGGGAGGGGTAGCAGGACTGAACCTTCCCTTCTCCCTCCTCAGACCTGCACACCTTTGGGCCCTGCTGAGCCTGGCACATAGTAAACGCTCAATTAAAAAAAGTGGAGTAGATGCATGCACTCTGCTATGTGACCAGGGTGGGAAGACCACCAGATCTGGTCCCCAGGAGTCCCCAGGCACGTGAGCTAGGTGGACACTTGGCCAGACCATTCCGGCTCCCCTGAGAGGCACAGTGGGTGCTCAGCAGAGTACACCAAAGGACAGCTGCCCACCCCCTTGCATTCTGGAGCTCCCCAGGGTCTGTCTCCTTGTCTGCTCCCAGCCCCCCCTTATTTCTTACCCAGATGGCCCATTCACACGGCAGTGATTGTGGTCCAAGTGCCACCATGGTCACCACTGAGTTGCGTGACCACCAAGCAAGTCCCTGCCACTCTGGGCGTTCCCTGAATCAGCCTGTAGGCCCCACTCAGTCTCTGCTCAGGGCTGGGCAGCCAGTGGGGACCAAGGAGGCACTAGAGAAACCCAGGCAGAATCGTCCACTGAGCCGTGAGTATGTGTCATTTAGTCTTCATGGCAACCCTGGGGGGGAAGCTAGGATCGCCCCTGTTGTAAACATGACGCAACTGAAGTGCAGTGATGACCTGCCCAGGGTTGCAAAGCCAGGAAGTGGCAGAGCCAGGATCGAACCGTAGTATGTCTGAATCTAAGCCAGCCCTCTCGCTCCTCCCATCAGCGCCTGCCCCTGCTGGCTGAAGGCTACGACTCTGTGCTGTGTGGGCAGGACCCCTCCACCCATGGGTCCTCTCACTGCCCAGGTGCTGGGCCAGGGCCAGCCTTAGGACTTCTCAGCCTTGACCCATTGCCGGCCAGGGGTTCTGGTCAGGCACTCCGGAATCAGGAAAGCGAACAGCTAAGGCACAATCTGGTGTGAGCAGAAGCAGGACCTCAGCCCTCACAGGGGGCAGAGGGGTTTCACCAAAGGGATGTCACTGGGGTGGTCCTGGAGGATGAGAGCGCCTATGCCGATACCGGGTGGGAGCGCCATCCCAGGGAAAGGGCACAGCACAAACCAAGGTATGGTCTGGAATCACCTGGGACATCTCAGCACCGGGGGTCACCCAGGATCAAGCACCAGTGCACGTCAGGATCCCGGAGTAATGAGGGTCTGTCAGACAGCTCCTTCAGGTTGGGGGAAGGGCCCTCATTGGGAGCAGTGTCCCCCCAAACCCCTCGACAAACCCAAGTCCAGCGCTTTGACCACGCCCTCCGCAGGGGTCTGCGGCTCCCATCTCCCCGGGGGGCAGCGCAGGGGAGTCCCCAGCGGGACAAAGGCTTCCCACCCTGGTACTCCGACAAGGGCAAGGCTCTCCAGGGCCGAGGCACTGGGGGTCTTTAGGCGGTGCCAGGGCAGAAGAGCCCCCCAAACTCTGAGGGAGTGATGACCTCATCAGGAGGGGAAACCGAGGCCCAGAGAAAGCCCAAGTCACAAAGCTAATGATGGCAAAGCCCAGAGCCATCCCAGGATGCCCGAATCCCTGCCCCGTGCCCAATTACTCCTGCCGGGGGCGGGTGGGGGGGCCTCGGGTTCCAAAGCCCGCCGCCCACTCTTGATCTTCGCCCAGTGGGGTTGCCAGAGCCGACCTCCCATCTGGGAACTAGGCCCCTGGCGCGCGCCCCGCGCGCCCGCTCACCTGGCACAGCAGGTCAAGCGCGTAGCCGGCGCACTCGGCCCAAATCGCGGCGTCCACGCGCGCCGCCAGGGCCCCGAAGCGCCGGGCCAGGGCCGCGTCGTGCTCGGGAGCGCAGCAGCCGAATGCCGAGTACTGCGCGCAGAAGCGCAGCGGCTGCGGCGGCCGGAAGGGCGGCCTGAAGTCCAGGCACTGCGGGTGCGCCGCGGCCCCGAGCGCCCGCAGCGCCAGCAGCGCCAGCAGCGTCCGGACCCCGGTCCCGGCGCCGGCCCGCCGGCCCGCCATGCCGCCGCCCCGCTCCGCCCCGGCCCGGCCCGGCCCGGCCCGCGGAGGCAGAGGCGGAGGGAGGGCACCCCCGGCTCAGTGCGGCCCACAAGTAGCCGCCGGCCGCGCCCTGAGCGCCCGCCCCTCGCCCCGCCAGCACCCTCCCGGGGCGCCCGCCCCGCAGGGCCTGGGGTTTGGGGACCTCCCCTGCTAGGAGGTCACCTCTGGTCGGGGATGTCCCGGCGGGACTGAAGGAAGAGGGGCGCGGTGCAAAACTCGGAACTCGGCGCGACCTCTGTTCCCGCCGTTCGGGCAGCCCTCTCCTCCTGGACCTGGAGTCTTTCCAGTTACAATGGCAGTGACCCGGCCTCCTGGGGCCTGGGTGCCGACTGTGTTTCCCGTTGGTTGCCGTCTGGGACGCAGCTGGCCCCCACCCCCGGCGCTTTTTAGCGCAGGACGTGCAGGAGCCCCCGGCCAGAGGCCTGGACCCCTGGATTCCAGTTCTACCTCTGACTGGGCCAGGGGAGGACCACGATGGAGCCAGTGGTTGGGAATGCTCACAGAATCACTTAAAAATGGGAGTGCAGCCGTGTAAAGGGCTGGTGGTGTTGCCCTGGGACTCACAAGAAGTGACACCTAGGCCCAGGGTGGGGAGGGAGGATGGGGCAGACTCTAGAATCCAACCTTGGCCCCCACCCCAGGCTTCTTCCCTTTCTGCCCTCCTGGGTCAGCAGATTCCCTGACAGCCTGGGACTGCAGGCCATGCCCCGCCCCCCGCCCACTGCTGTATACCTCCTGGGTGGGCATCCAGTCCATCCTCCAGCTCCTGCCCCAGCTTCTGCCCTGTATCACGCACCTGGGTTATGGAACCAGCTTCCCCAGCAGCCCCAGGCCTCTCCTCCCTCCCCATCACCACCACTCCGCAGAACCAGAGAGGTTTTTCTGAAAAGCAAATACCATGGGGTCCTTCCCATGCTGAACCAGGTCTGAGGCCTCTCGGAGGCCAGGGCAGTGGTTTGCACACTCTTTGGAGCAAGCCAGCCCCCTAAAAATGGACCTTCTGAGGCCCAGAGATTGTTACGGCCCCCTACAAAACTCTAATTCAAGAAATTCTGGGATCACTCTTTGAGCAACCCTGGTGTATAACACACAGAGCAGGCCGGGACTCAGCCTCCTGCTGCTCAGACAGGACCCCCTATATGCACGCGCACGCACACGCCCCCCACCCCAGAATCTCATAGCACCAAACCGCCCCCCACCCCTGGGCACTTTCCCAGGTGGACCTTGGCACTTGCTCCTCCCAGGAATGCCTTTCTCCACCTTCTCTGTCTGGCAAACTCCTACTTAGCCTTCATGACCCCAGCTCACAAACCCAGCCTGGGCAGGTCTCTTTGGGCTGCCCTGGGGAAGCCGATCTGTGTCTTTGTGCCACCCCTCATGGCAGGACTGGGGGTGGCTTCGATTCTGCAGGACTGTGAGCTCCCTGAGGTCCGTGGCTTAGGCCCGAACAGGTGCCGTGTATGAGCCAGAGAGTACACAGAAGATCAGACATCTCTAAGTATTTAAAAGAAGGGGAATTTAATGCAGAGAACTGATGACCAAGAAGCCATACAGGGGACAGTGAGGCAACCTTGAGACTAGCAACAGCAGTAAGATTCCACAAGTCCCTGGGGGCTTCCCTGGTGGCGCAGTGGTTGGGAATCTGCCTGCCAATGCGGGGGACACGGGATCGAGCCCTGGTCTGGGAGGATCCCACATGCCGCGGAGCAACTAAGCCCGTGTGCCACAGCTGCTGAGCCTGCGCGTCTGGAGCCTGTGCTCCGCAACAGGAGAGGCCACGATGGTGAGAGGCCCGCGCACCGCGATGAAGAGTGGCCCCCACTTGCCGCAACTGGAGAAAGCCCTCGCACAGAAACGAAGACCCAACACAGCCAAAAAATAAATAAATAAATAAGTGAAATTCTTTAAAAAAAAAAAAAAAAAAGATTCCACAAGTCCCTGAATGGAGGAACAGCAGGAAATGTTACTAAAGCCAAGGGACGAGGGTCACCTGGTCAAAGCCGGACACCCAGTGGGTCTGTCTGGTGGAGCCGAAGGAGACAATCCCTTCAGAGATACTGCCTGAGACAGAGGGAGAGAAATTCCCTGGCTTCTCCCTTCCTCTGGTCTTCCAGCTCCCTTCACTGGCCTACCTAGCAGGCAGAGGCTGGAGCTGCAGCCTGGGAAACGCAGCCCTCAGGGGCCCTCCTGCACACGATCTGGGCAAGGGCAGAGCCAAGACAGGAGCTGAAAAGGGCTTCTGCAATGGCCCCTTCCTCCCAGCCTGGAGTCAGACAGGGTGATGATACCTGTCTCAGTCTCTTCAGGCTGCTCTAACAAAATACCACAGACTGGGTGGCTTGCAAGCAACAGAAATTTATTTCTCACAGTTCTAGAGGCTCGAAGTTTAAGATCAGGGTGCCAGCACAGTTGGGTTCTGGTGATGGTTCCCTTCTGCATTGCAGATGGCTTTCTTATTGTATCCTCATATGGCAGAAAGAGTGATAGGAAGCAAGCTCGTGTCTTTTTACAAGGGCACTAATCCCACTCATGGGGGCTCCACCCTCGTGACCTAATCACCTCCCAAAGGCCCCACTTCCTAATACCATTGTCTTGGGGGTTAGAATTTCGACATATGAATTTTGGAGGGACACAAACATTCAGACCATAATAATAACATCAACACAGGGCCCTGGAAAGGGTGTACTGGGATGGGAGAGAAGCGGGGGACACGGAGCCTGGGCCATAGCCATGAACTTTGGGGACAGCCTCATCAATGCCCAATGTCATTCCCACAGGAGATGGCCAGGCAGACACCCTTCCCACCAACATACACACCTGGCGTGGCCAGGTACCGAGGCAGAGTCTGAGACCAGAACATGGTGTCATGCTGAGCCCCCATCCTCATCCGGGTGGAAAACCTAGAGATTTGTTCATTAGTTCATTTAACAAATATTTATTAAGCAGCTATGGGGCACGAGGCTCGAGGCCCCTGTGCCCACCTGGATGTTTTCTGGTGTGCTGGGCTGGAGACGACCTGCCGCCTGAGGTCACGGGGAGGGAGGCTGGAGGGCTCGGGCTCTGACTGGTGCCTCCACCACCGACTCACATTTGCCAGGGTCCCCAACACGCCTGTTGTGACAGGTCTCGGCAGCATGTGGGCACAGAGTCTTTGTGTTGAGACCCACTAGACAGACGAGGAAACACAGGCTGCATCACACAGCAAGCTGGTGCTTGAGAGTCTCTGGTTCCTCTCTGGTGTGTAGGAGCTCGGAAGTTGTTACTCCTGTCTTGCCAATAAGAAAGAGGCTGAACAGACTGAAAATTGGTGACTTTTCCTAGATCCATTCGAGGACTGAGGTCTGAGGGTCAACCGCCACCCCCAAATCTGGAGAGACAAGTAAGTCCAGAGTCCCAGCGGTGATCTGCTCACCTGGGGCAGAAGTTGCTGGAACCAGAGCCTGTCGGCAAGCTTCCAAGGTCATGTTGACGAATTGCTGGGCGCTCAGTGCAGAAGAACGTGAGGCTGAGGAACTCCTGGGGTGGGGGTGGGATTTCACAGTCTAAAGGAGGGGCCATGGTTTGGGGATTTTACCTCTAGGAAGCCCTCAAGCCCCCCTCACAGCTCTTGCAGGGGGAGGGGAAAGTGGCCCTCGTGAAATACCCCAACAGTGGTCTCCATAACAAAGGCCTACTCTCCAGGATTAAAGGCTTTCCCAGAGCCTGTCCGCCACCCCGCCAAGGCAGTCCCCCAACTCCAGCCACGTCTAACCTGCCTGTCTTACTTACCTAAGTGGAGGACAAGCTAAGAAGCACAAGTGAATGTCATAGCCCCTGATGCCTGGGCTCCTGCCAGAGCCGGGGGCCATGGGCTAGAAGGCCCGGACGATTTCACCAAATGCCATCTGGAGCCAGGGACATTTGTAGGGGGGAGGGGGACACTACCTGAGCAGCAGGAACAAAGCTGGTTCTTTGAGCCGATGTCCCCTCAAGCCCCGCGTGATGGAAACAGTGGCGGAAGCCAGGCCTGTGGCTAAGGAAACCTCCGGATTTTCTTCCCCAAACATTGGCTTCGTGTGTGCTGTCAGCAGATGCTTCAGGGCCCAAAGGCTGCCTTCTTGCCCATCCAGGCCCCTCCTGGCACAAGAGGGACACCCAATCCTGCTGTCGACTCCCCTTGTGACCCTAGGCAGGACCCTGCCCCAAACTCAGCCCCAATTTCCCTACCTCTTGAGTGGGGGTAGGGAGGAGGTGAGACCAGGCCACTGCTGGCCACTCTGGGTCCAAGCCCATTGGTCCTGAGGATTGCCTGAGGGTCCAGGAGCATTGCCCACATTTCCAGGAGCCCAGAGGGCACTGTCGGCCGCCAGAATCACGACACACAGGCCAGAGGAACACCCAAAGCCTATTCTGGCCAGACTGGGTCAGTGTGGGCAGCCGGCCATGCATCAGCTCCTGCCGACCAGACGCTTGCTAATTACACAGCCATTAGTTTCTTCCCCAGAGTGATGGGAAACGCCATGGGCCAACCTGTCTGCCCAGTGGGGCCACTTGCCCTCCCTGTCTCGATGGGCAGCCCAGGTATTGGCTAATCCTTTCTCCCCAGGGCCCAGGCCACCCAGCCGCAGCAGGAGACTATGCTAGGCGTCATCTCATGAGCACTGTGGGGGGAGGGAGAGGTGAGCTGGTCATTGCTCAGCCATCAGGGGCAGCTGGACTGCCTGTGTGATTGGATCACGGCCGGGCAAAGGGCCTAGGGCCAGAAGAGGCTTTTGTAAACATTTCACACCTACAGGAAATTATACAGCACAGAAGAAAGAACACCCAAGGACACACCACCAGACTTTACCCATGTTAATATTTGACCACAACTGCTGTAGATGTCTTATGTCTTTTCTCAAAACACGAGGAACGCTGAACCACAGTGTGAGAGGCGATGTGGGTTAGTAATCCAGAGCGTGGCCTCTGCCACTTACTAACTGTGTGACTTTGGACAGGCCGCTTAACCCCTCTGTGCCTCAGTCTACTCATCTGTTAAATGGGCTGGTAGGTGAGCCTGTTAGAAGAGTACCTGGCACGTAGTATGTACTCAATACAGACCTAGTCGGCTCTCGCCCCCTGTGCCTCACATCAGCCTCATGGCCTTTTCCTCTGCTCCTGAGGGAAGGTTCTCCTGAAGGTGGGTGCATACAGGCACCACAAAGAATATAGAACATCGTCTAACATCATCTTAAGCTTGGTACAACTGAGCTCGTGCTGTGTACTTTTCCTCCTGTGACTTGCTTCTTTCCCCTCACCCCGGTGTTGGAGATATGTCCGCGTGGATCAGGGTGCTTGCTCATTGAGCTGCCGCCTAGGACCACATCGGACTGTCAGGGCTCCCTTCTGCCTATCTCGCTAGTCACCAAAAGGCAGCTCAGGCCGTCCCCGAAGACCTGCTCGCCTGCCAGTCCGCTGGTCTCTTTTCAAAAGATCTATTTTTAATTTTAAACTTGGAAGAAGAAAAAACCAGAAGACAGAAATAGCATTTACTGAAGACCTGCAGGGGTGGGTGATGGGGCTTTGTCCGTGCCACCTCTTGCAGGCCTCACACCAGCACGACTGCACACATGAGCTGTGTGCCACCAGGTCTCAGGTGCCAGCGGGGGCCACACGGACCCGCATGCCGCCTCCACCCCACCCCTATGCCTGCAGGATCCACGGGTCTCCCCAGTTGCACCGAGTCTCTGGGGGTGTGGCATGAACTCAGGGGCAAGTTTGTTGATGTCTTGCAGCCCTCGGAGACCTCCCTCCCCTCCTGCCTGCACAGCCCGTGTTGCCACTGAGGTCCCTGTCACATGCAGATGGAGACACTGAGGCACGGGGTGCTGATGACAAGGAATCACGATGGGGTCAGGAAACGGCGGGGCCGGGATTTGAACCCAGGGCTCAGTGTCAGGATGCTTCCCGGAGGCCCTGAGGGTGAAGGCAGCAGACTCTGTCACCTCAGCCTGCTTCTTCCCTCTGACTGGCTACCAGCTGTGTGGCCTCATCGCTCCAGCCCTGTCTTGTTATCCTGCTGATAAATCAGGCGGAGAGGCAGCAACTGCTTGCTTATCACCCCTGTGGCTTTGGTGAAGCCGCCAGTTTAATGAACTGGCCCCAGCCACACTCCAGCCTTCTCCTAGGAAAGGGTGCTCTTGGCTGATTCTCAGGGCCCTGGCCCCCTCGGGCAGCACCTCCAGCCTGTGGCCTGGGTGCAGAGAGGCCGGCGGCTGGGGCGGGATATTAACTCCAGGCTGAACTCGGAGCCCCGACGCAGAGGTGGCCCCAGGAGCCGGTGCCAGAAAGGGGATGTGGAGAGGGTGGCCGTGCCGACAGGATCGGGCTCAGCCCTTGGATAGCAGGCTCCCTGCGTCAAGGAATAAATAACCCTTTCTTTAATCGGAGGGGCCTAAGGACCAACCTGAAGGCCGAGGGGTGGGAGGCCGAGAGGAAAGTCGCCTGGACACCATACAGTCCTGGGCTCAAATCTGCATTCTGTTTCTAAGTTGACCTTGGAGAAATCCCTCCCTGAGCCTCAGTTTTCTCATTTGCACCAAAGGAAGATGGCCCAGCTGTTCTGGGGGATTCAGATTTTAAATGTTCTCTTCTGACATTTCCCATGCTCTGTTCTGTAGAGTAAGGGTCCTGGGCACTCTTATCAGGGGCTGGGCTGTGTAGGGTGCCACGGTCAGGTGAGTTTGGGAAACACCACATTCCAAGCCTCTCCTAGAGATTCAGGATGCACCTCTGCATGCTAAAGGCTCTGAGAAGTCCTGCAGCCAAAGCCTGGTTTATTCATTTGTTCAAATAAGACTTCAGGGCTTCCCTGGTGGAGCAGTGGTTGAGAATCTGCCTGCCAATGCAGGGGACACGGGTTCAAGCCCTGGTCTGGGAAGATCCCACATGCCACGGAGCAGCTAGGCCCGTGAGCCACAACTACTGAGCCTGCGCGTCTGGAGCCTGCGCTCCGCAACAAGAGAGGCCGCGATAGTGAGAGGCCCGCGCACCGCGATGAAGAGTGGCCCCCGCTCACCACAACTAGAGAAAGCCCTCGCACAGAAACGAAGACCCAACACAGCCAAAAATAAATATAAAAATAAATAAATTAAAAAAAAAAAAAAAGACTTCATAGGGATTTCCCCAGTGGTCCAGTGGTTAGGACTCTACGCTTCCACTGCAGGGGGCATAGGTTCTATCCCTGGGTGGGGAACTCAGATTCCACATGCCGCGCAACTCAGCCCACACAAAAAAAGAAGAAAAAAAAAGTAAGGCTTTTTTTTTGGCCACACTCTGCGGCACGTGGGATCTTAGTTCCCCGGGCAGGGATCGAACCCATGCCGCCTGCATTGGGATTGCCAGTCTTAACCACTGGACTGCCAGGGAGGCTAAAACCAGGACCCAGAAGTAAGGCTTCTTCTTTTTCCCAGCACACATGTTAACACTCTTCTAGTCTGTTGCCTTGATACATCTCTAAGTCAGAACCCTCACATCTCCGCTTCCTCATCTGTAAAAACAAATCGCATTCTCGCGCTAGCCGGAGTGGAGAAGACTTAGATGGGAAATGCAATGGAAGGGCCCCCAGAGGGGGGCTGACAGATGTTGCCCCTGCCCCCCAGCATCTCTAGCGCACGGGCACCTCCTCTCCCAGCCCTAGATAGAGGCTCACCCACGCTCCTGCTCAGACGCCCTGGGGAAGATGTTCCCACATGCTGAGCGCACTTCCCCTAGGGGTCTGGGGCTGGGAGATTTTTCTGGAGCAGACTGTGAGAGCTTCTGCCTCCTGGGAAGCCTCCTTTCCTCACCCCGAGGTTCCATGAGGAATAAATGCCAGCTTTGCTCCTGTCCGGCCAGGCTCCCAGCAGTGGGAGCTGCAGCCTTGCTCTAGGACAGACCTTAAGTCCTCTGGCCCACTGTGGGCTGTTCAATCCTGTCCTGGAAGTGCAAGGAAGGAAGGAACGGCAACCAAAAGACATCAGAGCACTTGTTTCAAAATCAAAGGTCTGGGGAAAATCCTAGCATGCGGATGTCAGCTGGAAACCGGGCTGTCTGTCGTTTTATAGACAGGAAGGCTGAGGCTACCTGCTCTCCTCTGCCTTCCCTCTGCTTCCTGGAAGGACAGTGGCCCCTGGAAAGAGTCCGTGAAGACAGCCTCCCTCACCTGATGACCCTGGACTTGGTAAGTGGGATAGTTAAAGCTGTCTTAGAACTTTTGCCAGGTGTCTCTTCTAAATCTGCCCCTCCTCTGCCCAGAACCCATCCACAGCGCCCGTATGGCACCCCCAGAACAGTCTGCACCCTAATGCTGGCCTCAGGGAGCCCCTGGCTGGACCCAGATCTGACTCATCCCTCCCAATCCTGCAGGTCTCAAGCCACAGGAGCCCACACTCCATTGGTTGTGACATGGCTCCTGGGGTCCCCCGGGGTGGGATGTGTTGCAAATAGTTCTGCTTAGTTACTTTGGGGGGTCTGCCTGACAGCATAGATTCTCCCTTAGGTGTCCCCACAATGCCTGGCAGCTGATGCTCCCCTGAGGCTTCAGCTGAAGCAACAGAGGGCTTGATAGGTGCAGGTGTGCTGGGCTTGGGGCACCCACCCTCCCCCTCCAGGGTCGTGGGCTGCAGCATCTTATAGGGCTTCCCTGGAGCGGCTGCCTTCCCCAGTGTGCTCCTAGCCCCTCATGTGTGGCCCTCCTGCCCCTAGAAGGCTCTTCATCCATCCGGTCAGGCCCACCCATCACTTGGCTGGACACGGCCAGACTTGCCCAGGTGGGTCCAAGTCCCAGCCATGGATAGAGCTGAGACCCCAGATGGAAACCTCTCTCCACCCCTCTCCCCCTCATCAGTAGGTACATTCAAATATGTGTATATGTATTCATATATATATATATATATATATATATATATATATATATATATGTATATATATTCATAGTGTGGATTTGGAATAATGTAAATCCCGTGGCTCCATCCTATCCACTCACTGGCAGCAGCCTGGGTGGGGCAGACCCGTCTCCTCCATCACCACCTCTGGCTCCTCTCACCCCACAGTGTGCATCAACCATCATTTCACTTGATACTCACAGCAACCTTCTAGGGAGAGCATTATTATTAACCCATTTTACAGGTGAGGAAACTGAGGCTCCGGGATGTTGATACTGAAGACCGATCAGAGGCACCGGCTCAGAACATGGCAATGCAAGGGCGTTTCTGTAGACACTGGACAGGAGGAAGTGGGGCAAGAGGATGCAACAAGAGGAATTTATGGGTACCATGTGTGGATGGGCGAGCTGGGCAGCAGGGCCTTCTCCCCGTTGTTACAAACAGCTGCCTGCCCTGTGTGTGGTGGGTGAGTCCTGTGTTGGCTGGGGGCTTGTACCCAATGGCCTCAGAATCCCACCTGTTGCTGGGATTCCAGAAACTGGACTCTGAGTTTGTTGGAGGCTAAAACCAGGACCCATGGCTCCAGGGGGTGCTCAGCCAGTACTAAACATCCTACTGATACCCAAAAGGTCATCCCAGGAGAGGGAGTTTAAACCAGGGAGTTATGTTTCTGTCCATAGAGAGAGGGTCTTTCCAGACTGGGAGTTGACCCATTAAGGAGTAAGCTTCCCATTGCTGGAGGCATGCAAGTCAGTGCTACTATAACAGGGGGAAAATCTGGTCACTTCCAAGTTCCTTTCTGTCCCTGAATCTGTGAGTCTATGAATGTTTAGATCTTTCATGTACTTTATATATTTATTTGTTTATTTATTTATTTTTTGGCTGGGTTGGGTTTTCGTTGCTGTGCACAGGCTTTCTCTAGTTGCGGTGAGCGGGGGCTACTCTTCGTTGCGGTGCGAGGGCTTCCTATTGTGGTGACTTCTCTTGTTGCGGAGCACGGGCTCTAGGTGCGCAGGCTTCAGTAGTTGTGGCACGCAGGCTTCAGTAGTTGTGGCTCGCGGGCTCTAGAGCACAGGCTCAGTAGTTGTGGCGCACAGGCTTAGTTGCTCCGTGGCATGTGGGATCTTCCCGGACCAGGGCTCAAACCCATGTCCCCTGCATTGGCAGGCGGATTCTTAACCACTGCGCCACCAGGGAAGCCCCTTTTCATGTACTTTAAGTATAGGCAATATTTCTATAGAGTTCAAAAACCAGAAAGCACAAAACTAAACCGGTGAAAAGGGCTCCTTCCCACCTACGCCCAGGCCTCAGGTCCCCTTCTGGAAGCCATGGGTGATACCAGGTTCTGTGCCATCCTCCGGAGTCTGTGTGTGCCAGCACACTCGCTCTTAATTTTTCAAATAAATACATATTCATGTTATTTTTACTTGTGTTCTGTCTCTTGCTTGTTTCTCTGACAATGGATTTTTGGCGGCAGCCTGATGATTCAGGACAGTCCCCTCTAGGTGTCCACGTGTATAAAGTCGGGGAAACCCCCACCTCATGGGGCTGTTGGGAGATGACCTTTCCCTGGTGACACCCAGCAAAGCACCTGGCACGCGTTCAGCTTCCTGAGAAAGGTCCTATGTCAGGGGGTGTCCGGGAGTGAGCCAGCCCTGGCCTGCGTGGCTGCAGGAACTCCTCAGGCCACCAGGGGGCCCCATGGAGCGGCCCGGTCCTGCTGGTGGCCACACCATGTCCCGAGGTGACCAACACAACACCGGAGGCTCCTTGGCAGGAGGGAGGCACCTGGGCTGGGACTCAGCATCTTGAATTTCCAAGAGCACTGCCTCTCCCTCCATCCTGCCACTGTCCTCCTTGTCCAGGAATGCAAGGGCAAGAAGCAGAGGTCACCTGTGACCCCACTTACCTCTCCTGAAAAGAGCAACAGTTTTTAAGCCATCTTTTTGGGTTTTTTCATTCAAAGAGAGAGAGGAAGAGGTTGTCCCATGGACAGCCACAGCCCACCTGCCCCGTCCCGTCCTAACCCCTTAGCACCTGGGCCCTTGGCTGCTCCTGGACGCTGGGACCGCAGCCTGCCTTAGCAACACTCCCTGGGACCTTGGTCCCTGTGGGAACTCATCACCTTCATGCTGTCCATTTGCTGAAGGAACCTTGCAAATCCACCCTTGCAAATCCACCCTCTCCTCCTCTTTGCTCGTGCTGGTGCCTCCCCTCTGGCGCCCCAGGTTTTCTCAACCCTGTGTCTGTGAGCTAGCCTTCTGGGCAGCCTGCAGGCCAGGCACCCGTCCTGCTGGGAGCCTGCAGGCCAGCTCTGGGCTGACACGGGCGCTGGCGCTGGGTTCCCCATTCGGAGGCCGCAGACTTGGTCTCTAAGCCCAGAGCTGGGGCAGCTGGGCGGGCTGTGTCCCAGAGACTGGAAATGGGTCTTCAGCAGTTTCTACCCCTTTCTCTTGGTCCCAGATGCAGGACAGACCAGAACAAGATGGAACTGGAATCCTGGCTGGAGCCGGGAAGCAGGGAACCTGTTAGGCAGGATCCACCGGGGCCTCTCAGCTCCATGGGAACCAGGGGGCCTGAGGGGCTCAAACACACGGGCCCGGAGCCCCAGGGGCAGCAAGCCCTCTGGCTTCACCAGCCCAGAGTCGATTCCCCCTGGGGCCACAGGGCTGTCCCAGCCACACACGGAGACCACCACGCCACAGGGTCTATCACCATCAAGTCCCGTCTCGGTGAGCCCACCTCTTCTCCAGCATCAGGGCAGACAGCCCCTTCTTCAGCTGACCCCACCTGGAGGGATAATGGTGCAAACGTTTATTGGACACCAGCACGGGCCAAGCACACTTCCAGCCCGCGGTCCTCACAGTGACCTTGAGCTTTGCCCTGTTGTGCAGATGGGGAAACAGAGCAGCAGCTGAAGTCGCTTGTCCAGGGTCACACAGGGAACAAGCAGAAGCGCCAGGATTTGAGCCCAGGGACCATGTGCTTACCCAGCAGAACGCACTGCCTTTTGGAGCAGGGATACTTAGCTTGCCCAGGGGGTAGGTCTGGGGGGGACTCTGCTTTATCAAAACAGTGAGTGCCTCTGGTTGAATTTTCAGTGTTCCCATCCATGAGTCTCTGCTGTATCCATCATCAAATGCTTCCAGGAGCAGATGGGCATTGAGTGGCTGCCTGAGTCCAGGATCTGTCAGAGGATGGGAGAAACCCCATGTTGTTGACCCAGCCTGCAGACTCAGGCCGCATGATGGGGCCTCACATCTTCAGTGTAGTCCTGGGGCCAGATGCGACAGGACTCTGCCGAGCCCTGGATACCAAGCAGGCACCTGGTCCCAATGATGCAGCCACCCAGACCTGCCTGCCAAGGGCACTGCCCTCAATAATAATAATTACAACTATTATGAGTGTTCTATTGTGATGATGGTAATAACCTTGAAAGCAGTTTTGGCGCGGTGGCCAGGAGACCAGACTCTGTGTCAGGCAGACTGGCACACCTTGGCCGCAAGACTTTCTGCCAGTGACGTGACCTCCCTGGCTTCAGTTTCCTCCTCTGCAAAGTGGGATGAGGTTGTGGAGAGGAGTCAGTTCCCACGGGCTGCCCGGGGGTGGGGCTGCCCAGGGCAGAGTCCCGGCCAGCCTGGTGGGGACCGAGTTGCAGCCACAGGAAAGGAGGCCCTGAGATGCTGCCATGTGGTGGAGCCTGAGCCCACCAGCAGCGCAGGGAACCTACAATTCCAAGTTCCGTGGGCTGCAGCACCTGCCTGTCATCAGCAGACGCCCTCGGCTGGTGGCTTCTGCACTTCACCCTCGAGGCAGTTTTCACTAGGTCAGGGACTAGTTTTTTCTCCAGACTCCTCTCTGTTAAGCAGATTTGAAATGGATGGGCTGCCCATTTTATTTATTTATTTTTATTTTTATTTTTTTGGCTGTGCCGCGAGGCGTGCGGGATCTTACTTCCCCGACCAGGCATTGAACCTGTGCCCCCTGCAGTGGAAGCGTGGAGTCTTAACCACTGGACAGCCAGGGAAGTCCCTGGGCTGCCCATTTTAGAGATACGGTGACTGAGGCACACGGGAGGCCGAGGGCTTGCTTCGGATCTTAGAGAGGGGCCCAAGGCCAGTAGTTCAAGCAGGGATTCCGAATTTGGCCTCCTCTGTGTAGTGAACTAGGCTCCTGGGAGAAAGAAAAAGGGACACAGATCACAGTTGCATGAACACGGGGGCGAGAAGGGAGTTGGGTGGCTTACAGAGGCCACCAGTGCCGTGAAAAAACTCACACTTACAGGCCAGCTGTTCCAGCTGCCACCAGCCTTCTCTCCTCAGATCGCAGGATGGGGACACGGGGGAGGAGAAGCCAGGTCCCACTTCTGCCACTACCAGGGTCAGAGAAGGGCCAGGGTGTCCCCGTGTCGGGAGCTGGGGCTATAAATGCCTCATCCTGTGTAAGTTGATAAGGAGACCAGACTTGTCCTTTACTGAGCCCTTTTGCCCAGACACTGTGTCACCGGCTTTGCATGTCTCCGGTCGCCACAACAGCCCCTTGGCGTAGGCACTGTTGCTACCCTATCCACGGGTGAGGTGAAATCCAAGAGGTGAAGCGACTGTTTAGGCCACACAGCTGGTGGAGGGCAGGGCTGCCCTGGAACCCGGGTCGGGGAGCCCCCAGGACCCTTGCATTGTCTCATCTTACGCTCCACGGAGCCCCCCTGCCAAGAAGAAAGAGGAACAGCTGGGTGTTGAGAACAGAGCGAGGTGGAGAGTTAGCTCTGGGCTCGAATTCCGGCTCTGCTAAGCCCTTGTCCTTCCGAGATCCCATCCCCTTGCGTGCAGGCATGGGTAACTCCCCCGCCTCACCAGGCTGCCTCGTAGACCTGAAGGCAGTGCAGGGGCGCCCAGCTCACGTAGTGGATGCTCGTTAACAGTAAGTTTCCATCTTCCTTTCCCTTGATAATAAAGCACTTAGTAGGTGCTCAATAAAAGTTAGTTTCCAACTTCCTTTCCCTCGGTAACAAAGCAAAGTGTTCCCTCCCCCAGACAAAATATTTACATTTTAGTAGAAGCCCTTGTCTTAAGAAGGAACGTGAGGGATGGTGGAATTAGAGGCGGCGGCATGCTGTGTCAGGCCAGGAGGCGGCTAGGAAAGGCTCTTCGTGAGCGGCCCCAGGGAGGCTGGTGCTGCCAGGGTCCTGCCCTCCTCTCCTGCCAGGCGGGGTTATCATCATCTCAAAAGCACCACTTCTAAAAATCCCCCAAATTCTCCTGAGCTGAGCTCATTTCACAATCTTGAGATAATAGAGAAGGATTTCCCTGGGCTCATACATACCTTTGGGTATCGTGGTTCTCAGAGCCAGCCTCAAAGGGAAACAGACATTCAAAGAAATACAGAATAAGCCTGCTGCAACACCATTCATCCCTATTAAATCACACACACACACACACACACACACACACACACACACAGCCGTACATCATTAAAATGACAAAAGCCAGTGCTGGCAGCTCTGTAGGAAACAGCACACCGAGGAAGGCTAGAATGTTCTTCCCCAACTCTGCTGCCTACAGAAATGGGGAGCCCCCTTTCAGGCCCAGCACATACATCTCCTCTACCGTGAAGCCTTCCTAGCTTCTCAGTGGAATCACTGCTCCACCCGGCAGTTCCCATAGCACATTAGTCTCATTTAAGGCGTGACTCTCTGTCCCCTTCTCTAGCCCCAGCCAGACTGTGAACTTGATGACAGGGACCGTGGCACCTGGCTCATTCAGCCAGTGAACACAGAAAGCCCGCCCCACGCTGAGCATTTTGCCCACATGATCTGTGACCCTCACTAACCCTTGACCTGGAGAGCATCCTCATTGGACAAACGAGGAAACTGAGGCTCAGAGAGGTTCAACCATTTGCCTAAGCCCAGCTGGCCCCGAGCCTGGGCTCTTTCAACAGTACAGAGCTTCCTCTTCAGGGGCCGGGTCCTGCCTGGGCTTTGGGAACCCCGGGAACCCCAGGGTATAAGAGGGGGGCTGGGCAGACAGGGCCAGCACTGTGCATGGGGGCCACGACCAGGGAAGCCAGGGGCCTGTGGGAGCCTGATGGGTTGGGAGGGGGGTGTGGAGACGGACTTTACAAACCTGTGTCCTGGCGTGGGAGTCAGCCAGGTGAGGAAGAGGGACAGGGCATCAAAGGGAACACTGTGGCCCAAGGCATGGAGGTGTGACAGATAAGAGTGTGTCTAGGGGACAAGCTCTTTATGCTGTCCTTTTGGTGGAATGGAAAATGTAGGCTGGAGAGCAGAGCAGTTAGGGGGGAAGTCATAACTCCCTGGACAGAGTGACCCAGGGACAAAGTTCACCTTGTAAATCAGTGCAATCTAAAATAAGAGGGTCTCTAAAGATGGGCCATAGGTCTCTGCCTTCAGCTCTGTTCACTTCCATCCAGCATCTGCATGGAGTCACGGGAGGCTTGCTTATCAGATGTGTAAATGACAACGCCCCATGAGAACACAGCATTTCCAGGAACCTCAGCAGGTGAAACAAGGGGCTGAAACGAACAGAATGGCATTGAACGAGGAGAGCCAGAATAACCTGCCTTGAAGCACAAAAGGTTGAATGCACAGACTGACAAGGTATTGGTGAGGCTTTTTTCCCCCCAAATTGTCTTTAAAATGGGCACCTCCTGTGGCTAAGATGGGGAGACCTGTTTCCTGGGCCTGCCCACAGAAGGTTCTTTATAAACTTTCTGTGGTCTGTGGGCCCCGGAAGGATGTCCTGTACCATCAGGTGTCCTGGCCCTGGGAGAGTCCTTCAGAAGAGGCAGCCAGAGGCCTGGCTCCAGGAAAGGCATCCCCAGCGATGCCTGTAAGGCTCCCCTACCCCCTCACAACAGCTGGGGTTGGCCTAACCCACATAAGCCCCCAGTCCCACCCAGGAACAGCCATCCCCGCTGCCCTGAGACCAAAGAGGGCCACGGCCGGGTGAATGGAAGCTCTGGGGCAAGGCGACAGGAGTAACTCCCTTCCTGTGGGAGTGGATGGATGATGGCTACCTGTGCCTGTGATGAAATACGGACAATGGCTGGGAAAACTGGTCAAGGGGAGACTCAGGAAGCAAGGTAGCCTGGCACACAGCAGGTGCTCAGTAAACAGTGATGAGTCGTGAATGAGTCAGCCATCTTCAGATCACCAGGCAAGCCAATTTAGTCCCTGTGCCTCAGTTTGTGCAGCTGTAAAGTGGGTATAACATCCAGAGCAGAGTAAGTATTGGGCAAGCAGTGGCATAAGCTGGGCACTCAGCCCAGGAAGACCCTTCTGCCCAGCCAGTACAACCTCTAAGCCTCTGAGAGATGGTCATGCTGCCTTAGCTTGTCCACCTCCAGGGACAGAGAGCTCACTTCCTGGAGTCTGAAACAGAACAGACACCAGCCTACCTTCAAAGAATTCATAGTGGGGGGGTGGTAGAAGAGAGCACAGTAGTGCCAGGCTCTGTAGGACCATGGACACTGAGAGGCTGGCCTCATAGGGCCGACTCCCCCTGCTCCTATTAGAGGCGTTCCCAGTAGGGGTGGGCCAGAGTGTCCCATAGATGGGCCCTGGAGGCGTGGCCCCCACCTCAGGCAGGTCAGAGGGTCCAGGGGCCAGAAGCCCTTCGTTGTCTGAAAAGACAAGGAATGAGCAGCCCACTGGGTTTCCAGACCTTCTTTCTGGCCTCTCCCAAAGCTGCTGACAGATCTGCCTCCCCAGGGAGGTGAGGGATGGTTTTCTCGCTTCCTGTGACCTCCACGGAGAAAATCCATCACCTGCTGGCGGAGCAATCCGGGCGGGCCCCAGAAAGATGGCATTGAGTCACCTGGGCCCTCGTTGCTCTGACAGCCGTGAACGCGTCAAGGCGGTAATTAGCTCTTACAGGAAAGGGCCAGATCTGTCATTTTCCTCCGGAAGTGCCAAGGGGGACTTGCCGGCTGCCCCTCCCTGAAGCCAGAGAAAGGCCGGATCCCCATCCCGGCGCTAGACTAGATTAGGGGTGTGGACTAGAGCGGGAAAACGTCCATCCTTCCGCTCAGGAACCCCACTTCTGGGAACTCACCCCAAGGAAACAATCCGACAGGAAAACCAAGCTGTGCACAAACACGCCCCCACGGGAGTTATTTGTAATAGTTCAGCCCCGGAAATAAACCTCATGTCCAGCAGTGGGGGAGCAGCCAAGCACCTCTGCTGCTTAAATACCACACCCAACTGTGAAACTGGGTGAATTGGGGGGTGGTGCTTGGAGGTCCTGGATCAGTCACCCTGTGATTCCTGATGGCCCCATCCCCAGCCTGGCCCCATCAAACAGACCAACTCCAGGCTTTACCCGGAGGTGGTGGGTCAGAATCTACAGGGAAGGGGTCTGGGTGGCAAGTGTCCCACGTGATTCTTATCACCAGGCAGGTGTGGGAAACCCTGCTCACAGCTAAAATTGCAACTTCAGCAATGCATTTATTTAAACCTTGCTAAGTCTTAGTTTTTGCATCTGTGAAATGGGCCTAGCACCGGGCCTGCCCGTGGGATGCTGGGAGGGTTAGTGAGATTATGGACACGATGGCCCCATTGGGATACGGGGCTCTGTGAGCTGCTGTCACCACTTATACAGGCTATGTGTCCCTCTTCCTCTCCCCAACCCCGTCCTATCACCATCAGGGGAATTTACAGCTGTGCATTGCACCCAGGCCACACAGGCTGGTTTGAGGACATCCAGTGCCAAGGGGTGTGGGAAGCCTGGTGTGATGTTTCTGCGGGGGTCTTCTCTCTGCTCCCCACTGCCCGGCCAGGCTCAGTTCCAGTCAGCGGAGGGGAGGAGGGAGGCTCTCGTGAGAGCATGGCCAGCCCTGCGCACCAGGGTGTGTCAGGCTCCAGAAGGGGGAATGCCGCCACCTTTCCCGTTCCTTTCCTACCTGGGTCCCCAAGAGCCAGGGGTGTTCCTGGGGGTTTCTGAGCCCCTGCTCTGTACCCACGCTGGTCCAAGCATTGGGAGGGTCCCCGTGGAGAGGAGGCTCCTGAGGGAAGCAGCTGGGCTGAGTTCCCAAGAATCTTCCAGAGAGAAGGAAAGGCCAGGCAAAGGCCTGCGGCTGTTAGCTTTTCAGCTGAGGGAACAAGGCTAAGGGGACATTAGGGAGGTGGTTGTACATGCAGGTCTGGAGCTTCGGGTCCTAGTAGGTTTATTTTATTTTATTTTTAATTAAAAAAAAATTTTGGCCACACTGTGCAGCATGCAGGATATTAGTTCCCCAACCAGGGATCGAACCAGTGCCCCCTGCATGGAAGGTGGAGTCTTAACCACTGGGCTGCCAGGGAAGTCCCCTGAGTGGGTTTAAAAGGCATGAGGCTATAGAAGCAATTATAAAGCCTGGCTGGGTGTGCCTCTCCAGGCAACCAGGAAGATCTAGGTGCAAAGTCCAGGGAGGTTGAGGGTGTCCCACTCCTTGGATGGATGAGTCTCTTTCTTCCGAATAACTCTCGGTATCTCTGTGTGTTCACTGGAGGGACTGGACCAGGTCGGTGGTCCTGAGCCACTGCGTATGCTCAAGGGGCATTTTTGTTTTGTTTTGGTTTTTGGTTTTTCTTTTTGGCTGTGCCATGCGCCATGCGGGATCTTAGTTCCCCGACCAGGGATGGAACCCGTGCCCCCTGCAATGGAAGCGTGGAGTCTTAACCACTGGACCACCGGGGAAGTCCCCCGAGGGGCCTTTCTGAATCTTAAGAGTTTGGGGCTGCAAACCTAGATAGATTGGACAACAGCAAACTTGTCAGCAATAAGCATGACTCAGAGCCCATCTCAGGAGCACGGAGACCCCCTGGAGCCACCCCTGCCCCCGTCGGCTGCACCTTCCGCGTGGAGGTGCCTGTCCACTGCCCTGCCCGGCTCTCTCACAGCCCCCAGGATGCCGCATCTAAATGCAGTCCCAGCTGATGCCAGCCCTTCCTCTTTGGCAGCTGGTGGTACCCCCTCGACAGGACACCCCCCATCTGCTGGGCGAACACTGGGGGTGTTCGTGTGTGACTACATATTAGGGAAGATAAACTGTACAGTCGAGTGAAGGGTTTGCAGTCTCCCTGCTGAGCGCCTCCAGGCCAGGAGGGGTGACTCCGGCCCTGAAATTCCAGCGAGGTCGCCTCTCCCTGGCTCTTCAATATGGGTCTTCCACCGGCCTTTGTAGCAGGTGCACCTGCCATGGCAGGGACCTGTTACGGACCCCCAGATACACACCGAACCTCAGCTTCTGTGGGCACGAATGGGCGTAATAATTCCTGCTCACCTCGCAGGCTTGCTGGGAGGACGGGAGGAGGAAGCTGCCCAGAGAATGCTTTGTAAACTGGAAATGGCCGTGAAGAATGTCGGGGCGGATTAGGCTGGGCGGGCCGCCAAGGGGCGAGGCTGCGGGGCCTAGGCTGCAGCTGATGAGGGTCAGGTCTGGGGGCTTCTGTCAGGGAGCATCACTGGTCCTCCTCTCGTTTTTTTCCTTTCTTTAACTTTTCACTTTATATTGGAGTATAGCTGATTAACAATGTTGTGTTAGTTTCAGGTGTGATTTAGTTATACGTATACATGTATCTATTCTTCTTCAAATTCTTTTCTCATTTAGGTTGTTGCATAATATTGAGCAGAGTTCCCTGTGCACTAGACAGTAGGTCCTTGCTGGTCCTCCTCTCTTGTTTAACACGCCCCGGCCCGGATGTAGGTTTTATTATTATTAGATTAATTATATTTATATTGCAAACAAAATAATGTATGAACTTAGGTTAAAAAAAAATCAAATAACATGAAAAGGTTCAGAAGGAAATGAAATATTTCCCTGGCCCTTCCTCCCCTTCCCCACTCCCCAGAACAACCTGTTTCCACATTTAGTTGTTCCTTCTGGTTTTGGTCTCCACGTTTCTCAGTAAGATGCTCCCGTGGCTATTTCTTGATTTTTCAATTCTAGACTTTTCTAGAATTCATTCCGGTCGTGACAGATGAGGCTTCAGCTCCCACTCCCTCAGCATCCCCTCAAAGGCTCTACCCAATTCTTAGTTGACCAGTGGTCCAGGGTTTTATTATTAGTCTGTAAATGTTACCTATGAAAGTACCTAGTAGGGTTTCCCTGGTGGCACAGTGGTTAAGAATCCTCCTGCCAATGCAGGGGACATGGGTTCGAGCCCTGGTCCGGGAAGATCCCACATGCCGCGGAGCAACTAAGCCCGTGCGCCACGACTACTGAGCCTGCGCTCTAGAGCCCGCGAGCCACAACTACTGAGCCCGTGAGCCAGAACTACTGAAGCCCGTGCACCTAGAGCCCGTGCTCCACAACAAGAGAAGCCACTGCAACGAGAAGCCCGCGCACTGCAACGAAGAGTAGCCCCCGCTCACCACAACTAGAGAAAGCCCACGCGCAGCAACGAAGACCCAACACAGCCAAAAAGAAATAAACTTATTAAAAAAAAAAAAAAAAAAAAAGAAAGTACCTAGTGGTTCCTTTTATGGTGAAGCTTTGTTTGTTTATGTCCTGGCGTTAATGCACTTTAAAAAAACAAACAAACTTGGGAATTCCCTGGCAGTCCAGTGTTTAGGACTCCTCGCTTCCACAGCAGGGGGGCAGGGGTTCAATCCCTGGTTGGGGAACTAAGATCCCACAAGCCGTGTGGTGCAGCCAAAACAAACAACAAAAAAACTTGTAAGGTCTTTATGTGTCTCTTCTTACTTTTTCTATCTGCTCCACTCTAACCTAGTGGTAGGATGGTCAAATGCCCAGGCATTTGGTTATCTTATCTAGCCCCTCCGGGCCTGGGCTCTTCCAGGCTGAGCCGTCCCCCGCCCTGCTCTGGGGCCTGGGCCTGCCCCTCCCCCTGCTCCCCCCAGGGAAGGACCTGCCCTCCTGGGGAGCCCTCCTGTGCCCTGGTCTACTCTCAGCATCTAGAGGAGCATGTGCTTCAAAAGCTTCCTGAGAGGTGCACAGCAGTTCATTTTTTTCCTTTTTTTGGCGACCTTGCATTTCTGAAAATGTTTATATTCCAGTCTCATTCTTGGCTGATGCTCTCTGTGGGCATAGAATCCAGGCAGGAAATCCTTTTCCCTCAGACTTTTAAGGCAACTGATTGCTCTGTGATCTTCTAGCTTCCAGGGTTTCTAATGAGAAGTCCAATGCCAAGCTTTTTAAAAATGTATTAATTTAAAAACACGTGCACAGGGGCTTCCCTGGTGGCGCAGTGGTTAAGAATCCGCCTGCCAATGCAGGGGACACGGGTTCAAGCCCTGGTCCGGGAAGATCCCACATGACGTGGAGCAGCTGAGCCCGTGTGCCACAACTACTGAGCCCATGTGCCACAACTACTGAAGCTCGCGCGCCTAGAGCCCATGCTCCACAATGAGAGAAGCCACCACAATCAGAAGCTCACGCACCGCAACAAAGAGTAGCCCCCGTTCGCCGCAACTAAAGAAAGCCCACGCGCAGCAACGAAGACCCAACACAGCCAAGAATAAAAACAAAAAAAACAAAACACATGCACAGAGTTTCAAAAATCAAATACAGTTATAAAACTTAAAAGAAAAAAAAAAACAAAAACCAAAAAACAATCCCTTGCCTCATGGCTCTGCCCCTGATTCCTGCTTCCCAGAAGCAACTACTTTCGATTCTTCTGTGACTTTTCTCCACATTTGAAAACAACACACTTAGACTGCTCTTGACTCTCCAGTTTAGGTAGTACCACTGCCTTTCTCTTAGGGACCAGGAAGGTTAGTCTACTCATGCGCCCACACTCACACATGCCACCCCTTCCCCCACCCTCCTAGTACAACTGTATCGCAATTTTTTGGTTAAATCAACATTGTTTACATATTATACTATTTAAACACTATGGTCAACAGAGCCACGATATGTCCTATGACTGTATTTCCTTCCTTGTAGGACTTCTGGGTTTCCCTGGCGATTATTAGTTGCCTCCTTGTTTTGACTTGCTTGGTTTTCTTTGTGCTTGTCACTAATTCACCACCAGACTCTCTGACAGAGCTCTAATATTCCTCTCAAGACAGCCAAGGCCCCAGCGACTCCATGGGTTGTGTTCTCTTTCTTGGCCAGCTCCTCCTGGTGCCCTCCCTCCCTGTTCCAATCTGCACTGACTGCTTCTGGCCCTGAAGCCCTCCCTGTCCCACTTCCCTATACCATCACTTTGGGATTCCCCATTTCCTGAATTTTGGGTCATCTCGTTTCTTTGTTTAATTCCTAAGTTTAGAGAAAGAATGTCTGAGAGATAATTTTTTTTTTTAATCTGAACATGTCATACTCTACCCTCATACTTAATTGACCGGATACTGAAATAATTTTCCTTCAGAATCTCGAATGCATTGTTCCATAGTCTTCTAGTTTTTGGAGATACTGTAGAGAATGTCAGTGTTTTTCTGATTCTTGATCCTTTGTATGTGATCTCTCCCTTTCTCTCTGATTCTCTCTCTCCTTCTGGATGCTTTTAGGATCGCCTCAACCCTGGTGTTCTCAAATTTTACGATGATGTGCCCAGTATGATCATTTCTCCACTTCTATGCTGGCCCTTTGTGTCCATCAGCCCCAGATAATTTTTTTGTATTATATCGCTGATACTTTCCTTCCCTTCATTTTGTCCCATTAGACATGGGGCAAAAAACAGGGGCATTACGTGAACAGTACAGTGAACTCCAGAATCCCTAGCCCCCTTCCTTAACCTAGGCAGCCCATCTGAGGATCATTTGGGGAATTTGGAGAACCTAGAGAAACATCTCTAAATCCAGACACCTGGGGAGAGGTGTGTCCCCCAGAAAAGGGGGTGGCTCCTAGGGCAGCCTGCTGCCAATGAACAAGAGCTTCATCTAACCCAGTGCTTCTCAGCCCTGCCTGATGGACTCCCATCCTCCAGATATTCTGATGGAATGGATCTGGGGTGGGGTCTGAGCGTCTGCATTTTACCAGCTTTTAGGCGATTCTAACCAGTGCCCAGAGCTGAGAACCACTGTGCTGACCCACTGGCCTTGTTCAGAGTTAGCCTGACTAGCTGCCTCCTTAGGACACTCACTTGTCTACGGGGGCTCTGAGCGCTTGGGATGCTAAGATGTGATTCTTCGTTGCAGAGCTGTGTCCTGGTATTGGGTCTTGGGGGTGCTCAGGCTGTTCTGGAAAGAAGGCTCAGCTCTTCTCTGAGGGTCTCAGAGCCTCAGGCTGGGCTCTGGGGCATTCCCAGGCCTTCCCCCAGCAGACCAGCACCCCACCTGCCTCATTGTGTGGCTTGTGGTTCGGGCCTACCTTTTCTTGTGCATTTGAGCATCTTTCTACCCCAGGAGGAGGCTTGGAATGATTCCATTTCCACGTAAGATCCAGAGGCTCAGAGAGGGGGAGGACTCCCCAGGGCTATCCTGCTGGGAAATACCAAGTCAGAGACACAGATTCTAACTCCAGGGCCTTTCTACTTAACCCAGCTTCCTCCTGTAGCATTCACTTATTCCACAAGCACTCACTGAGTGCCCAGGCTTTCTGCTGGGAGGGCACCCGGGAGCAGCGATGAACAAAACGGTGAACCTGATGGTCCAGTTGTTAAAGTTACTCATGTCACAGCTTCTCTGCCCAGCTGTGGGCTCAACTGGGAGCTGGGGGGACAACCTGACTTCAGCCCAGCCTCGCCCAGAGCAGCTCACAGGAGGAATTACTGTTACTGCTGTTGCTGTATCAAACAGGAGGGGCAGACAGAGAGGGCGGGGAAGGCTGGCCCTGCGGTCGGTCGGCAGCAGCCTCATTAACAATTAAGGTCTTCACCGACTTCGTTCCACCATCAGGGCATGAAATATTCAGGCACTGGAGGAGGCTGGTCTCCGGTGTCTGCAGAGGGCAGGGCCGGGAGGGGCAGCGTTGCTGGCTGAAGATACTGGGCCAAGGGCAGCCTCCAAGGCCTGGGGTGCAAGGCATCTGGAGGCTGTAGGGGCCGGATGGGCGTGGCCCGGGGGTGTCTCATGCAGATGGCGCAGCTGCAGACACCCATGGAACACCACGGGGACCAGGCCCCTGAGGGCCCCGGAGAAGAGGGGGCTTTGTCCTCAAGGACAGTGCAGCTGCGGGGAGGCAGATGAAAACCACCCATCACAGGTGGGCCCGCCCGCCTGGGCTTCACGCTTCGCAGCACAGTGATGCCGGCAGTCACAGAGATACACAGCTGGCCTCAAGGACCATGTGTCTGGGGTCTGGAACTTATCACCTGGAGTAAACCCTGCATATCTGACAAGCAGCACAAGTCTTGTAGCGTTGTATTTGTGCATGCATGAAAGCGTCAATTTGATAAAACAAACATTTCAAAGAAGTCATGGTAGGCAAGCCTGCTATACTGTTTCTTCTTCTTTTTCTCCCTTAATATACTGGGTGCCTTGAATATAAAATTTGACCTGGGTTTCTCCTGTGCTCTCAGAGCCATGAGGGTACAGACCCAAGGGAAGCTTGTGCTCGTGAGTATCAGGACCCATGTACAGGGATGTCCACGGCAGCATTGCTGGTTACAGCAAAAAAACCAGAAACAAATGTCCTTCAACAGGAGAAAAGTAAAGGTAATGTATTCATGCAATGGAAATTAGATGGCAGAGTTCTCAGCTGGGGAGATTTTGCCCCCAGGGGCCATTTGGCAAGGTCTGGAGACATTTTTGGTTTTGTTTATTAATTTTTATTTTATATTGGGGTATAGTTGATTTACAATGTTGTGTTAGTTTCAGGTGTACAGCAAAGAGATTCAGTTATACATATGCATATATCTATTCTTTTTCAGATTCTTTTCGCATTTAGGTCATTACAGAATATTGAGTATAGTTCCCTGTGCTATATGGTAGGTCCTTGTTGATTATCTATTCTATATATAGCAGTATGTATCTGTTAATCCCAAATTCCTAATTTATCCCTCCCCCTACTCCCACCTTTCCTCTTTGGTAATGGTAGATTTGTTTTCTAAGTCTGTGAGTCTGTTTCTATTTTGTAAATAAGTTCATTTGTATCATTTTTTAAGATTGGAGACATTTTTGGTTTTCACAACAATAGGGGCAGGGGTGCCACTTCCATCTAACTGGTGAAGGCTGGAGATGCTGGTAAACATTCCGCAGTGCCGAGGGACGGCCCCCATCCGCCCCGACAATAAAGACTCCTCCAGTCCAAATTGTCAACATGCTGAGGCTGAGAAACCTCTTTATACAGCCAGCCGCACAAATAAATGAACCACAGTTACATATATCAACGTAATAATACATGACTTAAAAGCTTGTTGCCAAAGAACACATGAAGTATAATACCATTCAAATAAAGTCCAAAAGCATGCAAAATTAAGCAGTATATTAGAAGGGAGAAATACAGTATTGGGAAAGCACAGGAATAAGCAATGCAGCATTCAGAATCGTGCTTACCCTGGGGTCAGGTGGGCTGGCCAGGTGACCAGGAGGGGCTCCAGGGGCCGGCGAAAGTGGTGATTCCTTAAGCCGGGCAGTCGGGTTCCAGGCACCTGCTGCTCTGCAGTTTGTTGTGATAGGAAATCGTTCATAATAAGAACAGTGTTTTTAAGTGCACTGAGGTGGGAGCTGGTCCTGCAAAGAGCTCCCCTGACTCAGTTTCCCCGTGACTGAGCATCCCTCCCTGCCCTGCTCCTCGGGGCAACGGTCTGAGTGGTTGTCAGCTGTTGAAAGGGGAGGAGGGTATTTCAGTGGCTCCAGCTGGGAAGGGAGAGACAGGGAGGAGGGATGCAGATGCTGATACCTGCCCCACACCACCCCCCCCATTGGTCCCTAAAGGCACCTTTCTCCCACCTCTGCCCAGGCCTCTGGCCAGCCTGGCTTTGCAGCCTCCTGCCTGTCTCCCGGCCTCAGTGGACCCTCTCCGATCCATTCTTCCCCTCACACCTCCTGTCACCTGCTATCAAACAAAAGTCTGCCAGTTTTCTCTTTGCTCTATACTCTCCTGTGGTTCCCACTGCCCTCAGGTTAACCTTGAGGCTTTTGCCTGTGACATCAGCGGTTCCAGGCAACCATCTTGTGCGTCACTGACTTCCTGATCCCCAGAACACGGGTTGACCATTGGGTAATGGTGTGAGTGAATGAGCCCACCCTCCCCCCAGACCGCCCAGTGCTGCCCTCCAGGGGGTCGACATCCCCGCAAACTTGCCTACTGGTGGGCCCAGCATCAGTGCAGTTTCCCCACCTAAAAATGTGGGAGTTGAGACACTTCATCACTAAACCCCATATTCCATGCTGCACCCATCCCAAAAGGAAGTTGGTGGCAGCCCAGGGCCATAGCCGGCATCCTTTGTAGCCCCGTTTGCCAGGGGCAAGCACTAGGCTTCCTGGACAGCCCTTGTTTCAATGTACCTCAGGGTTTGCATCTGGAAAATGGGTGCAATTTCAATGTACATTATGGGAAGACTGTCCTGATCCAGAGGGTGGGGAGAACGCACAGGGAAGGGAGGCGCGCGCATCTCTCCAGAGCTGGGCAAGAGCCCTGCTAGTTGCTTGACACTGGCCCCTGTGAAGGAAGGCTCATATGAGAAAACTGTGGCTCAGTGAGGTTAAGAAACTGGCCTAGGGTCACCCAGCAAGTTGGTGAGAGAGGAGCTGTGAGATGGAGCTAACAACATGCAGTGATTGATCTGTCAGCAGGAAGAGCTGGAAAGCTCTTCCCAGTGGTCCATCCAGAGGCTCGGGGAGTCTCTCTGGCTTGGTAGCAATGTGGAAGGCTGAAGTAGTTGGAAGCTGGGTGATGGACACGGTCTGGGCACAGCGCAGGCCTCCACATTGTAGAACCAAAGTCACGGTGAAAGGGATGTCACAGAGAAATTGCAGTACAGGAGGCTGTAGTCTATGGGGTAAGGTGCACTCTTGGGCCGAGATGGTTGTGGGTTTGAATCCCAGCTCGTTCACTTGCTTGCTGTGTGACTTCGGACAAGTGACTTAACCTATGAGCCTCAGTTTGCCCCTTTGTAAAATGGGGATAGAGGCTCCTAACGCACAGGACTGCAGCGAGGGCTCAGTGAGACAATCCCTGTAAAGCCTTAGCACAGTGCTGGGTAGATACATAAAAAGTGCTCAACTGCGAGTTCCCTGGTGGCCTAGTGGTTAGGATTCTGGGCTTTCACTGCTGTGGCCCTGGGGTTCAATCCCTGGTCGGGGAACTGAGATCCCGCAAGTCACGTGGCAAAAAAAAAAAAAAAGTGCTCAACCAACACTATCCTTTATTAATAATAATTACAGTTGCTTTTCCATGAGCCCTGATTTTTCATCATAGCCCCTCAGCTGTGCATGGTGACTTCCCCTGTTCAGGATCCTCACTGAGGTGGGGTGCAGGGAAGAAACCCCAGAGCCCAGCCCCGGACCTGGTCAGCTGCCACTGCCTTGCTGACCTGCAGAAATATTCAGCCACCACACAAACCTCCACTGGCCACACCAGAGGCCTTGAGCATCCACCAGCCTCTGAACACTGCCCGTAAGTTCACACACAGTGATCTGAGCTTCGTGGAGACAAACAACCCAGCCAACAGGAATCCACGTTAAATCCTGAAGCGCTAATGACACCATCATTCTGATCATCACGTGAGGGCTGGTTTAGAATCCCTGGCACCCACTGGGTGCTGGGTAAGTGGTAGGAGGTGGTAGTTATTATTTTTGCTGTTGTTGCTGCTGTTAACTATCAGAGCCCCAGGGAGGGGGCCACACATCCCCTGTGACTATTCCCCGCTGTTCTCTGCCTCTCCTGTATGTTCCGGGAATAAGGCATGGCTGTGTCTACACACACCCCTCACCATTGCCCACCTCTAGGCCTTGGCTTTGCTGTTCCCTCCACCTGGATTATCCCAACCCTCACCTTCCCCGTCTACAATCTGATAAACTCCTACTCACTCTGCAAGATTCACTGGGGGGTCACCTCCTCCAGGAAGCTGCTCCCAGTGCCTTCGGATGCTCCCACAATGATGTGTCCTGCCCCGCTCTTCTGTGCTACTTACGACAACGCGTGTACAATGCATATGTGATTGCACATATACATACGCATTTATGCATAAATACTTAACCAATTATGTTTGTGTGCTCAGGAAATCAGTGAATGAAAGTGACCTTGGGCAAGTCATTTCCCTTCTGGGGCTCAGTTTCCTCATTTGCAAAATCAGGGGCTCAGACTCAATTGGTCACGTACTGAAGGGTCACACATTCACTCAGCAAACAGCAAATAATGGCTGCTCTGAGGTCTCTGTTCCGGGCCCCAGCCACAGAGGAGATAAGAAAGCCTCTTCCCCTCCCAGTGAGGAGACAGTCTGCTTACCGCCAGTGTGCTCTCACCATTTCCCAGGTTAACAGACACTGCGATTGGGAATTATTTTGTCTACTGTGTATTAGTGTACTGGCTCTCAAAAACATTTGTGTGGCTTTAAATGGACACACACAGCCCTGGAGAGTCAGAAGAAAAAAAATTGGGGAGCGGTGGTACATCTTTATTTTTTAAAAGACCCACAGCTACTTTTACTGGGCATCTAGAGAATTACTGTATTAGAGATCCATGATTTGGTTTTACTGATTTCATGACAAAGCAGAGCTAAAAAAGCCAAGACACTTGACATTTCAGATCCTGGCTCGGGGTACAGGGTCTGTTGGATGGTGAGTGTTGTAGGGGGCTTGGCACCTCTGCTGGACCCTTAGGGAGGGGGCTCTGGCTTGGATGGTTCCCCTTGCTTCAGGACCCTTTTTTAGCTCTGGACCCTCTCAGCCTGCTGCCATCTATCCTGCTCTGTCCCTGCCTGTCCAGCCATGCTGCGGAGAGCAAAGACTGTCCCTGGGACCACCCACCCAGTAGCCTCATCTCTAGCACCTTGTCTTTGCTGCACCAGGGGGATGTTAGGGATGCTCTCCTGATTCTTGGTGAGGGGGACCCATGCCCACAGTCTGTAGATGATGCAAGCAAGCCCCGTCCAGATGGAGGCTTTTTTTTTCTCTTAGAAAGTTCAGCTGAAGCTGCCAGCTCTGCAGGATGAGAGGACAGAGATGCAGGCCACCGGAACCACCTGGGGCCACACACCAAGTTGGGGTGGCGGTTCCCACAAGCAGTGTTAACCATCTCAGCAACTTCCCTAGTGAGCCCACGTGTCCTACGCTCACCCCTCACTCTCCCAGCTCAGGCTTTGTTCTGGGGAGAGCCTCCAGTGAGCTATTTAATCTGGTTGGCCTTTTGGGGGTAAGAAAGACCTGTACCCTTCCCAAGCGGGAGCTGGAACCCTTTCCCTCTTCAAACTCAAACTCAGATGCACAGTGGGCTGGGTCCTCGAAGCACAGTGCCCCAGTGGGGAGGGTGACCCACCGCAGGCTCACCTGCCTGGGGGAACCTCGGCTACCCTGGGGCTTGACCCTCAAAGCTATGCTCTGCCTGGCACATCCTCTCCCTGAACATCTGTATGGAGAGAGGGGGAGAAGAGTGGGGAATGAGGTCCTGAATCTGGACCTCTCTGCAACCCCCCCACCCCCATCCCTTCTCCACACATGGGCCAGAGTGAGTCTCTTAAAAGGCAAATCAGGTCATATTGCATCCTGCTAGCCCCCCACTGCTTTCCCAGCTGCCTTAGAATCATGGATGATCTGGTCCCTCTGACCTCATCTCTCACTCTTCTTCCCGAGCCCCCTCCCAGCCCCACTGGCCTTCTTTGAATAGGCCACTAACAGGCCAACCCTAGGGCCTCTGCACTAGCTGTTCCCTTCACCTGGAGTGCCCTTCCCCCTTATCTTTGTCCTTCTTGTCACTCAGATATCAGCTTAGACGCACCTCCTCAGAGGTCCTCCCTGACCACGGGATCTAAAGTAACTGATAATCACTTTCTGTGACAGCAGCTTGTCTTAATCGCCTGCACAGCACTTATTACAGACTCATCATAGCTATCTAGTTTGTTTATTATCTTCTCTCCCCTCCTCCCCGCAGGGTGCAAAGTCCCCCCAGAGGGCAGTGGCCTCCGCCGTTGTCCCCTACAGAATCCCCCAGTGGTCTAGAAGAGGCCTGGCTTACAGTAGGGGCTGTACACAGTTGCCCAATGAATGGTTGAGCAGCTGTAAATGGGGACATCAGCTGTTGCGCGGGCGCGCGCGCCAGGCCGTGGCGCTCACGGTCGAGTGCGCGGATTTTATCTCGTTGCGGGTCCCGGGGGAGGGACGCCCACCTCTGGCCGGCTGGCAGCAGACGCGCAGTAAATGCACTTCAGGGACGCGAGGATAAACGAGACGGACTCACACAGCCAGTGGGAAGACCCGGGTGCCGGGCCAGGCTGCGGTGGGGAAGGCTTTTCGCCGCCGACTCGGCGCCCCCAGAGTTAAGACCCCAGTGGGAGACCATCCTCCACCTTCCCCAGTGGTCTCCACGTCGTGAATCACAGATTCTCTCCCGAATTCCGGGGCGAGCGGTCGGGTTGGCGGGGGAACGGTGCGTGTCCCCGGCGCCCTCGCCCCCTCCTGGCAAGGAAGAGGGTACGGACCGTGCTCCGGGACGGTTGGCGAGGCCATGGCCTTCCCGGTGCGCAGCCCGGGGCTGGAGTGGAAACGCCGCAACCTCGGCGCGCTCCGGCAGGGGACGGGGGTGGAAATGGGGGCGGAGGAGCCGGCGGCAGGGAAGGGGACAAAGAGCCGCTCTGCCGCCGGGGAGAGCGACCCCCGTGTCAGAGTCCTATTGTCCGTCGTATCTCAGACTAAGCTGGACTCTGGTGCCCCCGGGAGGGAGAAGGGGAGCTGTCCTTCGGATCTTGCGTATTTGTTTATTTGGGGCGGGGGAGGCCGGGCGGGGCACGCGGGCCCAGGAAGGGGCTGGGCGCCCATTTCCGCGCGTCTCCTTTAAGGGAAGCCCTGCCCTACCTTTCCCACCTTCCCCCTCCTCGCAGCCGTACCTGCATTTTAAAAGCGCCCTGTAGCCCTGGGATTGGCCGAGGCCGCGTCCTCCCGGCGCAGAAACTTGAACCGCCGGTGGACTGTACCATCTCCGCGGCGTCCCCCGCTTGCGCCCCGCCCCTCCCGCACACCCCCGGAGAGGCCCAATCGGACGGGAGTGGGGGCGGGACCACGGCTCGAGCGCGCCTGTGGCAGGGCCCCGGGCGGGCGGGCGCACGGCGCGGGGGGACGTGGGGGCCGGCCGTGCCTCGCCCGCTCCCTTCCCCGGAGGCGGGGCCGGGCCGCGGCGCCCCGCCCCTCCCCGCCCGGAGTGGGCGGGGTGGCTGGGGCTCCGGAGCTGGGCCGGGGGCGGGCCTCCGCCTGCTTCGCCTAAGCCCGGAGAGCGCCCGGCACTGCAGCCGCCGACGCAGCAGCGGTCCCAGCTCGCCGAGCCTCGAGACACGCGGGTTCCCGGGCGGCCCGGGAGGGCGCTGCGTGAGGGCGCGCGAGGCGGCGCGGGGCAGGCCTCACGCGCCCCTGGTCGCCCCCCGCCCGCGGGCGGACCGGCCCAGCGCAGCCCCGGCACGGGGAGCGCCGGCCGGGCGAGGGCGCGGGCGATGCCGCGGTGACGGCCCCGCCATGGCGAAGCCCCCGGCGGCAGCGGCGGCGGCGGCGGCGTCGTCGGAGGAGCTGAGCCAGGTGCCGGACGAGGAGCTGCTGCGCTGGAGCAAGGAGGAGCTGGCGCGGCGGCTGCGGCGCGCCGAGGGCGAGAAGGTGGGCCTCATGCTGGAGCACGGCGGCCTGATGCGCGACGTGAACCGGCGGCTGCAGCAGCACCTGCTGGAGATCCGCGGCCTCAAGGACGTGAACCAGCGGCTGCAGGACGACAACCAGGAGCTGCGCGAGCTCTGCTGCTTCCTCGACGACGACCGGCAGAAGGGGCGCAAGCTGGCGCGCGAGTGGCAGCGCTTCGGGCGCCATGCGGCCGGCGCCGTGTGGCACGAGGTGGCCCGCTCGCAGCAGAAGCTGCGCGAGCTCGAGGCGCGCCAGGAGGCCCTGCTGCGTGAGAACCTGGAGCTCAAGGAGCTGGTGCTGCTGCTGGACGAGGAGCGCGCGGCGCTGGCGGGGGGCGCGGGCGGCGGCGGCGGCGGCGGCGGCGGCGGTGGCGCCGGTTCCCGTAGCTCCATCGACAGCCAGGCCAGCCTGAGCGGGCCGCTGGCGGGCGGCGCGGCCGGAGCGGGGACCCGCGACGTGGGCGACGGCAGCAGCACGTCGAGCGCCGGCAGCGGTGGCAGCCCCGACCACCACCACCACGTCCCGCCCCCGCTGCTGCCCCCCGGGCCGCACAAGGCTCCGGACAGCAAGGCTGTCGCAACGCGCAGGTCCCTGGACGACCTGTCGGCGCCACCGCACCACCGAAGCATCCCCAACGGCCTGCACGGTAAGGACGGCACCTGCCGGGCGGCGCGGGTCTCGGGCCCAGAGTCCCTTCCCCCGCGGGCAGCCGCCACTCTAGACCCCTCCTCCAGCTGGCATCCAGAGAGATCCCGAGCCCACCCGCAGTGGGGCTTTGGGTGGTGATTTTCTGGTTAAGTGGTGGAGGCGTGTCCCTGCCCCTCTGAATACGCAGCGGGCCGGGGACCGCCAGACCCCGGAAAAGTTTCTCTCCTGCGGAGTTTATCAGTATCAGAGTCTGGCGCTGTAGGGCTGGCTGGAGGCACCGCATCCCTGCCTGGAAACCGTTGTCCGGGAGCGGGAAGTTTTTAATGGAAAAGAAAGAAAGAAAAGCCCTTTGAGGGAAAGTGAAATTCCCTCTCTTATCTGGAGCAACAGGCAGCCCCAAACCTAAGCAGTGTTCACCTGTGTACTGGGGCTGGAATTCCACCTGACCTTCTCCCTGCTGCCTGCCCGCTGGGAAGGCTCAGAGGCAGGTGGGCCAGAGTACGCGGGGCTAAGAGCCTTCCTCGTTTGCTGTTAGTCCTGCCTTTCTCAGGGCTCAGGGAGTTTTCTCAACCGAGGTTCTAAAACTTTCCAGAGGAATATGGGCTTGGAATGAATCCTGGCTTTTTGTCTCTGCAGGCCTCGGTTTCCTTATCTGTAGAATGGAGCCGATAATCCCTACCTCCTGGATTTGAGGTGGAGATAAAAGCCTCTGAAGGGTTTGTAAACTGTTGGTCACCTTACAGGAAGTGCCACAGTCGTCTGCGTTGGCCAGGGTGTGGGTGGGAGGACCTTTGGCCTCAGGAAAGCTCAGCTACTGTCGTCTTCCACGCCTGTGTGACTGTTGGGCCCAAGGCAGAGGGCTCTGTAGGAGCGGAGCAGCCGGCCCCCATCCCCAGCCCTCTGATCAGTGGTTCTTCCTGCTGCCTGTCTCCTCTCCCACCTCCCTGTCCTTCCACATTTTTAGTGGCTTGGCTGCTACTTCTGGTGGCAGTTGCTGCTGCCTGAACTATTTGCCTGAAGGTGGAGATTAAACAGCCCTTTCTGGTTCTCTTTAAAGGCTTTCCTAGTTCAGAGAAAGTGTATCTAGGCTTTAAGTGACTGTTCTTCCCCAGAGTGACAGCCTGGGGGTGGGGTGGGGACAGGGTGCTCTCTCTTTGGTTTGGTGGCCAAGTGGCCTCTGCAGGTGCCCGGGGTGGGGGGTGGGGCCTGGGGTGGGAACTGGACCCGGGGAGGTGGGGTGATAGCCCAGCACCGTTTTTTCTTCATTTACCTTCCCAGCCTGTGAGTTCAGGTCAGGACTAGGTTTAGAGGGATATTTTGTTACTGATTAGCAATCTAAGGCTACAACTTGGGTTTCTCTGGGTAACTCTGTATCCCCTCCACCTCCCACCAGCAGTCTCCTTAAGGCCAGTGGGAGTAGCTCAGCGTTAGGCGGTTTAATGTGTTACGGTTGCACTATCTGGGAAGTGAGGAGTCCCAGGCCCAGCCTCTCCAGCCTCGGCTTCTTGGGGGCCTTGGGAGGGTCAGATTTCTGGGCCTCGGTTTCCCCGAGTGCAGTACGAGGCGAGGGATTGCTGCAGTCCTGTCTGTGCCTAGGAAATGAAATGTTTCTGGTTTTCAGCTGCGTCATCAATGACACTTGGCGAGGGCGATTCTCAGCCGGGCACTGAAGCGCCGGAGTGTCAGAGCATATTTGCTGAGAAGTTCTGTCATGTTTTGGAAGAGGAGACGCGGACCCTGTCTGGCTCAGGGTTTTGCTGCCTCAGTGAACGGAGCAGGAGTGGAGGACGGGACTCTACCTGAGGTTCCCACCCCACTGGGGGAGGGGGGGACAGGTGGAGCTGTAGGGTTTCCTGCAGAATCCATGCTCCCACCAGCCCCACGCACACTCGGAACAGGGCTGCCACAGATTTTGTGGTGGCAAAGCTTTGTGTTGGGGTGACATAAACATTCAGCATTATTATCGTGAATTTCAGTTATAGGTGGGATCGCTGTCGTTTAGTTTTGTCTCATAAAGTCACGCGTGGCCTTGAGATGTTCTCCCAACAATATGAGTAGGATGCCTGGAAACAAGGAAAGGCCCATCTCTTAGAAACCACTTTTCTGTACTTGGACCTGTAGTTTTGAGCGGAGAGCGAGCCAGAGATGAGGCAGGTAACAGGCCTCAGTCTGGGTGATGGCGAAAGGCGTCAGATACCAGGCTTGTGCCTCGGGCCCTTATCCCCATTTTACAGCCAAGCAAGTGGAGGCTCAGAGAGGTTCTGAGCGTTTCCTGGGAAAGCAACTGAGATTCAAATGTCTCAGTCTCAGTTGCCTGGGTGGTGCCCTGGGGGTCCTCTACTGCCCAGGCTGTGGGCTGGCTTGCGTCTCCGGCAGCCCGCTGTCATTGTGGCCGATAATATTCATCAGCAGACACTGCTGACTCCCTATTCTTGGTTCCTGATCCACGTTTGCCCTCCATCTCCCATCCTGGGAAGTGTCACTTCCTTATCGGTGACCACTGAGCAGATGTCTGATAACCCCATTACCCAGAGGGCTCAGACTGTCTCGTGTTCAAATCTCCACTCTTCCCTCTTCTCTTTGGCCACTTACTTAACTGCCCGGAGCCCCTTTCTGCTCTTCTTCTGTAGAGTGGGGCAAAACCCAAAGTGCCCCCTTTAGCCCTACACACAGTGGACCTCGACAGTTGTCAGAATCCTTGCCGTGCATACTTCTTCCAAGGCTCCTCATGAAAAAGAGGGGACCTGTTGGGGGTTTGCCAGATAGACATCGGTGTTCTCTTTGAAACTCTGTTTGCTGTTTAGACAGACAGCTCGCTTGAATGTTTGCGACTGAGCTGGTGTCTGGTGGCACCCGCGGATGTGCTGGGGAGCAGTGGTCCTGTAGTCCTCTCTCGGAAGCTGCAGGGTACCTGCAGCCCTTCCGGATGCCGTAAGGGCCCTAAGCAGCTGTGGTGGGTGGTGGCCCATCGGTATTCCAGGCCGTCCCTGGCTGGGGCTGGGCCTGGTGGGCCTGTGAATGGGGATGCAAATAGGCCTTTCTCTTGGTTGTTTTGTTTTGTTTTGTTTTGATAGAGGTCTGGGCTGGGCTGACTGAAGTCTGGACTGGGGCGCTCTTTACTCTAATCCGGTGGGGCAAACTGAGGCAGGCGAACCCCAAACATCAGAAGGTCAGGTTTGCCACTTTGAACTGATGCAATTTTCAAACAAAAGTATTTTCAACAATCCTCCCCTCCCCCTCCCCATCCTGGGTGTCCCACCTTCTTTCTCCCTTCCCCCCACGTCCCTATTCACAGCCGTCCCAGTCCCCCCAGCACACCACGGGGTCCACTCCCCTTTAGCTAACCCACAGAACTCGGGGCCTCCAGCAGCCTTTGTGTGGGCCCTGTTTACTTTTAAAAGTTTGGATGAAAAATTTGAGCTTCTCAAAATAAGATGGGTTTGTCCTCCTGCTTGTGTTTTTGTTGGTTTAAAGGGAGGATGGAGCAAGGGTGGTCTGGGCCTTTAAAAAAAGACAGAGCTTCTGGCCCTGAATAGGTCTTTTATGAGGGGCCTCCCAGCTCAGCAGCTCCTGGGCAGGATGCTAATAAGGCAGCTTTTCCTAAACCCAGCCAGGCCTGGGGGCAAAGGTCAGTGAAGACAATGGGGCAGGTTGAATAAGCTTTTCCCCCTTCCTCCGCATCCTGACCCTGACCATCCATCACTGGCCTTGGGGTACCGAGCCCCCAGGGCCACATACCAAAGGGGGGCTGGTGGTGAGGAGCTCACTGGCCTGTAACCCAGGGCAGGACCAGGGTGTGCCCAGCACTTCACAGTTTACCACAGAGGGTGTCCCAGTCCCAGCTCCATTCTGTTCAGAGCTCCCAAATGGTCCCATATCGCAGGTGGGGAAACTGAGGCATGGAGCGGTATGGTGACTTTCTCCCAGTCCCGTGGGCTGGTTGGGGGGCCTGGGATCATTCTGGGGAATCAGTCTTGGCCTCCGGTGTCAGTCTGGGCCTGCCGCCCTGTGCCTGCTGCCCTTCTGGACCGGGACAGCCTGAGACTCCCATGGGAGACCCCCACCAACAGTGGAAAGCTGCCCGGAGCTTGGTCCTGGGCTGGGCCCCCTGTAGATGGACCCAGGCAGGATGGGGCGGGAGCTCCAGGGGCTGGACCTGTGTAGCAAAGGTGTGGCACCTGTTCTCAGTCCAGACCCAGAGGCTCAGTCGTGCTGTCCTGCTTCCTTGCATGACATTCACGGCTCCGGAGATCAGTGGGATGGGGAAAGCGCAGGCTTCCCCGCACGGAGTCCCTCCTCACTTATATTTTTCATTCCCTCGCTTCCCTGCCAGGCTGGTTTCCCTCTGCTGTTGTGGCCCCAGCAGACCCCTTACCCATGGCCTGGCCTCTGAGTTCTTAGGACACAAACTTGGTTTCGTATCGTTCCCGGAGCAGCGCGATTAGCAAGGAAATCCTCTGCTGCTCATAATCTGTGTTTTGCACCCATGGGGATTTTCCGTGCTGTGTTTGTCCTTGTCATCAGCACAAGGAATTGGAAGCCTATGACCTTGCTCGAGTGCCAGGACCCCTGTGGACCTCTGTTTTCTCATCTGCAGAGTGGGAAGCTGTTGCCCGCCTTTGGGTTGAGGGAGGAGGGAGTGTGGTGATGTGTGTAAACTGTGCAGCGTGTGTGAGGTGGCAGCTTACTGCACCTCGAAGCCTCATCTGTGTCTCGAGGATGATACTACGCTGGTCCTAGAACTGAGCCTTAAAGGATGGGTTCAGTGACGCTCCACTGTCACCTGGATCCTGCAGACTTGCCTCCTCGGGGTGGGGATGGGGGACCCCCTGACACATGCTCGTGAGAGGGGCCCTTGTGCCCACCCCGTGTCAGAGCCAAATGAGTCCTTGTCTAGTTGAACAGTGAGACACCAAATGGTGGCATTCCAGCAGCAGCAGCAGGTCTGCAGGTGGATCTGGACCATGGGTGCCGAGAGCCCAGGGCCTGCGAGGTGTTCTCATGATGTGTGGGGGAGGCCCCGGGGCCTGGAAGCCTCCTCATGGGAACAGAAAGAACCAGAACATTGAGCCGGGGGAAGAAAAGCTTTGGGGCTGGAGAGCTGCTGCTGGGCGGGGAGAGCTGTCAGCCCAGCGGGGTCAGTGCTGTGTGCAGCCAGGGTGGACCCCCAAAGTTCCAGCGATTCGGATTTCAGCCCTCACAGACAAGAGCGGTCCAGGGGGAGTAGGTTGCATCTGGAGGAGGGGAGCTCCCTGTCAGGAGAGGCATGCAAGCACAGGGCATTCCTGAACCCACTGTGATGGGACACCCAGAGAGCTGGGCATCTGGCTGTGTGAGTACAGAACAGCGAGTAGAGAATAGTCGGGGAGGTGGGCGGGCAGGGCTGGGTGGCTGAGAGAATTCACCCTTCAAGCAGGAAGGAAGACAAGAGCAGACGTTTATTGAGTGGTTACTCAGTGTGAGTTCTGAGTGCCACTCGCGGTGATTCATGTAGCCGGGTTTGGGGAGCGGCGGTTCCGGAGCATTAAACTGGGGTCCGTCGTGGTGGCGGCCGGGCTGGGGACAGAGGGGCAGGAAGCTTGGGGCCTCCAGGGTGGCGATAGCTGTGACCGTGGTCATGGGAGAGAACCTTCTCTGAGGTTCTCAGATCAGGCGGGTCTGCCCCGAAGCCCTGCCCCCAGCCCCCGTCTGCCTCCTTATGACTCCTGACCTGTGGGGTCAGGGGTCAGTCCTGAGCTGCTGGGGGGCTCGGGTAGAGCGGCACCTGTGGGCGACAAACTCTCTCTCTCTGCAGCCTCACTGTACCTGCCCACAGAAGAGTTACACCCACGGTTGCTCTGCCCACACCTGCAACCTGGGTGCCCGGGATCCAGGCAGGGAGTGCTCTGGGATTTCATCAGAGCTGGGGAGGAGGTGGCTCCCATCTCTCTGGAGCGAGACGACGAGGGGACCCCAGTGGCTCCCCCAAAGCCTGGCGACAGAGGAACAAACTTGTCTGCTAAAGGGACTTGATGCTCCTTTGATCATGAACAGGGAGGAATGGTGCCCCTCTTCCCAGGCACCCAGAGCTGGGCGTTGTCACACGTTCCCCTCTTGCTGTCCTCTGCTGCCACAGGCCGGCGGGGGCAGGTGGCTGGAGTGTTATAGGGCAGGTCTGGAGCTGGGTCAGTCCCCTGGCGATGAGTGCCTGCCTGCCCTTGAACGGGTCACTGTTGGTCTCTGCTCTCTGGGGAGCAGGGCAGAAAGATCAGGAGTTTTATCGATTTGTTTGTAAGTGTTCTTGGGATCACCCTGTGTATGATGTTTAAACAGAGGTGCAGAGCATCGTTTAACCAAAGCAGAAGCCAGGAGCCCTGGGACGTAGGTGAGGGTCTGCTTCTCTTTCCTCCTTCCTGCTTCCCCATTGGCCAGAGGCCTTCGTCATTTGTTATTTCCTGCATTCAAAGATGGGCTTTCCCCTCCTCTGTGGCAGTGCAGGGTGCATCTTAGAATCAGTGTGTGTGTTTACTGCACGGTCTTCCCCTCCCTTACTCTGGAAAATTGGGCATCTGTGACTGATGGTATCTTAGAGTGGAGGAAATGCCATGCCTGGGAAAGCCGGAAACCCTGGAGCAAACTGCCCGGAGCCCTAAAGGCACTCAGAGGAGACTTGGAAGGGAAGGGGGAACCGCCCCAGGCTTGGCCACAACGGTGCTGAGATGCACTGGGGTCCCCGTTTCTGCTGAGGAAAAGGCTCAGGGCAGTGAGGCAAGTCACATCAGGTCATGTGGGGTGGGGAGGGGGCCGTCCAGCGTGAGGCTGGAACCTGCGCCCACATGTGCCCCCCTCCTCCCCGTATGACTATTCATCAAGCCCCTTTCACTCTCAGAAGTGCCCTAGTTTGGCTCTCAACCCCTTCAGGTGTGCCCGGAGCACAGCAGAGGGGGTGGCTGAAGTTGGGAGCTGAGATGGACCTGGGAGGTGGAGCAGGTCAGTACAAGCAGAGGAGAGCGGGGGAGAGGCCAGGCGTGGCGGGAGGAACATCTGGGCAGCAGGCACATCTGGCTCTGAGGGCTGACGGGTGACTGGGCGATGCTGGGCAGGTGGGGTCTGTGGCACTCCTCCCACTGTACCTGCATTCCCCCCCGCACCCCCCGAAGTCCCTGGGCTGGGCTTCTCTAGCTGTGAGTGGTTCCAGCTGTGACCTTCTCTGAGAGTTTTTCCATAGTTACGTGTGAGGGGTGCACTCAGAAACCGGTACTTTTACATAGACCATCCCCTCCCTTTCCCCTGTGCCCCACTTACTACATACACGGGTGGCCCCATCAGCTGATATGGTCACCACATCTGGGGCTTTGGGGCCATGGCTGTGCCCTCCAGGGCTGTTCTGTGTGGGTTAGATGACACAGAACCAGCAGCTTGAGCCCGCTCGTGACCTGACCTAATGCAAGCTCCTTGTTTGCCCATCTGTAAAATGGGAAGCTTGGATGGGCCCTGCCCAGGGTCCCAGAGACCCTAGCATCCTCTACAGCTGGCAGAGCCACAAGGAAAGGGCCACCTGCCCTGCCCATCCTGCCTCTGTCGTTACACGTTTGTGGTTAGGTCTCTTGCCTGGTGGCTGGTCCTCAGCTTGGGGCAGGTCTGGGTCGTGGTGGTGCCGTGGTTGCCATGACACGCAGGCACTGCTCTGTCCAGCACTGGCTTAGACCGAGACCCCTGGCTGGCCAGCCTGTCCTCGTGAGGGGCTGCGGTGAGTGCCCCGGTGGAATTACCTGCCTCTGCCATCCGATCGCCTCCTGCAGGACTGGGTAGCAGGTTTGGTGCTAGAGGAGAATGCCTGGCTGTGGTTCCCTGGTGTGGGGTTGCCGGGACGAGGGCGCCTGTTCTGGACTTTTGCCATTTGCTGTCCTATCTCTCCCCAAGTCCATGACCTTCCCCAGGGCGGGGTCCAGTCTTCCTGGCACATGGTGGGTGCTCAGTAAATGTCGGGGTGAGGAATGGGCAGCCCGGAGGCACTGGACGAGGTCTCCCTCTTGTTTTAAACCCGACAGTGATCAAGCCACTTGGGCCACTTGCCTTTCTTTTTTTCATTTGTTCCATTTGGCACCAAATGGTCTTCAGCTAATTCAAAACAAACAAACAAACCAAGCTGCCCCCCGCTCCCAGGATGGTAACTTGTACATCCCGCTGCCCCTCGTCTCCCCAACTTCCCTGTTTCCTTTTAACAGTTGCTAAAAAATACATGTTTGCTTTTGTTTGTTTGTTGTTTTTGGTTTATTTTTATTGTTATTTGTTTAATTAGTTATCTATTTTATACATATTAGTGTATATATGTCAATCCCAATCTCCCAATTCATCCCCCCCTCCCCCCGGCTTTCCCCCGCCCTTGGTGTCCATACGTTTGTTCTCTACGTCTGCATCTCTATTTCTGCTTTGCAAACGGGTTCATCTGTACCATTTTTCTAGATTCCACATAATATGCATTAATATACGATAGTTGTTTTTCTCTTTCTGACTTACTTCACTCTGTATGACAGTCTCTAGGTCCATCCACGCCTCTACAAATGACCCAATTTCATTCCTTTTTATGGCTGAGTAATATTCCATTGTATATATGTACTACACCTTCTTTATCCGTTCATCTGTCTGTGGGCATTTAGGTTGCTTCCATGACCTGGCTATTGTAAATAGTGCTGCGGTGAACATTGGGGTGCATGTGTTTTTTTGAATTATGGTTTTCTCTGGGTATATGCCCAGTAGTGGGATTGCTGGGTCATATGGTAGCTCTATGTTTAGTTTTTTAAGGAACCTCCATACTGTTCTCCATAGTGGCTGTATCAATTTACATTCCCACCAACAGTGCACGAGGGTTCTCTTTTCTCCACACCCTCTCCAGCATTTGTTGTTTGTAGATTTTCTGATGATGCCCAATCTAACTGGTGTGAGGTGATACCTCATTGTAGTTTTGATTTGCATTTCTCCAACAATTAGTGATGTTGAGCATCTTTTCATGTGCTTCTTGGCCATCTGTATGTCTTCTTTGGAGAAATGTCTATTTAGGTCTTCTGCCCATTTTTTGATTGGGTTGTTTGTTTTTTTTAAGATTGAGCTGCATGAGCTGTTTGTATATTTTGGAGATTAATCCTTTGTCTGTTGATTTGTTTGCAAATATTTTCTCCCGTTCTGAGGGTTGTCTTTTCGTCTTGTTTATGGTTTCCTTTGCTATGTACACATTTGCTTTTATCAGTGGTTCCCAACCTCGGCTGCATATTAGATATCACCTTGGGGAACTTTAAAAAATGCCAGTGCCTGGACCAGCCCCCAGAGATGGGCCCCAGTTGGTCCTGGAGGCTCCCGTGGTTGTAGAAGCTCCCGGGGGTTCTGCTGACTGCAGAGCCACTGTGGGAAGCTCTGGGAGAGAAGCTGCTGGGCCCACAGGGCTGCCCAAGCTGGAGATGGCCCATCAGCAGGTGAGCCGGAGGCAAGGACGCTGTCCCACACTGGGGCATCACGGAGCCTGGCCCGCAGGGCGGGGAGGCTGGTGTCAGCTCACGTTAGCCGTGAGGGTGAAACAGGCCCATTTGTACTGTGCCTTGCTGACATTTGCCGTGTGGATGCCCCGGGAGCTGGCTTTGGTTCGCCCGGCGGGGCTGCCAGGCAGCAGTGGCAAGCTGGGTTTGAACCTAGCCTTGCATTTCCTGAGCACCTACCCCAGCTCTGGACACAGCCCGGTTTGCTCCCCCAGCTCCCCGCCCTGGGAGCTAGAATAGACTGCCAGGCATCGGCACGGAGGCGCCGCCTTTTGCCACCCCTGTTGTGGGGTGCTGGGCCGCCCCAGACAGGGTGGGGGCCTTTTAAGGCTGCGGTCAAGGGGGCAGAGGCAGGCTGGGCCAGTGGCACCCAGACGGCAGCTTGGGAGAAGAGCCGACCCATTTCCAAAAATCGCCCATCCACTGTCAGGGGAAGCATCTCTTTGTCTTCCCAAATCTGTCTTTCCGTCGGCTCCCGGGTTGTAAGGCTAGAAGGAGGCACGCTCTTGTCTTGGAATCAGAGGCTCCGGGAGCCGCCCTCCCACCGCCCCCCACAAGGGCCCGATTGTCCTGAGGCCCTGAACGCGCCCGCCTGTCACGGAGCGCGCGGCACCGGCTCGTCTCCCTAATGAGCCCGCGCTGGGAGTGGCCCTTTGTGGCGGGTTCCGGCCACGCTGCCTGTGCCAGGGCTCTCGGAAGGCTCCATTTCCCAGCCGCTTCACATCTCTCGGAGCTGATGGGACAATGGGAGGCTCCCGCCGTGCCCTTTCTCCTTTTTTTCTGTGTTTTCTGGAACGTGCACACACCACTCTTATACGGGACAGAAAATTAAGCAGCAGGTTTCTCCCTCTCTCAGCACCCTCTGCCCTGGCGGGGAGGGCTCCCGGCTCTCCTCGCCTTTCCCAGCCCCTCCCGTGGGACCTCCCCCCACCATGGTCTCCCTCCTCTTGTTCCCGGGTCTCTCCGGGCTCCTTCCCCTGAAAACAGGCTCATGTTTCCTAGTCCAAAGCAATAAACAAAATCTTCTCCTTTCTGTTTTCCTGCCCCCGGCTCCCTTCCTTCCCCACCCAATCCTCCGAGGAGCACCAGAGGCCCAGCCCACCTTCCCACCCGCAGCTGCTTGGCCGCTGGCAGTCCTGGACCCCCGGGAAAGGCAGCTCCGGCTTGGTCCAGTGGCCTGTTCTCATCCTGACCTCTTGGTGGTGTTTGATGCCCACTCTGGGCTTGTCTTCTAGAGCAGGGCAGTGTGGCTGGTCACCGCCGACCTCCCTGGCAGCAGCTTCTGGCTTTTCTCTAGCTGTCTCTTGCCTGTACTGGGAAGCATCGCTCCCGGGCTAAGCCCCCAGTCCTTCTCTACCTTTCGCTCCTGACCTGGAGACCCCGCGGTCCAGTGTCATCCTGGTCACCATCCTGTTGACTCTGTGCCCTCTGAGTTTGGGCTCCTTCGTCTCACCTACACTCCCGTCCCCTCTGCCTAACGGGTGGCGACCCCACTTCAGGGTCTCCTGGCTGTAGCCCTGAGCTGCCCACTAGTCACATGAGGCTGTTTCAATTCAATTGAATTAGGACTGAGTAACAGGAGCGTTTCAGTTTCTGAGCTGCGCTTAGCCCCCTTGCCAGTGCTTTGCACCTTGTCATTGCAGAAAAGGAACATCTCCGTCCTTCCAGAGAGTTCTGTTGGCAGCGCTGATCTGGACAACTCCTTGCTGCGCCGTGTACTGCACTTGTACACAGAAGGGAGCTCTATGTGTGAGCGTGGTGTCAGGGACTCTGTCCCTTCCTGCCAGGCTCCACGCACGACCCCAGGGTCTGCTTGCCTTGCCGGTGCGCAGCAGGCCCTTAGGGCTTCTGCTGGCAGGAATTGCCCTTTCCTCCCTCCTGCACCCACTGAGATCCCGCCCTTCCCTTGAGGCTTAGGTCTGCCCTTAGAGACGGGCAGTCACAGGATGTGTGACCGGCAGCCCTCGTCCACTCCACTCGGCGTCTGCAGGAGCCTCAAGCCAGGCTCTTGCCGTTTGCCCTGCAGCCATGGATGCCACTCCCGCTGGTGGCCTTGTGTGTGGGTTCACATGTATGTGTAGGACACCCAAGCCCAAGAGGCCACAGGGCTCCAGGAGGCTGCAGAGGTCTCCCCCGTAGAGCCCAGCCCCCCCGCTCCCAGCCACCAGCTCCTTATCCTTGAAATGAGGCCAAGAGGCCTGCGGGATCCGAAAACAAAGAAATTGGCTTTTCAGGCGGTGGGGTGAGGTGGGGTAGGTTGCAGGGGAATGGACACAGGCCCTCCCCTCCCTCTCCTCCCTCCCCTCCGTGTGCAGAGGAGGTTGCAGACCTGCTCCGGCCGGTCACCAGCTCTGAGCATGGTCCCCCTCCGGCTCTCCATGCGTGGCTGTGATGGGCAGCAGGCATTCTCACCATCTCGGGGTTAAATGAGCTGCCTGGGTCCAGCTGCGGGTCGTTACGCCAGCCGGTCCCTGGCGGGTGAAGCCATTACGCACCACACCTGGTGCTCTGGCCCCGGCCTTGACCCCACTGGTTACTGCCCTTCCTGTGCCCTTGAGCCCACTGTTGGTTGGGTGTGTGTGTGGCGGGCGGGAGCATCAGGGCAACCGGTGAGATCATAGCAGGATGGCTCCCCCAGGCCCCCTCCCCCCTTTGAAGGCCTGATGAGGCACTGGCTGGGCCCCAGGAAGAGGGGCTAATATTCGGGCTTCCCTGACCTTCGGGGCCGGGAGGGTCTCAGGAGAGCCCCATTCTAAGGCATCTTACTCTGGAAATGCAGTTGACGGTGGTGGGCTGGCGGGAGGGGGCGATCCTTGGTGTCAGCTCCCTGGAGGTCCCCAGCCCCCCGTACAGCCGCTGGGCCCCCGTTCCTCCTACTGTGTCCCCTCCTCTCCTGAGGGCATTTCCTGGCCTGGGGCCGAGGGTTTCCTGTGAGCCCTGCTCCACGCCCCACTGCAGCCCCTTCAGCCCCCCGCCCCGCCTGTGGGAACTCCTGCTGACCCGGAGCAGCTCCTGAGTGTGGTCAGGAGGCCCCAGGGATGCGAGGTCCCCGCCCTGGAGGGTGGTCCCCAGCACGGTGCTGTTTCCATCTTGCCTCTCTCCCTGCAGAGTCCTTAATCCCTCTCCCCCGAGTTAAGGCCTCGTTCCCGTGAGCTGGCCTGGTTGTGGGCAATGTGATCCGCTCCCAAGCGTGTGGGGCTGAAACATTGTGGATAATGCTGGATGAAAAGACCCCTTGTTTGTGGTGCAACCCAAACTCATGGGCGGGAAAGTGGCAGGTGGGGAGGTCGGGGTGGTGGCCGATCCCCCGAGTCTGCCCCCTTGCCCTCCAAAAATGCGGCACAGGTGGGGGTCACTGGAACCTCCTGGCCTGGGGCTTTATTTGGGGGGTTGTGACGGGAGGGAGACACCCGGGTCAGCTCAGCCTCCTCTGGTCCCTCCACAGTCCCTGCTGCTTCAAGGTCAGCTGTGTCCTGCTCTGTGCTGACCTTCAGTGGACACACGCTCAGTGGTCTCCTTAATCCGGGCGTGACAGGCTTCGGGGAGCCCTGGGCCCCCAACATGACTGTGCACTTATGCAGGTTCTCAGAGGTGGAGAGTGGTCTGTGGCCCAGGAAAGATCCAGAACCACAGTGGGAGGGGTAGTGAAATCCCTCCCTGAAGCCTTTAAAAAAATTTAAAAAAAAATTTATTTATATATATACATTTTAAAATTTTTGTTCAGTTTCTTTTTTAAAATTTTTACTGAAATATAGTTGATTTAGTTGGTTTGTGTTGTGTTAGTTTCAGGTGTACAGCAAAGTGATTCAGTTGTACGTATATATAACAATATACTTTTTTCTACATTCTCTTCCATCGTAGGTTATTACAAGATACCGAGTATAGTTCCCTGTGCTAAACTGTAGGTCCTTGTTGGTAATCTGTTTTATATACAGTAGTGTGTATATTGCAATCCCAAACTCCTAGTTTATCCCTCCTCCCCCTTCCTCTTTGGTAACCGTAAGTTTGTTTTCTAAGTCTGTGAGTCTATTTCTGTTGCGTAAATAAGTTCATTTGTATCATTTTTTTTTAGATTCCACATATAAGTGATATCATATGATAGTTTTCTTTCTCCGTCTGCCTTACTTCACTTAGTATGACGATCTCTAGGTCCATCCATGTTGCTGCAAAGGGCATTATTTCATTCTTTTTTATGGCCGAGTAATATTCCATTGTGTATATATACTGCATCTTTATCCACTCCTCTGTCAGTGGGCATTTAGGTCGCTTCCCCTTGAAGCCTTTAAGAAGTAAAAATGAATGCGCTTAATGCATGCGCCTCCCAGGAGGCTCCGCGCAGGAGTCAGAGAGTGAAGTCTAAAGGCCGTCTTGGTTTGAGCCTGTGGTCTGGCGGGTGTGGATGTTGAGCTCTGGCTCACACCCACCCCATCCTCTGTTCTCAGAAGTCACACCTCTTGTTCCTCTTTCCTGAAGTTGTCTGTATTCATGTGAGGGTTTAGAGTTGGGTAGATGTTTCCACGTACATCTTTGCTTCCTGGACTTTTCTCTGCGTGTTGCTTCCTTTCTGCCTCATTTTCCCTGGGCCTCAGTTTACCCAGCTGGGAGATGAGATAGTTGGACCAGGTCCATGGGGGCTCAGAGACCCTGGAGGAACTTGAGAAAGCTCTAGATGCAAGGTCCTCCCTGGGTATCAGCCTTGCCCTGGTGGCTGTCCCCTTCTCCCCATGCAGCCGAACCAGTGCCATTGGGCCTTTTTTTCTGTGTGACATTCCTGCCGTGCTGGGGCTTTCAGCATCCACGGTGGCCCAGTTTCTAATCTCAGGCCCTCACCTTCCAAGTGCTTGCCCAGGTGGGGGACTGATCTGACCCAAAATCAGAAAGCAGTGTCCAGGAGGGATCGCTTGCTGCCCTCCTCCACCGCACCCACCGAGGCTTTGCTTTCCAAGCTCCGCCCCACCCCCCCAAAAGGCACACATGCCAACTCCCTGCGGCTGTGGGCACAGCAGCCATTGCCAGCAGGAGCAGAATGAAAATGGGAGTCTTCTAATTTCCTTCTTTTGAATTGCAACCTTGATCCTTTCTCTCTCCTTCTACAGACCACGCCTCTGGTGACTTTTGAATAGGTCTGTGGGCTCCCTTTTCTCCGGCTGAAAATATAGGCAGTAGTGCCTCATTTGCCTTAATGAAAATGGCAGGCTTAGGGCCCTGGGGGGAGGGGGAGGCCTGGGGGCGAGGAGGAGGCCTGGGGGCGAGGAGGAGGCCTGGGGGCGAGGAGAAGGTGGTTTGGAGATTGGACTGCTGGGCCAGCGCCCAGCCTATGACTTCGACTCTGAAAGGTGCTCATTCACTCATGTGCAAGGTGGTGTTTTCAGCCTCCTGGATGCCAGTGGGGCAGGGCAGCTTTGGGGGGAGGGGGGAGTCCTGCATCCAGCCGAGAGGGCACGTCTCCCGGTGTCATCCCCACTGGCCCTTCCGTGGTTCGCTGATTAGTGCCTGGAAGAAGCGGAAAGGACGGTCACAAGGGGAGAATGGGGTCTAGGAGGCCTCAGGGGGTATGCAGGGGGCTTCAGGTAAGGGGTGGCCAAGGGGAGATGGAAGGGACGCTGGGCTGGGTTCTCTGGGTTCCCCACGAGGACGGGGAGGGCGACGTGGCTTTGATCCTCGCGTGGCAGACGTTTCTGAGGCTGTCCGTGGTGTGGGCCTCCGGGCGTGAATGACTGCCTGCCTGCTGCTGTGTCCTATTTCCGCACCCGGGGAATGAGCCTGCGGGAGGAGGGGTCAGCCCACTGCGGGGACAGGGAGGTGGGGAGGGGCAGGGAATCCTCAGGTGCACCTGCTCTGCCGTGACCACCTCCCCACTCGCGGTGCGCTCGGGTGTCGACCACACCGGGCCCTCTGCTGGTCCAGTTTGGCCGGGGAGCCCCTCAGGCAGGGGAGCAGTGAGTGACAGTCTGACCCTGTTGAGGCCCCTCCCCCATCCTCCCCTCCCCCTCCCAATCCTACGGCTCCACTTTGCCACCAGTGAAGCAGACTCTTGGGTTAGGGATCTCGAAGGGCCCCTTCATAGGGGGTTGGAATAAATCCACATATGCCATTCTCAATTTTTTTTCTTTCTAGCCCATCAGAAAACCAACATACACAGCCTCCCTCAGGGGTCTTGAACGAGACTTAGTTCTGACCATTACCTTCAGGCACCGAGGCGTTTTTGGTCACGATTCCTAGAGGACGCGGGGGGAGACGGTCTTGGAAGGGAGAGTGACCATGGCAGTGGGGCTGTCAGAGTCCAGGGAGTCCTGCTCTGAGCCACTGGGCACTGGGCCTCCCCCGAAGCAGGTGGCCGCCTCGGATAACGTGCCCTCACGTCCTTACTGCCGTCCTTAGGGTTTATCCTTTTAATACTCTGGGTGCGTGAAGTGTCCAGCAGGCCCGGGAGGGGAATTTGTGGGGAAGGGGAGGTCCCAGTGGGAGGCTGCCCTGCTGGGGGGAAGGTGAGGTGGCCTGGCCGGGATCTGGGCCCCTGCTCTGCCTGTACCTGTCCTGCTGGGACCATCCCTCCTACCACCATCCCCCCCTCGCCCACAGGAGCAAGCAGAGCCCTGGGTCAGGAAGGCAGGGACCCACCCTCGCCAACTCTGGAGGTTTGCCTGTGGCTGCAGGGCTTAGCTGTGGCACGCCAGCCCTGAGGCCGCCTGGTAGGATTTGGGGACCCGGACCGGCCGGCCGCGGCAGGGGTGGTGGAAGGGCCAGTGGGGCCGGGGCCGGGGGCTGCCTCGCTGGCACAGCACTTTTCCTCTCCACGTCCGAGAGGCTCAGACAAGGAGATGCTTGTGAGCCAGAGAGTTGTGAGTTGGCATCTGGAAATGATGCCTCATTACAGAGCTTGCTTCCTAAAAATGCGTGCATTTATCATGAAGGGCCTTCAGGAGGAGTCCTCGGGGCTGCTGGGGCCCGGATGCGGGGAGGGGGAGCTGGCACGGCCCCACGGCACAGATGAGGACACGCACTCCGCAGGCCTATGGGATTTCACAGGTACCACCGCCCCATCCCTGTGCCTTAGTTTCCTGCCTGTCTCCCGGGGGCAGAGTGGGGCTTTTGGTGGTCTTCTCAGCTCCGTGCTGTGCTGTCTTAAGCAGAGTGCCTCCAGCTGTGAGGGGTGGTAATGGTGGATGGGGCCCGGCCCCTGGTGCCTGCTGACCACTGCGTCCCTCCCCGCAGGCTGCTGGCCCCTGCTCAGGAGACACTTAGGGTCTGGTGTGTCTCTGAGTTGCTTGTGTGTGTGTGTGTGTGTGTGTGTGTGTGTGTGTGTGTGTGTCTGTGTGGTGGGCAGTTTTCTGTAGGAGCCCTGGAGGAGGGTCAGGGGCCTGGTTCTGGCCTCAGCCTGTCCTGGACCCCCTCTGTGGGCCTCATCTGTAAGGGGCCCCTGAAGTCCCCCAGCCCTGCCCGTGTCTGGACCTTAGAGTCACGTTGGGTCATCATTACCGTTTGGTCTGAGCACCGCCCAAGGCAGGCAGGGGCCATCAGGAAAGAAAGACCTGCCCAGAATGGGACGGTCCTCCCTGCAGGGAGGAGGAAGGAGTTCCCCGGGCGGCTGGCCTGGCCCCTGTCCCTGTGCCCTGAGCGTGGCCACCTCTCAGCCTCCCGCCTGAGGTCCAGGGAAGAGGGGCTCTGGCATCTCACACACCCCACTGCTGTGCTTGGCCAAGGCCAACTCACCCAGCGGGTCCCAGCTGAGGCTGTGATTCTGTTACCTGGCTGGCACCAGGTGCCACCTGATAGGGTCCAGATGGAGGGTCCTGAGCTCTGGTCGTGGGTCCACCTGTGTAAACCCAGGCAAGTCACACAAACCTGTGTGCCTCACCTTTCCGCCTCTGTTAGATGGAGTGACCCCATCCAGTTCATCTTAGGGCTCTTGAGGATGGACCAAGATGCTCGTATAGTAACAGCAATAGTAACAGTAGTAGGAACAGTAATAACTCATGGGTGCTTGGTGCTGTCTACGTATCCACTCCTTTAACCCTCACAAAGCGCAGGCACCTCTGTTTTCCCTGTTGGACAGGAAGAGGAAGTGGAGGCCCAGAGAGGTTAAGCAGCCCAGGTCCGGGGAGAAAGGGGCAGAGCGGTGCCTGGCTCTGGGGCCCGCATCCCTAACCACGGCCTTGCGCTGCCTCTCCGTGCACAAGCCGCATCGTTCCCATGGGTGCATTTTCTTCTCCTAAAACAACTGCCTGTTTATTATAGACAATTTAGAAAAATAATCACCTTGGGCCCCAGCACCCAGACGGCCTCTGTGTACCAGTGCAATGTGGCCAGCGGTGGTATTGTCGGTAATCGGTACATTTTCTCACTTCCCGTGGGAGGACTGGCCATTGAAATGGGTGAGTTAAGGAGACAATCAGGAACATTCTAGTTCTGAGTGCAATTTTTCTCCTCTCTGTGGGCAGTGGGGCAGTTAGTGGACTTGAAACTTGCGCATCGGTAGAACGCTTTTTCTGGAACCTCTTGGCTCCAAAGCCCCTTTTGCAGCATGATACACGTTATAGATATCTCCCAGTGCATCACACGCCCCAGTCTGGGGACACACAGCCCCCTCTTGCAAGCCTGAGCTCAGCCTTCCTAATTTATCCTGGGGTCCCCTGACAGGAGTTCCCAGGGGGCTAGAATGTCTGCTGATGCGTGAACCCCACTGGTGATGGGGAGCGAGGCAGCCTCTTCTTTGTCTGGACTCTGTGGGTGGGAGTGTGTGAGGACCTCCGGACTTCGTTCCAGACAAATGTCGTGTCCGGCTGGGGGTGGGGACACGCCTACAGTTGTTGTCTCACCTGGTCCTGTCTCACCTGGTCCTTTCAGGCTGCAGACTCCAACCCCCCGTGGTTTATCCTGGTGGAGATGCAGAGTGTTGCCCACCCCTAAATAATCCTTTGCTTATTGTGTGCTCATAATGGGAGGCTTGGGAGGTACTGGAAGGTTCAACATGGAAATTTGAAAATCACTTATAATCCTGCCCTCTGCAGAGAACAGATATTAACATTTTCCTCCTTTCCTAAAGGAGGAAACGCTGGGTGGAAAAGGGAAGTCTGTATACACCTTCTGTTAATTTTTTTTTTTTTTTTAACAAGGTATTGAATATAGTTCCCTGTGCTATACAGTAGGTCCTTGTTGTTTATCTATTTTATATATATAGTAGTGTGTATCTGTTAATCCCAAATTCTTAATTTATCCCCTCCACCCCCTTTCCCCTTTGGTAACCATGAGTTTGTTTTCTATGTCTTTGAGTCTGCAAATAATGCCATTTGCAGCAACATGGGTGGACCTGGAGATGATCATACTAAGTGAAGTAAGTCAGAGAAAGACAAATAGCATATGATATCACTTATATGTGGAACCTAAAAAGAATGATACAAATGAACTTATATACAAAACAGAAGTAAACTCACAGACCTAGAAAACAAACTCTGTTAACTTTTTATTTTGACATAATTATAGACTCATAAGAAGTTGCAGTTGTAGCGTAGAGGGCTCTCGTGTGCCCTTCCCCCTGGCGGTGGCATCCTCGTGAGAACGGGGCATTATCACTATTTTTCTTTTGAATTTTAGTTTATTTATTGTTTGATACAGCAGGTTCTTATTAGTTATCCATTTTATACATATTAGTGTATATATGTCAATCCCCATCCCCCAGTTCATCACACACACACCCCCACCCCCCGCCCGCAACTTTCCCCCCCTCGGTGTCCGTACGTTTGGAGAACGGGGCATTATTGAAACCAGGACAGTGACGTCGGCACCACACAGTGACCAGACCTCAGACCCTCCCTCCGACAGCGCCTGTCTTTCTGTGCTCTCACTCCTATGTGTGTGGAGAGCTTTATGAGCTCTTGCCACACGTGTAGAGTTGTTACACACTTTAAAATAAATGTTGCTGTTTAGAACTGTTTTTAGATTTGCAGAATCATAGAGAAGATAGCAGAGTTCCCATAAACCCTGCGCCCGGTTCCCTTCTTGCTCACCTCCTCCACTGGTATATGGTGCATCTGTTACGATTCACGAGCTGATACTGATACACTGAGTGGGGTCCACACGCCACATTTCCTTAGCTTTTCCCTAACGCCCTTCTTCTGTTCAGGATCTAATCTAAGACATGCATTTTAAAAAGCAACTTTTGCCATGTTGTATTACAGTTAGTAATCCCTTTTTTTTCCCCCGGGAGCATCTTGAGAATATCTTTTTTTGTTTTTTTAATTTTATTGAAGTGTAGTTGATTTACAGGTTGTGTTGAGAGTACATTATCAAAGCATCACTGGCAGTTCTTACATGTCAGTTTGAGTGGCCCTCTGCTCGTCCCATCTTGTGGGCGTCCCCGCTGGGACCTTCAGAAGGGGTACCGTGCTCCCTCTTGGCTTCTTTGGTCATGTCAGCACCCCGCCCGCCCCTCCCCCCCACGCCAGGGTGGTCCGAGGGGCAGGCCTGGCACCCCTTCCTTGTGAGGTGGGGCAGCTTTGGGGGAACACAGGCCTCCCTCAGGGCCCCACTGGGTCCCCAGACTGGATGAGGTCATGCAGGAGGGCAGAGCGTGGCAGCGGGGTGGATGCGGTGGAGGAGGAGGGCTGGCTCTGCCCGCCACGGTCCCATGATCCTGGGTGAGTCCCACCACCTGCGTACGACCTTGCAGCCCAACGATCGCTTGGGTTAGAGTAGCCACTCACATCCGGGGCCGGTTCCAAAGGGTCTTTGGCCTCCACCCGCTTTGTGACCTTGCCAGGCAAGGCCAGGAGCGGCAGATCCCGCTGACAGGATGTTTCTCCACAAGCCCATTGAGAGATCCCTCTGGAAATCCTCCTTTGGCCCTGGTGCAGGCAGGCGAGAGAATTGAGGACAATGGGACCTCAAAACAAAAGGCAGTTGTTGGGCAGGGTCAGTGGATGCCCCAGGCCAGGGCAGGCCTACCATCAGTCGGGTCATTGGATTTCTGCCCATGACGGGGCTGGCCCCGAAGGACGGGAGTCAGGCCCCAGGCCTGAGGCACCACACTGCGTGCTGTAGAGCTTGGAGTTTAACTTTGGGGCCCGTGTGCTTTGCAGGAGGTCCAGACACACAGTGGGTCTGCCCGGCTTGGTGTGGCGCGGTCCGTGGCCTACTCCCGCCTTGCCCAGGTCTTTGCTGCCCCGCCGAGCATGTGGTTTATGGTGAACCGGTGCCACCGTGAGTGTGGATCTGTGATGTCCAGGTGTGGGGTGCTCCTGCCCCGCTCCGTCGCTGCTGGTGCTGGGACTTCACCTCCCAGGCCCACCTCTGCTCCAGTTTCCTGGAGCCAGCCTCCCAGGTGGCCTCCCTGCCTCCAGGGTCTCCACCTCCAGCCCTCACTCTGCCCTTACAGAATGTTCTTCCGGAAATACAGCCCCCACCTTGCGCCTCACCCACAGGGACCCTCAGCCTCAACATCAAGCCCAGGCTCCTGAGAACAAAGTTGGAGGCTCTCTGTGATCTGACCCTGACTCCTTTTCCATGCCCCCTCCCATCTCTTCCAGAAGCTTCTGTGACTCCAGGCCAGTAGCAGTTCCCGAATGCTATCCAGGCATTTCCATACCCCCTTGCCTTTGCCCTGTCTCCTCCACCTCCAACCCCCTTCCTTTCCCCTCCCCTCCCCTCCCCTCCCCTCCATTTCCATTTGGAAAATCCTGCTGGTCTGCAAGCTGTGGCTGAAATGCCACCCCCTCTTTTCACAGTTCCAGCCACCCTTTCCCCCCAATGCTTAGCGTGGGTCTCTCTGAGTCATGTCTCGCTCTGCCGGGGCTGCATGCGGCTGTTTCTGCATCAGCCTCTGCTGTGAACTCCCACAACGGCCCCACGTCTGAACCGTCGTTCGTCTGGCCCCCACTGCCCACGTGGGGAGCGCCCTGTGGCCGCCTGGTGCCTCCCCTGCCCGACGCCGAGTGCCACACCGAGCTGCCCGTCCCCTGCTTCATCAGGGGCCCCGGTGGCCAGGCGTCCTGCTTCCCATCCCAGTGGCTCCATCCACCTCGGTGACCGGGTTCCTGGAAGGCGTCTGCTCTCCAGCAGCGGCCCGGGAATGTGAGGCTTGGGTGAAGCGGGCAGCCTCGCCCTGGTGACTCGCTCCGGGGTGTGTGTGTTTTGCCACAGTGGCCGCTGCTGGGGTTACTCCATGTCCCACCCCCAGGCCGACGCCCAGAGCTGGGGGACGCAGCCAGATGGGGGTGGGCAGGGGTGTCTCAGGGCACCTGCGGGCGGACAGCCTGACACCCTCTGTGCCTTGGTGTCCTTGTTGGTAAGATGAGGACAGTGAGGGTCAGGAGAGGTGGCGGCGGGCAGGAGGTGGTGTGGGAGCCCCTCCCCCAGCGGCCCTGCCCTCGCGGCCTCTCAGCAGGTGGGGGTGGGCAGGGCCCTGAGAGTCACCGGGCAGCCGGCAGCCGTCCCATGCCCTCCTGGGTCACGAGGGCACCCCGCCTGCCCTCAGCAATCCTGAACCTGCTCCTTGCCTTCTGGGCTCTGCCCCGTCCATCTGTGTTTCTTGCCTGGACTCTTTGGGGCTGGGTTTCGGCAAGGCTCAGAGGAGGGTGGGCTGAGTCAGTCACTGGCTCCCCGGCTGCCAGGGGCATCTGGAGCACCCGGGGCCCATCATGGGTGCCTGGGGGTCCTGAGGGGTCCTGTGGGGCGAGCTGGCAGGAAGCTGGGGTTGGGGGGGCCCCCTGCCTGCCCCTGAGCCCCGAGTCTCCTGACTGTGGAGTCAGCCACCAGCTTCTTGGATTAAACTCAGCTTCAGCGATGACCCAGGAAGCCGAGGAACTGTGGCCTCTCTTAGGGTCCCCTTGACCAGGCTTCCGAGAACGGGGCCCCCCTGAGCTGCCCTGGGCCCAGTGCCTGGCGTCGGGCAGGAGCCAGGAGAGGGGCCCTGGATTTGAAGGGGAGCCGAGGGGATTGGCTTGGGGAAGACGCGGGGCGGCCGGGATGGAAGGGGTGTGAGTGTGTGTGTGCATGTGAGAGAGTGTGCGTCTATGTGAGTGTCTGAGTGTGAGTGAGACTGTGTGTGTGTGTCTGTGTGTGTCTACCTGAGCGTGTGTCTGTATGAGTGTGTGTGAGCGTGTGAGCCTCCAGCCTGCCCACACAGCCTGTCCCCGCTCCCCTCGGTCACGTTCAATAGCCTGAAAGCATCCCTCCCCACGGCTTCTATTTCTTGCTTTCAGTCTTTATTTAAGTTCTCACGACTGCTGGGCCTTCCCTGCGGTGCTGAGTTTACCATGTGTAATTGGGAGAGAGGGCAATTTCATTGCTTTCAGCACCCATGCTGCCCTCCCCCAGCTCCTCCCCAGAATAGAGCTGACTTCTGCAAGCCTTTCCTGGGGTGAGGATTTAATGATCTGCCAGGTGGTATGACTGCACCCACGGAAGGTTCTAGGTGACAGGTGGGTGCTGTCTGTATCCATGTTGGTGTTTACACACTCACGGCACCCTCCCTCCATCCACAACTCCTGTTGAATGCGTGGGAGGGTGGGCGGTTGCTGAGCCATGCCCCCGTGGGAACACTGGCCCTTCCTCTTCGCTGCATCTGAAGCCTCAGTGCAGGTGAGGAAACCGAGGCCCGGAGCTCAGAGGGAGCTGCCTGCTCATGCAGCAGACACCTGGCAGACCCAGGTGGCCCTGAGCCCTGAGGTGCCCCTGGAGATGGTGCCCGGGAGACGCTGGACCAATGGGACGGAGAAGTGGAGGGGCTGGCCGCCCACCATAGGCAGCGTCCTCGCCATGGTGTCCCCATGGCGTCCCGGTGGCACACCCCGGAACCTGCAGGCCAGTGGAGGAGGAGCCGCCCTGGGGGCGTGCCGGGCTGGGGGGTCCGGTGTGACTTGCCACCCACTCGCTGGGCAAGTTGCCCACCTCACCTGGACTTAGTCTCCTTGGCTGTTAAGTGGGCTCAGGGACACTCAGGTGGTTCTGTGCAGATCGGGGGCCCACACCCAGCACAGAGCAGGCTCTCAGTGGTAGAGATGCCTTTGTTCATCCAATATATGTTTATTAAGCACCCTGAGCACCAGAGACGAGCAAGATGCAGACTGGAAACCAGAGAGGAGACCGGCCAGGAGTATTGTTTCTGGGGTTGGAACCGGTCCAGCTCGGCACAGGTGCAGCCGCATCCCCTGCCGGTGTCTGTCTGCTGCGACGCTGAGGCCTCCGGCCGGCTGCAGGGCTGATCAGGAGTGGGAGCCCCTGGGGCGTATGGTGGCCCCCCTGTGAGCCCAGGCAGCCTGGCCCGGGTGGGACAGCTCGTCCGTGGGCGTGGGCAGGGGCTCTGACAGAGGCATCCAGGGTGCTGGGGTGGGCAGGGGGCTGTGGAAAGAGTTGCTGACTTGCTGTGTTACCTTGGGCATGTGTTCTTACCCTCTCTGAGCCCTGATTTCCTGCTGAGTGACTGAGAGTCTGTCCCTCTCCCCCCCGCCCCCCGAGTCCCCAGGGTGTTGTGGGGTAAGAGGGCTGTAAACCTGAAAGAGGCCTTGCAAATGTTTGCTGCTATCCAAGCGTCCCTCCTCAGGAAGCCTGTTCTCAGCAGGTCTGGTGGGAAAGGGCTCGGGGTGAGCGTGGGCCCTGGGGGAGCTGCAGGCGAGCTTTGTAGCCGTGTGCGCCCTGCATGCTCCCGGCACCCCTGTGTGGATGTGGGCCTCGGCTCCTTGCTGATTACTCCCTGGATCTCACAGGTTCTTGGGGGTGAGGCTGCCGTGCCGGAGAGGTAGGTGCCGCAGGAGAGGTTCGTGGCGTGTGAGTGGACGGCACCGTTCTGTCCTGGGGACGGTGCGTGACCAGGCAGAGGTGGGGGTGAGCCTCCCGGAGCCCTTTCTCCCAGGCCAGCCGGGTCCCGCGTGTCGGAACCGGACCGGACGCCATGCACTGTGTGGCCGGCTCACCGCATTGCAGGGACCCTCAGGACCGCGCTCGCTGTCTCGAGGCCTCCGGCCCTGGGTTCTAGGTGGGGTCAGCGGGGAAGGTTGGCAGCCACTCTCAAGCTTTTCTTTTACTAAGGCATCTAGAGATCCCCGCCACGTGTCACCGCTTGATTGGTGATCTGTCGACCCCTTGGATGTGCCCTTGGCCCCCTTTGTGGGATTGTGGTTTCTCTTTGGGGATGGGGGGAGATGTGACTGTCAGTCTAGCCATGCCCGTTAGGACTGCGTGGACAGGGGAGATTTGTGGGGTGGGCGGAGCACGCACACCCTGGTTTTCCCTACGGTTTCCTGTCGCGACTTGAGTTTTGGACGGGAATGGAGGGGATCGCCGGCCCACAGGTATCTGATTTGGCTTGGGAGGTGATTTGGATTCCTGACTTCCACCCCGTGCCTCCGGCCAGCAGCCGTGAAACACAGGCCATCTGTGAGGGTCAGCCTGTGGGGAGCACGCCGACCTTCTGTCCTAGGCGTCCCGGGGTGGGAAGCTGCCTTCCCATTGGTTTTGTTTTCTCTCTGATGGCCTGTGACTGTCGCTGTGACTCAGGGCAGGGCTGGGAAGCCTGGAGTAGGTTAACCTCTGCTGTAAGGCCCGGAGCACGAATGTTCCCTGCACGGAGCACGGCTCGGAGATGGTCTGAAGCACGTAAGGGTGTGGAGGTCTGCTGCTTTGTGTAAACGTTTGTGAATGATTTCCTCCAGTGTGGTCAGCGTGGGTTTTTGTAGAGCTTTGAGCTCCAGAGAGTTTCCTCCGTTTCTTGCTGGGTCCTCGTGGCAGCCCTGCAAGGCCCATTACCGACAGAAGGGGACCAGGCTCACAGAGCGATTACTGGGTGCTGGTGTCCTCCGAGCCCTGCAGGGTGAGCGGTGTGCCATGGGCCCAGGTGGCAGAGGGGGCCCAGCACCGCGTGTGTGAGCCGCGGGGCCTCTGCGTCTCCCGAGGTCCTTGCCAGTCCCCTGGTTCGGTCACATTAATGCCTGCTGAGTGTCCTAGTCCCCCGCGCTGGCCCGGGGTTAGGAAGCGGGCCCCACCCCATGGCTCCTATGTCAGGGAACTCGGCCGGATCCTGGGGGTGGTGCCAGTAAAACAGGAAGGAGGAAGCACAGGCCGTCCCCGCAGAGGCCGGGACTGAGCCCCATTCCGGATGAGATCCTAAAGGCTGCCCTCTGGCTGCAGTCCCCACCTCCAGGAAGCCTTTCCTCCCTGTCGCTGGTCGAAGCCATTTGCTTGGTGACCTTGGCAGTCACTTGCTTCTCAGGGACTCCGGGCATAAAAGTGGGGTGCCCCGCGGGATGGCCAGCATCCCACTGAACAGCTTCCACAGCCCCTCCCTGGGTGAGGACCTGACCCATGGCCTCGTTAACCTCCAGAATGCCCTGTGGCGGGTCCTTCTTTGGTCCCTCCTTGCACATGTGGCAACACGTTTAGGAATGTGCCCAGGTCACGGAGCTGTGAGTGGCGGGGCCGCAGGCAGACCCCAGCCTGCCCGGCTGGTGTACCACTCAGGGCAAGTGTGAGGACCAACAGAATCATTTCACTTTTTGTTTTTTGGCTGCGCTGCGTGGCATGCGGGATCTTAGCTCCCAGGGATCACACTCAACACCCCCTGCACTGGAAGTGCGGAGTCTTAACCGCTGGACCGCCGGGGAAGTCCCAGAATCGTTTCACTTTGACGAAGCCCCTGGTCAGGGCTCGGAACCCCAGCAGATGTGCCTTTAGCCCTGATTGCCTCTCTTCTTTTCTACCCTTATCTCCCTACATTCCCTAAATTCCAGGCCCTCCTGCCTCCCAGGTCCCCTTCATCTTTATCCCCTCCCCCGCCCGCACTCCCCCGGAGCTGGATTGAACTTGTTGGGTTCGCTGTGCCGCAGCCTGGGGGGGGGGCGGGGGGTAGTATGCTAGGCGTGTGCCAGGCCCTGGCTGGGGGGAGAGCCAGCTGCGGTTGGGATACTGCACAGCCGGCATATCTGCCTCCCTGATCCAGGAAAGATTTATGCTGAGATCTAACTGCTTCTACTGTGAACACACAGAAAACCCCCAGAGCAATTTTCGGTTCTGCATTGAGCTGCCTGCCCCGCCCGCCCCCCACCCCGGGTCCTCGGCTGCGAGGTGGTGGGAGGTCAGAGAGGAGAGAGCAGGTGTCGCAGAATTTAACCCCTGCCCAAAGCTGGCCGGTGAGCGTGCCCTCCATGAGCGAAGATGTCCGGCAGGGATCCCGGGTTCCAGGTGGCAGCTCCTGAATGCAGCCGTCCCCGTCTGTCCTTCTCATCCCAGGATAACAAGCAGCAGGATTCCAGCAAGGCAGGATCTGGAGGCTTCCTTGGACAGCCCCTCACTTGTGTATGGGCTGTGGAGACCAGAGGCTTTCTGCAGGTTGGGGGGCAAGTGTGAACACGCCCAGAAATCTGAGGCTCAGAGATGTGGAGGGACTTGCTCAGGGTCACCCAGCAGCTGCCTGGGCCTGACCCAGGCTCGTCTGTCTTCGCCACCCCCCACCCCCCGCCCGACCCTTCCATGGGGAAGGTGCAGAGGGCATCGAGGGTCTAGGTGGGGTCGTGGTGAGGAGTGCGTTTGGCGACAGCGGTTGTAAAAACCAAGTCCTTCTGGAAGGCTGACACCCCTCCTCCCCCACCAACCCCAGCAGCACACACCTGCCAGCGATTGTGGAGGACAGGGGACCGTGTGTAATGGGGGCATGGTGCTGCCTGGGGCTCTTTGGGGACAGGAGGTTGGAGCCAGGGCCGAATGCTGCTGCCCAGGGCCCCGACCCAGGCGGGAGTACAGCCTCCTGGGTACGCACTGCTGTTCGAGCCAGAGCAGCTGGGCTGCGGGGACCTCATCACTGACCAAGCAAGGCCCAGTTCAGCCCGCTCCTCTAAGGGGACATCAAGGCCCAGAGTGGGGGAGGGTGGTGGTGGTGACTGTGAAGCCTGTGGCCTCAGCCGGTGCCTGCAGTTTGGTGACAGCAGAGGGTCCTGTGCTTCTAAGTGAGAGCAAATGACCTTCAGTGATGTTAAAACAAACCTCCCCTGAGCAGTCAGGCAGTGCAGGCTGTGGCGGGGGACAACACCCCTTCCTAGTCCGTGTGGGCTGCTGTAACAGAATACCACTGCCTGGGGGGTTATGGAAACAGAAGTTATTGCTTACACTTGTGGAGGTTGGACGTCCAAGATCGAGGTGCCAGCCTGGTCAGGTGCCTGGTTCACAGCTGGCACCTTCTCGCTGTGCCCTCACAGGGTGGCAGGGGCAAGGGAGCTCTCTGGACTGGAGCCCATGGTAAGGCACTCATCCCATTCATGGGGCGCCACCTTCATGGCTTAAGCCCCGCCCAAAGGCCCCGCCTCCAGCAGCATCACCTTTGGGGGTTAGGGTTTCAGTATGAATTTTGGAGGCGCACAGACATTCAGACCGTAACAACCCCCGCGCCAGGCGGAGCCAGCTCCCCGGGGGCTCCCATTAGAGTCTTGGCCACCCGCGGCTCCTTCCTCTGCCGGGAGCACCCAGGGGGCTGGCGTTCACTCTGGGTGGTCGGCCCTGCTGCGGGCGTGGTGAGTAGTGGCAGCAGCGGGGCCGGCAGGGGTGCTGGGGGCTCCAGGAGACATTAAGTGGTGTGTGCGCGGTGGCCATCTCTGCCTGGTTTCTGAGCGCCCCCAGAAACGGTGGCAGCCTTACTTGTCCCCTTCGGCACCAGGCACGTGGCGTCGTCTCCCGTGGTCACCGTGGCGCTCTGAGGTTTTCATCATCCCATCTTGTACACAGGCAAGGTGGAGCTCAGAGGCCCAGGAGCCCGGTCAGAGTGGTCCCGATGCCCGTCACCCTCTGCGGTGCTCAGGGCGTGTGCTGTCGTCTGTTTATCGAGCACCTGTTTCACGTCGGGGCCCCGTTTCCACGCTCTTGGGATATTCCCAGGAGAAAAATAGTCAGAGGTCTCACTGGGGAGACAAACTAGCAAACAGATCAATGGACAAGAGGGATTTGTGTACTGGTGAGTGCTGGGCATGGACCAGAGACGGTGGCAGGGGTGGCGTCTGGGAGGAGGGCCGCCTGGGCTGGGGCTTGGATGAGCAGGGGCTGTCCCTGGAGGTCTTCCAGCCCAGGGAGGACGTGGAGGCGGGTGGGGATGAGCCCGGTGCTGTTCAGGACAGGACGGAGGCCACTGTGGCTGGAGTCTGGTAACCGAGGGGGCAGAGTGGGCGGAACTGTTGGAGTTGGGATTTTATCTAAGTTGGGCAGAGATGACACCATCTCATCCCACTTACACTTCTCGAGGTGTTCTGGTTTCCCGGTGGAGGATGGGCTCGGAGTGGGGGGTGGGTGCCTGCATTGGAGGACCCCTGCGGTGTCCTGGTGACAAAGGCCCCGTGCACAGCTTTCAGACTAGGGGGAGGAGATGACACCCCAACATTCTGGCGTCGGAACTTATGTATTATTTCTTAGAGAAAAATAATTCATTTTTTAAAAACAATTCATTTTGGGGGACTTCCCTGGTGGCGCAGTGGTTTAGAATCCACCTGCCGATGCAGGGGACTCGGGTTTGAGCCCTGGTCCGGGAAGATCCCACATGCCGCGGAGCAACTAAGCCCGTGCGCCACAACTACTGAGCCTGCGCTCTAGACCCCACGAGCCACAACTACTGAACCCGCGCGCCACAACTACTGAAGCCCATACGTACCTAGAGCCTGTGCTCTGCAGCAAGAGAAGCCACCGCAATGAGAAACCCGTGCACCGCAACGAAGAGTAGCCCCCGCTTGCCACAACTAGAGAAAGCCCGCGCGCAGCAACGAAGACCCAAAGCAGCCAAAAATAAATAAATAAAATAAATTTATAAAAATAAATAAATTAAATAATAAAGAGAAGTAAATCTAACACATGGCACATATTCTTAAAAAAAAAACCCAAAAAACCAATTCATTTCTGAAGGGGCCGTGGCTGTCCCCCGGGGATGGAGGACCTCCCAGGGAGGGCCGCAGCTTGGCCTTTCACAAACATTGCTCCCCACCCCCTCCCCACCAAGGCTGGCTGTGTGGGCGAGGGTCACAGGAAGCCCACCCTCTTGGTTCCTCCAGGACCTACTGCCCTGTGAAGGTGAGCCCATGGACTTGGGAGAGCGTGTAGAGAATCTCACCCCGCCCGTGACTTCCAGAGACTTCCAGAGCCTGGGGTAGGGTTCGGGTTATAGGACCCCGTGTGGGGAGCCTCTGGGCCTCATGAAGATGCCCTGCTGGGGGTAGGAGGCCCACACTGAGCAGTTTCTAGCTCCTTTGCCGAAACCCCTCACCCCGTCCCTTCAGCCCCTCTCCCTGTGGCTCAGGGCCAAGATAAAGGGCGAGGAGGCCGGGCAGGTGTGATGGTCCCTGCTTCCCATGGGTCAGGAGGCAGGAGGGAAGGGGTGAGAGGGATTTGTTGTTCTAATCAGCCTGGCGGAGCCTGGCTCATGAAACCAGGGGCCTGGAACCTGGCATCTGCCTGCCCAAAATATGTACATCCGCCAGCCCCCGGACAGGCCACAAATCACCCTGTGCCTGTGATTCAGGTTCCCACCCACTTTCTCTCCAAGGAGTTCCTGGCATCCTAAATCTTGCTGCAAACAGAGGGGAAGAAAGGAGTCCAAGGTGGTACGGAGCACTCTAACATCCACGGACCGAGTTTGACCTTCCTGGTGGTGGAGGACCCGGCCGGCTCACATCCCTAGCGTCCCGCCCAGGGACGCCCTGTTACCTTGGCCTTGGGCCCGCCCTTTGCTTCTCTGAACTGCGGCTCACCTGTCACATGGGGCTGGGGAGCGGCTTAGCACCACGCATGTACAACGAGCACTTGGTCATCATAGCAGTCAGAGCTGGGTGTTTTTAATGAATTGTTGGCTGTTATTATTGCTGCTGTGGTAGCCCTGGCTGGCAGGCCTCGGCGAGGTGAGAAGGCCTGGTGGCCCCGTGGCTGGGCTTCCTTTGACTCAGTCCTCCTTCCTGTGCGTTGCCCTCTCGCTGGGGTGGTTCGTTGGAGAGAGTGAGCCCCTGGCAGAGGTGGGGCTGGTGGGGCTGGGGGTACAGTGAGTGGGTGGTGGTGGGGACCCTAAGGGCTGGCCTTGCCGCTTGGAGCTGGGGAGGTGGGAGGGAAGGAGTCCTCTTTCCGTCTCCTGGGAACCCCCCCACCCCCGCCCCCGCCCAGACTGCTGCCAGCCCCGGCGCCAGCCCCAGCATGTGCCACCCTCTCCATTTTTGCTTTTGCCCTTCAATTTGTATCAGGGCCTGAGTCTTTCTGCTTCTCTCCGAAGCCACATATACCCTTAAGGTTTGTGTTTTCTGAGGTCAGTGGCCAAGGAGGTCAACACCTGGATAAGGTGTACTTTGCTCCAGGAGGACCCCTCGTTCCCAGGGGCCCGCAGGGCATATCTTGAGGTCCAGGAACGCGTTTTCATTTCTCCTGTCTGGCCTGACAGGTTGTAGCCCCATGCTCCCCTCTGACCGTCCCCTTGCTGGACTGTCACCACCTTAGAAGCCTCTGCCTGGGCCACTTCTGGTCCCTGTTGTGGTTCCTCATCTATAGAGTGGGGTTGATAAGGGACTCACATCACAGGGTCTGTGTACAGTAAGAGGCCAGGCGTGCAGGCCACCCCCGCATTCTTGACCATCCTGAGCCCGGTGGGAGGAAGCTCTCTGTCCAGGGCCCCTATGAGGGTTCACAGAAAACCCCAGTGTTGGCTGCTGTGTGGCTCTGGGCTGGCCGGTTAACCTCTCTGTGCCTCTTTCCTCATGGGTCTCGTGGGGGACTGTTAGAACCTTCCTTACTGCAGGATGTGGCGAGCGCTGGATGGGATGAGGTGTGTAAGGTGCTCAGGTGTGTAAGGAGCGAGGCCGTGATGTCTGCACGTGGATGTCACTCCCTGCGGAGGGTGATTAGGTTTCAGGAAAGCATATTTCCAGCCCCACATCAAGGGTTCCTTCTCTGGAGCCATTCTCACTTGCACAGGCCCCGTCCTGCTCTCACTGTAAGCTGCCCGGTTGAGGCTGGCCCTTAGCTCAGGATCTTTCCAACCAGCTCAGCGTCAGCAAATGTCCTACATGAGCCTGCGTCTGGGACAGTAAATTTCATAGTGACGGTCCACACCTCTGTGCGCAGGCGCCATGCTCAGCAACCCCCCCCCCCCCCAGCCCCGTGTGGTACCTCAGAGGTGTGAGGTCGGAATGCAGGTCTCAGGCTCTAACGAGGACGCCTGGGGTGGTATGGGATCCCAGTGTGAGGTCAGATGCTCCTGGTTTTCACGTGTTGGTTCTGGAGTGTCCTGGCTTTGTAGCCTCAGGCAGCTGGGTCCCTGTCTCTTGTCTTCTTAGGGCCTCTCTGGATAGGAGACGTCGACTTTTGCGGCCGCGGGTTTTGCCTTGGCACCAGGGGCCCCCCTGTAACTGCCAAGAGCCCCGGGCAGTGGCGGTGTACTGCCCCCAGCCTCACGCACTGTTTCGGAATCCCGCCTGGTGCAGCTGAGCAAACACCCCGCTGGCCAGCGGCCTGTTTGCTGGGGGGCATCAGCGCTTCAGAAACCGGAGCCCTGTGTCGTGTGGTTTCCAGCTTCCTGGTTCCCGAGCTTAGCTTCCTTGCCGTGGGACCGCACTTGGGAGTTAGAATTTGGATCTTCCTTTGTGGATAAGGCGTGAGGTCACACGGGTCTTTTGTCAAAGTTGGCTGTTGCGCGGCCGGGTTTGGGGGCAGGGGCTGGACTGTCGGGCCGAGGCTTGGGATCTGACCTTCCCCCTCTGCCCCCTTTCTCCCTGTAGCAGCTGCCCCCTCGCGATCCCTGGGACCCTCGGTCAGCCCACCGAGGGGGCTGTTTCTGAGGCCCACGTTCCTGCCGCTGTACCAGGCACCGGCCTCCCCAGGAGAGAGCGCCCTGCCTGCCTTTCAGGACCATGTTCAAGGTGGAGCAGGGCTGGGGACCCTGGAGAAGCCGGATGGGAATGCTCCCACCCTCACGTCGTTTCCAGTTCTGTCTCTGACGAGGTAATCCTCTCCTTTGTTGACAGCCTGACTGAAGTCGCGTTTTATCTGCCCTTCTCTCTGAGCCTGTGTCTGGCTTTTGGCCAAACCACTAGTAATCACACAACTCGCAGTAATCCTTACAGTTGAGGGATGTGTGGCCCGGCCCTGCCCCCCAGCCCCAGAAAGGCCCAGCTTCCTCCTCTCCGATGACCCTGCACCCCCGTCGGCTGGTCTGCGTCCCCCTCCGTGTTGGCACGGGGTTCGGCGGCGACTTCTCTCCTTGAGCGGTGTCCTCACGTCTGCTCACCTGCCAGCCCATCAGGAGGGCGCTGTCTTCTGAGTGTTGGCGTGTGTCCAGGGGTCCACAGAGGAGGCCCCTGGGGCTCGCCCGCACCCTGCAAGGCAGCTGGGGAGGTGGGATGTGCCTCGAGAGGCCTGGGACAGAGGTTCCAGGGCGAGGAGGGGCAGAGGAGGTTGGAGAAGGTTGGAGGGGGCCCAGGGGCCCTGGGATTATCCTCCTCCCCAGGCCCTCGGAAATGCACACACCCGGCTAGCAGCCCCCCACCTTGGGTCTGGAGGCCTGGCTTACACAGCAAAGAGGCCTTTCCCACTGCCGCTCTGTTGAACGGCTGTGGATGCCCCCAAATACACGAGGCTGGCCCTCCAGTCCCAGCAGAAAACGGGCACCAGAGTGGCAGGGGCAGGACTAAATGCTGGAACTCTTTGACCCTGGCCTTCCCTAGGCAGAGGCCGGAGGGCACAGAGGCTGGCCCAGTGTCCTGACTCCGGCCGGTCTGGGCCAGTGGCCCCTTGAGGGCTAGCCCTGGGTCAGTGAGGCCAGAGTCAGGGAGCAAATTCATGGGTAGCAGGGAAAGGTCACAGACACTGGCCCCTGAGGCCGCCCACACCATCATGAACGAGGGTGTCCCGGGCCGGGGGTCCCTTCTGCCGTGAGACCAAGGCTCTCGTGGAGCTCTTTACAAAAAGTCCAGGGGCAGGAGTTCCCTGGTGGCCCAGTGGCTAGGACTCCATGCTTTCACTGCTATGGCCTGGGTTCAATCCCTGGTTGGGGAACCGAGATCCCGCAAGCCCTGCGGCATGGCCAAAAAAAAAAAAAAAAAGTCCAGGGGCCCTGATGGGGCCTTAGCACAGGGGGTCGTCTGCTGGTCACTGCACCCTCCTCCTCCACCTGGAGAATTTCTGTCCCTGCCGTGCCTCCCCGGGGTGAACCGAGTCCCCCTGCTGCATTCCCGTGGGTCCGTGTGCTCTCCTGTCTCATCGGTCAACACGCCGTGTCCTGGTGCCTGGGTCAGGGCGGCTTTTCCAGGGGCTCCTGGGACCGCTCCTGCCATTTCATCCTCGTGTCAACCAGACCGGGGATGGGGGCCTGCCTTCCCTGTTCCTCAGATGAGGAGCCCCAGTGGAGGCCCAGATGCGGGCCGAGCTGGCAGCTCGGGGACTTGGGGCAGCTCTCCGCGTGACTTGGGGAGGGCAGAGGGGTTTGGGGTCTGCGGGCCTCGCCCTGCCTCGTGGCGTCTGGATGTGGCAGGTGTGGCAGCACAGCGGCACCCTGACCGTGGCCGGCCGTGGCCGTGGCGGGTTGCGCAGAAGTTCCAGCCTCCTCCTCAGCCGCCGCCGTTTTGGGGATCAGAGCCGCTGAACCCCTTCCTTTCAGCGGAGGGTGAGGGACAGTGAAGCGGCCGAGAGCCCACTGCCACTTGCAGAAGGCAGGTGCCCAGCCGGGAGGGACACGTGGGGCGGTGGGCCGTGCTGGACTCCGGTCTAAGGGGGTCGCTGGGCGTGGGGCGAGCGGCAGACGTGCTTGAGGCCTTTTCAGGGCAGCAGACAACCTGGCAGGAGGCGGGCGCCTGCCCAGACCCTGATACTGAGAATCTCCCCTGCTGTAAACGGGTGCAGGGTCCACAGGGTCAGGCGGGGAGCTGTAGGGCCTGGGCACCTTGCTCACTCTCCAGGAGGGGGTGAACAGGACGCCTCCCCTCCCTGGATGGCTGGCGACGGGCGGGGGCGGGCGGGGAGCAGGGAGGCAGGAGACCGTAGGTTAGGGATGAATAGCCCAGCTCTGAGGGGGTCAGCGCTGGACTCAAGGTCTTAGATCCCCCAGCTACCGTTCTGGGTGATGTGGGCCCTTGACACCACCCCCCCGGAGCCTCAGTTTCCCCGTCTGGAAAATAGGGCGATGATGGCGCGTCCCTCGTAGGCCTGAGTAATTCATGTGATGTGTTTGGCAGAGTGCCTGGCACGTAGCAAGTGCCGAGCAGACTTTGGCAGGGGCCGTGACGGCTGTGAGTGAGCCTTCCCCGCAGTCGGTGCTCGGGAAAGACCAGCTTCCTTTTGCAGTAGCACCCAGTTTAAGCCGGGAGGATGCGGGGTCCCTTGCTGCGCCCCCTCCGATCTCCCGGGACCCTCTATAAAGTTGCCCCGTTGCGGCCCACAGCTGCCTTCCCTTGCCTTGGGCTGGGGGGCTGCCAGCGTGCCCCTCCTGCATCATGATGCCTCTTCTTTGGGGTCCCCCTGCTTTGCTGGAGGCCTGTTTATGTTTGTGGCTGTTCCAGTGTCTCTTCTGCTCAGGTCCGGTTCTGTTAATAGAAGAGCAGACGATGGTTATGAAGCAGCAGGGGCTGGCGAGTGGGGGGGGGCATGGGGGTGCCGCTGGCGTCCTGCTGGGCTCCCACGTCCGTCACACGGCAGGAGGAGGTGGCAGCCTGCCCACTCCCAACCTGGGCACGTACCGCCCTCTCTCCCAGGGCTACATAAATCACGGGGACACACTGCCCCTGGGTCAGTGCACGTGGAGCTCGTTACCTGTCTGATTTTTAGGCCTCCTTGTGCTGGTCCCAGGTTAGTGCCACTCAGGTTTTGGATCATGTCTGGTAGAGGGTCCTAGGAGGCCCGGCTTCTACGAGGGGGACTGAAGTTCCTCCCTCTCAGCGCAGTGCAGGGCATTGTGTGCCAGAGGGGTGCCCGGCCCGGCGCCCCCCGCCGGGGGTCAGCTCTCCTCCCCCCACGTGCGTGCTCCACGTCCTGGGAGATCCTCTGAGAGCCTGAGTCCCGGGCTGTGGCCGCAGTGGAGGAGAGGACCACTGCAAGGAAGGGAACAGCGCGTCCAAGTGTCCTGGGCAGGAGCAGAGGCATTGCGCTGTTGGCAGGTGTGGGAGGGACTCATTGCTGCTCATGCCTCTTCCCGGGGCTCCTGGAGGCCCGTGGCGCCTGGCGTGGCCCTTCCCGGCTGACTTTGCAAAACCATCCACTCACTGCCCGCCTCCCCGCAGGTCTGGGGAACGCCGAGGGAGTCCCGGCCCAGCCCTGTAGTGGGACTCCGCCACCCTGCCTCCTTCAGTTTCCTTCTCCCCTCCAGGCCCCTCTGTCTCCATGTTCAGGGACCTTGGCCCGGTAGCTGGCCTCTGGGGCTGGGGTTTTCTCGTGACCGCTGCTGGGCTTTAACTCCCGGGCTTTCAGTGGGACGGAGCGGTGTGCTGAAGCCGTGCTCTGCTGTGTTGTGCAGGCTTGTGGTGTGGCCCCCTCCCCCTTTTGCAGTCTTGCTTGCCTCGACTGGCAGGCAGGTGTCTGTACCATGTGAGATGCTCTCGGTGGGGCATGGAGCTGTGTCTGGGCCTGCAGGCAGACGATCTGGGCACACATCCTGCGCCCTCATTTGTGGAGTACACTTGGTCAGTGGTGGACTCTCTCTGAACCCCAGTTTCTTTGTTGGTTAGATGGGAGAACTTAATGTAAGCTGGTCCATGAGGCTGTCGTGAGGCTCAAACGAAGTGATGGGGCAAATGAGTTTTGTGTCTGTAAATAAACCTTCACAGGACGGACATCCCAGCTTCACGTAATCAGTGGGCACGTCTGCCGCCTGCCCTGAGACGGTGAGCTGCCAAGGGCAGGAACTACAGGTGCTGCATCCCCGAGTGAGGCCCAGGGTGGGGAGTGGTGCACCTCTGTCTTAGGACCCCCGTCCCCCTCTGCAGCCCCCCTTATCCCTGTCTACCCAGGCCCACTCCCATAGCTTGGGTGCGGGATGCAGGGAGGCCCCCATCAGCTGAGCGTCACGAGTCAGCTCTCCCTTGGTGACGTTGTATCTGACCTGTCAGGTCCTGTGACTACACAGCCTCTCAGCCCAGTAGCTGTGAGAGGACTGTGGACTGGCTGGGAGGAGGGGAGGGGTGGCAGGAGTTAACGCAGTGCATGGGGACCAGGGTCCCCAAGCGGCTGTGCTTTAGCCTGAGCTGGCTGTCACTGGTAAACCCAGCTGGGGGACAGTGCGATCAGTGGCCCGTGACTAAGCTCGGAGAGCAGCCGCTTGGCTGCGTGCTCAGAGGCCCGAGGCCACCTGGGGAGGGTCCGTTTCCCTTCTTCTTTGGGGCTGGTTGTCCGCGGTGGCCGCTGTTCCCGCCCATATTCCTGGCAGTTCCAGAGCATTCCATGGACAAGCACACGTTCCTCACAGACTGTTTTCTCCTGCGTCTGCCCCCACCTACTCCCCGCCCTCCATCCAGTCGCCCTGTAAACCAATGCAGTCTGTCCAGAAGGTCTCAGATTGGCCGGATGCCCATCTTTCTGTAAAGGCAGTTTAATTTGGAGTGTCCCCGAGGGGGCTTGACAGGCTAGACATTGTTCCTGGTATCGGGAGATGAGCCTGGATGAGCCATCAGCCAGCTCCCCCTGCCTCAGCTTCCTGACAGCTTTCACCGGACACTTCCCACCATCAGGATCCATGCCAGGCACCGTCCAGGGAGATTCACACACATGTTGGCCGAGTCCCTGCCCTCGGGGAGCTCACAGTCAGATGGTGGAGGCTGATTCGGGGAAAGGCGACACAATGAGACAAGAATCAGAAAGAGCTTGAAGCTCTGGTGCAGGTAGCTGGAGAGCACGCGGCCCCAGCGGGGCAATTCTAGAAGGCTCTGTGGAGGAGGGGGGGGCCTCAGAAAAGTGGTGACTTGTTCCTGCTGAACTCGACGCCGGGATACACACATCTGCCCAGCTGCAGCGGGGTGTGTCCCGGGGTGAGCCAGGTCCTGCTCCCCTTTTCCAGCCGTGCCAGCCAGGGGTGCGGGGGGGCAGGGGGGGCCAACACCGGCCAGAGGAGGCACTTCCCTGGTGAGAGGACCAGAAAGCAGCGAGCAGGCGGCATGCGGAGCTTAAAAGGCTTCCAGCCGGCTAACTCCTTCTCTTCAAAGAACAAAGGACAAGACAGAAAACTTTTCTCATACGTGCTAATGGGAGACGGAGGCTGTCATGCACGCTAATGGGAGTGTGAATGGGGCCAGCCCCTATGCAGGGCAGTTTGGTGACTTAGAAAATTGCAGAGGCATGTCCCCTTTGGCCCAGCAATCCCGCTGCCGGGAATTTATCCTACAGCGGACAGCACGCGTGCAGATGGGACACGCCCAGGCCCTCATGGCAGCGGTGCTTGTGATGGTTGAGACTGGAGACAGCCCAGGGGTCCACTGCCTAGGGCTGGTGCCTGCCATGCCCCCACCCCCTGCCCCGTGCGCCCTGGGAGCCATCCTCAGAGGGAAGGCAGGACGTGGTCAGCCCAGTCTGGCGTGTGCCCAGGAGTTGCACAGCCCACCTGCTCCCTCGTGTGCCATTCACAGGACCCCTTTCCCTTGGAGAAGCACGCCGGGGCTGCTGGCACATGGAGGCCAGGGCAGCCCATGGGAGGGGATGATTTATGCCTGCCTGCTGGGAAGCACTGCTCTGTGCCTTCTGCCAGCGCTGGGGGGGTGTGGTGCCTGGCGTCTCCCTGCCTGCTCTGTCGCCCTCCCCATTTCGTCCCGCTGTCTTGCAGATACAGAGTGACCACTTAATCACCCCGTGGTTCTGCCTACTCCCCTGGCGGCGATACACCTGCCTGAGGTCCTCTTGATGGCCCAGGTGTGCCCTAAGCCGCCTGTGCCTGAGGGCCAGGGACCAGGAGGCGGTTAGGGCAGGGGCGAGCGAGGCGTGGCTTGGGCCAGTTCCCAAGTGTCCTGCCCACAGCCCCTGCTGGGTCCCGACAGGATGAGCGATTGGCTTGAAGGGGCTGCTGGCCACGCCATGCCATCTGGCAGGGCTATTGTGGACCACACAAAGGATGGAGCATGGCAGGGCAGGGGCCAGCCGAGCAGTGGACAGAGGAGCGGGAGGGAGGACGCCAGCCTCCCAGTTCACACCCTGCCGGCGGGAGCCGGCCCGTTTGTTCCTGCCGTGGCCGCGGCTTCAGAGCAGAGACCTGGTTTATCACTTCCTGGGGCGCCGAGGGGTGATTTCTCACCGTCCCCCTCCCCCCCGCCCCCGCCAGTCTTCGGCTAGAATGCTTTAAACAACTCCGGTTCTGAGCTGATTTATTGCTCTGCTAAGATGCAAAGGCAGTTTTATGTACTAGGTAATTAAGTGGCATTATAGATGGCTCGAGAGTAAGTGGCTGCTGTTTTAATAATTAAAATAAATGACTCCTTGCCTGCTTCCCAGCTCAATACTTTTTCCTCAGTGCCGAGACCCTGGAGAGAGGCGGGGCACGTGTGTGGGTGCATGCCCGTGTGAATGTGGGTGCGTGGGTGTGTGTGCGTACGTGCACACGTGCGAGCTCACGTGTGTGAGTGTGAGGTGTGCAGGGGGAGGAGGAGGAGGCAGCTCCTTCGCAATGTCTGGTTTCCAGCACAGCCCTCAGGGAGCACGTGTCACTCGGGCCAGGCGGTGCGCTGCCCTGGATAAACCTTTCTTCCGCTGGCGAGGCCAGGCTGACCCGGGCGGGGCGCTGGACCTCACCCCACCCCTGTGAGGCAGCCCTGATTCAGACCCCAGCTCTGGTGCCCTCTGGCTGTTGTCAGGCTGCCCCCCTTGGAGGCTTAGTGTCAGCTCCCGTACGATGCCGTGACAGTCCCCGTCTCTGTACCGGGTGCCGGGCACCCAGGGGCATGTTAGCTCTCCTCTGCGGATTGAGAGGCAGTGAGCTCCAGCTCTGCGTGGCACTGGGTGGGGGTGGCCACTGCCCTTGAGACCTGAGTGAGTAGTAGGCTTGCCAGAGGGGTGCAAGGTCATGGGCAGCACAGACAAAACGGGGAGCAGGACTTCCGGCCGGGGAGGGACCTCGGCCCTGGCTGGCTGGATCGTCTGTCCCTCCGAACATCTGCTGCCTGCCGGGGGCTGCACAAGCCAGCCCGCTGGGGGATGTCATTGTCTTCTGCCCCAGACTGTGCTCTTGTTTTGCGGGAGGGTGGCCTTCCCCCAAAGACGTGGGCCATGGCGAAACACATAGGCACCTCCGTGGGGCTGACCCTTGGCTGGCTGCCCACCGGGCATTCCTGAGGGAGGATGGCATTGAAGGAAGCAAGAGGCCCAGTGGGCAGCTCTGCACCGAGGTCATCACGTGCGTGGCCGGGGAGGGGAAGGAGGAGACGTACACATCGCTGGGGGTCAGGCCCCGTACTAGGCTCCCCACGTACTGTGTCCTGCGGAATTGAGTTTAATTGAATCTTACCAGCTCTGTAGCAAAGGTGCTTCTTTCACGGCTGGGAGAGTGGCAACTCAGGGGCCCAAGTCACAAGCCGGGGCAGGGCGTGAAGTCCCCTTCCTCCTGCCCTCCCTCCTGGCCCCCCATCCTCGGTGGGTCCGTCCTCCCACCGAAGTGTCCTAGGCCGCAATGCGTGCAGGCACGGTGCTGGGAGCTCACGGGTGGAATGTGCCTGGGCCGAGCCGGGCCCGCAGGCAGAGGCGGCCCTGGTGCGGCCTGGCCCTCGGAGGGCGTGTGCTGCCCTGTCTGCGGGTGCCTCACTCTGGCCCCCTCCCCTGTGCTGCTGCGAGCTCCCAGGGCAAACCCTTGTCCTCAGAGTCTGCCTCCAGGGCCTGGCACGGTGGGGGGCGCCCACTGAGCGTCATCTGGGCCTGGGTCTGCCCATCGGGGCACAGCTCTGTGGTTCGAAGCCCCTCTTCCTCTGGCCCTCTGACCCTGCCGCTCTGGGAGGCCCCAGCGGCCCCCCGGCACGTCTTCCCCAGGGCGCGAGTGTCTGTTCAAGCCGGGTAAATGGAGTGATGCCAGTGAGGTTTGGTTGCCAGAGGAGCTCGCCCAGGCTCAGGCGGTCCCAGCGCTCACATCCAGACACGTCTAGGCTTAGTGTTGCCTGTCGCAGCAGGGGCAGCCATGGGAAGGCCACCCTCGGGTGCTCTTGCTTCCTGAGGGACCCTGGAGCTGTGGGGGACATCGCTCCGGACGGGCACAGTCTCCTGAGGCTGCCCCGTGAGCACCCCTCCCCACAGGGCCGCAGGCTGGGGTCCTGCGTCTCGTGGGCAGAGGTGAGGCACCTTTAGGCCCGGGAGGGAGAGCGTGGCATGGGGTGGACTCGGGCAGGGCCTGTCTGCGCCTGTCCCCACCCCTCCACCACCCTGCCGCCTGTGTAATCCCTGAATTTTGGAGCCTGGGGCCTGAAGATGGTCCTGAAGATCCAGGAGCTTGCCCGGCACCAGGCAGGGCGTGTGAAATAAGCCTTGCTTCTTCCCCTCGCTCCCCTCGGAGCCTGGGAGAAGGACCGGTGCCGCCTGAGGCCTCTCTCCTGTGGTGGGATGGGCTCCGGCCCAGGCTGTGTTTGGGCCTCGGGGTAGGAGGAACTCTCGAGAAGCAGAGAACCGCGTCAGAGATGTTCTGGTCCAGCCCAGGCTGGACCACACAGTGAGGGGTGGCAGGCCAGGGCTCCACCTGGCCCGGCGCAGAGAGGCCACTGATGCCCCCACATGGTGCCCTCCAGGGGCAGTGCCAGCTGATGGTGCCTGCACGTGAGTGAATTGTCCTGGCTGGATGGAGGGCGCTGGCCTGTGGCTGCAGCCAGTCCCCCGGTGCTGCCGGAATCCCCCCAACGCTGCGGTGGGCAGTGGGCGGGCCCTGGCTTCTCATCCTTGCTCTGCGACTCCCCGAGAGGCTGGACCCCTGTCTGGATCTTGGTTCCCTGCAGAAGGGATTTCTCAGGCTCCTGTGGGCTCCGGCGTCGGGGCAGAGCTGGGCAGTGGCTGTTAATTAACCAAACTGCGCCCCTGGGGGTGTGTGACCAGCACAGGGGCTCTCTCAGCTGGGAGTTTGCTTGCATGTGTGACCTCTCTCCAGGCCGTGGACCCACCTGGGCGGAGGAGCATACTTTGAATAGCTGACCCCCTCCAGGGCCCTCTGAGAGGGAGTGTCTCCTTTGCACCCTTACTCAGTGGCATGGGAATGTCCGCGGGAAAAGGGCAGGACCCACTGGACATTACCGAGCCCCCTCCCTGCCTCTCCAAAGTGAGCCTGGTGCCGTGGCCTCGTGGGGCTGCTCTGAGAGTCAAGATGGGGCGTGCTGAGGACTTGTCCGGCGCCTGGCCTGCTGCAGTGGAGGGCTCTAGAATTGCTCCATGAGGGCTTTGTCATTCCCCTGCCTGCCCCTGTGCTTTTATTCAAGGCGATTTTGCCAGCACTGCTGCCTTCCGGTGATCGCACCACGTGTGTGATCATCACCGTTTCCCGGATGGGAAACTGAGACTCAGAGGGTTCATCGCAGGGTCTCCCAGTCCAGACCCTCCCGCCTGCCCCTGTGCTGGTCTGAAGACCCCTCTGTTGGCCGGGACAAGTGGGCAGCCTTGGGTGGCAACCACTCAGAGGCAGCTCTGGCCCGAGAGCTCCTGGGTCTCATCCCTTGTGTCCAGGGCACGTCTGCCCCGGGGAGGCAGCTGGTATGAGCCGGCTCCGACAAGGAGAGGAATTCCGTGGCTGCGCAGGGCGGGGGATGAGGCCCAGGCGCAGATTTGATCGATTTTATTTCTAGGGGGATACCTACCTATTCATTAGCGAAACAGGAAGATTTGGAAAAGTAGAAAGAAAATCGAAACACATTTAGCCCAGTCCCCCCCGGGACCCTGCTCTGAAGCTCTCCCACTGCGATGGCAGTGTTTTATTCTCCCCACCCGGTGCAGGCGTGTTTTGGCTGCTGGTTATCTCACTGTGTATTTAGTGTGGAATCTGGCTTTTTTCACTCAACATTGCATCAGATGCGCTCTTCCTCTTGGTCTTCGTAAACCTTGTTAGTGTCTATACAACACCCCTTCAAGTGAGTTAACCAGAATTTACGTGACTGGCGCTCTGTTGTTGGAACGCATAGGTTGTTTCCCGACGTGTTGGCAGCTACGTTTCCTGCACGCAGTGCTTTAGGTCAGCGGTCGGCCTCTTGCCTGGGAGGGGGGCTGTCGGTTTGGGGGCTGTGACAGGGACTCCAAGGCCCCTCCGTGGACGACAGTCTGGGGAGCACGGCAGGGTGGCGCCCGGGATGGCTCATGGCTCACGCTGGAGGTGATGTGTGTGGCTGCGATTTGCTTGGCATGTCCCGTTCTTGCCCTTAAACATCCCTCAGAGAGAGTGTGTTAGCTTCCTAGGGCTGTCTCATCCCTTGGTCATTCCTCCTCTGTAGGTGGGCTGTTCTTCCCCTGAACCATTTGAGAGAAGTTGGGGTTAACACACCCCTTCAGCCTCAACACTCCGGTGTGCGTTTCCTAGGATCAAGGACTTTCACTTAGGTGGTGACAGTACGGTGACAGCGTCGGGAGATTGAAGCTGGCACGCTGCGCGTCCCAGCACGGTGCTTTAGAGCAGTTGCTTTCTGATCGGGGATCCAGCGCAGGATCACACACTCCCTTTAGCCTTCCTTCATTCGGAAAGTCTCCTCCATCCGCCTTTGACATGTCATCTACGTTTTGAAGACCACAGACCAGCCCCGCGTTTGGCTCACGGTTGGATGCAGGCTGTGTGTTTGGGGCAGGGACGGCCCCGAGGGGATGCCGTGCTGTCGGCCTGTCCTGCCAGGAGGCACCTGGTGTGGCCCGTCTTGGGAGCAAACTTCCATCCGTTGGGTCAGGAGGTCTCCCCACTGTGAGGTTAGTACATATAACTTTGTAATTAATAAATAACCTGTGGGAGGTGCTTTGAGGTCACACAGGCGTCTTGATCCTCACCGGACGCTCGCAAGGCTTGCGTCCATCGGCACCGCTCTGGCGGTGGTAATGATGACTTTCTAACTTCTCTGTCCGTCTGCACTCAGCAGCTGGAATTCTGCTGTGAGGGGCCTTCCCCTTCTCCCTCATCGGGCTGTGTGTGTGGACGTGTTTTTTATCACTGTGGATTCTTATTTTATCCAACATGATTGTAATCACTGGCTCTCATTGTCATTGTCACCTTGCCCGGGACAAACAGCTGGCTAGATGCCGGGGAGGAGAAGGGAGTTGGGATTTGACATGGGTCCCCTGTAGGGCCTGGGGGCCAGGATGGCCTGTGACCTCAGGCAAGTTGGTGAGTACCTCGGGGTCCCTAGTTACCCTGATGTTAGCAAGAGAGGTTGGGCTGACCTTGAAGGCCCTTTTGCTCCCTTGGGGGTCCCGTTCCAGGCCTTGTGCTGTCCCCCTGCTGAGACTGGGAGTTGGCTGTGGGGCGGTTCCTGGTGGCCAGCTGTCACCTGTCGTCTGTGGGCGTGATGACGCAGAGGGAGGCTCCTTGGCCCCGCCCACCTCCCTCCCCCGTGGCGCTTCTCCAGCAGGGCCCTTCCTCTGCAGGACCAAGGTCTGTTTATTCTCGTTAGTAACCAAACACTGACCTAATCCTGGCACCAGCTCTCCTGACCTTTGGGTCTGTTAGCGTTCATATCTTTCTTAAAGAAACACAGCTGCGTGGGCAGGCGTAATGCTGCTGTGATGGCCCGTACCCACTGTGCCCACCACGCCCACGTGTACCCACTGTGCCCACCACGCCCACCTGTACCCACTGTGCCCACCGCGCCCACCTGTACCCATCTGTGCTCACCAGGCCAGAAGGGCCCTTGGAGGCTTCCAACTCCCTCATTGTGCAGAGAGGTGTTCTGGGGCCCAGAGAAGGGAGGGGACCTGCCCAGGGTCACACAGCAAGTGATGGCGGGGCCCGGCCCCTGGTGCATAGAATCTACTCCCCTCACTGCTGGTGCCCACCCGCCCTTTACAATGCCAAGCCTCACCATCCCCTCTCAGAGCCTGGGCTGGGTGTTTGATGCCAGGGAGAGGGCTGATGGTTCCTGCTCTGTGTAGCGTACAGGAATGTGAGGGTCGCCTGCCTTCTCCGGCTGCTGTCTTGGTGTGTGACACAGCCCTGCAAGAACCTGCGAAGGGGCGTGAGGGGCGGGCACACTCCAGTAAGAAGCACCCTGCAGCCCAGGACCCAGCACACCCCGGGGGAGAGCCTCACCTGCCAGCTCGGGCAGGGACTGGGGGTCTCCCCCCGCAGCCGAGGCTTGGCCAGAGGCGCCGTGGAAGAGCTGCTGTGTGGCGACAATCACAGTGACCTTCGGCTGAGGGTGAGGGAGTGAGGGCATGGGGGGAGGGGGAGTTCAGGCGGGAAAGCAGGGGGGCAGATCCGTGCGGCGAGCGGAGCAGGATGACTCCAGCAGTCACGGGTGGTGGGGAGGAGGGTCTGTCCACAGGGGCTCTGGGCGCAGTCACAGAACAGCCCGGCGGGCCACCCTGGGAAGCAGGCCTGCCTCTGCAGGTGGCGAGGCCGAGGCCCCAGGGAAGTCCCTTGCTCAAGTGCCACATGGAGATGCGAACTCTGAACTTGTGCTTGTGGAGGCTCTGGGAGGGTCTGTGAGAAGACTGCCTCCACCCTCCCCGCCACACACACACCCCCGCCCCAATTCCAGGCTGCAGGGGCCTGGCCTGCAGAGTCCTCCCCGCAGCCCAGTGGGGAGGGGCATTGTTCCTCCCATTATGAGGATGCAGAGGCCCAGAGATGTGTAGTCGCTAACGGGAGGTCGCAGGGCAGGCCCCTCTCCCATGGAGGATCACACCCCCGGCACATCCTGAGCGGCCTGCGGTGACCGAGTGCGTGGCGAGTAGGATGTAGAGCTCCAGGCTTGCCAGTCCTGTCGTGAGCCACCGACTGAGGTCACGGTGGGAAGTGGAGGGTTGTCCAAGCCCTGCCCAAGGTGAGCAGGTGACCTCTGAGTCCTGGAAGCTTGTGCACCCTCTCCCTTGTGCAGAAAAGCTGTGGGTCCAAAGGGCAATTTCAACTCCGTTTACTGGGTGAAAGGCAGCCCGGGCCAGAGGGTCATTCAGAGAGCCGAGCCGATGAGCGCTGGCAGGACGGGAGTGCACCTGGGGTGACGCGTGAATCCCAAACACCCAGAGCCCCCCATCAGCACCAACACCGGCAACGCCGTGGCCCTTCTCTGGAAGGGTGTTGTGCAGGGAGCAGGCCCTTCCTTTTGGGAGGCTCAGGGAACCTGCCCTGTTTTCTTGGTTCCCAGGGCACACTGAGGCTTGGGCGGGGGCGCCCCTGTCCAGCAAATGCAGCCGGCCCGGACCTGCCGACCCCACGCCCAGGCCCTCTCTGCTGCGTGGCGGGGATTGGGGCGGTGCCCGCCTCCTCGCTGCCAGCTGGGCCGGTCCACGCCTCCCTGGAGCCAGCCTCGAGAAGGCCCCCACGATGACCTGGGGTGGACGCGCAGGTCTGTGAGCTCTCTCAGAGTGGTTGGGTCACACAGCAAGCTCACGGCACCCCCAGGCAGCAGCCCGGGTCCTGCCCACCCGCCCTGGATCCCGGAGGAGACCCCTCCATTCTCCCGGCATGGGAGCCATCTGGGCACAGGCTTCTCTGGCCTGGGAGAGCTTTGTCCTTCCTCTCCGAGTCTCACACCTGGACCCCCAGCTTCGGGGTTTGCCCCATCATTGCAGCGTTCGAATCAGACCTCCAGGCGACCTGTGACCACAGATGTCCTCCCTGGTCTCCCTCAGCCTGGGCTTCTCATTGCCACGTGGGCCTGGGGCCCGGTGAGTGCCGGCTTGGGCCATTTCTCCTCTTGCCACGTTCCTTTCCTCTTTGCTGGACCCACCTTTCTGCCTGGATTTGGCTCGGACTGTCTCTTGAGACCTGTTTCCCAGGGGGCTTTGAACTGGGGTGGGGGGCAATTTGCTGGGAGGCGGGAGGCCGAACCTGGACTCACCTGCTCGCTCATTCCCGCCCTCCCTCCCGGCCGCCTGCTGTGCATCCAGGAACACAGGGCTGGGCGCTGGCTGTCAGTCACTAGGGTCTGTCCAGACCCAGTGGTCCAGGCACACAGACCCTCACCTGCCCCAGGACTCTGTTTACGGTGGGGAGGTCTTCCCTGCGGGATATGGAACCAGCCTCGGTTTGTTCCCCCATCACAGCCAGCTCAGCGGTCCCTGTACTCCATGCTCTACAAAAATCTCAACTTAAAATAGAGAAGGGGGCATCTGCTTTACGAACAAACAATACCACCTTTGCTTCAGATAACCTCCGAGTGTGACATTCCTAAATTGGAGTCATACCCCACTTTTAAACGTTTGTGGTGATGCACCAACCTTTGCTAGATTTGAAAGGGAGGCAAATGCAGGGGGCTCGGGTGGGCCAGGCCCCAGGTGGGCAGTCGTGCAGCGGAGGTGAGTGTGGCCTGATTCCGCCGGCTCCATGGTGACCTGGTGCTGTGTGCCCTCAGCTGGCAGCGTGGAAGCCTCAGCTCGCCGTTCTTTCCCATCAAGGTCATGCCACTGGCATGTGGGCGGTGGAGAGGTTGGGGCTGGTTTTTATTGAGCATCTACTAAGGAAGTGCCAGGCACCATGCCAGGGGCTTTTAGAGCTGCTACCTTTCTTAGTCCTCACAGCAGCCTTCCAAGGTTGGTGTTTTAAATCTCATTTTTAAATGAAACTGAGGTTCAGAGTGGCTAGGCAAGTCACCTAAAGTCACACAGCCACAGCTTTTAGTTCCTCTGTTAGATTCCTGTGGCTGCTGTCACAAATTACAACCTTGGTGGCTTGAACAACGCAAATGTATTATCTTGGAGCTCTGGAGGTCAGAAGTGCTAAAATCAAGGTGTCAGCAGGGCTGCGCTCTTTCTGGAGACCTGAGGGGGAATCCTTCTCCTGCCTTTTCCAGCTTCTAGATGCCATCCGCATTCCTTGGCTCGTGGCCCCATTCCTGTCTTCAGAGCCAGCAACAGGACGTTTCTCTGACCCTTCCTCAGTCACCTCTCCCTCTGACCACAGCCAGGAAAAGCTCTCCGTTTTTACACAGTCATGAGGTTAAATTGGGTCCACCTGGATCATCCAGGCTAATCCCCCCTCTTGACTGCCATAACCTTAATCGCATCTGCAAAGTCTCTTTGGCCGCGTGAGGTCACATATTCACAGATTCCAGGGGTTGAGCGTGGGCATCTTTGGGTGGACAGTAGTCTGCCAAGTACAGTTCATAAGTGCAGGCTGATATCTTTATTGCGATGTCATCTGGGGAGACTGAGGCCCGAGGGTGCTGCCGGAGCTGCAACCTTTCACCAGTTTTCTCCTCTTGCGACATGCCCTGGCCACAAAAGGAGTTGGTCCTTCACCGGCTGGAGGGACGCGCCCTCCCCAGGACCTCGGGGGATGCACCCTGAAGCCCGGCCTTGTCCATGATCTTTTGGTCAGCAATCACCTGCTGTGGGTTTTCTGTGAAGTGGGAAAGGCAGTTTGCTGTCCTCATGCTGAGTCTGTGTCATTTTAACGGGCGGGTCCTTGCTGCCCTGCCTATTTGCAGGGATGCTGCCTTGTACGGGCTCTGAGTCGCATCTCTGTCCTGCCCTCTGACCCTCTGGGTCACTTGGGCCTCCTGCCCGCATCTCTCTGGGCCTGGGTAAGGGAAAGGGCTTGTTCAAGGTCACAGAGCAGTTGGGGCAGAGAGGGAACCCACTCTTGTCCCCTAACTGTCTGCGGGAGGGTGGTTTCCCACTGCTGTCAGCCTCCCATCCCTGTGGTCCTTCCTCCCCATAGGCTCTTGACCTGCTGCCATTTGACTGCTCCCAAGGGTTGGGGGGCGGCACCAAAGGAGGCTCGTTGCCAGGGATGTTGTGAGGTTTTCCAAAGGCAGCCTGGGAATTGGGACCGAGGGAGGGGGTGTTCCAACATCAAAAGCTTCCAGTATCTTTTTTTTCGGAGCGTCTGTTGCGCTGCCCCAACTTTCTTCCTTTTACTTAAAAAATGTTATTATTACTATTATTGTTAAGAAATATATAAAAAGAAACAAGCTTGGAGAATAATGAGACTATTTGTTCCACTGCCCACCTTTATCAGATTGCCAACAATAAAGCGTTTTAGCATCAGATCCTTTTAAGAAATAAAGTGTTACAGGTAGAGTTGAGGCATCTTGTGTGTCACCTCCCCACCCCCGCCTCCCCAGAGAGAGCCTCGCCAGGAATTCGGTGCTTATCATTCTCCTGCGCAGATGTTATTTCTCTTACAGGTTGTACGTCCATAAGCAAGGTACGATGATGCTTTGCAGGTTTTCAGACTTTATAAATGATGTCACATTTATACGTGTCCCTCAGTTCCGCCTCCTCGCCCCTCCCCGCATCGTGCTTTTGAGATGTATCCTTGTCGATGGTACCTGTAATCCCAGTTCATTCGTTTCCAGTTCTGCATAGTATTTCATTGTTTGGTTAAACCACAATTTATCTGGTCTCCCAGGGAGGACTTTGAGGTGGTTTCCATTTTTTTCACTACTTTAGCCAGCGCTGGGACACGTTCTTGTACCTGTTTCTGCACACCTGGACCGCCGGGGGTCCTTGAAGGCAGGTGCATCTTCAGTGGTGGGAAGCCGTGCCGGGTGGCTGTCTGATCTGCTGTGCCAGGGCGCCCCATGTCCTGGTTCCTGGTTCTTAGGCTCTTGCCATCACATGAGTGACCACTATTCACTTTCTGTCGGTCAAATGGCTGAAATTGTCTCATTGTCTTTGTTTGCAGGAGGCTGGTCTTCTGACTGTGCTCACAGATCTGTGGTCTGCTGTTGGGCAGGGTTTTTAATGTTCACACAGTTGAGTATAACAGGCCTTCCCTTTATGGTTTGTTCTTTTTGCTTCTTGATTAAGAAATCCTTTCCTACTTGAAAGCTGGAATTGCTCTTTTTATTTTTTAATTTTTTTTTGTTTTTCTTCTTCTTTTTCTTGTTTTTCCTCCCTCCCTCCCTCCCTCCCTCCCTCCCTTTTTGGAGTTGCTCTTTTTATTGAATTTGTTACAATATTGCTTCTGTTTTATGTTTTGGTTTTTTGGCCGTGAGGCATGTGGGATCTTAGTTCCCTGACCAGGGATTGAACCTGCACCCCCTGCATTGGAAGGCAAAGTCTTAACCACTGCCCGCCAGGGAAGTCCCGGAGTTGTTCTTTTTTAACAACAGCTGTACTGAGACAAAATTCACACAGTTAATATATATATGAAAGTATACAATTCAGTGCTTTTTACTACATTCACAGAGTTACCCAACCATCACTATCTAATTCTAGGTCATTTTTATCACCCCAGAAAGAGAGTCTGTACTCATCCGCAGTTACTCCCTGTTCTTCCTCCCCCTCGGCCCTTGGCAGCCACTAATCTATTTTCTGTCTCTCTGAATTCACCTACTCTGGACATTTCATATAAATGGAATCATACAGTATGTGGTGTTTTACGACTGGCTTCTTGCCTGTAGCATAAGTTGTCACCCCCTTTGTATCAAGCAAGCCCAAGTTTTTAGAGTTGTTTCTTCACATAGAACTCTCTCTCCTTCTTGGAACTGCTTTCTGTGTGTGGTGTGAGGTTGGGATTGAATTTTTACTCTCCGCACCCGCTGCAGTCCCTTTCATGAAACACTTCAGCCTTCCCCCACCGGCACAGAATGCTGCTGGGGATGTGTGCCAGGCGTGCAGAGCTTCTGCGGGCCCCCACCACCCCAGGAATCCCTCCGCCTTTCTTGTGATGACTTATTCTAGTTTTTACTGAATCAGCAAAACACTGTCCAGACATGGTGCTGCCGCCAGAGCTAACTGCTTGGAGCCCCCTCTTTCTCTTGCCTCCCATGCCTTGAGCCCCAGCTCTCCTGCTCACTCACAGGGCGGGGTTCCTGCTGAGGTGTCAGATCTCGAGCTGTACTTCCAGCCACTCCCCTGTGTCCGATGACGCAGCCGCACCTAGATTTTCTGTTTCCTGAGCCTGCTCCGCCTGCCACAGCTCCCCTCACCTCACGGCCTCTGCAGGCGGCTGGAGTGTGCCCTGGTGTCCTGCCCCCTCCCTCCTGCCCCCTCTGCTGGACAGTTGGCCCCATTCTGGCGCCACCAGCTTTTCATGCTTGGTAGAGACATGCATGATGTCTAACAATGAAAGCAAACTCCCTTTCCCCCTGAAACCAGCAAGGTCTCCACTTCTGGCTACCAAGGGGGTTGGCACATACATTCAGGGGCTCCGTGAATGTTTACCCGCCTACCCGCTTCCCTCACCACCTTCAGACATCCGTCCCGCATGTCCTGGCCTCCTTGGAGTCCCTGTGGTACAGCTGTGTTTGCAGGGGTTGAGGCCCAGTGAGTAGTCAGGGCCAGGAGGCATGGGGTCCCTCGGGAAAGGAGCCCAAGAGGGGGACAATTTGAACAGTCACTTCTCAGCATAGAGCAGGGGTCCCCAGCCCTGTGTGCACGTTAGAATCACCTGGAGGACGTTTAAAATGTACATGGACATCCAGGCCCCTTCGCTGGAGTCCAGTTTAGTTGGTTCCAGGGGAGAAGAGATCAAATGTTAAAATGTCCCCAGGGAGACCCAGACCAGGTGTGACTCGCCTTCTGTGTGGCTAGGTGGCCGTGCTGGGGCCTCTAGGTGGTCTGTTCAGCCTCTATCGATAATTCCCAATCATTCAGAATGAAATCAGGTTGGGGGGGGAGGGGACATGAACAGTGCTGACCCCTGAACTGTGTCACCTAAGCACACAGGTTAATTTCTGGGCCTGAAAATTGAAGGCACAAGAAAGGAATTCTTTTTTTCCTGTTTTCCCCTGGTTTTGAAACAATGACACAGTTTCAATTTGGGCTTGTCGGGCTTCCCAAGCGGTGGATGGAGAAATAAGTTTGAGTTTTCAGCTTGAGAGCACCAGCGGCTTGCAGGCGGATCCAGACCGGGGTGTATTCTAAATGAGCCGGCTTGGACTCGGCCTCCTGCTTGGCTGCCCCCTCGAGATTTCAGCGCAGGTTGAATTAAATGCCAGGCAGCCCCGGGTGGACAGAGCACCGATCCGTGCGATCCTGGATCTGTGTGTGTGGCACACGGAGGGGCAGGTGGCAGCCAGGAGACAGCCGTGCGCCTCGTCAGGAGAGGCCGGGCGGCCAGCGTGGGGAGATCCCAGTTTGCATCAATGCAGTTGTCGTTTCTCTCTGTGCCCATTAATTTGCTTGCCTCTGCAGGCTCGGGATGGAGAGGGTGGGGTCACGGCTGTCCAGTTGAGTTGGGAGTGCGGGATTTGAGGTTTCCAGGATCCCACGTATCACGGCATGGAGTGGGGAGCTTGGGAGGGGCTGGGGGCCAGCCTTTCGGACATTCGTGACCCCGTGAGGCCCAGAGTCTTGGGGCTTGCGGATGCCCTGGGGCGGGGGTCCTAGGGGCGGGGGGGCCAGGAGAACAGCGTCCAGGGTGGAGTTCCCTGGAGCCTGGGCCCAGCCTTAGAGGCTGAGAGTCTCCAGAACTGCCCCACGAAGAGAACTTTTGCTCAGGGAGGGGAGGGGAGCCATGAGTCTTCCCAAGCCCTGCCCTCCTCTGCCTCGGTGGGTGGCCTGGAGGAGCACTGGGTTGGGGATGGAGACACACACAGACACGCACGCACGCACACACGCACACACGCACACACACACGCACACACATGCATGCGCACACGCACGTCTTGACTTTCAGCCCTGCTTTTATGACTCTGTGACTGGACCAGTTACTGGGCCCCTCTGAACCTTGGTTTCTTTGTCCGGAGAATGGATGAAAGTTGCTGTGTCTCCGTGGCGGAGTCAAGGCTCGGAATGAGCAGCACCAGCCACCATGGTGATGGTGTTCTGCGAGGCCCAGGGTGATCGTATGGGACCCCCAGGGCCGCTGGGGAAACTTTGAGGCAGCGTGGAAAGAACCTTGGCTCTGGACAAACCTGGGTTCAAATCCCAGCCCTGCAGTGTTTTCACTGTATGAGTTTGGACTTGCTACTTAACATCTCTGAGTCTCAGGCTCCTCTGCAGTAAACAGGGATAGCTCGGTGTGAGGATTACGGGGGCGTGCTGGGAGGGCTGGGGTTTTGCTTGGCGTCTGCTGGCACATAATAGGTGCTCAGAAACATTTGCGTGTGCGAATGGGAAAGAAGGGTCCCTTCTCAATGTCCTGTGTGGACAGGGGAACTCTTATTCACGCCCGAGGCTCTGGTAGTCATCTCAGAGTTTGCAGCCGGCTGCCTTGGCCTGCCCACCATGCAGACCTACTGGTGGGCAGCTCAGGTGGTCGGGCCTGCCTGGAGGAGGGAGGGGCAGGGGCAGCCCTCCCCGCTCAGCGCTGCCACTCCCAAGAGGTATCCTTGCAGGAACCTGATGTTCCTCTGATACGCCTCCTCAGCCTTTTCGCCTTCATCCATAAGTAATATCTGTCTCACATTCAGCCCGCACCTCCTGGGGGCTGTATGCCAGGAGGCAGATGCTAATGGGTGCTGGCTCAGGTGCTCCTGAACCTGCCTGTCACGGCCCCACCTCCTTGCCTTTGCTCGCCCTGCGCCCTCAGCTGGGACTTGCCTTCCATCCTCCCCATCCCCACCCTGGCTTGTCTGCCTGTCAGAGTGCTGCTTGCTCTTAAGTGCTCAGCTCAGATGCCGCCTCCTTCAGGAAGGAGTCCCTGATTTCTCCCCATCAGCGCATCCTTGCTCTCGGCCCCCCTCATCCCTAGGCTGAGCCTCTTCACTGCACCCTTTGCCCTTCAGCAAACGTGGTTATTCTTGCAGCTCCTGCATTAGGCTGAGAGACCCTCGCAGTAGGGGACTCTGCCCTTCCACAAGCATGCGTGATTGCTGGTCCTGCAGGCGCCTGGCTCTGCGACGTTGGGCGGACCCATTCACTCGCTGAGCGTGCTTTTTGTCCTCTATAGGATAGGCTTTCTGCCGCCCACCTGGCAGGGTCCCTGGGGGATCTAGAGGGTAGTAGAGTGAGTACATTGGCACTGGGGTCGGTGAACAGCTTCCCATGCCCTCCTCCCAGCTACGTGGGGAAACTTCAGGTTCCAGGGGCTTCCATCCAGCATTCAGCTTCTGCTTGCTTTCCGCTAGTGATGGGGAGCTCACAGCCCCCTGGTAGCCTGGACTGTCGTGAAACAGGTAACTTGCCTTTCCAGTCCTGGATTTGGGGACCCAGTGCTCTGCAAGAATTCAGTCCTTTGGTGACCTTTGGGATTGTCCAGGGTCTGGGGAATAGGTGGGCCTGGGGTTGGAACATCCTCCAAGTCCTTTAAGAAGACAGGACCGTTCCCAGGCTCTGCTGGATCAGTGTCCCGGGCCTTGATGGAGATGCTCATTCAGCAGCGGTGAGGGCAGCAGGAACATCAGCCCAAGACCTGCCGAGCCTGGTCTGTGGGCCGGGTGGGAGGGCAGCGGCCGCCCTGGGACTGAGTACCGGCCTGTTTCCCAGCAGGACTGCGTACTGCAGAAAGTGTGGCCTTTGCCTTGAGCCCAGGGCTGCACTGAGCCCGAGGTAGGTAAGGCTGCCTGGGGAGAGCAGGTTGCTCCGTCACTGCCTGGTCTGCGGCTGTCACTTCACTTCCCGGAGCCTCAGTTTCTTCACCTGTACACAGGGGTCGGTCACCTGCTCACAGTGAGAGGCGATGAGGACGATTGCCTGTAAGTAAGGCACACCGTTGGTGGTCATTAAGTGTGCGTGGTTGCTGCTGCTGCTTGCTGGAATGACCTCGCCTTGCTCTCTGTCTGTCTTACTCTGTTCGAGCTGCTATAACAGAATACCACAGACTGGGTGGCGTATAAACAACAGGAATTTCCCTCTCTGTCTAGAGGCTGGAAGCCCAAGGTCAAGGTGCTGGCAGACTGAGTGTCTGGAGAGGGCCACTTCCTGGTTCATAAACGGTTGTCTCCCTGCTGTGTCTTCGTTTGGCGGAAGAGGCAAGAGAGCTCTGTGGGGGTCTCTTTGGTTAGGACACTAATCTCACTCACAAGGGCTCCACCCTCGTGACCTAATCACCTCCCAAAGGCCCTGCCTCCTAACACCATCACATTGGGCGTTAGGTTTCAACATATGGATTTTGGGGGACACCGACATCCAGACCATAGCACTGTCCCTGGTGCCCGGAGCTGGTCAGAGCTCCCTGGGGGTGGTTCTTCTGGTGGCCCTGCCTGTGTGACTTGGTGCATCGCTGCATCCTTGTTTCTGTGCCTGTGGGGGGGATGGGGATACCTCCCCATGGGGGTGAAGTGTCTGAGGTTACCTGTGAGAGGCGACAGCTCCGCCACGTCCTGGGCAGGTGGGAGGCACGGGTGGAGACTGAGGTGCAGAGTGGGCCTGCCCTACTTGGTTTTGCTTTCCACGGCCCGCAGGTATGTGTGGCACTCACCTGTCCCCTTGGGGGCCAGTCCTGGGGTGGGGGAGAAAGGAGAGAAGCCCAGGAACGAGGCCCTTCCACCTCGGTGGAGCCACGGGCCCCGATGCCACAGCCGACCCCTCTTAATGAAGTGGAAGGAGAAGGGAATTGAATCAGCCGGGCTGCGTCGTGGAAATGCCAGCCATCTCACGGCAGAGCTGCTGGGTGTGAGCCCTCACGCAGGGGCCCAAGGTGTGGCGTCGCTCAGTCTCCTGCTGATGACCTGCTGCAAAGCCTGTCTGTCCCCGAGACCTTATAGGGACCCCGCTCAGGGAGAGGGGGCTGCAAGGGAGGCAGGGCTGGTGGGGACCCTGGAAGAGGCAGCAGCTGGAGAATCAGGCCCCGCGTGTGGCTGTGTGTCACGGTGCCACCCCCCAGCCCCCTGCCCCCAGCCTCCATCCACTTCCTCCTTTGCAGAGAGGGAAAGTCGTACTTTTTCCCAAGCTGTGGCAGACACTGTTGGCGCCCTGCCCAGATCCCCGTGGCACTTCCCGCTTCCGTGCCCACCACCCGCTTCACCTGTGGGCAAGTGCAGCTCTGCCTGGGAGCTTGCCCTGTCCCCTCTCCAGGTGGGCACTCCTGGGGCATGAACACCACTCTCCTGCCAGGAGCGGCTCCCACCAGGGAACCCTTGGGCAGGCGAGTAACTGTGAGGCCCCCAGCGGGTTCACACCCTTCTCGTCAGCTCCCATTCCCCGCCTCACCTCTCCACACCCTCACCTGGGCTTCCTGGGGTCACCGCCCATGTAACCCGCTTGTATGCGAATCCTTGTCTCACCCAAATTAAGATGAAAGTTCCTGGTGAGGTTGGCACGAGACAACAGTGTAAATGCTGTGGGCTGAGGTCTGAGGGACAGTTAGTTGCCCTTGGCCGCTGGCATGCTGTGCCCTTTGTGGCCTTGGGGGTGCCAGGTCACTGTCACAGGCTGAGCGCTTCTTACTGTCATTGCAGCTGCTGCTGGTGGGAGCTCATAGGATTAAGAGTCAACTCCTTTGGGGAAACCTGTTCGACCCAGCCGGTAGGACGGATTCCTGTTAGGTCTTCAGGTTTTTCCAGGGGCCTACTATGTGCTTAGCGGTGAGCTAGGTGGGGAGGGGGTGACAGGGGTGATTGGACATGGCCTCTGGCCCCCAAATTCTTGCAGTTTGGACCGATGGTGAGGCTGGGGTGACATTGCCTAGGCAGGCAGGGGGCCAGGCTGTGGGGTGGGGGAGATGTGACCTGGCAGCTTCCGGGAGGACAGAGTGGCCTGATGGTCAACGCCAGCATGTGGCACAGGACTCCTCGGTGGAGCCAGTCAGCGCCAGCGGGGAGGGGCTTGCAGACCCTCAGCTCCATGACTCCCACCCACCCACGGGCTGCACTGGTCCTCCACGCACCTGGGAACAAGGACCTGTGAGGAGGGGCATAGGGAGGGCTGCTGTTCAGGCTCCTGAGAGCGAGAGTGTTGCGGGGAGCTCTCCCTGTCCCTCCAGATGGAAGGTGGATCGTGAGTCCCCCAGGATTGGACCAGTGGGCCCTGGGAGGGTCAGGGAATGTCCAGGGGACACCTTGGCCAGCCTAGCTCGGGGTCCCTTTCGTAGTCACCTCCCTCATTTCCCCCCCGCCAGCAGTCAAGCCAGGAAATGGCACTTCCCTCCCTGCTGGCTCTACTCCTTGTTACTGCAAACCTGGAATTAATTTAATTACACGCTTGTCTCCAAGAGGCCGGGGCATGGAGGCGCCCCGTGGGATTGTGAGTTGCCCGAGGCTGCTGGGAAGGATCGTCCTCCCAGGGAGCCAGGCCCTTCCTGGCGTCCCCTGCCCTCCTGCTCTCCCCCCTCCCACCAACCCCGACGTGAGGGTCCACCTAGCTCTCTCTCTTCCCCACTGCAGGGCACCTGCTCTGACCCCCAGGTGACCAGATGTCCGGCTCCCTGGCTCCTGGCAGCATGCAGGGCCTGGCTTGGGGAGCTGAGGGTAGGGGCAGTGGGGACGGGGTCCCGTGTGGCAGGGGAGGCTTATCTGGGACTTTGCGGAGGCGGCCTCATAGCCTGTTAAACTCTGCAGGATTGGGCAGGCTCGGGGCTGAGCCTGGGCCTCGGAAAAGGCCCCCAGAGCAGAGCTGGGGGCAGTGGGCAGAGGGTGGCCGATGGGGCCCACTTTCCATGCCGACCTCTGGGCCACGCTTCTGTTTCCCTTGACAGGGGACTCTGCGATGTGAAGGTACAATCGTTTAGTCCCTCCTCCTTTTTTATGAAGAAAGATTTCTCCCTATTCTAAAAGGAGATTATTTGAAAATTAACAAGAAACAGTGTGAATAGTCACCCTTCTCCTCGTGAGCAACACCACGGTCGGTATTTCTGTGTGCTGCCTCGTTCCTGGATTTCTATTTCAATACATGGATATTTTTAAACATAACAGCAATTCTATGTGTAGTTTTGTGTCCAGTTCTTTTCACTGGCGTTTAAGTGTTTTTCTGTATCGTTGAGGAGAGAAACTCTCCTAAATGTCATCTGAGTGACGACAAGGGTATAAACTCTCTGCTGTTGTTGGACAAATAGTTGTTTCCAGTTTTGATCACTGTAACACCGTCTGCATTCTTCACGATTGGAATTAATTCCTTAGGATACGTTCCATTGGGAGCACTGGGTGATTTAAAGATATTTTAAGTTTCTCACATTGTTCTTTTGAAGTTCAAAAGAAAAACCCGACAAACCTTGATGTCTGAAGTGTAGCTCATCCTCTGCAGCCTCTTGGGGTTTGGGGCGAACCCAGACAGATGGGCTGAGCGGAGCGGTTCCTTGGTCTGGGGCCATGGACGCGGCCTGTGGTTTGTGGGATGAGCGATGGCCTGTGTCCCTTCTCGTGGCGCTGGCTCTGTCGCCGCCCCTTCTTCCTGACTGCCATCCTGGGAGGTGGGCGTGAGGCTGTGGAGCAGCGGTGTGCCCGGCCCGCCTGCTGCCCAGGGCGGGCGCTGAGCCGGTCGGCACGTCTGCTGACTCCCACCCAGGCCATGACTCCAGCGGCAGTCTGACAGAGAAGGGAAGGGCTGGGAGCTCCTGGCTCAGCCCATCGGAATGGCAGAGGGACACAAAATCGCCCCCATAGCCAGGAGGCCACGGGCGGGCGGTGTGCCCGCCTTCAGGATGGCTCTGTGACCGTACGGGGCAGCGTGAGAGTTAGTGACCTGACTCAGGTCGTTGGTCACACGCAAGTGGCTGGTCCTTCCCCTGACTTCAGGGCTGTGCCTGGCAGCACGTCCCCTGGTGGGGCGGCGGTGAGCAGGGGACCTGGCTTGCGGCCGTGCCCGAGGGTTGGGCAGTAGTGGGGCGTCCGGGGGAGATGCTTGACCAAGAGCCACGTCTCACTGGGGACCTCTGCCGGCTTCTCACAATGGTGCGGTGCTGTCAGCTCCTCTCAGAGCGGCCGGACGTTTGGGGTCCTGAGCACTGACCTATGGGGGTGGGCCTGGGTGGTGGGGAGAGGGTCTGGAAGTCTGGGCCCTGGGCCCCCCTGCTCACCTGCCAGCAAGTAGGGACACTGTTCCTTGTGGCCTCCTCGTCTGGAAAACAGGGACGATGCCTTTTGGCCCCTGCGAGCCTTCAAGGAGGTGCCAGGTGCAGGGGCTGCCATGCATCACACGGGGTGGATGGGGGGGAAACCTTCCCTCCCCCACCGACCCCACCCAGAGGGGGACCACATAGGGGTCAGTGGTTGTTTTAACGTAAGGTTGAGGGAGCTGGGAGGGTCTTTGGAGTTTCCCTTATCCGCTGTTTCCCGGGTGGTGTTCCAGGGAACCCTCCTGCCGGCAGCAGGTGGAGGGCACAGAGGATTGGGGAGCCCAGGCTGCACCCCATCTCCGTCCCCCTGCTCAGAGGGCCCAGCACCCCTGGAACACTGAGGCCCTTCCCGTCAGGCCTGTTCGTGAGGGTGGGTGCAGATGCGATGTGGGAACTGCTGGTCAGTTTGGGCTGATTGACGGGTAAACCGAGGCCGGGGACCAGCATGGGGCGTGAACCGTAGTGACTGCTGAGGGTCCCCTGCCCGGGCCCTGGGCACAGGGAAGCCTTTGGAGTCACCGCCCGGGGTCCAGTCCCCCCACCCTGCCCCTCCACTGCCCCGTGTGTGTATAAAGAAGCCATTGCACCTCTCCAGGTCACACAGCGGGGCTCCTCGCAGAGCTGCCCTGTGGTTACCAGGGTCTCCCTGGGAGTGAGGGGGAGTGGGCTGGCCAGTGACCTTCTTCCTCTCCAGAAGGCTCCGCATTCCCGAGAGGTGACTGGCAGAGAGCAGCGGGGAGGAGTTGGTTATGTAATTGGGGCGGGGTGGGCCGCCCCCCATTCCTGCCCAGGGCGGGGCTGAGGGCTCCTGGGCCTGGTCCAGGGCTGGGGAGACAAGGCTCCTGAGGGTATGCTTGGGGAACAGAGTGACCCACAGCGGGCAGGTCAAGGGGCACACGGGCACCTCCTGTAACTGGGGGCGCGTCAGAGGCAACAGCTGAGCACTGCTGATGGGCGGAAGCTCGTGAAGCCTGGGCCAGGCTCCAGCGCGGGGGGGTCGGGCCCTGGGGAGGGGGCCACTGGCCGCCCCATCCTCACAGGGCGCCCGTGGGCTCCTCCTCTGCCGGCAGGCTCTGTCGGGGAGGGGCACGGCGTCCGCGTCATGCACCAGGACCCTGAGGGCCCAGGGCTCGTCCGCGGTCATGCTGACCGTGTTGGCACGGTTGCATGGCGGTTCCAGCTTGTCCTCTGGCTGCGCCTCAGCCCCCTTTGCCCACCTGGGAAGGTTAAAGGTCCCCCCAGGGGGGCAGTGGTGTGGGGCATTAGGGAGCTGGCTTTGGTCGAAGGTCTGGTGCCTTCTGCGATGAAGGGCCGGTGGTGTGATCTGCGAAGACCCTGAGTCCTGTTGGGGGTCGGGGCCGGTGGGTACAGCAGGAGCAGCAGACTGGCCCAGGGGTGGGCAGGGTCCAGGCTGGCGTCCGGGCTGTGTGGCCTCTGGCCGGGCGCTCGTGTGGGTGAGAGGCGCATAGCCGTCCCTTAGCACGTGGCAGCAGACCTCCTGGGGGAGGTACCCCATGCTGTCACAGAGATGCTCAGACCCACCTTTCCTCGGCACGGGCACCTGCTGTGACTCTTTGGTCCCCTTGCCTACCCTACCCTGTGTTAACCTTCCCTGTCCCGTGTTCTGCCTCCCTCCCCTTGCCCTCTCTGCCCCATGTCACCCTTGGCCTCCACCCAGGCAGGCTCCCTTGTCCTGGCCTGGAGTGAGTTAGTCCTTAGTTTTCTCCTCTGAGCTGATTTCCAGCCCAATGGGGAGGTAGGACCAGGGCTGTGGGTAGCTAGGGTGGCGGAATTTCTCCCGCTTCTTTTTTTTTTAATAGCGCCAGGAGGCTTTAAGGTTGTTTTTTTTAAATTAAGTAATTAATTAGTTAGCTTATATTTTGGCTGCGTTGGGTCTTCGTTGCTGCGCGTGGGCTTTCTCTAGTTGCAGCGAGCAGAGGCTTCTCTTGTTGCGGAGCATGGGCTCTAGGCGCGTGGGCTTCAGTAGTTGTGGCACTCAGGCTCAGTAGTTGTGGCTCGTGGGCTCTAGAGCGCAGGCTCAGTATTTATGGCACAGGGGCTTAGTTGCTCCGCGGCATGTGGGATCTTCCTGGACCAGGGCTCGAACCCGTGTCCCCTGCCTTGGCAGGCGGATTCTTAACCGCCGCGCCACCAGGGAAGTCCCTCTCCCGCTTCTGATGTGATTGTGCAGCGGGGTCAGCGTGGCGAGGGAAGGTGGATTTCACCCCCTCCGCGTTCAGGAACTGGGGGTGTGTGGTTGGGGGTGTGTCACTGGCCCCTGACTGCAGGAGGGGTGGTGGGTTATCTGCATTATGCGGCCCCCCGAACAAGTCGCTTGTAGAAGTTCTGTGCATCAGGCAGGATGGAGCGGAGGAAGCCCAGATGCTGACTTGGTATGCTGGGGGCCTCAGTTCCCCCCCTGAGCAGGGGAGGGCCTCCCTGGACCCTGGGCCATGGGGTGGGCTGCCCCTGGGTGAGGGTCCCATCAGGGGAGCGTTTGTGAGGACTCTTTTTGGACCTGAAGCATTGTGGAAGCCGAAGGAATCAGCCCAGGACAAGCTGGTGAGGGAACCCCTCACCCCCTTTCTGCAGGTCAGGGAAACCTGGGCTCAGAGGCCCACCGGAGGGGGCCCAGGGGAGGGTGGGCCCTCCTGTTGGATACAGTCTGCTGACAGGTGACGTGCCCCCTTTGTGTCATTACAGATCCCTCGTCCACCTACATCAGGCAGCTGGAGACCAAGGTGAAGCTGCTGGAGGGTGACAAGCTCCTGGCACAGGTAGGCCGGCTGTGGGCCAACCCCACCCTGAGGGCCAGCGCAGGCCCTGCTGCCACCCACCACTCCAGGGCCTAACCCTCGCCCCAGCACGCCTGGGGTTCCCTTCCCCCTTCCCACCCCTAACCTTCCACCTGCCCCCGACTCCTGCCCGGAGTCACCTCCTGGGACACCTGGCTGAGGACGGCCACCTGCCTTCCCTCCATCACAGCCTTTCCCTGTCTGTCCCCCCAGTGGTCTGCGAGCTCCTTGGGGGCTGGTGCTGGGCCCGTCCCAGAGATGGCGCAGAACACACACACAAGTGCTGAAGAAATGGACTGCTTTGCCCTTTGGATGGGCACATCAAGACCCTGTTTCCAAGAGGCAGGCTGGCCCGTCCCCGCTCAGACCCACATGGAAACTTCCCTGCCACTGCCGTGCCAGTTTCCCTCTGGGCTGGGGTCTGCCCTCCTCCCTCCTGCCTGGCCTGAGTCCACAGACAGATGAGGCCAGGCCTCGTCCTCGGCCCGTCCCTGGCCTGTCCCCAGCACAGGGACGGCGGGTTAGAGATGGGTGATGGGGTCAGTGCGGGGAGGAGGTGGTGCAGGATGAGAGATGGGGGGTAGGCGTCTGTGCCCTTGCCGAGTGCGGCTGGAGCGTGGAGGGGGCATGGCTGCCGGGACGAGGGGCCTTTCCTGCTGTTGGCAGGGTGGTGATGGGGGGCTGTGATCAGCCCGGTCGGTCGGGGTGTCTGGGGTCAGCTGGCTCGGCTGACCCTCCAGCCTCTTTCTCCCTTGTACTCATCCCTGACTTCATCTCAGTATCCCTCTCCCCTGCCACATCTGCTGGCCCATAAGTGGCCGGCCAGGATGCCCAGAGCGTTTCTCTGGGAACCAGCCCCAGGGAGGGCTCAGCTGCCTGGCCTCGTTGCTAGGCGACCAGTGGGCTTGGCGCCACTGCCCCGCTCAGGCACCCTCTCTGCGCACTGGGCGGCGGCTGGGGTGCTCACAGCCCCAAGTGCAGCCCGACGACTGCCATCCCACCTCTCGCCTCGCATGGGCTGCTGGAAATTCCCCCTAGCTCGGCAGGACTCTGCATGCAGAGTATGTGGTTCACATTTGGGTCTTTGCTCCCCCACATCCCATGGCCACCGCACTGTGTCAGGCGCATAGCCGGGCACTGAACTGCAAGGCTTGTTTTCAAACAAAATGTGTCATTTGTAAGGTGCTGGAAGGTCCTGGCTACAAGATATGCTGGCTCTTTGGGGCTGGCAAGGGCAGGGAGGGGCTGGGGCCTCGCCTGGCTGTGGGCTAGGGCTCCTTAGACCTGAACACTCCATGTGGGCTTGTCCTGGTTGCTAAGGAGGGTGTGTGGGGCGGGCTGCAGGAGCTGTAGGCAGAGGTGATGGGGGCAGCCTCAGGACTTGGGGCCTTTGCTCTGGAGCTGGTTCCCGTCCAGCAAGTAGGGGAGCAAGTCACTCACTTCAGCCACTGTACAGCAGGATGAAGGCCAGCACCTCGCTCTGGCAGTGGGAGCCTCCGACCAGGGGGGTCAGCAGCCTTGTGAGTCTGCCCCAGTCCAGCTGTCCTTTGTGTCACTGTTTCTGGGGAGAAGCAGGTTGAGAGCTTGGACCCCAAATTTGGGATGCCATTTGCAGTGCTGTTCTGCGGTGCAGCCAGGGCATGGCTTGTGGTCCTGTTTCCAAGGACAAGGACAGAAGTGTCCCTGTGGCCCCTGCTCTCCTAGGCCACATTGTCCCACCGTGAATATGCACCCAGTTCCACGTGGTAGTTGACCGTGGACTTGTGCGAAACCTGCACACGCTCAGGCCGCAGAGTGGCAGTCCTTCTTCTTCCTCCTCCCTCTGGGAACCCCCTGGTCTCATAAGGGAGCCCCCCATCGCTGTGTCCACTTGCCCCGTGCCCACAAGTGCCGAGGTGGAGGTTGACGGGGCCCTGTGTCTGGAGCATCAGGGGTGCGGCCACCACCTGGGCAGGGGGTTTCTCTGCCTGGTCCCTCCCCGCCAAGCCTGCTCTGACCCGCTCCCAGGGGTCGGACTGGGGACCTTGTCCTTGTCCCGGAGGCAGCAGCAGTGGGGTTCTGTCCCCGACCTGTACCCACGCCAGGCTCTCCGGAAACACACATCCATCACATGGGGGCGCGGCCTCTCGCCTGGGCCCAGGCTTGCTGGCTTCAGGCAGATTGGGCTTTAGGGACAAGAGCATGCTTTCGCCCAGCTCCTCGCTAGTACAGGAGAAGTGCTGGGAACTCAGAGACCATCCAGTGTGCCTGTGTTCCAAGTTTCTTGTTTCTTTAGGAGACTTTTCTTTCTCCCCAGATGAAGCCTTGTGAGGCTGAGCTGCTCTGCTGATAGCCATGGGTGCTTGTGTGTGTCATGGGGGGGGGCACCTGGGTCCTGTCCTCGTCTCTTCCTCACGAGGACGCTGCTGGCGGGTGGGGGTCTTGCCCAGGGTCTTCCAGCGAGTGGTGTCAGGGCCATACCCAGCATCCCGAGAAGGGGGCAGCCGTGTGGTGCTGGGGCCTTGGCCCCCCAGGGCACTGCATACCCACCTGCCCGGGTCCCCTTGCTTCAGCCGAGGGCCGACCCTCAACCTACAGTATGCAAAAGCACCCAGGGGCCAGGGTATGGGCAGGGCATCTCCAGGGTCATGGGCGGGGCTCCTGTTGCCCCTGCCACCTGCTGCCACCAGGGCTTGGCCTTGAGGGTGGGTGGGTGCCCTGGAGGAGGGCTTTGCTGTTCTGAGCCACGCAGGAGATGTGAGAAACAGTGAGAGAAGGGCCGCTTCTGGCCTGCTCAGGGCTTCCTGGCAGCAGTTGATACCTTGCCTGCCTTTGGGTTCCTAGGGTGGCTCAGGTGGCATCAGCTTTATGAGGACCCTTGAGCCACTTCCTCTCCCCTGGCCTGTGTTTGCTTACCTGTAAAATGGGCACTCACTCACTCACTCCATGTGTAACTGATCACCTGCTGTGTGCATGGCCCCGGGGGTACAGTGGTGTCCAGGCAGAGGCCTACCCCCAGGGGGCACTCTTGTGCTGCCTCCTTGTCCTGGCCAGCACGCTCATGTATACAGGAGGGCTGTGGAGGACAGTGGAGGTGGGGAGAACTCCGTGGGCAGGGCTCAGCCCACAAGTAGAGTACTGGTCTTATTTTGATGGGGTCCAGGGAAGATGGGGTTTCCTTAGCCTCCTTCCTCCTGGCCTCCTGCCAATAGCCTTCCCCAGCCACCCCCAGGTGGCCTGGCACTTGCTCTGGGCTCTCTCAGCCCCATAGGCTGCCCTCTCTTGCTGATGGGGTATTGGGATCTTCCTTGTGAAGCCTGGCCCCGACCCCTGCTGGACTGTTAGGTATTCAGGGACTGGGCTGCTGGGTCTCAGTGGTCACACCTGTGTCTCAATGCCCAGCTGGACTTGGTGGATGCATCTTGGGGAACCCTGGCTGCACCCACCTGGTCTCCCAGGCCGGGAGGGGAGGCTGGTTCTTGCCCAGAATAAGGAAGGTCTGCTTAACCCAGGGAGAGCGGCTTCATAAGGTAGTGAGTGTACCATCTTTGGAGGTAATCAAGTGTGGATGGATGGATGGGGGGGATGGATGACCACGTTTGGGCATATTGAAGAAGGAGATCGCTGCCATGGGTGGGATTCTGGCCACGGTCTCATGGGCTCTAGCTTGTGAGATTTTATGATTCTGGCACCTATATCTTTTCAGTGAAATCAAATTGCACAGAAACCTCCAGCTCTGTGCAAAGTGGAAAATCTGCCTTTGGCGAAAAGCAGGGGAGAGCAATGTTATTCTTTTAACTATCTTCGGGTGACGTGGCTTTGGGGTTTGGGTGGGAGGCCAGAGAGCCTCTGTGGATTCCCGTTCCCCACTGCCCACCCTCTCCCTCCACGGCCTCTATTTAACTCCAAAACAGCTTTAATTAAAAATGTGCCAGTGTTCACAGGCTAAATTACTGTATTGCAGTTCATATTTTCTTTCTCACGTCGGCTTTAAAATTTCATCAACACAGCTGCTTCCTCTGCAATGATTCATCTGGAGCCCAGTATGTGATATGATTTTTCCCGTGGATTCTGTGCCTAGCCGGGCTGTAATTGACGCGGGGGCCTCCGCTCTGTGGTTCCCTCCATTCACTTCCCTGCTGGGCTGATCAATGAAGGCTCCACATGTGCCCAGAAGCCAGCTTCACAGAAGAGCAAGAAGCAGGTTGGGCAAGAGTGGGCGGCCATCTGGGGAAGAGGAGGCAGTGGTCCAGGCCCGCGGCTGTGACCGGCCCCAGCCGGCCCCCCTCCTCCTGGCCCCTGTGCCCGCTCTTCCCATCCTGCCATGCCACACAGGGTCACGGTACACTCAGGTTGGAAGTGACCCCAGGATTTACACCAAGCATGGATGGGGAAACTGAGGCCTGGGTGGAGGAGGATTTCCTGGGACAGGTGACTGTATTAGTTTGCTAGAGCTGCCGTAACAAAGAACCATGCACTTTGGCGGAGGCGGGTGCGTGGAGAAGGGGCTTAAGCAACTGAAATGTATTGAATGTGTTGTCTCAGAGTTCTGGGGAGCATGGGGTCAACAGGTCAGCTTATGAATCTGACTGGGACACAGTTCAACCTGTAGCAATGGTGTTGTTGGCCTGACGGTATAAGAAAGTGGGTTTGAGCCCCGGAGGAGTCTGGATTCAGATAATCCCTGCTCCACCACTCACCGGCTGTGTGGCTTTAGGTAAGACACCTTATGTCCCGGTGCCTGGTTTCCTCACCTGTAAGACAGGGATGGTGGTGACGCCTGCTACAGCACTGACTGGAAGCTGGGGGCGCCCGGGCGGTGCTTGCCCTTCTCTCCTTTTCCTGGTCTTGGGAGCCTGGGATTTTTCAAGGTCTGGCAGACCACGCCCATTCAGCCGGGCTTGGTCCCTGATGGACTGCTCCTTTTTGCCTTTTTGTCTGAGTTTTGAACCATCCAGGCCTTGGGACTGAGGAACAGTCTGCTACTATCTGAGCCCGTTGCTGACACCTCAGTACTGTTTCCCGCATCCCCAAGGAGGGTTGTTTTGGTTGGTTGGTCCCCTTGCCCAAGCCCTGCGGAGATGCTGGCCTCACGGTATGTCTGTGGTGGCAGTTCTGCTCGCTGGCATCTTCTGTGACGTGCTGCTTTGTTGACAGTCTCTGGGCCATCCCTGCTTCGCCTGTTTGGCGTCCGGGGTTGGCTGTCGTGTCCCCGCCCCTTCTGTCATGAGTGATGTGGTCTCCGGAGGGCTTCATCTGCTTCATTAGCAGAACCTTAGAACCTTAGTCCAGCCTCTTCCTCAGCCAGGGAGGGAACCGCCTCTTTCCATCATCCAAGCAGATGGTCAGTCTAGCAACGTGGGCAGGAAGAGAGACTAGGAATTCTGCCTCTGTCCCCTATGCCCGAGGCTTAACCAGTGTCCACCGTGAGCCAGACACTGGGTGGTCAGCATGGTAAGAGGCCAACCCCAGAGCCAGAGGGCCTGGTTCCAATCCCCAAAGTGCCACTTACCAGCTGGGTGGCATTGGGCCAGTGGGTTAACCTCTCTGTGCCTCAGGTTTCCCAACTGTAAAATGGGGACACTAATGGTGTCTGCCCCAGGATTAAAGGGCAAATCACGGAAAGCACTGAGGGCTGGGGCTGGCTGGTGATAAGGGTCATGGCTCAGCCACTGTGACCTCGCCTGTGGGCCATCCAGCAGCTGAGTGTCCTTCTGGACCCCAATTGACATGCAGGCAAACAGAGACCTGGAAGTTGGCGAGTTGCTCAGATCCAGTCAGTTGTGATGGGATTTGGATTTTGCAACACCTATACCCTCCAGAGTCCCCCACCTGCCTCCACAGAGGTTACATGGCCTGCCCCTCACTCACCTCATCGGAGCAAGTAATGGTCCTGCCAGGGGACCCGTGAGGGGATGACGGTCATTGTGGTTGAGACCTGGTCAGCGCGGTACCCATCAGTTACAGGCCACGTGGTTCTGGGCGGTACACACATCCGAGTTTGAAAAATGGTTTAGGACCTGAAGTTGCATGGGAGTAGGGGGCAGTGCCAGCTGCGGGTGAGAATATCAGCCATGCGTTAACCACACGTGGACGCCACGCTGCCTCGTCTGAACACTAATCGGAAGAACCCACTGGATCCCCGGCCACGCCGCAGCCCCTTTGATTCACGGCCTGCTAATGAGTTCTCGTAAAATTAAAGGGGAAGAAAAGAAGGTAAATCTGGTTGGTAGGACCCGTATGTTCTCATGAGAGACCTTGCAGGCCACCTTCGCCCCGAGGACAGGCAGATATCTGGCCTCGCCCAGCTGGCTGGGATCTCGGGGTGCCTCTCAGAGGGGCAGCTGTGTTCCGGTGTGAGCCTCGGGGAGGGCTGTGAAGGGGTTGGGGCCCCAGTGCCTGGCGTGTGGCAGGCGCGCTGTCAGTCCTCGTGCAATCTGGAGTTTCTAAAAACATGGGGCTCCTGTGAGGCGCCTTGGGGACCCCGACCTTGGCCCTTGGCCTCCCTGCTCCAGCCCATCCGAGGTCCTGGCGGCTTTGGGCTAATGGGTGTCCAGGGGAGGGAGGGCAGAGGTGAGGGTCGTGGTTGGCATTGCTGGGTGACACTTGCTCTCTTCCCTTCCAGCTGCCCCGCCCCTATGGCCGCCCGAGAAGCTGGCTTCAGGTAGAGCTGCCCGGCAGGGCTTGTTTGCAGTGCTGTGTGGGGTGGGGGCTGCTTGGAGTGCTGTGTGATGCCCTGTCTGCTCTGGGTGCCCCCCGCAGCGCCCTCCCGTCTCTTCCTGGGAGCCGACCACCACCTGGGTGCCCTGGTCCTGCCTTTAGATTCATCGTGGGATCCGCCCTCTCTCTGAGCTGGCGTTACTGCCCAGCTTTACAAAACAACAGTGAAGTTATGAGACAGTAGCCTCTTGCGACGCTCCACCCAGGCCCCTCCTTTCCCACCTCTCACCGGATCTGCCCAGCTTGTGAGGTCAGGGGGCAGGTCGAGATCCCCACTTTGCAGGAGAACCTGCAGTGCCTGGTAGGGTGAGGGCTTGCCGAGGCCGCAGGAGGTAGTGCTGGCTCCCAGCTGGTGAGGTCTCCAGGGATGCCTGGAGGTAGGAAGAACCCACCAGCGCCCAGTGCTGGGCTCCCACCCTCTCCGAGCGCTACAGCCTTGCCACCCCTGGGAGGTAGGCGTGACTGCCCTGTGTTAGGGTTTCGGAAGGCGGGGCTGGTGTCACTTGGGATCGGAGCCCTGTCCCCATGCTGGAGACACCGACACCTCCCTGTGCCACGAGGGCTGGCAGGCTGAGGGATGGCTCCCACTGATGGGGTCCTGCCCCTGGTCACTGCCTACACATCGGCCCGTGGGCCCTGGGTCTGGGGATCTGAGCGGCCACCTGCAAGCAGATTGCCACGTGGGGACGCCTGGGCGCCCCCGTGTCGGCGCTCACCTTCCATCTCCGCAGTGGCAGGCCTTGCTTCACCTGTCAGGCGCTGCCTCCCTGCCTGGGTGCACACAGTAGGACCATGTCCTGTGGGAGCCTGCGGCCCACCCGAGGGGCTGAGAGCCCTTTGGGACCAGGAAGGCAGGGCGAGTAGCTGCCTCTGAGGGAGCCCGGAAAGCGGCCCCCCAGGGAGGAGCCCTGAGTGGGGGGGCGGGGAGGTGGGCGCCTGGCCTTGTTTTCTCTGAGTTCTGCCCTTGGCCCGTTTCTGTTCAGCACCTCCTTTGACAGTGCTCCCCAGGAGGATCTGCAGGTGGCCTCGAGGGAGCCCCCGGCGTTGCAAGCAGGAGTCCCTGGGCAGGCTCCTGCTGGGAGCCCCCTTGCAGCCCCACAGAGGCCCGGAGAGGCTGGGGTAGCCTGCGTTCCCACCACCCGCCGCGACCCGCTCTGAGCTGGGTAGCGTTGCAGTGATGGCCCTGGACGGAGGTCCCGGTGCCCTTGACAGTGGGATGGGAGGCTCTGCAGCCTCCTGGGTCCCTCCCTCCCGGTCCAGAACTCCTGTGCTGCTTTTCCGTGGGGGCCAGGGCGGGGTGGAAGCGGCCGTTGCTGTGGCTGCCGCGCTGGGTCATTCCCTTCCCTTTTAAGGATCCGGGCAACCCTGTTCCAGCGCCTGCTCTGTGTGTCAGATCCGCTTCCCTGTGTCCCGAGGGACCCCATTAGGGGGCCTGGGGTGGCAGGGCAGTCCTCTCCTGGGGAGCAGCGGTGCGCCCCGTGTCCTGCCCGCCCCGCTGCCCCAGAAGGCCACTTCAGCTTCGCTCCACCTCAGTGGTGAAACCCTAGGGATTTCGTCTTCCAGGGCACCACGAGGAGAATAGCAGGATTTTTAATTTGGATTTAAGTGCAATTATGTTTCTTCATTTCGATGCGTCATTAGCGACGTTGCCCCAACATTCTCCCCGCCAGCTTTGTCGCTTGCTCATAAGTGCTGTGGGCTCGCAAATAGTTACGGACATCACCGGAGGCAGGGGTGGGAATTGCACGCTGCTAATTAAGAACTCCCCACCCTCTTGCACCCACACCTCCTCCCCAGGGAATTATCTGCGGGGGAGGGAGGAGACGCACAAACCTGTGTTTTCAGTAGCGGCACGTGGGCTGCTTCTGAACCCATTTGGTCCGGGATCAGAGGAGCTGTGGAGGAGGGGAGACTCAGCCCAGAGCAGAATCTAGACGGGGTGCGGGTAAGGACAGGGCAGCACCCGCCGTCCTGGTCCCAGGGGCCGACGGGAGAGAGCAGTGGCTCCAGTGCCTGGCCCTGTGGTCAGATCCATGCCAGTGTGTGTGTGTGTGTGCGTGTGTGTGTGTGTGTGTGTGTGTGTGTGCGCGCGCGCGTGTGTTGGGCCAGCCGGGCCTTGCACCTGGTCCTTGGCTTTCTCTCGCCAGGCAGGTGGGGATGTGCCTGCAGAATTGTGTCGGGGCCCCAGTGAGAGGCCTGCGGCCCCAGGGGCGGACATTCAGCGTGTTGAGTTTAGAACGTGCTTTCCACTGGAGAAGATTGTGTAACTGTCACAGAGATCTGGCCAGGAAAATAATTGGTTTGGGGATTTTTGCCTATAAATGGAGCTGGGGGTGAGACCCCCAGGGAGGCAGGGGTGCCCTGAAGGGGGGATCCCCATGGGAGGGTGAATGAGTGCTGGGCGAGGGGCGGCGTCTCTTTCTTGTTGGTGCCTGGTGTCAGAGGCTCAGCTCAGATAGACCCCTGGCTGGGCCAGGGAGGGTCAGTATGCCTTGGGCTGTAACGCCTCAGGTTAACCCAGACAGGCCTTGGTCGGTGCGTGACAGTCCCACTTTAGGATAGAGGACTGTGACCGAGGTCCCCCGGTAAGACCCTGCTGCAACTCAGGGGACCCCACTTCTCTCCCCTCTGTGTCCCTTGGTGACCTTGGCCACACTCCGGTCCTCCCTAGGCCACGGGAACAGTCCTTAGCTAGGCGGCTGGTCTCTGCTTTCCGTGGGTGGGAGCCTGGGGTGGGGATGGGATGGGAGTGGGGTAATGAGGGGAGTGACTGCCTTTCTCATGTTCCCCCTGGCCGCCTCCACTCCTGTCCTACAGATACTTACAGGGCATTGCTGTGTGTGCCCAAGCCCTTGAGACCTGGGGGGTCTGACCTGGGTCTGATGGAGGTGGGAAAGCAGAACCCAGGGCGCTGGTGAGGTTGGAGGTCCTGTGAGAGATGGGGGCCTGGGTCCAGCGGCCGGCGGGGGGGAAGCTGGGTGTGTGCAGGGGCCTCCGGGCAGAGCAGGGGAGTGCTGAGGAGCAGGAGGAGGGGCCCCCCAGGCGCGGCTGCTGCCCCGTCTTGCTCCCCCCAGCCCTGGCCTCTTCCCCTCCAAGGGTTTGTTTGGGCAGCTCAACGGCCTGCTGATTTATGGGACGTTCCGCTGCATTTTATCTGCCCAGAAGTGTTTCCGCAGTTCCTTTGAAGTAGAAGAGGGTGTTGGGGTCAGAAGCACCACCCCAGGGTTGTAGTGATGCAGAGGGTCCAGAGGCCAAGGTTTCTGCTCAGCGGGACCAGGGGACCTCCACTGGATTGAGCGTGACCCCTGGGTCCTCCCCCTCTCTGGGTCCAGCCCCAGCTTCTGGGGGGCACTGCTTTGCCCCGAGGGGAACCACCTAAGGCCAAATATGTGCTTGTTCATTCATTCATTCACTCATTCATTCATTCATTCATTCACTCCTGCCTCCCCCCCTCCTTCTAAGCGTGCCCTGGGCATTCATTGGTCGTGACCCCGGCTGCGCTGGTACCTGTGGATACAGAGGGTGAGGCCCGGGGCTCACACTCACGGCGGAGGTCACGGGCAGCGTGTCAGGGCGCTGTGCACGCTCACCCCTCGGGCAGCCCCAGCCCCGTGGGGGCGGGAGGACTTCCCCGAGGACGTGGGCCCCAGGGGCTGCAGAGGCCGTTCCCCAGGCCATTCGGGGACCCGAGTGCTGGATGCTGGAGCAGAGGAACGAGGGGGGCGGGGCGGGGAGAGCCACGCCCTCATTCACTCACCTGTTTATTCAGCCATTCAACAAACGTTTATAAAACACACAGCAGGGGCTTCCTTCCCTGGTGGCGCAGTGGTTGAGAGTCTGCCTGCCAGTGCAGGGAACATGGGTTCGAGCCCTGGTCTGGGAGGATCCCACATGCCGCGGAGCAGCTGGGCCCGTGAGCCACAACTACTGAGCCTGCGCGCCTGGAGCCTGTGCTCCGCAACAAGAGAGGCCGCGATAGTGAGGGGCCCGCGCACCGCGATGAAGAGTGGCCCCCGCTTGCCACAACTAGAGAGGGCCCTCGCACAGAAGCGAGGACCCAACACAGCCATAAAAAAACAAAAAAAAACCCACAAATACTTAAAAAAAATATTAAAAAAAAAAAAAACACACAGCAGGGAGCGAAATGAAGCCCCTGCCCTCGTGGCTCTGACACTTGTACGGAGAGATGGATGTCAACAGCTACTGATGACAGTGGCCGTGAGGACAGATAAAATGGGGGGGGGGGCAGGGAGGATGCACAGGCCGGGCCTCCAGGCAGGTGTGAGGAACAGAGCAGAGGGGGCCCGCGGAGGGAGCCCCGCCTGGACCCGGCAGACGTGTCTCGTCCAGCAGTCCAGTCCGAGGGCCTGACGGGAGCATCCTCGGCCCGCTCAGCCCAGCCCCTCGCCCCTGCCGTCTAACCCTCTCCCCTTCTCTCTCACGCAGCAGGCAGGCTCCGGAGAGTTCCGGACGCTGCGGAAAGGCTTCTCCCCCTACCACTCGGAGTCCCAGCTCTCCAGCCTGCCGCCCTCCTACCAGGATGCCCGGCAGAATGTAAGTGTCCCTCCCCCACGAGCCCCACTGTTCCCACGTGGACCGCCCACCTCCGGAAGTGGAGGGGTGAGCCTCGGGCCGGCTGGTGACCTGCCCAGGGCACGAGGATGGTCCACGGCTGAGCTGGGATTGGGATTCTCAGCTTCTGCCCGAGCTGCTTCCAGGGCAAGGCTCGGGCTCGGGTCCAGAGTGGCCTTCGTCACTCCTCCGCCCTCCCAGGACGGCGCCTGGGCTCCCGACCCGCGACGCTCCACCCTCGACCCTTAGAACCTTGTGAGGGCCCGGCGTGGTGGTGAGAGGTGGAGGCCCAACTTGGGATACCGTTGCCGACAGCGCGGGCTGGGGCAGAGGCCACGAGGCCCAGCCGCCGTCTCTCTGTGCAACTCTTCCGCCTGTGTCACTCCTCGGACACAGCAGGGAGCGGCTGCCCGGCTGGCGCTGGAGCTTGGGGTGGGGCTGCCCTGTGTGCACGTGAGGGCGACTACCCCAGACTTTGTAACGGAGGTGGGGGAGGAGCTCAAGTTTATGACTGTGGGCTTCCGTTATCACCAGGGCGCCTCCAAGGTGATCCTGCCTTCTCGCCTGGGCTCTGACCTGCCCTGGGTGGGACAGGGAGGGCAGCGTGGGGCCAGCTCCCTGGGATGTGCATGCCCGGCTCAGGAGTGCTCCCTGCAGGTGAATGTGCCCGTCATCCCTCTGTGACCGGGGGATGTATTCCTGTATTCAGAATACACAGAGCTACAGAAGCAGAAAGTACACTAGTGGTTGCCAGGGGCTGGCAGGCGGCGGGCGGTGGTGATGAAAATGTTCTGTTGGATGACTGCACAAATCTGTGAATGTGCAAACACTACCTCCCAAGAAGCACGCGTTCGCGTGAGCTCTGTAGTTGTTCACTGAGCATCTGCTACATGCAGGGCCGTGGGCGCTCTCCACACACAGAAGCCCTGCAACAGGGCAGGGACTTGATGAGAAGTCCCGCACGGAACAGATGAGAAACCGAGCTGGCCTGAGGTCACTGCAGGGTGGGCCTGGACTCTCCCCCAGGGTCCCAACCCTGCTGCCTCCCTTCCATCCCGGCCAGTAAGGGCAGCCCCAGGGTTCCTCCCGGGGCCTCTGTGCTGGCAGGAGCAGGCTGATGCTGTCACTGGCTGCTGGCCGAGCGCTCTGCTGTTTCTCTTCTGAGGCCCTCGCACCTTCTCCAGGAATGTAGCTGCTGACGCTGTGCAGGCAGCAAAGCCTGCCGATGACAGATAATCCAAATATTTATCCGGGAGCCCCGTGGCTGAAAGAGGCCCCATGATGAAGGGCTCTGAAGAGCCCAGCATTGCCCCCACAGGAGTGGCTCCCCCAGCCCTTCACACCCTCTGCCCTCTGTTCATTCTGATCGACTGTGGGAATCCTAACAGCTGACGGTACTGGGCACTGAAGTCTTCTTGGTGAGCTGCAAACTGTAAAGTGCTGCGCAAACCTGGCTGGCTCCTGGGACGTGCAGATGTGAGCAGGGGGAGCTCACTCCCCCAGGCTGAGCCCCTGAGGCCTTGGCAGTGCTGCTCGATGCTAGCGGAGGGCATGAGTCTTCCGGAAGGCTTCCTGGAGGAGGCCTTAGGAGGGGGCTCCCTGTGCCTTCTTAAGGCTGCCTGCATGCCATGGGTTGTCACCCGCCCTTTGGAGGGAAGGAAGCTGAGGCCTACCGGGGTGGGGTGGGATGGGATGGGACGGTTTGCCAGGGTCGCGTGGCTAGTGCGTGCCAGCACCAGGCCAAGCTGGGCTTGGAGGCCAGGGGCCAGCGTGCAGCACAAGGCTGGGGGCAGGTCCCCGGGGCAGACGGAGAGGGTGGTGGTGTCCTGTGGGAGGGGCAACCACAAAGGCTGCTGAGGAGGCAGTAGAGGGGCCGGAGCTGAGGTGGAAGCTCAGAGGCCAGGCCTCTTGTGGTGTTTATAGGGCGCTGAGCCCTTGCTGGGCCCTGGAGGGTGCGTGGGTCCACAGGGAGAGGAGGTTTGTTGTGGGGGGGACTCCCTGTGCTCTGACACCGCCGGGGGCCTCGTCTCTTCCACAGCTAGGTGTGGGCACATCTTCTGTAAGGCTACCTGCATGTCCACATGTCAGAGAATCCCGAGGTGAAGCAGGTGACCCTGTGGGGTGGGGACACCTCCTCCCTGCCCAGCTGGATGTCCCCACCCTCCCCACTTCTCCCACCCACTGCCTGGCAGTGGAGCGAGCAACGGAGCTTGTACCCATCAGCGTCTGAGAGGACGAGGCTTTCGACAGGTCCCTTGGGGAAACTGGTTTCCCTACTTTTTTTTTGTCAGTTGACTATTTTTAAGTGTCCATTTCAGTGGATTTTAGAATCTTCACAGATCTGTGCAGTCATTACAGCAGAACATTTTCATCACCCTGGAGAGAAACCCCGTGCTCCTTAGCAATCCCTCCCCGCAACCCCCCCGCCCCCAGCCCCTTGGCAACCGCTAATCTACTTTCTGCCTCTCCACATTTGCCTTTTCTGGATATTTCATATAAACCGGAATCATAAAATATGTCATACTCTGTGACTGGCTTCTTTCACTTAGCACCACGTTTCTGAGATTCATCCACATTGTAGCATGTGTCAGACCTTCATTGCTTTTTACTGTCAAATTTTATTGTCCACATAAATTTGGACAAAACTTTATGTCCAAAAATTGTGTGGGTACCCCACATTTTGTGTGTCGTTCATCAGTTGCTGTGCATGGGTTTGTTTGCATTTTTTGCCTATTGTGGCTCGTGCTTCTCTGAACACCCCTGCACAGGCCCTTGTGTGGACGCCTTGTGTTCAGTGCTCTTGGGTGTACACGCATCTCCCCGCTTTTGGCTCCAGCGCTGGAGTCCCACAGACCCGGGTTGGAGGCTCGGTCCCCTGGTTTACTAGCTCTGTGGCCTTGGCAAGTCGTGCAGCCTCCCCTTCCTCATCTGTAAAGTGGGAGCATAGAAAGACAGCGTCTGCGCCGAGGGTTGCAATCGGAACTCCGTGGGCTGCTCTGCTCCGAGTGGGCTCTTAGGAAGTCGGGGGGAGGCATCACCGGCCTCTCCAGGCTGTGGTCCTCCCGCCATGGCAGGCCTGCAGCGGTGAGCTGGGTTTGGGAAATGCTCTAAAGGTCGCAGTCCTGACCGCTGTCTGGTGGTGGCTTCAGTCGCAGGATGCCGCGGCTACGCTCTCATTAGCACCTGCCGTCCGCTCGGTGGGGTGGCCCAGGAAAGGGCTGGATTGCACGGCCTAACCCGGCCACTCCTGGCCTTTGCTTCAGAATCGGCTCCCTTGCAGTGCAGGCGGTCAGGGAGCCCCAGGCGCAGACAGGACCTGAGGCCAGAGGAGCCGAGGGCCGGGCGCCTTCCTGGGCTGTACTTGTGTGCTATCGCCCCCTGCTGGCCTTTAGCGGGGAGGGCAGCCTTCTGCCTCAGGGTGCGCACCTATGTGTGTGTGACCCGCCCCCAACCTGTCTCCCAGAAGCCGCTTTGGTTCCCCCGCATGACGCACCCGGCCGGGAACCAGAGACCGGGCAGCCTGGGCCAGAGTTAGGAAAACAGCATCCCACGGCTCTCCGTACACCCTGGGACACAGGGACCCTAGCTGTGGTCCGGACAAGGAAACCGAGGTGCAGAGTGGGTCGGGCCTGCCTGGAGAACCTTGCCCAAGCCCAGCTCTCCCGGACATCAAGGCTGTGGGGTCTGGCCTCTGCTTGGAGCCAAGAGCAGGGCGAGCCTGCGAGGCCCTGGGAGCAGGTCCGGGCCACGTGGGCAGGTGGGGAGAAGGCAGAGGGTGGCTGCTGGTGGTGGAAGATTCCAGGCCCCAAGGGTCCCCGCACAGCGTCCCAGGACCCCTGGGCAGGGTCCCAGGGCGATGGCCTCATCAGCCGAGCTCCCTGAGTTGGCCTGGTCTCTGGAGGGGTCATCGGGGGCCACCGACGGAGAAGGAAACCAAGACTCAGAGACACGAAGGATGCCCAAGGATGCCAGGGTCTCCTCCCCATCACGCACTCCCTGGGGTGTTCTTGGTGTTTAATCTCTGCCTTCCAGCATCTGCCGGTTCCCCTCAGGTCCCCCCCCCAGCGTCTTCTGACCTCCCCGCTCCTGCCGCCCCGCAGTTCCATCGGTCTCCTTGGGTGTGGGCTCCTTCTGTGCGGGCCTGATCCCTTCTTGACCTTGCTCTGGGGCCGGGGTCCCCACTGCAGCCCCAGCCAAAAGCCCTGTCTTCTGCCCCACGGACACCTGGCCAGAAGGAGCTGGCCAGCCGGGGAGAAGCCGGGCAGACACTCGGCTTCCGACACGGGCGGGCAGAGGGCCAGGGAGTGGATCCCTTCCTCTCCTGGCCTGTGTCCCGGCCCCCCAGGGTGATGTGGGAGGTGGGCACATGGTTGCCAGTTAGGGTGTTGGCAGAATGAGGTGGCACTGTTCCTGGGTGGCCAGACAGAACTGGGAGGGTCAGGGCTGGAAGCCCCGGGAATGCCCTGGGGGGTGGAGGCCGGGGAGGGAGAGGGGCCTTAGGAGGCAGGCCACCTGGGGTTGGAGCCCAGGTCCTTCGCATCTTCCCGGGTGACCTGCAAAACAGACAGCAGGACCTTCCCTGTGGGCTGTTTAGAGGAGCCTGCGGGATGTGTGTGGGGAGTCCCGATGCTGCCCCCCTGCCCTGGCCCAGTCCTCACGCCCAGCCTCCTCTTCCCCCGTCACCTCCACCCCCATTTCCTCCAGCCTGGGCCCTGGCCCCGCAGACGCGGTGCCCTCTCCCAGCTAGCTGCCGGTCACACCTGCGGCTGCCACCTGGGAGCCAGCCAGGGCGAGCTGAGACGCACTTCCTTCCCACAGGGCCCGGCCTGCACGGTTCCTGAGCTGTCCTCGGGCGGCTACAGCTCTGCGGGACAGAAGCCTGAGGCTGTCGTACACGCCATGAAGGTGAGGACCAGGCCCTGCTGGCTCCCGCTCCCTCGGGGGCCCCCAGATCCCTGCTGCACTTCAGGAGCCTGTGACCTTGGACCCCACGTTTGCCCTCTCTGAGCCTGGGGGCAGCTGAGCCGCAGGGCAGGGACTTTGGTCTCTGGGTGGCCGTGGCTGCCTGGAGCACCGTGGTGGGGGGATTCGGAGGTGCTGGGTAGCGACCAGGGAAGCTGAGGCCTGGGGGAGGTAGGGGGAGGGCTGGCACTCCCCAGGGTCGGGGATGGGGGTTGGGGGGGCGAGGCTCAGGTCTCCCAGGCCCACTCTCCTCCTGCGCCCTGCTCAGGGCCTCCGGGTGCGCCCTGGGGTGCATCTCCCACCACGGCATCCCTGTCCCTTCACGTGTATGTGCGCCGCGGACGCAGCGCCCGCCCGGTCCCCCGGGTGTGAGGCCCGGCACGGCCGCACAGAGACACGGCACACTGGCGCCCGTGCGGGCGGTGACCGGGACACACCCCTGACGTGCGTGAGCTGGGCTGCCCGTCCTGAGGCCCAAGTGGGGGCCCGGGGTCGGAGTGAGTCCCCTTGTGTGACAGTGGCCCCCACCCCACCTGTCCTCTCTGCTCCTGCGTGACCGGTCTTCAGCTCTGCCCCCGGTGCTGACACGGGCTGCTGCTTCCCTCGTGCGGCGTCCTCGGTGTCGCTGTACTGCGGGGAGAGGACGCGAAGGGGGGAAGGACGACCTGGCCCTTAGGCCTCTCCACGCCCCTGTTCCCTGCACACCACCCCTCCGTCCCGGGACCCCACGGCTCCCGTTTGCAGCCGGGGCTCAGGGCGACCTGCCTGAGGCCTGCCCAGTGGCGTCTGCCCCTGACCCTGGGACCTGTCCCCTGCAGGTGCTAGAGGTACATGAGAACCTGGAGCGACAGCTCCAGGACAGCTGTGAGGAGGACCTGAGTGAGAAGGAGAAGGCCATCGTCCGCGAGATGTGCAACGTGAGCCTCCTGGGCCCCGGGCCGGGGGCGACCTGGGGGGCGGTCCCTGTGCTGCCCTTACTCCCCGCAGGAGGGGCCGGTGACCTGGGGGGCGGGGAGCAGGTGCTGGGGCTTCGGGAGCCCCGGCCTCTCTTGGTCCCCTTGACTTCCTCCCCCCTCCCCCCTCCCTTCCCCCCTGCCCCTCCCCTCCTCCCCTCCCCCTTTCCTTTTCCTCCCCTCCCTCTCTCTCCTTACCCCTCCTTCTTTCCTTCCCCCCTTCCCTCCCCAAGAACGGGGTCCCTGATCTCTGGTCTTGCTCGCCCCATTTATCCTGACCCTCGGCCCCTGTCCCCTGTCCCCTGATGTCTGTCTGGCTCCCAGCCTCCCAGCATGCTGGTGCCCCTGCTGGCTGCCAGTGCACAGGTGGTGCTCACGGGGGTGCAGGCGGGACGCTCCGTTCTGCGGGACCCTCCACCCTGGAGCTGGCTGCCTTGGCTTTTGGAAGCTGGGCTTCTCTGGGTCTTTGGGGAGGCAGAGCGTCATCCCCCGACCCGCCTGGCCAATACGCATGGTCTCTTTGGACTCGTGAGGGAGCCAGCAGGGAAGGTGGATCGCGGGGCTGCACCTGGGCCTTGCTTGGGGTGGGGTGTCCCGAATCCCCCTCCTCTGCCGCCTCCTGGGTCTGTAGGCCCCACTGGACAGCCGCGAGGCCAAGTCTGCCCCCAGACGTGACCTGCTCCGGGTGGGAGGTATGGTTGTGAGGGTGGACGTGCAAAGACGTACTCTGAGGGTCTCTGGGCCTCACGCGGCCTCCGTGTCCCCTCCCGGCCCCGTGGCTCTCGGGACGCAGGTGATTCTGAAGAGCGATGGGGCAGTCTGTGCGCACAGGCCCCTGGGCAGGCTTGGGATGGGCCCTCCACTCACAGCTCGCCCCTCCCCACAGGTGGTCTGGAGAAAACTGGGAGATGCCGCCAGCTCCAAGCCCTCCATCCGGCAGCACCTGTCTGGAAACCAGTTCAAAGGGCCTTTGTAGGGCCGTTCCTCCGTGGACGTGGACTGGCCCTGCCTGGGGTCCCCAGACGTGGGCAGGCCCTCGCGCCGAGCCACTGTCTTCTTTTTCCGTGGTGAATTGTACATAGGACGCTGCCTGCTGTGGCCTGGCTGCCGGGGGTGCGACTCCCATTTCCCACCTCTCACACACCAGCAAACCGGGAAGGACTATTCCCCGCGGCAGAGCGGCCTGGACAGCCTCGTTCCTGCTCTGGGGCCCGGGCTCTGGGCTCCACTGGCGAGAGGCTGAGGCTGCTCAGAAATGTCCGGCCCAGGAACCGTGCCAGGCTGTGCCCAGGCTTGGTGGAGGGGCGCCTCATCAAGCCCTCCATCCCCGGCTGCCACCTGTGCTGGACAGAGGCCGCTGGCAGCTGGACTGATGCACGGGGCACCACTTCTGACCCGCCTGCTGTGGCCTGAACGCTGGCTCCATGAGCACTGGGTCCCCAGAGTCGTGGACGAGGAAACTCACCCGCGGCCCTTCCTCTGGCCCCAGGGCCCAGCCTCCTTGCTGCTGGCTCTGCTTGTTTTTAGAGTTCACGCCCCCACCCCTGGCCACACACTCTGCAGTGTCCCCTCACCCTGTCCTAGGCTGTGCCCTATCTTTTTGGGTCCCTCCTGCCCAGGGCCCGAGGCGCCTCCATTTCTGTGCTTCGCATCATGGGCTGTGTAGAGTCTCTGGGCTGGGCCTCTCTCTCTCCGCATGGGTGGCACTGGGCCGTGGCTGGGCCTCTGCTCAGGAACGGTTGCCCCCGGAGCTTGGCCCCCTCTTGGATCACTGTGGACGGAGTCGCGTGGCCGCAGGCGAAGGAGTTCTGCCCTCCTTGGGAGGAGCCCTGCTTGGCTCTGGTTTTCATTTTCCTGTGTGACCCTCAGCAAGTCACTCAGCCTCTCTGGGCCCCTGGTCGGGAAAGGAGGGCTCAGAGGTTCGAGGCCATCTGCTCTATCTAGTCAGCCTGTGTCCTCACTCACAGCACGCGAGCCAACGGGGCCCTCCTGCTGGAGAGGCGGCTGGTGGGTGGGCTGGGTGGGGCGGAGGCCCCAGCTGAGTTCCGCTGCCTTGCTGCCTCCTCTCGGTGGGCGGTCACCTCCCTTCCTGAGCTCAGCGTCCTCCCCTGCAGAGTGGGCAGCCTAAGGCCCTCCTTGCAGGGCTCTGGGGATCCAATAAGACCTTCAGTGTAAAAGGATCGTGTATAAACTGTAAAGCGAGACATGTAAATTTTAAAGTTTGTGTGCGAGGGCAGTGAGGCCCAGAGGGGGTAAGCGATCAGTGGCGTTATCACAAACGAGATCCCAGAGCCTGGAGGGCGGGGACAGGCCACTGTTGTAACCAGCCCCGGTCCACCCGCCCTCTGCAGCTCCTCCCCCATCGCTGGACTCCAGCAGTAATTAGAGCTCTGCGCGCGGGCGAGCGAAGAGCCCGAGAGGCCGGCTTGGCGTCGGGCAGGCCTCGTCCAAGGCTCACGCGAGGGATGGGGACCAGGTGAGGGGACGGACGAGGCTGCCCCGTCCCTCTCCCCGGCGGGGACTCTGAGCCGTCCCCACCGCCTGTCTGCCATCGGCACCCTTGGGTCGACACTCAGGGGAAAGGCCCGCGGCCCTCACTGTGCCCGAGGAGTGCGGAACGGGTGCCGGCGACAGCGTCGGGCACGGTCCTCTTGCCCTGGGTGTTTGTTATAGGAAGCTGTGGGCTCTCTGGGAGGAGCTGGTCCCTAGGTCACGTGGTGAGTTCCCTGTCACTAGGGGTGTGCGCTTGGAGCTGGGTGAACATCCTTGGTCATGTTCTGGGTGACTCCTGCCCGGGTGGGCAGTCAGCTGGAGGGCAGAGGCCCCCTCCCGGGTCTTGGAGTCCAAAGAACCACGGAGCAGCTCGAGGGGGTCTGGGTCTCTTGGGTGGGAGCCACATCTGAGAACCCGTGTGTCATGTCTGGGTCAGGCTGGCTTGGCCACCACCGGAAATAAGCACTAAGTCAGGTATCCTGGTGACTGCAGGTCTCCTGCAAACTGACCCAGGGAAGAACAGCCTCCAAGGGACCTCTCCCTGCCGGAGGGAGGTGACCCTGTCCCCTAGTGCCGCGGTGGCGTCCAGGGAGTGGGTCAGGCATTCCCTCCAGAAGCAGCCTCCCGCCTGCCACGGAGGCAGCACCAGCTGGTGCCGACGTCCCCGTCCTGCCCCTGCCTGTGTCCCGGAGCCAGCACTGCATGGGAATGGCTTTCTAGGGCAGACCCATACCTGTGACGGCATCTCTTTTTAACGTAAGCTGTTGAAAAGCCTGCAGCGCCTCTGCGCGCCCCACGCGGGAGCCCACGGCTGGGAGGAGGTCCTGGGGGCCAGCTCGGGGCGAGTCCCCGCTCTGCCACTAGCAGGGAGTGTGCAGAGGGTGACACCGGCGACCCTCCTCCCATCTGGAGCCTCAGCCCTGAGAGCTCGTGGTGGGGTGTTGCTGAACCTGGTGTCCTTTCATAAACAAACAAACACTCTGATCCTCGCGCCCGAAGCCCCGTGTGACACCTGAGCTGTTGGCTTCCTTTCCCACTGTGATGGACGTCACCCTTCCAGCCCCATCCCAGGTGGCCAAGCCCATCCTGGAATCGGAATCCACTGAGCACATTTTTATCCAAAAGTTATTAGCCACACATCAGTGTTTGTTTGTTTAAAGAGAAAAAAGTGACCTTTCATTTTTTTTCTTCCTTGAAAACTTGAGAGGGAAACAATACATACTACTGACTTTTTTTTTTTTTTTTAAGAAACAAAGGAAATGCATGACTGCAGAGCGGTAGAGGGGTATATTTTTCATAACGTGGGGGAAGTATTTGTGCTGCTCTCTGGGAATGGGCGGACCGCCTGGCCCCCGTCCCCAGGCCGGCAGCCGCGCTCTATCTATCTATCTACTGTCGGATGTGACCGCCTGAGTACTGGGGCCGCCCCCTCCCCGGCTCTGGGCAGAGCTGGGAGCCCTGGACCCCTGTGCCCGTTGCTACCTTCTATTGAACCACTTTGATTCGGGGAGAGAAAAAAAATTAGAACTTTTTGATAGTGTGGTAAAAACATTGATTTGAACTATTTTAGTACAAGGAGTAACAGAGAAGACCGTGATAGTGTATACTTTGCGCTAGATAAATAAAGGCCCTTTGCAAGCCTCCGTGGTGGGTACGCAGCGCTCATTTGTTTTGGGTGATGGGGCCCCTCAGGGTGGATGGCACTGCTCCTTGGCCTCTATCTAGTCAGTCATAGGCCAGAAACGCGAAGCATTTCAAAGCCAAACCCTGGTCTAACCCAGGAACCTGTCTACGGAGGGACACTGACAGTTCCAAACCAGCTTGCAACTCAACTGCTTCCTCCCAAGAGAGCCCATTCAGGCGCTGGGCGTGGGAGACTGCCCCATGAGGGTCCTGCCCGGGGAGGGGGTTGGGTCTGGCCGGTGGCCAGGCCTCTCCTGGGCAGCCTTCCTCCACTGCCTGCTCCTTGGCCCCCAGGGTCCGGAAGGAGAAGGTCTGCTTCTGGGCTGCAAACCCAGGGGCTGCTAAGGCTTGGAGCCCCACCTCGTGCCCGTGACAAACAAAGGCGTCATTTCAGAACTGATTTTATTTGGGTAACTGACTGAAGGCGTCTCATTTGTAACCAAGATGGAATTCACAGTATGTTGTTACATTCACACTTAAAAAATATATCTCTAGGTACAGGAATTTGCAAATTGATGTAAACATACATTACTTCCAAGTACATTTCTCCCCTTCTTCCTGGAGGAAAAAGAATAGAGCCATCCAGCAAGTCAACCCCTTCAAAATAACTTTAACGCAAAGGATGTAAGTATCTCTAAATCAAAAAAGTGGTTCAACTGACCTACAGGTGTCACGGGAGAGAACATCATGGAATGACGGCAATGACAACAGCTTGACTTCAGATGGAACCGGACTATTTAAAATGGAGTTTCCAGGAAAATAGGCACTGATTTCTAGAAGGAAATTCACTCCTTACTGAAGCGATTGAGCCAATATGGCTGGTTAACATTCTCACTAGTGTAAAGTAACCCAGCGCAGGACTCGCGGACGGCGCCGCCGGCTGAAACCGAACGCACGGTCGGGTCACAAGGTCGGGTCACAACCGGCGCCGCCTGGGCTCCACTGAGAGCTGCTGTCCCCACTCCCCAGGTGTGGAGGGCCACCCACCCCAATTTCATCTTGGGGGCCCGGTCCATTTCTTCCCATATGGCAACTGTCTAGCATTATACAAGGTACCCTGCCGCATACCCACTTAAACTACTTCTCAAGTTAATTAGAAAAACTTTTCTTTAAAAAACAAACGAAGAAAGAAGGGCGCCAGGTTACCTCATCCAGGCTGCCCGCCCCAGCCCCCCGACTGGAGGCATGCCAGGTGGCGGGATGGGCGGGGGCACAGGCGGCTGCCCTCCGGGGGGCACAGCTGGAGGCGGGTAGCTAGCCGGCGGCAGGCCCAGGCCTGGAGGGGGGTGAGGGGGGACTGCGTGGGTGGGTGGCAGGCGGGGGGGGCGGTGGCGGAAAATTGGGGTTGTAGGTGGGCGGGGGGGGCGGGTAGCCAGGGGCGGGGGGAGGGATGGCGGGCGGCGGGAAGGAGGCCGGTGGCGGCGGCACGGGCGGTGGGGGCGGGTTCGGTGGGTAGACGTGGGGGTGATAGGGCAGGTGGGCCGGCGGGCCGTAGGCGGGGGGCAGAGCCCCGTAGGAGGGGCCCTCGGTCTTCATCATGGACTGGAGGCTCTGGTAGCCCTCTCCGGACATGTAGGAGCTGCTGGTAGACATGCCGGTGATGTAGCTGGAGGGCGGCGGGGGTGGGGGCCGGTGCGGCAGCGGCGGAGGCTGGTGCACGGGGGCCGGGTGGGCCGGAGGCGGGATCTGGACTTTGGGGAGATCGCCGGCTTCCACAGGGCCTGGCGGCTCAGCCTCGCCCAAGGCGGCTGCGAGGGGTGGCTTCCGGTCTGCAGAGGGGAGACAGGCCGCTGCCAGCTCTGAGACGGCTCCAGGCAGGGCGCCCCCGGGGCTGCGCGTGTAGGGGGAGATCCACCGCCTCCCTCGGGGCAGGGAAGCGCCCCCCCCCCCCCCACAGCTCACGGCCACCCCGGGGGTTCCTGGCCCTGTCACAGCAACGCGGGCCATCTTCCAGAGGAGCGACAAGCAACTGTCACCTTTGCGGCCAGACAGCACGGCCGCGCCCGTGTCCCGAAGCCAGCGGCTCATGTGCTGTCACGCAGGCCCTGCACCTCGCCTCCAGCCACTCTGGGTGTTCCCTCCCTGCTCCCCAGCGCACCAGGCACCGGCGGTCCCGGCGGCGCACGGAGCCCCTCCCTCCCAGGCCCCCAGCCCTCTTTCTAGTACAAACGTGTGCGGGGCCCCTTCTTCTGCCCGTCTTGCCTCCCGAGGCTGCGAGCCCAGGGCCAGGGCCAGGACGCAGCACCGTCCGCGGGCGGCACTGGCGTTTGGCAGGACGCCTGAGAGGTGGTCACACGAGTGACGTGGCATTAAAAACATGCCGGGCCAGCCTCTGACATCCCAACAGCCCCACGCGAGCGGCATTCTGGCCCGTGCCCTGCGAGGCAGGGGCACCGCTCCCCACCCCGGCTCCCTGGCGGCCAGCAGCTGACCGGAAGAGCTGATGCCCCCACAGGCTCCGAAGTCGCTGGAGTATCTCCCACCTTCTGGCACACACACCCTAACTCCCACCTTCTCTAGTTGGACACTTCACCTTCCAAAGTGTTGCCACAGCTGAAGAATGAAAGTTCTTTACAACCTTTCTCCTCTATTTTTAATGACGCTGAGGAAGCGTCCCAGTTCACTGTGTGCCTGTGAAGGCCTTTTCACTCTTTATTCTCCACATGACTCCATGAACAACTGCTTACTCTCCAAAGGGTACTGAGAAGACGCCCTGCCGATGGGAAGCAGATGCGAGAGCCTGGCGTCTAAGGTCGACAGCGATCTGCCCGGATCTCGACGATGTTCCTAAGTTGGCAGGGCTTTGTTTTCCTAAAACTGATTCTAAAGTCATTTATCCTCCACCATTTCTGGATGCGAGAGGCCAGAGAATATTCAGATATACTTAGAATTCACATCCTCAAACTATCTGGTTGTAAAAAAACGATTTTTGGAAAAATCCTAGGTCATTAACGTCTCTCTACATTTCTGAAATTCTTCTATAAATCCTCCCCAGGATTTCCCAAGTGTGCCCTTCAAAAAGGCAGAGAGAAAAGCTGGCCCTCCCAGCTGCCTGCAGGCAGCACTTACCCGGAGGTGGATGGGCTGGAGGCAATGGAGGGTGAGTGGGCTCAATTTTGGGAATTTTAGGTGGTGGTGGTTCTGAAAAGAAAAAGTAGATTAAAAAGCTACTCTTCATATAGAATAAGTATGTCAGAGAGAGTGAGAGAGGAGAAAAAGAAAAATGTACTGTTAAGGAATCCTCTGGGGGAAAAGGCAGATATGACCAAGGCTTTAAGGGAAGCTGAGGAAGGCACCACCTAAACCATCCTTTTAAAAGAACAAAACAAATGAAACAAATACATCCCCCCTCCAGCTCCCCGCCACCCCGCGCCTCTCGCCTCCTTCTGAAAGTAAAAACCCTCTCGCTTCTTACAGTCTGCCAGCCCATTTTCCACCTCTGCCCAACTTCCTCCTGACCACTTAAGACGAGCCCTCCAATGACACGAGAGCAGCAGAGTGCATCTCAGTTACCAAGTGGTACCCGTCGGGGCCCTCACTAACACACAGAGCACCGAGAAAGGCCCCAAGTGCTCCCAGGAGAAGCCGGCACCTTTTAACTCTTGTCTAGGCACACTTAAGTTTGTTTACTCTCTCACAAATGTTTACTCCTAGTTATAGCGGCACACCTGAACTGGCGTCGGCAGAGACCTGGAGGCTGGCGAATGGACAGAAAAGCAAGGTAGCTGGGACCGCTTGGGGCAGAGGACACAGCCCACCCTTCAGGGTTGAGCGGCTGCATGTAACCAGCATACTCAATGACAATCCTAAGTCGCCAAGACAGGCTACGCCACATCCAGCATCTTCCGTTTGTGACGGTAGAGCGTGTGTGCACACAATCAAAAAAGAACGCCATCTTTCCGCTTGTATGGTTTGGCTCTTTCTTCCTGAAGCTCACTTCATTCTGGCTCGTGCGACGCTCTGCTCTGCTCTGCTTCTGCTCTGGCACTGCCCAGCGTTCTCGGCTTCCTGTGTCCCAGACACAGGCTGAATTCAAGGTCCAGGGACATCCCTCTCTCTATTCTCTTCCTCAGAGACCAAATCCCCCCTCTCTAGGCAGAGGAGCTGCAGATCTACGCCTCTGCCTTCCACCTCTCCTCCCAAACCGCAGAGCAGGCTCCTGGGCCCCGTCCCGAGACCGAGCAGCCCACGCCTCTCACGCAGGCGCCCCCCGCCAGCCCCTCCCACAGCCGGCTGAGCTGAGGTCGTCTAGGTCAGTGCTGTCCGACAGAAATATAAGGAGAGCCACACAGGCAATTTTACATCTTCTAGTAGCCACGCGGAAAAGTACAAAGAGGTGAAATTAATTTTAATACGGTCTTTGATTCAACCTGGTATTATCAAAAATTTTATCATCTTAATGTGGAATCAATGTAGAATTTTATTAATGAGATTTTTAATGTTCTTTTCTCTCTTAGAGATCGGTGTGTCTTCCGCGCTGAGGGCACGTGGTGTTTTTGGAGTAGGCCACATGTCAAGCGCTCACCAGTCCTCTGCAACCCAGAGCACAGTGGGGTCCTGCTTCCAGCCCCCGAGGCACCCCCGACACCAGGTCTCACTCCCGGGCTCGCAGGCTCCTCCCCATTCCCCGCCCTCCGTGCCATTACTGCTGCCAGGGAACTCTCTCTAAAATGAACTCAGACCGGGCCATTCTCCTGCTCAAACGCCTCCAGTGGCTCCCCTGCCTATGCAGAATCCACCCTCCACCAGGGGGGCTCTATCACCTGCTTCTAGCACATTTTCAGTCCTAGCAAAAGCTACTCCTTTTTAACCCTTCACAGTCCAGTAAGACTCCCCTCTCTGTTGTCTCCCGAATTCTCCACCCCACTGTTCACTGGGTTCCTCTGCCTGAAGGCTCCACCCTGTCAGCCCTAGTCGCTCAAGGCAAGTCCCCCTCCAAGGCCACCCGGGCTCATTTCTGCCTCTTGCAGACACAGCGCCAGCTCAGCTGACCCAACATCCACGCGGCACGGAGTGCAGCCCCCTCTTCTGTGTCTCGCACTTACTGTTTGCCCATCTGGAGCTAAAAAAATCTCCCCTGTAATGAACTCATCATTCCCCCAAAGATCCTGAGAAAAAGGAGCTTTACTGTTAACTTGAAGATCTCACAATAGTTCAATAAATAATTCACTGGGTTCCTACCCTGGAACTAAGTGACAGAGAAACAGAAATGAGTAAACATGGTCTGTGCCAGCACAGGGTTCAGTACTACAGGGCTGGCTGACCTGGAGACAAAACACTTCTGGTTTTCTCCTCTGTGATCTTTCAGGTTTTGCTCACACTTTGTTAGTTTCCAATACAGAAACAAGTTAATCAACTCTGGGCTCCACAAATATGGGGAAAAGTACGTGTTTAAAAGAAGTCGGTCCCCCGTAAGCAGCAGGGCAGCACGCCTCCTGCGGCTCCCATCCTTTCTACCCATCGCTCTGCTGCTTGCTGCTTAGTCTGGGGGTGCCCGGGGCCCCATCCTTTCTACCCATCGCTCTGCTGCTTGCTGCTCAGTCTGGGGGTGCCCGGGGCCCTCCACTCTGTCGACTGTGGTGGGCTTAACTAACCTCCAAAAATAAATGTTGCTGCAGCAGTTCGCCTATTTTCCTAATTATATTTTGATATACAGTCGGCCCTTCGCATCCGCGGACAGGGAGGGCGGACTATGAAACCCAAGCATCTGCGAGTTCTGGCATCCAAGGCGGGTCCTAGAGCCAATCCCCCATGGATACCAAGGGATGACTTATGTTACCAAGCACATTTTCAATGCCACTAATTTTTTTTTTTTGTATTGATACTGTTAAAGTACAATCCAAAAACATACAGTCAGGGAATACACAGAGAAGACAACGCAGCTAGCGTAACGTTTTTGATGGGCTCTAACGTTAAATTTTAAGGCCAATCTAAATCTGAAAGGAAACAATTTTTGACTAAGAATTTAAAGTCTTGATAAACAACATGTAAAACTAAAAAACGAAACACGAGAACATAAAATTACCTGCTGCTTTGTTCTCTTCTTTGGGAGAAACAACCTGTTACAAAAGAAAATACACAACTGTTAACCAAGACCCTAGATGCAGTGAGGAAAAACTGATTATTCAGGCACTGAACAGAATCATAGCCAGAACGTGGACTCAGACAAAAATTAATTTTGGCTTGAACTTGCAGAGCAAACCATGGCACCTAACAGATCATTTCTGCCTCCTTCCTCTTCCCCTTTCAAATCAGACAGCAGGCAGAATTACTAACTTTTCTGACTAGTGAGTTCTGAGCACTAAGTTTCACGCCCTCCATCGAGCTGTCTTAACCATGGGGTGAGGGTGCTTGCTGACTGCCCCTATCCCGTGGGGCTTCCTTGGGGTCTGTGTCACAACGTACGGCTTCCTCCACTGGCGGGGCTGCTACCACGGGGAGAAACTTTCACAAATACTCCCGTGTCGTTTAAAGACATGGGAGACACCTATTCCGGCAGTCAGTGTGCAGATGTGGAAACTACACCCGGGCACGTTTGGGGCCCTGACACAGGCGGCAGCGGCTGGAGGAGGACAGAGCTGTCCTGGCTCCAAAAGGTGCCTCTCCTCTGACCTCGCCAGCTGTCAGGCTGCCCGTGACCATGCAGGCAGACGGGGAGGCGGATCGTGTCACTCCCCGCTTTTGCTGTTCCGTGTGATGCCTCAGAAAGGGGAACACACGCAGGTGCGGTGTTGCCGCGGGAAGCCGGCCGCACCCAGCGGCAACCTGGCGCACTCACCACGGCGCGCTTCACCTGCCGGGGAGGACTAGGCTGCGGGGATGGTTTCTTGGGCTGCTGGGCCGGTGGCGGCGGCTGCGGCTGGGCTGGCTGCTGCGAGTCCTTCTGCGGGGGCTGGGGCGGTTCGGGGCCTTGAGACGGCTGTGACTGTGGCACCTGCGGCACTTGCGGTGTGGGCTGGAGAGATGGGGGCTGCTGCAGCTGATGGGGCGTGTGATGAGGCATCTGTTGTTTCCCTTGTGAGTAAAGATCCAGGATTTGGTGGCAGATGTCTAAATGATAGGAAACAATTACATTTGCCACAAATTGATATTCTAAATAAAATTCTACCTAGAAAAGAACATACTCCCGTTTCCCTTGCAGGTGCGATTCCCCTACAAGGACCAATATGTGGCTGTCATATTTGTAATTCAACAATCCCTGGTGTGCACAGCACTGGTGTGCATTTTTAGTTCACCAAAACTATGTGTTTGGACAGAATGAACATTATATTAGAGAATTTAATTAAAGAACAGTTTGCATGTACCTGTTTGGGAGAATCCATTCTCAGGACTCAAGGCTCACAGGGAAGAATGATCTAAATATGGAACACCGTGCAGAAAGCTCAGCACGCCCCGTACCTTCCAAAACATCCACAGGGACGTCTTGCACAAACTGCTCCCACCATCTCCGGTACATGGGTTTGGAGGTCCATTCCTGTATTTCAAATTTGCACAAACGTCCCGCAAGATACATCACTGCCACTGCTATGATCTCTGGTTCCCACTGTAGTGACAAGGTCGTGCAGAGGCTAGTTCAACAAGAAAAAGAGGTGACTTGACTTGGATGAGCAAACATTTATGATTAACCCAATGCATGGAGATTAGATGCCATATCTAAATGTCAGTTTGCTTATTTTTCCCTATACATGATCAAATAAAGTATTATAAAGAAGCAAGTTTTTAATCTTCTAAACGTACCGAGATAAGTTACTTTAACTATAGCTACTAATTTGTTCCTTAAAAAATCAGAATTCCAGCACATTCAAAAATTGCTATGTCATGAAATGCAAATGAAAATGCTTAAGTTCTTCAAACAGCTGGAACCCTAGCACTGAACCATCTCCTTACATGATGGCAACTCCACTCGTGGGCATTCTGTTCCCCATGCAGCACCTCCTTAGATCTTTAAGCTCCAAGAACATCAAGGCTCTAAAACCATTAAAAGGAAGTATAAAGTTGCAAATATATAGTTTGCAATTTTGCAAAACGAAATGGATTTAAGTATATACTTGTCAAAATTCTCTGGTGTATTGTTTTGGACTTATGTTTCAAACCGGTGATAAGATTTCAGCATCCTATACCACCGTGATGTGGCAGGGTATCCCCTCTGCTGGGAAGCAGATGACCTGGACTTTAACCCCAAGTCTGCCGTTAACTGGCTCCTTAAGCTGGGGCAAGTCAGTTTCCTCACTAAAAAATAAGGGGTTTGGATTAGATGACACATAAAGTCCCTACCTATTTTAAAACACCATAATTAAACCAACATTTGAACCCATGTACCTGTCATTTACGAATGTCCAAGCCATTTGAACCAACTTTTGAATTTTGTTTTTATCACCTAGAAACGGGGAAGAAAAGGCAAATTAGTAATAGAAAGAAAAAAAAAAAAAAGAATGCATGAGAAGCAACAAGTACTTATTTAAAGCCTACTGTGTGCTTAGCACCACCCCCAATACACAGCAAAGAGCTTCTGCCTGGGAAACAAGGACAAATGAGCAGGCCCAAGTCCCACCTCTGTTCTCTTTCTGCATGACCTACACTGAACCACCATTTATGGGAAACCTGGCTCCAAGGCTGATTTTATTAGGCTATTTAAAAAATCCTGACTCATTTTCCTGCCTCATATCACTTGGCAACTAGATGACAGAATCTGTTTATACATAAAAGGAAACAGCGTTAACAGCTATAATATTGAATTGTCTGGCAAGCTATGGCCTAGGTACTTCTCACACTGAACTTTCTGCTGTCCTCTTTTGAGAAGCGTAATCTGAGTGTCATCAAATTATTATAAAGATCTGATTTCAGAATGAAAACGTTCTCTTAACTTTTTCTTCTTACCTTTGAGTTGTTTCGCATACTTGAGTAGGAATTGGTATGGATGTTCCACCTGTAAATCAAACTTTATGGTCTGTAGTAAGATTCTCTCCAGAACCATTACTTCTTCCTAAAAATGAAATAACAAATGTTGAGATAGTAATTTCAATCACAGGTCTGAAACAGCATTAAAAAAGTGAGCTTTCCTTTTATTCTCTCTTCAAGTTATATTTTAGCAACTATTTTTCATTCCTTTTCTCCTCTCTCCCACTCAGGCCTTTAACATGCTCAGAGACAATGATAAATTCTGAAAAGAACTAAGAGTAGGAAGACAGAACAATCAGAGTTAATTTTTAAAACCTACTTGAAACAAAGTAAACATTCTTAGAAATGTTATTACTTTCCATACAGATGAGCCCCCTTTACAAAACAGACCTTTACTTTACAGATACTTTAGTTTCCTTCCAGACCTCCATTAAAAAAATGCAATCTTCCAGGCATTTACATTGAAAATTTTAAGCAAGAAAGATTATGACAGTGGCAGCTTCATGCAAACCTGGACAGTGAAGTGTGTGTGTGTGTGTGTGTGTGTGTGTGTGTGTGTGTGTGTGTGTGTGTGTGTGTGTGTGTGAGGGGGGGGGGAATGGGGGAACATCATTTTTGTGTTTTAATCTTTCATCTACCTGAAACAAGGTATCCCAATGTCATTTACTGAGTAAATTATCATTTTCTCTTTTATTACGCCACATCCTGAACTGTCTATACACACACACACACGTGCGCGCACACACACAATCTTTTCTATTCACTGCTCTGTTTGTCTACTTCTGTACCAGGATCAGAGATTTAACATTTGGAAGGGACAGTTCAATGATTATTCCTCTTTTAAAAACCTTTCTTGTTTTAGCCATGTTCCCCCCACCGCCTGCATTTTAATATCATTTTATTTAGTATCATTCTAGGAAAAATGAAAGCTACTGATGTTCTGATTGGGAATTCACTGAATTTACAGAATAATTTAGGGAAATGGGCATTTTAAACTACACTGAATCTTCCTATCAAAAATTTATTTATGAAAATCTTCTTTTCAGTAGTTTTAAAGCCTCCCCGCCCCAACATGGTTTCCACAAATTTATTATAAGGTTTATTCCTGAATATATTATTTTATTGCTGCTACTGTAAATGGAATCTCTTCTTTTATTATACTTTCTAACTAATGTCCATAAACAACTTCTTGAATTCAACCTCTGTAGAGCCTGACTGTCTGAGCACTTACAATTTTACTTGATTGTAAAATACAATTAAGATGCTCTGTGTGGCAAGAACAATTACAATCACTTGTTTGAGTCCAAGGAGAAAGGGCCTTGGAGAGACTGACAATCTCATCATTAACAGCTGCATAAACCCATTAACTCTGGGAAGAGAAGCCATGTAGATAACTGGCTTTCAGGTTAAAGTATGGCATCACTTCACAGAATGTAGAGATGATTCTATCATGAGTGTTATTCCAAACGGCAGGGCAAGGTGAACGTCTTTCCACCCTTGTTTCCCAAGTGTTCTCTCAGGAAAGCTCTTTAAAATCTTAAGGCTTTCACACAGTATCAAAAAAAAATCCCACTAATACTGTCCCCCCACCCCCCTTTTGTCACTACCTGTTTCCCAGAAGTTTCAACACATCCCTTAAATTTAGAAACAATCTTTTACCAAGTGTCCAGACTGTAGCCCATATAGTATTATGAGACAGCCCAAGGCCTGGCCTCCCTTTGTGTTTCAAATACTCAATTAATGGAATAATTATAGGTCTGTGTGCCAACATGATTCCTCAGGGAACTTTCCCTCAGCCCCATACTTCCTGTCTGGAGCACCTGTCTAGGTTCCCAGATCGAATGCCCTCACCGCACCTTTCAATAACTTTTATAGCATTTATCACAACTCATAATCAGATAGCTGGCTATCTGAATATTTGATTAAAATCTGTCCCACCACTCGACTGTAAAATCCATGAGAGCAAAAGCCAGGCCTGCTTTGCCACCTGTTAATGTCTAATGCCTAATGCAGAGCCTGGAACAAATATCTGTTGAACACGCGAGAAATTCACGTAACAGGAAGAAACCACAGAGTTAGGGTAAAGCTAAGTAAGACAAAAAAGTTGCACATGATTCAGGACCGTATTTTTTCTAATTGCTTATATTGCTGCCTTACCCCAAACTTCCCTCCTCTCCTCTCCGGGAGGAAAATGTCTTCCACAATGTCCTCACCGCTCCCAGATCCAGGGTTCCTTCCTTTGGCCCCGACACCCAGTCATGCCTGGGGAGACTGCACATGAGAGAGAGGAGGGCAGGCTGCAAAGCCCCTCTGCCCACCCGAGTCAGGCTGGCCTGGCTTGAAAGCCTGATTAGCACGGCTGTTGCCCTCTTCCTGACTTCTGGGCCCTGGAGCTGCAGAACTTCTGCCTCACTGTGCCTGGCCGGGATCTCGGTTTCCTGATGTGTTGGTACAGTGGGTAAAGTCTGGAAGTGGAAGGGGACGCCTCCAAAGGCGCCCCGGACAGAACACGCAGCTGCTGCCAGGTGCCCTTGCCCCGCAGTGCTTCCGGATCTTTGCGACTCCTTCTGGGTAACCGCAGCTCATCAGCCACAGGGTCCCCCTGCCCCTGTGACCAAGACCCGACTAAAGCACAACACATTCCTACACGTGTCTCCCTGCTGTGTGAAAATCAAAAACCTACAGGCGCTGGAAACATTATCTGATGCTATGTTACTTTTATAAAAGTACATTTTTGACCACTGTTAATTCCTCATAGGTTCACATTTTTATAAACGGTGAATGGATTTATAAATAAGTTCAAGGGACAGAGTTATCCACACTGACAGTACTTACAAATTGCAACCACAGTACGTGCAAAAGCATTCTGGGCCTGTTACCTCCTGGAAGGCACACACGCTGCAGACACACACACACAGATCCTGCTGGGTAGGGGGAGGCCGACTATTGCGGGAGGCAATGCCAGCTGACTGGGAGGAACAGGGCCGCGGACCTGATGAACGTCATCGTCTGGCTTAGTTTTGCTTTACCTGTGATTCTGTGTTTCTCCCCACATCCTTAGTTTGTCATTTATTCAACAAGTACCTGTTGAATGCCTACTCTGTCCAGCCACTGCACTAGGTACCAGGCAAAACAGACAGGGTCTTAGCCCTCACAGATCTACAATTGAGAAGAGGAATGTTCTTTGCGTGATTATCTGGTTAAAATCTAGCCAATTATGAGCTGTGACAAACGTTACGAAGGATAATCCGCAAGTGCTATAAGGGTTACAATGGGGGGACCTTGACAAGAACAGGGGAGGAGGAAAGCTGCCACCAACCCCTGAAAGTGGTCTTTTTAGAACATACTAAAATCACGTATACAATTTTTTTACCGCCATTTCCTGACATGAGCAGGGGCTGTGGGGAAGGGGCAGGATGGATAGTATATCAATCTGGGTGTCTGCAAATGGTAATACCTTCCACCATTCGTGGGAGGCAAAAGACACACAGCACACGTAGACACACTTGTACATCCAGCATCTGTACATTCTGTCTTCCCAGAAGCCAGCTGGAGATGAACCGAAGAAGCCAGACTGCTTCTGGGCCTAAGACTGCTAAGGGCCATGAGAGGGCTTTGCTCACACACTTTCTATGTGCTATTGCCCCTAACGGGCTCACAACCCAGCACGGGACATTAGCAGATGCTACCTAAGTGTAGGCTACGTTATCTTCCCTCCTTTCCCACAGAAGCAAGGAAGAATACCTTCTGCATAAGTCCTCTTAGAGACTCAGGGGACTGGCCGATACAGGGCCACAGCCATTGTCAACACAAGGAACTCTGTCATAATGCTGTTGTGAGGAATCAAGGCCTGAAGGCAGGAAGTTATGACTCTTACCTTTGGGTCATCTCCAAACTGGCCAAATTGTACATCATTTAATAAACTACGAGCTGTTTTGATGATATCTTTACATTTTTTTGGTGTTTCTTCTACTTTCCCAGCCAGAAAGAGACAACAAGCTCCTGTCACCTAAAAGGAAGACAAAAGCTCCTGAGATCCTGTTATCAAAGCTCACACAGAAACAGAAAAAGCATTTTGGGCCTTCACAACAAACTGGGCTCCCTCACTCTCCTACCGGCTTCTTTCTCATTTGCAAACACTCGGACGCTCTAAAATCTTGAAGGAAATGTCACATACAAATACTCCACCCGCCCTGCCATTTGACTTCGTAAATTATTTTAAATTTAGTTTTCTGAATAGAATGTCATGTAAACAAAGTAGCCACCAGAAAGGGAAAAAAGTCACAGAAACAAATTTTCTTTTCACATTGCAATCTTAAAGATACTGACTCCCTGACTGGTACACCCAAATGCATGTCCTCTGGAATTCACCTCTGTACCACTGCCCACGCTTTCTTTTTCCTTCCTCTCGCTGCCTGGCTCCTGGCCCAGTTCCTACGTCACTGCGATCTTCTCACTGCTCTATCTTCAGCTTTTCTTTGTCCGCTTGCTCCAGTCTCTCCTACATGCCCCTCCCTTCACAGAATCCTGACCACGTTAGACATCAGTGAGATCCTGTGCCGGGGTACAAAGCGGATCCTGACACGGTCTCCTTCCCCTAGAACGTCACAAATTAATGAGGAAGATGTGTACAAAACTAAGTAAAATCTTAGCAAAAGGAAGACCCCCCAGCAGACTAACTTCCTGTTACATCTAATTCTTCTTCTTCATGAAACCCTTCCATCACTTCAGTTTACCTACTGAAACCACAGTTCCCTAGTCTGGCATTCAAGGCCCACTGTGGTCTGGTTCAGTCTACCTTACCACCCAGGGTCCCACCATGCCCTTCCTGCTGACAGGCCTCCTGGCTGCTGTGCACGCCTCCGCCAGGCCTTGGCTCACGCTGCTTTCTGTAGGACTGCTGCTCTGTCCCATCTCAGCACGGATAAGTCCTACTTACAGTCAAGGCTTAACCCAGTGCTGGCACCTCCTCCCCAGCACTTTCCTCGATCCCTCTATGATGTAGTTAATCTCTCCCTTGAATGCTACAGCCTTCCTTCTGTACCTCTCCTATGGCCTCACTCTCTACAGTGTGTTTTGTACCTGTCATACCATCTACCCTGGACTGAAAGCTACTTGAGGCAGAATCTCCCACAGAGCTTAAGACAGTGCATGTCTTAAGGAGTAACTGAAGAGTAACGGATATGGCATAAAGAACTACTATGCCGTCTTGGCCTTTGTTGGGTCTCAACTGTAAGGCCAATTTTATCTTGGGAAAAGTAACAAGGAAGCAAATTTTCACACTAAGTACAATATGATTATGGTTCATATTGGACTAAATAAAAAACTTAAAAATACTTTAATACAGTTAATTAGGAAAAAACAAAGTTTAAACGTTTTTTGTTTATATATGATTTTGTTCATATATAATATGTACCATACAAAAATAAATACTTTCTGGAAAATAAAATAAAAAGAGAGACTACAATCTGTCCACTAAACTGTGTGGAAATAATAACATGTGATAGAAAATTATAATAAAATTCAAACACTTACATATCTTGGGAATTGCTTGAAGGAATGAAACATATAGAAGCGATGAAAATAAATTATTCCAGTTGCCAGGGTATCATAGTGTCTGTTGTTCTGGTTAAGGGCTTTGGCCAGGAAGTTTTACAGGTTACGTCTTAGTTAAATGTGGAAAAAACAATAAAGGCAAACAATAACAACAACAGCAGTGGGAAAGCAAACACTATCAGTGGCAAAGCAGGTGAATGGGAATCTCCGGGTGTCGGAATTCTGGTACAAGCTGAAGTCTATGCTTTAATAAGGCAGGGCTTCACTATCCTTTAGAAATACTTCAACTGAGGTCACTGGGTGCTATTTTCCATCCTGGTGGTCACCTGCTCAAAGGCTAATTCTACACATTTAAATGATAAAAAGGAAATAGAAAATCCCTGAAGAGCCAAGCAAATCTGAAGTAACATTTAAATAAGAAAGCTAATTAAGAGTTGCTTTAGTCAGGGATGTTACTCGACTTTTGTCTGTAGCATTTAATTTAATTTGTGGTGCTGGTGGGGAGCCTGCCTATCATAGATCCCAGAATCAGGATACAGTCCCAAACGTGTGCCCACATCAAAGATGAACCGAGCCCCTTCTCGGCGGTAGCGGGCCTCAGTGGCCGGATCGAGTCCTTCTAGTTGAGAGGGTGTATGAGCCAAGTCTTTTTTATCCCAGTACCAACATGGTTTTGTGTGGTCCAGGTTTGCTGAGGTTACTGAAGGGCTTGAATTTTCTTTATTCTCCTTCATTTATTGAAGTAGACTTGTTCTTTCCAACAGACTTTCTGAAAACGTTAGAATCCTAAAAGAAAGAGAAGAAGCAGTAATGTTGGAAAGGGATACCTCACGTTAAATAATCCCAATCATTATAAACAGTCTACGATCACAGATTTGTACTTGATAAAAATTTTTCAATAGAAGAAGCACTACTGATTGGTAGTTAGAAGCCCAGGCTCACCTCCAAACACAAATTTAACACTTAAGTGACCCACAGTATGATAAATCCCAAATTTCATAGCTTAAAAGGAGGAGCTTTTCTGTCTCATTTCCTTCTGCCTTTTTTCACTAGGCCCAGCTCCCTCATGCTGGTCTAGATTCTGTTCTTCAGTAAAACCCAGGTCGGTCCTAACCCCCCAAAAGATTTATGCTCCAAAATTATCCATTTCTTCCATCCAGCATCCAGTCAGATTTTTCCCTTTTTTAGTTTACTTGATTTCATTTAGGTACTTTCACTTAGAAAAGCCACCAGACTGGATGAATTCATATCTGCACAAGCCACTGAACCGAGCAATGTAGATCGGGTGTGGGTGTAGTGATCTGGGGAGAAAGGGTAGAGGGAGGTGGTCCACAAGGGAAGGAAGGAGTTCCTTTAAATTTTTCTTGCTTTCTCATTCTCTTCTCTTTCATTCAGAATGAAGAGATTCTCTGAAAGCTGTATGCTGAGAAAAGAAAACAAAAAATAAGGACTCTCACCTAGAGGCCGTTATAATATGGAAATTGTTTGTAAACTGGATCAGAGAATAGACATTTTCATACAGGGCAGCAAAAGGGTTCTAAAAGAGGTAGCTAGAACCAGGTTGGTCTGGGTCAGCAAGAAAATAGCAGTTGGGCAGCCAGGCTCTGGGCCAGGGCCACCAGTTAATCTGGAAGCCTAACTTCTCCTGTGTGCTGCCTCATTTCTGGTGGGAAAGGTGACATGGAGGGCTGACTGCTCTCCTCCTTGCACCTGGGAGCTCTAAAGAGAAACGTTCCCTCCAACAGGAAGAATTAAGTACTACCTGGAGAAAAGTAATCTTCTTGAACTAATTTACACTCTGTGTGACTGAACTAGGCAACGGGTGGGGGCTGGGGGAGACCGGTTAACTAAAGCCTCAGTGTGTATGAAGAGTTCCCAATCAGATGCTCAGTAAATATGAAGAGCTGGGAGTTAGATGTCATACTAGATATATTTTCTCACCTATCAGATTGGCAAAAAGTCCAAAAGTTTGACAATATACTCTGTTGGCAAGGCCAGGGAGAAGCAGGTAATCTCCTATGTCGCTGGTGGGAGTACAAAGTGGAACCACTCTCATAGAGGGGAATTTGGCAATATCTAACAAAATTACATACACATTTGCTCCTTGATTTAGCAATTCCACTTCTAAGTATTTACTCTGACAATAAGATCACAAATATGAAACAACAGGTGCACAAGATCATTCAAAGTATTGTTTATAACAGCAAAAACTGTAAACAACGTGAAAGTCCATTAGGGTACCGGCTGAATAATACGGTACATTAACACAAATGCGTACCATGTAGCTATTAAAAAAGACTGAGAAAGATCTTTAAGTACTGTATAGAGAAATTTCCAGGATCAGCAAGGTGCAGGAGAGCATACATAGCTATGTTAGTATCTAAGTAAGAAAAGAGGGGAAATACAAAGTAGAAATATCTATTCTTAAAAAACTAATTTAAAAATTGGTTATCAATAGGGAATGGGGAAGAACAGGATGAACTGGGATGGGAACAAGATTTCTCTGAGTACATCTTTTTATATAACTTTTACTTAAAAACAACAACAACAACCTTTCATTTTAAAACGATTTTAGATTTAGAGAAGAGTTGTAAAGATGGTACAGAGAATTTCTGTATACCCTACAGCCAGCTTCCCCTAATGTTAACATCTTATATTACCATGGTACATTTACCAAAACTAAAATATTAATTTCGGTTCATTATTTTTTTTAATAAATTTATTTATTTTATTTATTTTATTTTTGGCTGCGCTGGGTCTTCGTTGCTGTGCGCAGGCTTTCTCTAGTTGCTCTGAGCGGGGGCTACTCTTCGTTGCGGTGCGTGGGCTTCTCATTGCAGTGTCTTCTCTTGTTGTGGAGCACGGGATCTAGGCATGCGAGCTTCAGTAGTTGTGACACATGGGCTCAGCAGTTGTGGCATGTGGGCTCTAGAGCGCAGGCTCAGTAGTTGTGGCACACGGGCTTAGTTGCTCCGCGGCCTGTGGGGTCTTCCTGGACCAGGGCTTGACCCCGTGTCCCCTGCACTGGCAGGCGGATTCTTAACCGCTGCTCCACCAGGGAAGCCCCAATTTCGGTACATTATTAATTAAACTATAGTCTTGACTCGGATTTTGAGTTTTTCCAAAAGTCATTCAGGGATCTAATCCAGGATGCTACACTGCACTCAGGGGTCACATTTCCTTAGTATCTTCTAATACGTAAGAGTTCCCCAGTTTCTCCTTGTTTATCATGACCTTACCAGTTCTGAAGAGTACTAGGCAGATTAAAATGACTGATTTAGGTTTGCCTGATATTTTCCCACTAACAGACTGGAGTTTTGAGGAAAAATGGCATAGAGGTAAAGTGCCCTTCTCATCACACCACATTAGGGGGGCAGGTGATATCAGAATGACTTCTTACTGTAACTGTGAACATTTGGTTAAGATGGGGTCTGCCAGTTTCTCACTGTAAGTTACTATTTTTCCCTTTCGATTTTCTATTCCTTAAAAGTGAGTCACGAGGTCCAGTCCACACTCTAGGGTAAGGGAATTAAGCGCCACCTCCTGGAAGGAGATGTATCAAAGAATGTGTGGACCTATGTTAAAACTACCACAATAATTTGTAAACATTTGGGGGGAAATATTTTGTAATGCAAAATACTATGCAAAGTACCTGTTTCTCCTTAAAATTTCACCCATTAATTTTAGCATTCATCTGAGGATCTTGTCTGCAACCATTATTATTGTGGTGTTCTAGTGGTGATTTTCTATTTCCTTCCTTCCTTCAACATTATTTGGAATTCTTTTGTAAGAAAGATTTGTTCCTTCTCCCTCATTTATTTATTCAATCATCTATTTACACAAGGATGGGCTCATCAATACCTATCTTATTCTTTGAGTTATAATCTCACACTACCATTATTTTGTTGCTCATACTGGTCCAGTTTATAGCCATTGGAAATAGCTTTTTCGGGTTGGCTCCTGAGTCCTTTTATAACTTTGACTTTTGAATCATGTAAATATTTAACATATTCATGACCTTAACTAAAAAAGCAAACTCTAGAACTCAAAATAAACCCCATGTACAGCAAACAGGCAACATAACCACACAGAAAATCATCATAAGTAATTTCTGATCTAGTTCTGTATTCTAAAGACAAAAAGAACTGCAAAGGAATCTTAAACTTCGCTAATGCATTGCTAGTAGTAGCATTAATATTGTAACTGTCAAACCATTTTTTCTGGTATACTGTAGGATAAATCAAATATATAAATGGAACAACTGAAATTTTCAGTGCGAAGGAAACATATATATGTGATGTATACACATACACATATATATAAATGAGATAGAAGGTTAAGAAAAAACCTGTAATGTTACATTTTAACGGAAAAAAATCAAAATAAGTCATGGTTAAAAAAAAAAATATATATATATATATATATATATATATATATATCTCAGTTCTGTTCATTTCCAGTACCTAGAAGCAACGACACTCCCAGAATCAGGAACACATCTAGTGCTCAAATCTTAGTTTTCAACACCATTACCCTCTAAAAGGAACCAGGTTTCCTTTCCAGTCTGGGGTAGGGGCCTGCCTGGGATGTGCTCAGAATAATGGAAGATTATCAGAAGACAGAAGAGCCATCATGGACTCCCACTGGACAAATTCAAGGAATTTAAATATTATAAAGAAAAATGATTGACTGTAAAAGAGTGACTAAACAATGCATGAGTCCATAGTAACATTAAAAAATGTGTGTGTGTGTGTGTATAAAATAAATCTGCTTTGCCAGCACTGGTAATAATTATTGTGAAAAAAGTCCTTTACCTTAACGAAAACAGTCAAACTTGGCATCACTAACAGGGTGAAAACCTGCTAGTACGTGCCTAACGTGACGCAACATGAAAATAAAATAAATATCAACCACCTATAAAGTATTCTTAACCCCCAAAAGCCTAACCTAAATCCAACCAAACCCTTAGAACTAAATTCCAGTTTACAGTAAATACTGGGGGTAGAAGACCACGTTAAATGGCACAATGATGATGCTATTGGTCACATCCAGAAACTGTGACACTCTATAAGACAACTGACTGTGAAAAAACAAAAAGACGGGAGGAACTGTGCCAGGTTTAAAAAGACTATAGAGGCTTAACAATCAAAGAAATGTGTGACCCTTGACTAGATGAAAATTTGAACAATTAGAGAAATTTTAATACGGACTATATATTAGAGGCTATTAGGGAATTACTGTTAATTTTCTTAGGGGTAATAGTGATATGGTGATTAGAAAGGAGAATGACTTTATTTTTTAGGCTGAAGTATTTCGGGGTGAAGTGTCATGATGTCTGCAATTACTTTCAAATGGTTTTACTAAAACACACACTCAAATAGCAAAGGTGGCAAAAATGTTAACATGTGCCCAGTCCAGGCCATAGGTAAACAATCAGCCACTGTACTCTTTTCTCACTTACTAAAAAGCTGGGGGAAAAAAATCAGATGAGACTGCTTAGGAGACCAGGACTCTTATCTCCTCTGATCTGACAGAGAGAATCTCTCAGTAGTCAAGGAACAGGTGCTAATGTGTGGGTAGTGGTTTTATATTAAAATAATCTTTAAGTGCACTGTAGCATACAAAAAGAAAGTACACTGATTTTAAGTGTATAGCTTATTAATATTCACAACATGAATACACTTGTGTAGCACCATCCAGTTGATAAGCAGAATATTACCAAAATCCCAGGGGTTCTCATTCCTCTCCTAATCACTATCCCCCTAAAGATAACCAATATCTTGACCTCTATTTCCACCAATTAGTCTTTCCTGTTTCTAAAGGATGTGGAATGAGATAATATCACTCTTTTACAACTGGCTTCTTTTGCTCAGTATTATGTTTGTGGAGTTCATCCTTGTTGCATTCTCATTACTGCACAGCAGGGGTTTGCAAGCCGGGGTGAATCTGCCCCCCCAGGGGACATTTGGCAATGTTTTGGTTGTCATAATTGGTGGTGGTGGGGGGTGTTGCTGCTGGCATCCAGTGGGTAGAGGCCAGGAATGTTGGTGAACATTTTTTAATGCACAGAACAATCCCTCACAGCAAGGAATTAACTTCGTGCTGAAGTTGAGAAGCTCTGCTGCATGGTATTCTACTCTGTGAATATAACAATTTATCCATGCTACTGTGGATGAATATTTGAGATGTCTCTGGTTTTTGATTATTAATAATAGTAATAAACATTCACGTACATTCTTGTAGAGCAGAAGGCAACTGGCCAGTTGGCTGAGGGAATCAATATCTCAGCATATCTGTAATTTATTCACAGTACACTTGTTGGGAATCTCTAAGATATATTAAACTAATGGTTCTCCATGTACTTATTCATTCAAATATTCTCTGAGCATTTACTATGAGCCAGGCCTCAACGACATAATGGGAAACAAGAGAGGCAAGGTCTCCGTCCCACCAGAAGCTTACATTCTAGTGGCAGAGACAAAGAGAAACAAATATGTCAATATCTGTCAGGGACTGGTAAGTGCTATGAAAAATAATAAAGCACGGTAAGGGGAGAGAGAGTAATGAGTTAGGGCTGTTTAGAGATTTGCAGAAGACGACCAGTTAGAAGACTATAGCAGCTGTTTAAATAATGCCTAATGAGGTCTTGTCCCTACAAATAGCAGTGGGAGAAAGAGGGGCATCACAACTGGCTGTGAGGCAAAGAATGGCAAGAGATGATTTCAAGTTTGCTTTACTGACAGAGAAGGGTGATACTAAAAAGAAAAATGGGGAAGAAAAAGAGGGTTTTTTTTTAATTGAAGTATAGTTGATTTATTATGTTTCAGGTGTGAAAAAAGAGTTGGTTTTGATGGGGGAGGAAAAGAATTTGGTTCTATAAATACTAGGTTTGAAGAACTTCTAAGATACTTGTGTGGAGATATCCACCAGACACATAAACAGGCCTGCTGAAAAATCTGGAACAAACACATCTACTTGGGATTCATCTATATAAAACTGACAGCTAAAGTCATGGTGATGGACAGAAGGATGGAGAGTGAAGATGGGGACACAACTCTGAAGAACTCGAGGAAGCAAGAAGGAGAGAATGGGAAGGAATGGTGAAAAGGTAGGGAAATTTGCACCCTTAATTGCAGAAGAAACCAAGGGATACCAGCTTTAAGTCAGAGGCGGTAGTCAACAGTGACAAATGCTAAAGAAAAATTAAAGGACGGGAATTAAGGAAAGGTTATTGGATCGGTGATTAGTCATGAAACATTGAAAATTCACTGTAGTGGTGGTTGCACAACTCATTGACTTGTACACTTTAAATGGGTGATTTGTATGATATGTGAATTGTCTCAATAAAGCAGATATATACACATGTGTAAATAGAAGAAACTTTCGGAGGTGCAGTAGGGCAAAAGGAAGACTGCACAGGGTGTTAAAGAATGAACAGGCAATAAAACAGGTTAGTGTTTCTTCAGCATAAAGGAGAATGAAGGATGTCTGAAGCCAGAAGGAAAGGAGCCACTAGAGGAGGCTGAACAAGCCACTGAGGGGTTAATGGGCCAAGAGATAATAAAAAGCATAGGGATAATAAAAAAGAGCTTTCTTAGGAAGGAAACTCTTTCTCTGAGACAGAAGGGAAGGGAAAAGTGTGAGGAAGATATTTAAAAAATCATTTAAGGGGGAGGAAATAAATCATAAAAGGGTATCTCCATTTTCTCTGGGAAGTGCCAAGACATCTGCTGAGAGGAGAAGGGCAGAGTGGGAAAAAGGGTTAGGAATAATCCAGTAAGGATGAAATAGGGATGGAAAAGTATCTCAGTCCACAAGTGGATAAATCATAAATATATTCAAAGCTGTTTTACCTTGCTGTCACTGCCAAACCGCATGCTAATAATCTACCCTATATGCCATTAGACTCTGGGGCAGAATAAACAATACATACAACATACCAGGGCAGAATAAACAATACATTCAACACAATGAAAATAAGTTACATAAATAGAACAGAAACAGTCCTCTAAATCATTCATCCCCTGCAAGTTCCTGCCTCAGTTCTAGAACCCTGTTCCCTATTACTCTTTATTTTTTCACAAGACCCTAAAGTTACAAATTTTCTCATTAGCAGCTCATAATTACTGTGAAAATGACTGAGAGATTTATGAACTCCACAAAGTAAAAATCTCTCCATAAACAAGCAGCATGTCAAGGCATTTTAGCAACATCTTTTGGGAATGTGCTTTAGATATACCACTTTACCTGATGAAAGATTAAATGCATTTTCAACATTTAGAATTATGGATACTTACAAATTGGAAACAATAGTAAAGGTCACTACTCAACTTCCTCATCCAGTACAGAGACTGCCTATAAACAGTAATATTTGCTCATTCGCTTTCAGTTGGCCACTTTCATTAACGTGACCTTAGTAGTTGACAAAGCAGCCTATGGCATTGCTGGGTATCAATAATTGGTGTTCACATTAATTCTTGTATTAGTCTTATATTGATTTTTATCTATTCTATAGATTAAAAATCTCCCTGTATCTGGTACATGGATGGCACAGAATAATGAAGGAACGAAATCTACCTTTCAACAACTCTCTGTAGCTCCCACTTAGCTCCCTAAGCCTTGAAAATACCTTTCCCTTTTCCATTAATTGACTTTCAAACATGTGAAGACAATTTTTCCTTTCCCTTCTCTTCTGGGTAAACAAATATCCCCATTTTCTCAATGTGGCTTTTAGTGTCACAAGATCCTCTCTAAACATCAGCAATCAGCATGGAAAACAATACTCTGCATATGATCTACATAGTACGTGGGTGAAGGGAGATTATTAATATTCAACAACATGCCCATTTTTTGTCCACTGAGTTGCAGCATGACTGCAAGTTGTTTTCTTACCCTCACAATTTATCACTGAGAAAATGGAGCCAAAGAGGCATGAAGCAACTTGTCTAATTCACACAGCCAGTAAATGGCAGAAACACAATTTGTCATTAGAGTGAAATACTGCCTTCCCCCAATCTGGGGAAAATGCTATACTTCGCTTCTATAAATAGAACATTACATCCTAGACCCATTTTTTTTTCCCCAAGTCAGGTCTTCCTCATCTCAAACACACACAACTGAGTTTTGATAAATTTAATAATTCCTGGTAAATTTACATCTTGTTAGTTTTGGTCTATAATTTCAGCCTTTAAGAACTCTTGAATCCTGAGTGTCATCTAACATACTGGCTAACTATCACTACAGGTTTTGAGTGCATTTATTAATTTGAGAAGCATACCTCATATATTTAAAGTTGGTAATAAAAAAAAAAAGTGCTAACCAGAGTAAGGGCAAGGCCAGAGCCCTGCAACTTATCTCTAAAGACCTCTCTTCAGGTTGACATCAACCCATTAATCAACATTTGGGGTTTGGTAATTTGAATGGACATATATCCATCTAACCAGACCTTACTCAGTGTATTTCTCTCTTGTGTCTTTTAGGATAGGAAGAGGGATTATGTTCAGTGTCCTAAGGAAATCTAAATGGACTCATGTCTAGCAATCCCCCATCCACCACCAGTCTAGTAAACTTATAACAAAAGAAAACATGATTTGTGTCACCTGGTTTTTTTAAATTGAAGCTCTGCTGGTTTGAGGGTATGAGCCTTCTTTCCCAAGTACTTAGAAGCTCTCTTTTTGCTGTCCCAACAAGACTCTAAAACAGATTACTAATAAGCTCTAGCATCCAAAGCCACCTAATTGCTCTCTGCAAAAACTGACACATTTATCAGACTCCAGTCTTCTATCATTAACTGCACTTTTAAGATTCCTCAAAACCTATGAACAATAATTCCACAATCTTATCTGCAAGTATTTTGGTATATCATTTATTTGACCCTGAAAATAGAATTAGATGTAATCCAATTAGATATTCTTTATAATCTCCTCAATTACCTTGAACTTAATCCTTCTTGATTTTGTCTTGACCTAGTTTTAGAGACAACAAAACATTTTTCCTTCTAGATACTTAGCAAACTCTCATTGCTTTCAAATATAATCTCCGGAAACGAACAATTTATTTTGTAGGCCAAAACTATGACCATTGTTTTTCTTTATGACGTTCAATTTTAGAAATGGCATTTAAGATTTAACAATCTCATTAGCAATTAAAACGTTTCTTTATTGCTTGTTGGTGTAAACTACGTTTTCAAAATGGAACAAATGTTTAACATGCTTTATGCAAGTATCAACTAATATTTCTCAACAAAGCATCACAAGATAATCAAAATGAGACAAAAGTAAAAAAAAAACCAAACTAAAATTAGACACCAACGGTAGTCATTCTGAAAAAACAAAGCAATCCTGGATAACTATTACATTCATAGTCAAGATTATTTAACAGGCAGGCATCTAAGAACACTAAGAATCTTAACCAAATGTCTACAACAACGCAACTATTACCATCATCCATCCATTCATTCAGCAATGAAGACAGTTTACTATCTGTCAGGCAGTGCTCTAGGTGCTGAGGATATAAAGCTCCTTCGTGGAGCTTTCATTCTAGCAACATCATTCATACAAACCTTAACCAGCGCCAGAATTGCAAGGCAGTGTGCTAGTTATCTTTAACGATACACAAGAGATACACAAGCATTATCAAGTTTACCTTAAAAACATAAAAAAGGCCACCTTCAACTAAATGCTGTGAGAAGCCGTTCCTAACGTCAGAAGATTTAGCGAAAGCTCCGTTTGACTGGCAAGCCAAATTTCGGGAGCGCTACCGACCATGCTTCGTGCGGGCAATAGTCTGAGAGCTTTTAGATATCCTCTTGCCTTACGCCTCAACCTTCTAAAGAACAATTCCTCTGGTAACAAACCAAACAACCCAGGAGAGGGTCGATAAGCGCGATGTGTCGGCAAGAACGAAACTAACCGCGGAAGTGCCTTTTCCTCATTTCTAGTCCCACCCTTGTTACGCGGGTCTTCAGATTCCGAAGTCAGAGTACCCCAGATGTGGAACGATACCCAAAGTCTCAGGCGTTACCAAGGTTGGGACCGACACACTGCGAAATAACCGGAAAGACGTGGGTAGTCTTCGGTTGTACCTCTGAGCGTGTGCGCGCATAAGACCCCTGCCCTTTCTCCCCACCTTCTAGAAAGTCCCCGAACCCTAACCGCCCCTCACTTCGAGCGTCGCTACCTGCTCTACGGTCCACGCCGGCCTCCCTGACCCGCTCCTGCACCTCAGACCCTCTCCCGGAGCGCGTCTCGCAGTCCCGCCGTCGCCCGCTAACTTCGATCTGCACCCGGGGGATAGCGGAGGGAGGCGGAATCCGGAGAGACTCCGCCAGCGGATGGAGGCAGGTGGCCATACCCTAATCCGACCTCCAGGTACGCGGGACTTGAGTGGCGCTGCCCGCGGTCCGTCGGTTACTCACCCCTCGCCTCAGGCAAGCCCCTTAGCAACGTCTCTCCTTGTTGACTGCGGCCATCTTTGACGTGGAATGTCGGGGAAGCTACGTCATCGCGCTGCGTCCGGGACTGGAAATAAGCGACCGGAGGGACGCCTGTCAACCAATGAGAAGAAAGTAGAGCTCTCAAACGTGGAACGAGCCGCCAGTCTTCTCCCGGCCCCTCCCCGCGGGTCAGCGGTCGCTGCGTGAGGGAGGAGGAGCCCACCAGAAGGCCCATCCCGTCGGAGAGAGGGACTTCGGAAGCAACCGAACCTGCTAACGGAACTTGGGCGCGAGAGGCGGGGCCCGCGGTGCCGGTCCTCCAATTAACGCCCGGGCATGGGCTCAGCCCAGCAATTATGGCCCGGAAGCTGGCGGGGGCCGAGCACGCCGCTCTGGCCCCGGAGCCCGCCGGCCCAATGGCTGGGCAGGAACCCGAGCGGAATGGTCGGGGAGCGGTGGGGCGGGGCCTCGCCCATGCGACTGAACCGCGGGCCAATGGGCGGCGGCGGCGGCGGCTCGGGGGCAGGGCCTGGGGCGGGCGGAACCGGGTTGGGCCGCGGCGGCGGGGCCGTCTCAGGCAGCTGTCCCGCCCCCTCCTGTCCGGCCGCAGCCGCCGCCGCCGCCGCCTGGGGCTTGGTTGAGGTGGACTGCGAGTCCCGGCGGAGTGTGGCGCCGCCGCCGCTGCGCGAAGGGGCAAGCGGGCAGGTGAGTGCCGGCGGCGGCCCCTCCGCGCGCGCGCGCGCGCGGCCCGCCGGGCAGACTCGTGTCGCACCTCCCCCCCGCCCCGCCCGGAGTGCTGCGAGGCTGCCCCCAATCCCGGCCGGCGCCCCTCGGCCGTGGTCCGGCCCGCGCCCCGCCGGCCGCTCTGGGCCCAGGGTGCAGGGATCGGTGTGCGCCCTGGGGCCCGGCGGGCAGGGCTGGGTGCCGGGAGCCAGGCGAGGTCGGAGGGCGCCGCACGGCCTCTGCCCTCCGGCCCTCCTGGGGCGGGGGCGCGCTCACCGCTGCCCAGCGTCCCTTCCCGGCGGCCGAAGCTCCGTTCCCCGCTCTGCCCGCCCAGAGGTGGCAGCAGGTGCAGGGAGCGCCCGGCCCCTCGGCACCCACCGGGTGGGGCCGGGGTCGATCCCTCTCGCTCTCGTCGGCTCGGCTCTGCGTGGGGCCGGCTCGCGCACCCGTTTCCTTCCTCCCTCCCTCCCTCCCTCCCTCCCGTCGTCACTCTGCTGCTTAGGCGAGGACGGTGTGGCTTTCATGTTCCTCTCTCCAAACCTCAGGTGCCCTCGGGGGTGCTCGGGGATTAGCCCCTGCTTCTCTCCCTCACTTTCCAGTTACAAAAACAGTCGTTGAAAATAGGTCATGTTTCTTCCCACGCGCCCTGGCCATCTTCCCCACGCTCCGTGCCCTACTAGGGAGAAGAATTCAGTGCTTTGGAGTTTGTCATTCCAGCATCAAACTCTTCCTCCTCGTGGCTCCAGCCTGGCGATGCAACTGTGTATCCTCTATCCCCAGTTTCTACTCGGGGTGGGGGTGGGGGTGGGGGTGGGCGGGGGAGGAGCCGATTAGCGTTGGGCGCCACTTGCTGCGGGGGAGGGGGGGGGGCTTACCCCTGCCGTGTGTTGACTGGTGTAGGATCACTTGGGATCCTAAATGAAGGAGGTGATGTTTTGCATTTCCAAACGAAGGAGGTGATGCTTCGAAAGAAGAAATCCTTTTTAAAGTATGTTGACAGGTGAATTTTGCTTTTAAGAGCCTCCGAAGAGTTAACCCTTTAGTGACGGATCTGCACAGAGCTTGGTTGTGGTGTGGTTACAACAGCTGTATGCGTTCGGCAGAACTGGACACTGAAAAGTTTGAATTTTACCATGCGTAGATGATAACCTCTTCCTCCCCGATTTTCTTCTCCAAAATGACCCCACTGCTATTTCAAAACTGAAGGAACCAGAAATAATTTTGGAAAGGTTTTTCTTACCATTTTAAGTGAATGAATTTAACTTAAGAATGTAGCAAAATAAAAGCAGCTTTCCTCTGTACCCTAAAATTTGGCAAGACTTATTTGAACCACGATACATTGTGTCCATACAGTCTACTATGTATGCAGTCTCATCTTAGCAAATTAGTTGCTGGGGCTGCTGTGATTGATAGTTTGGAAAAGTTCCAGCATTTAAAGGAGTTTTTCTCCGGCCTAGGAAAGTAATTTGAAAAGCCGAGTTCTCAGAGAGCCGCAGAACAGCTTGTTATTGGGCCCCAACGGCCTGGGTTTTCCTTCTGCTACCCCTTCCTGTCTGCCCTCTTTTATATATATTCAAAATTGTAACTTAATGTCTGAAATGTAACTCTAGTCTGAACGAGTAAAATGGTTGTTGCTTCTCATCTCTTCTCCAATGATCCCTGGAATAGGAATGGTGTTGGACTCGCAGATTAAAACATTTATGTCTACGTGTGCTGTAGAAATGAAAGTTTCTGTTCAGTTCTGTCGATAGGAGTGCAATAAGATTGTCAGGAAGAAAGTAACACTTGCTGAACACTTTGGCCACGTTTTCAGTGACGACTAAACCTTTGCTTTAGAAGCCACTGGAAACTGAGAGAGCTGTGAAGGTTGTACTGAAATAGGTTTCCATTCTGAAGTTCAACCCCTGGAAAACTGTTTTGTTCTGAGAGCTCTGATAACTGGTCACAACCGTTTCCTTAAAACTTGCCGCTCTCCTGATCCAGAAGAGAATGGCAAAGGAGACGACAGCTGGAGGAGAGTGTCTACAGTATGCTGGAGTCTGCTCGCAGTAAATATTTAGCAGATAATCACTAAATTCAATGGAAACCAGGTACCTACTTTGTGGCGTGTGGAATTTTAGTAAAAATATGAGTGAAAACCTTACCTCCTGGCTCAGGGTTTCTCTTTCTTTTTACTAGATGTCAGTTTAGTTTGAAGCTTTCCAAATCTCTCAAAATGTTTGAATTACATAGTCTCCTTTTTTCTTATCACTAATCTGCAGTAGCTTTTAGAAATGTAACTAATAATACTGTATCTTTTTTGGTGTAGTTTGATGAATATCTATCACTGGGAGGTTTTTTTTTATCTTTAGAAACTGGTTTGTCTTCTCTGGCTTCTGTGAGGAGTAGGGAGGAAGAGTTTCAAGTGTGTTTTCTCTCCGTGTACGTCAGTCCTCGGAGTGGAACCTAGATTTTGTTCCCACACAAAGGAAATGGAGTCATTTATTACTATGGCATTAAACATTTTTAACAGAATACTGAAGAGTGAATATATCTTTATTCTTATGGTACTTTGGAAGTTGCTTGTGGCCAGTTAATTTGTTTTCTCAATGAACAAGAATTATATTTGGGCCCATTAATTTATCAGAAAGAATAGTTTGATTTGCTCTGCATCCTTTTTTTCTTGCTACAGTTGAAGAAGTGATTATCTTGGGTATCAGTTCATTCTGAGTCATATTTAAGCACTTAAGGTTGTCAGATTAAGGATTCCTTGCTTTAAAATTTTTCTGGTTTTCACTTTTGTTGCATATACAAGTGTCCCTTACTTGGCAAAATTGACTTCTGTACGTTGGATTTCCTTATGTCATCTCATTTTCCTACTCATAAAATTGGAGATTGTTAAATATTTTGATCTGCAAATATAATTTACATAATATTCTCAAAGTAAAAATAAATTTCTAACAAAATATTAATACACATATTATATTTATTTTATTACAAAGGAGTTGAGACTTGTTTTTTTTTTTTTTTAAGTCATTTTAATAGTCTTATGGGAAAAAAGTTGATTAACAGAATCCTTTTTGTTGTTAAATTCATTCAGTAACTCAAGCCAGAGATTAGCTGTGTAGACTCCATTTCCATTTGGGAGTTTCTTCTAGGTGTAGAAGTAAACAGATCGTAAAACCAGAGGTACAAACACAGCTATTGACAATTTTCAACTGAAGTATATTTGAATGGAAGAAAAATGATTCCAAATGATTATAAAATTCAAATACCAAAGTTAAGACTTTGAAAATTTTTTTCTTATTCAGGTCCTTTCCAAGTAGAAGTTAATTAATAATCAAGATAAGTCCAAACACTCTTGACTGGCAGTGGAAGACAAGTCCAGCTCTGAAGTTAAGATTTTGAAAGGGAGCTGAGTGATACTGATTACCAAGCCAGAGTAAAATTTTAACCTCTTACATGCGTAGGCTGAATAATGGGGGTACAGAGGGATGGGGGGGCAGAGGGACAGGGCAGGAAAAAGTGCTTTCACTATTTTTTAGAAGGACTAAAAAATTGTCTAGAGAATTAGATAAGCAGGTGTCTACATAGAGCCCTTAATAAGTATGCAGTATTTTAGCCTTATTACCTATCTACCATCCTGAATTTCACTTTCCACTTTGTTTACGATGCAGTTCATTAGAACATAACAAGGTCTAAAAATTCTATGACCAAGTGGTTTAAAGGTTTCAATCTCAGAAAATAGGCCTGACTCTTCAGTATCAATAGTTTTCTGTTAAGCACAGTTAAGAGAAAGTAAGGGTTAGTGTTGAAAAATACTCATGAAAGTTGCCTTTATCATAAAATTTGGAAGTTTTGTTCATGTCCCAAATTTAAGCTGAGGCCACTCCTTTGTTTTTGGACAAGGCCAGTGTAATGACTCTATAGTTTTAAAAGGCCAGAGGAGTAAAAGCTTTACATGGTATGTTTTACAACTGCAAAGGAATACTGTTATTTTGAATTTCAGAGATAATGAACCTTCAGAGCCTCCCTAAGGGGGTTGGTTTTGCACTGAATCCATGAAATACTATTGGGCGTCAGTGACATTTGACATCGAGCTGTGCTGATGAGACTCTGCTACCAACTGTCTGTCATGCTGCATAAATTTATTAACCTCACTAAACTTCGGCTTTTTCATCTGTAAAGTGGGCATAATATCTTTCTTTGTCTAGTGTGTAAAATGCTTACCTCAGTTCCTGATATAGGAAATGCCTGATGATGCAGTTATGATGAAGACGGTCATGTTGGGGGCCTGCCCCAGGGCACACACAGGTTCAACAGCCCAGAAACAAACAACGTGACAGCATGAATAATTGCATTTAGATTCCAAAACTCAGTTGTTTAATGTAGCACATGTATCTGGCTGAAGGTCAATTTACGTAACAAAGGGTGTAGTTGGTTACCACCTTATCCTCAAGACTTTGGGACCACGTCTCACTTATCGGTGCATTTCATATTAGATACTCAAGAAATGTGCACTGAATGCAAGCATGAATTCACTCATTCACTTGGCTGGTAGAAGAGTAAGGCAGTGTTAGCTATACTGATCTTCCTCGAGTTATGATGGGGTTGCATCCTGACAGCATGTTGAAAATATCATTGTCGAAAATGCATTTAACATACCTAATGTACCAAACATCACAGCTTAGCCTAGCCGACCTTAAAAGCGCTCAGAACACTTAATTTGCCTACAGTTGCGCAAAATCATCTAACACAAAGCCTGTTTTATAATAAAGTGTTGAATATCTCATGTTATTTTTTGAACACTGTACTGAAAGTGAAAAACAGAATGGCTGTCTGTTCAGAAGGGTTGTAAGTGTGTTCGTTGTTTACCCTCATGCTCCGTGTAACCTGCGGGGAGCTGAGGCTTGCCGCCACTGCCCAGCGTCACCAGAGGGTATCGCACTGCATATCACTAGCCTGGGAAAAGATAAAAATTCAAGGTTTCTACTGAATGTGTATGCGCTTGCACCATCTGTATTTAAGTTGAAATATCCTAACGTGAACCACGGTAAGTTGGGGACTCGTCTCCTTGGGTTGAATTTGGCAGTGGAGAGCAAAGCACTTTGATAACCATACCTGCTACATAACATTAGATATCTTTATTTTAAAGATGTTCAGGCTTGAGGATTAACGCAGATAGCCCCAGAGGTCTCTTCCAAACCTGATGTTCCACAATTCTAGAATCTAGAATCCTTATGGGAGGAATGTGGGTGGTTTGAAAGTAATTTCTTGACAGATTATAGCTAGCTGTTCCTTCACCCTTAACATTTTTCTTTTTTCTTTTAGAAAGCTATAATAGGAAATGGTTATTCATGATACTGAATGATTCTTTGCTTTATGAAGAGATTTTTTTGCAACTTCCTTTAAATAGGAGCCTCATTTTAAGTGTATTTACAACTTAATTCAATAGCAGTTTAAAACTAAGACTATTACGTATTGAAAAGTCAATGAAAGATGGTTTAAGCGTCTCTAAAATTATCATGTGTATTAGTGGAAATATAGCAAAAACATTGTAGAAAGCAAGTTTAAATCTCAAGTTTGTGTATATCTATATCTATCTACTTATCTATCTGTATATGTATATATGACGGCCCAGATTGTTCTGTATAAAGATTGAAATTTTAATTACATGCAGCTTATAGGTCTACATTCATCTTGGTATGTATGTAGCTACTGAGTTGAAATTAATTCCACCATCTTGCCTGTCTGCTTGCCCTGACTTCTTGGTACTTTTGAGCTGTGAACACATCAGCGTCTCCTTTGATAGAGATTGGAATGATGGGTGCTAGTTAGCCACTTGAACCTGTATAAGTTAGTAAGGCTTGACCCTGTTACTAGATCCTGCTACTGTGCAAAGAGAGGTGTTTCCAGTATTTCAGTTAACATGGTACCAACGCAAGGACCATGTATGCTCCATCAGTTTTTGTAGGAGAGAGAACTTAGCACAGTTAAATGCTTTTCAATTTGGGAGTGCTTTCATTTTCCTAGGCCGTCATCCTGTAGTTTGTGTATTTAATTCAATGTAGTAATCTGATCCTAATGGTCTGCGAAGTATTTTAGTGAGATTCTTTTCTTCCTCCGAAAGATTAGGCAGGCTTCACACTCCCTTCAAGTCCATTTACAGCTGGGAGCCTGAGGTGGGAGGAAGCCCTAGGACCATTCTCTCCCTTAGTCAAACCAGCTGTAAGGTTGGGAAGGTGCAGCATACATTGAAAAACAGATGCTGGGTTTGAGCTAAGGTTTTCTGCGTAAATTACCAAATAAGTATAATCAAAAATGTTTATTCTAGTTGTATTTAGTTGAAAGCAACTCAAGAATATCGCAAATATACATTCTTTCCGTTTAGAATTTTTGGGGGAAAGAAAAAAAAAACCCACACAGCTGAATTCCATCTCGGTCTGTTCAGTAGGTGTGAAGTATACTTTGTAAAAATGGGTTAAGTATCCCCCTCACCACGCCCACCACCCCATCAACCAAGTTCCTTAAATGCACTGTGTTCTTATTTCTCCTCACCTAGGCAGATTATGTGTGAAAGAATCACTTCACTGGTCAGAAGTGGTTGTTGATGACAGATGACACTTGCATATTAGCCAGCAATTTAAATAATAATTGAATATGCTATCTATTTTACTGTTTTCTAAAGTTTGTTGTATCTCTTAGGTGGAGAGATTGTTGATGGACTTGCTAAAAAGTTTATGGTGTTATAAAGAGCCAGATTTGAGGATTTTGTAGATTTTTAAAATATCTTGGTGAAGCAATGTAGATATGTGTGGAACTCTTAGCTTGCTGTTTCTTTTTATAGATGCCCCTTCCTTTGAAGGACTGCCACTATAATTGTTTACTGTAGAATCCTTTTGCCTGTCAATCCTGTTGCTTTTCTACGTATTATTTTCTTTTGTCTTAAGTATTGTTTAAGTCCTTTTTTACTGTATATTTGTTTCCCCCAGATAATTCATTAAGAATTTGGAAATTATACCTGCTTTCGATCTAAACTTTGGGGGAAAAAAATCTTTCATTTAGCATTGTACCTTTGGCTAAAATTTGGAATTTAACTTTGTGTGTGCATACACATATCTAATTTAGCACATCTTTGTATTTTTCTAATATACATATTTGAAATAAATATTGAAGATAAATATTTGGTCTTTGTAGGAAGTTGATGAATTAAACTAATAGGTAGTGTTTTTCCACTGAGAGCACTAAGAATGTTCAGGAAACCTATTTGGCTCTTTCATTTGTTGAAACTTGGAATCTAGCCCCGGATTCAGCTGAACTCACAATGAAAATTATTCATTGTATGTAACAAGTTTTTGAATCATAAATGAACAGGGTAGGTAGTTATTTTAAATCCATGAAGTTGGGGAAATCTTTGTTAGCTAAAAAAGGCAGAAGGGGGTTGAGTTTAGGAAACCACTCAGCCTGGATTCTAACACTTTCTCAGACTGAATCTTAACATCTAGTCCTTCTTCTTTACCTGTACTTTATTCCTTACCCCGCTCTGTTTGGTTACTTTGCCCGCACACTTTAGGAGTTATCCAGGCTGAGTCCTGGGTCCTCACCTCCTCATCCTTGAGGCCCGCAGGGCTGGCTGTCCCTCATCTGGCTGTGGTCATCTTCTGCAGCGGCTGGTGTGGTCCTGGCACGTGGATGCAGGAGACCTTGTTTAGTTGCGAATGTGCTGGACGTAACACAGGGTTTCAGGTTGAAGCCATAGGTCTGCTGCTTGTTGGCTGTGGGCTCTTGGCCAAGTCATAGCCATGCCTGAGCCCCTTGCCATGCCAGTGGTCACCACTGGCCTCTGCAGGCTGTGGCGGGAACGTGTCTGGCCAGCGCAGAGAGCCGTACAGATGCTCGTGCCCCCAGTCACAAGTGCCCCCGGAGCTTGAAGTCGTGCTTGAGTCGCACTCTTCCATTTCTATTGGAAACGGACTTATTCCTGCTTGGTTGTTTTCTAAGAGACCAAAAACAATTTAAAAATTCAGTTTGTGTTATTGGAGAGATTCTTTTATGAAATTTAATATCTTAAAGCTTTTCTAACAACAAACTACGGTTTCCCAAAGGAAACTATTTTTTAAATGTGAATTTTATATGTATAAATTTATGTTTTGACTTTTAAGAGTCATCCTAGTTCTTAGAAGTAGTAGTTAAGTATTAAGTAAATGTCTCATTTTGGCTACTGTTCTGTCACTGGTGGGAGAATATATCAAAATGGTTCCTTGCTGTATAATCTTACTATCGTGATGGGAAATAAATCTTACCCGTAAGTAACACTAGTAAATTCAAATAAGATTTTCCTTCATTCAACAAATATTTGACCCTCAACTGTGTCCGTGGCACCATACTAGACCCTACAGATAATTTAGAAATGGAAGCTTTGGGTTTTTTCTGCCACAAGACAGAAACCCACACCAGTGGGTGAGGTAGGCATGTAAATGATGTCACCTACAGCGCGTGAGGCCGTGGAAGCTCCAGGGCTGAGCTCTGCAGGGTGTGGAGTGGGGAGGGGGCCGTCGGTGAGCTGGGGTTTGAGTCAAGACTCAGACACCTTCACCAAGGGCTGAAGGCACGTAGGCTGCAGAGAAGAGGGAGCGTGGGATCAGGGGATGGCATGGGGCCGAGGGCTGAGGGAGCTGGCAAAGGGTGGCAGGAGGGCCTGATGCTTTGTGGGGTGAAAAGAAGTAAATGCGGGGCTACCGCCTTTGAGGTACTTTTAGGTAGGGTGTCACACAAGTACAAGAAGAATTGGTGCCAAACCATGTCGAATCCAGAGGCAAATGAATCTTATAGACATTGATGGCTGTAAAGTTCAGAAGAACGGCTGTTGGGCCATAGAACTGGGTACAGAGAACCCCCGACCTCCAGAAGCGTTAGTTCTTCAAGTACACACTTAAGGCTTGAGGACATGCCTCTGATTCAGTGCGCTGGGGGCTGAGTAATTAGGAGCTCTGGGACAGAGTGGGTCCAGGTGACTGGAGGCTTTCCTGGGTGGGGTCACTGTCAACCTGGTTTCTGGGTAGAGCAGATTAAGAGCTGGTCTGGACCTAGGATCCTGTACCCCAGGGAGGTACATCCCCTGGGGACAAGGACAGCCATCTCCCTACCCCTCCTTAATTGAGAAGCAAGTTAATGCCTACTGGAAGATTCTTACTGTCCAACCTGGGCAAGCTGCTTTCTCTCTTTAGGGCTTATATCCCTGTGGGAGGGAAACAGTCCAAAGAGAATTCCAAAAGACTGATCTCAAGGTAAGCCAGCCTTTAGCATCTGTTAATCACCTTGAACTTGACCCGTTCTTACTGATTTGCATGGAAGTGAGGGCTGCATGGAGGAGCCCAGAATTTCTTCAAGGCCATGGGGGACATTTTGACTGAGTATGTGAAAAATTTTGCAAGGAGGAGACGGGTAGCAGAGGGTAGCTTTATTTCAGAAAAAGGGGAGAACAAGAGCAGATCCTAGAGCTGTGTAGTGTAAGGGGTGATGGGAAGAATAAAGCCGGGCAAGTAAAATGGGGTGAAGCAGTAAAGGGCCCTGAGGACTGTGCTGGGGAGGTTGGGTGTCACCTTAGAGCCGTGGAAAGACCTCGTGTTGAGCAAAAGAAGCCTGCATGTTGTATAATTTCATGTGTATGTGAAGTTCAAGAACAGCTGCTCTCCCAGGTGCTAATTTCCTGATGTGTTTTGAAGTTTCACCTGTGTGGTATATCTGTACCTGTTACTCAGTGGGGGCAGATTTAAGTGGTAAGGGTGGGCTTGGGCAGGGAGAACGCGGGACACTTACAGTCTAAGCAAGAGGTGAATTCAAGACGAGCAGGTGGCCTGAGATCCTCAGGGGCGTTCCCGCTTGGCCGGATGTTGTTGGTGTCGGGTCTGGAAGACCTGTCCGCCCTCCTGCTCCCTGCAGAGCCCTGTGCTTTTGCTCTCCGTGTCACAGAAGCAGTGCGGCAGTGGCCGAGCACAGGCTTTAGAGGCAGGCAGACCTGAGTTCTAACTGCACCTCTAACCTTGGACAGAGATGGAGGGCTTCACCTTTTTTGAGACTGTCATCTAAAAGATGAGGCTAATACCTACTGATTAGAGTGTCCGGGAAGATCAAATGAAGAGATGATCTTAGCCCAGTGCTTGGCAGAGGTTAAGGACTGCACACAGGGTCACTACTGCTGCTGTTTTAATTAACGATTGTTATCTCAGGACAGGTATCTAGATGCCAGAGAGTGATGGGAGTTGGAGGGATTCCTGAGGGAAGACTTGGGGTGGGGAGGGGAAAGGGGCTGCAGGCAGAGTGAAGAAGCCTGTTTCGTAGCCCTCGGGTCCTCGCGCTGGGGGGACTGACGGGCGGGGGGGTGCGGCTGCCTTGGGTTCACTGTGCCCCAGGCTGCTAAGAGGTGGGAAGGGTCTTGGAGTTCCTATCGGAGTGATGTTTTTGAGTTGTTTGGCGCCTAACACACAGAAGGTCACGCTGGCAGGGAGAGGCCGGCAAGCCCATCTCTGACGGCGGGCTTCACAGTTCTTCCTGCCAAGCTATATTTGGAAGTGTGATTAAAGCCCTACTTTCCAGGCTTACTGGTAGTCTTAGTTGTTTTCAGGTCAAGTTCAGTGGTCCTCCGCAGAGATGCCGTTGGAAGATGTGGAGAGGGCCTGGTGCAGAGAAGAGCGGCAGGTACTCTGTCCAGGGCTCTCAGCCGTGAGCGAGTAAACACGGGAGCTTCCTTCTCGTTTAGTCCTTGAGTTTAAGGAAAGGTGCTTAAACCACTCCTCCGCCTGCTCCCCCCACCCCACACTTTTTTTTTTTTTCCTTCTTCTTTTGATCTCAAAATAACTAATTCTCTTTGCTGCCGAAGTTTTAGGTATTGTTACCTGTTCGCTTGTGTTCCAGGGTGCCTGGCACTATATGTTCCACTCTTCTGTTTTAGAAGGCTTTTTAGATACGTAAGTTACAGAGTACACTTCATGCATCAGACGCGTCAGAGAAGCTACATAAGATAGCCCTTTAATGGAATGCTATTTTCTGTTGTTTTAGCATGGCCTGTATTTGCGTGGAGTCATTGCCGTGGAATCAGTGATCAACTAGACTGTGGGAGAATATGCATTTTCAACCTTTTGTCCCATTACAGCTCTCCACACTGCAATAGTCATTTCTCTTTGTAAAAAACAAGTAGGTCAGAGTTTGCCTTTTGGTTCTCCCTTGAGATTAATTGTAGCTTGTTGGCGAGGGCTCCGTGGAGCGTCATTGCGGTGTGTGGTATTCATTAGTGTGTGGATGGCTCCAGTCGCTTCTCTGGGGGGATCTCTCTCCATCTTCCTGGGTTGTCATCCTCAAGCGTTTCTGTCTTAGGAGGAATGCTCGGATCAAAGTCCTCGGGCAACAGTTGCAGCCCTCCTGCAGCTGGGGGTCCTCTTTCCCACCGCTCCCCACAGAGACCTCTCCAGCTGGGGTGCTGTGCCCCCTGCCCTGCCATGTGCTTCCCTCATTCCTGCCCTGCCTTTGAGTTGCCCACCCTTTCTTCATACATCCCAGTCCCTTTCTTTCTTCAAGACACATCTCCTGACTCGCTGCTATAAAATGTTTTCAGACAGATGTTGTAACATCTCTGCCCAGTGTCCATTGGTGCATCCCCTGCCGCACTGTCTCGTCTGCTTGTGGCGTATCCTGGCCATTTCTTATTTGTTAGACCATTGAGGGCTCCAGGGTGGTTGAAGTGCCAGACTGGGAGGTAGTGGAGACCTCTTTCGAGGGTAGGGTCTGCCATCGACTTCCTGTGAAACCCTGGGCAAGGTACTTTGGATTTTCCTTGAAACAAGATTAAGGAATTGAATTAGCTCTCTGAAGTTTCTTTGATCTCTAAAATGTCTTCAGCATTTGTCTAGAGAGTCTAATCTGTTGCTTATGATATAGTTACTCTTTTTTTAAAAAATTTATTTATTCATTTATTTAATTTTTTGGCTGCATTGGGTCTTCGCTGCTGCACGTGGGTTTTCTCTAGTTGCTGAGAGCGGGGGCTATTCTTTGTTGTGGTGCGCAGGCCTCTCATTGCAGTGGCTTCTCTTGTTGCAGAGCACAGGCTCTAGGAGTGCGGGCTTCAGTAGTTGCAGCACGTGGGCTCAGTAGTTGCGGCTCACGGTCTTAGCTGCTCCACAGCACGTGGGATCTTCCTGCACCAGGGCTTGAACCCCTGTCCCCTGCATTGGCAGGCGGATTCTTAACCACTGCGCCACCAGGGAAGTCCGATATAGTTACTCTTTATGGGAAATTATTCTTTTAAAGCAGAGGGAGGAGAGAATGTATAGGTTTTTGTGGCCATGTGATAGTTTGTGATACATGAATGTAGATGTAACTTTTATCTCTGTAGTATCACAGAATACTAGGATATACAATGAAGTCTACGTAATTTGAAAAAAATTCTGGAGTAAAACTTGCTTCTACTATAGTTTTTGTAGGTGAAAAGGAACGAACTTTTCTTCCAGAGACTACAGAGCAGATTTTTGTTTTCACATTTGAGTGCCTCCAAATACTAGTATTTGTTACACATTGCTTTTTCTGGAAGGAAACTTCAGGATATGGCACCTGTGAGGTAAGATCTTAATGTCTCAAGGCTGAGCCACTGCTGTGCCACGTTTCATTACTCAGTTTTGTTCTTTGGAAACGTAATGCTTTTCTCTTTGTTTTTTCTTTTTCTTCTCCGTAGTCAGAAAATGGGTAAGAAGAGTCGAGTAAAAACGCAGAAATCAGGCACTGGTGCTACAGCAAGCGTGTCCCCGAAGGAAACCTTGAACCTAACTAGTGAGCTGTTGCAGAGTAAGTCTCGGCTTGGCCTTCCCGCCTCTGTGTGGGACACGTGTGTCTCTCTCCTCACACCCCTGCACCGCGTGGGGGTCCCTGGTCTGGGGAGCAAGAGGTGAAACAGGCTTCTGTTCAGATCCCAGCTTGTTTAGCCATGGGGCCTGGCACGTTACAGATCTTCCCCAACCTGCAGCTTCCCCGCCTGTAAAAATGGAGGTACAGTACCAACAGGTACCAACAGGTAACTTTTACCTAACAGGTACGGTACCAACTGTAACTATGGTTAAGGAGGCTTGGACGACAGAACGCATGAATGTAGAGCTGCTATAGCATAACCACCGCCCACCCGCACCGGTGGGCCAGGCCAAACGCCACTGCTTTTTAACAGTGCGGCCTCGGACCAGTTCCTTAACCCAGCTGAGTCGCAGTGTTTGCGTCAGTAAATAGAGTGTCTTGAGCCCCACGTGAGCTATGGCACGTGAAGGTTGAAGGTCATTGGGCCGTGAAGCCAGAGGTGAGCGCGGCGTGCCGCTCAGAGAGCAAACCGTAGGAACTGGGTTCCCTCCCCTTTGCTTTCAGTGATTCGTATTAGTTTTCCAATTTCACATGTGGAGGTTATCCGTTCTTGGTTCTAGGAAATTAAGTATCTGTTAAGTGCCGGTACTTGCTTTAGCAAGTTAGTGTAAACTGGTAACTTCTTTTTTTAAATTGTGAATTTAAGTTAGTGCTCTGTATGTTTCAGATTTAGCCGTGGTCACTCGATTAACTACGTTTGTCTCATTTTCTTGGCCCCTTATGTTTAGATTATGTGACAGGCTAACCCCCAAATAAAAATGTAGCTTTCTGTCCCTGACAGAGGCAGGCAGCAGCCAAGTCAGGGTCAGGTCCCCCGCCCCGAGTGCTCCCATCCTCCCCTGTGGGGTGCCCCCTAGAAGGTCAGTGTGGGCTCCCACAGAGCACGGCTGTGCCTGCCCCTCCCCACCTGTCTCTCCTGCTAGACTACAGGCGGCCTCAGGACAGGCTCCTGTATTCTGGGGCCTCAGTCAGTGTTTGTTGATGGAAGAGTGAAGTAAGACTGGTTAACCTAAGTTATGAGTCAATGCATAACTAGTTATTGTTAATTATTATTAATTTTTTAATTAATTTTTATTGGAGTAGAGTTGCTTTACAATGTTGTGTTAGCTTCTACTGTACAGCAAAATGAATCAGCTGTACGTATACATATATCCCCTCTTTTTGGATTTCCTTCCCATTTAGGTCACCACAGAGCACTGAGTAGAGTTCCCTGTGCTCTACAGTAGGTTCTCATTAGTGGTTTATTTTATACATAGTATCAATGGTGGATATGTGTCAATCCCCATCTCCCAGTTCCTACCCCCCCAACCCCTGTTGATTATTTACCACATCTAGTCTTCTCTTTGGGGAACAAAGGGGGCCAGGAGGTTTATCAGGAATGTGGGTCGGGGTCTCTCTCTTTAAACTGATACTACTGTTTTAAAAGGTAAGGGCCGCTGACAGGCCGGGTGCCCGGGGTGCAGCCTTCCACTGCCATGGCTCTGGTCTTGGCGGTAGGTCTTTCGGTTTTGGCCCGACAGAATCTTAGCTTCTTTTTTAGCGGCAACTGTGCCATCTCTTTTTGTAACTCCCCCAGAGTGCTTATTATAGAGCCTTACACATGGATGTGAAATGTTTGTTGACTAATTGTCCTTATGTCGAATTTAACTGGTTCCCTTAGGGAGCCATTGTTAGGGAGTTTAACTAGAAAAAAATGTTGACTCTTAATATACCTTCTTTTCACCATCCACAAGAGTTTTCAGGGAAATGTTTTGCATTTTAGCTTAGCTTTTTAGATTTTCCTGTTACGAGTATTCTGAGGAAAATTGATCAGAGCAGCAAGAATGAGGTAGATGCAAGTTAGGTGCTCACACTTGTGTCCTGTGGTCACAGTGTAATATGTGGCCTGGGTGGTTTCAGAGGGTTTACGTGCTTTAAAAAGTATACCTGGTTTATGGGCTTCCCTGGTGGCACAGTGGTGAAGAATCCGCCTGCCGATGCAGGGGACACGGGTTCGAGACCTGGTCCGGGAAGATCCCACATGCCGCGGAGCAACTAAGCCCGTGAGCCACAACTACTGAGCCTGTGTGCTGCAACTGCTGAAGCCTGTGTGCCTAGAGCCCGTGTTCCGCAACAAGAGAAGCCACCGCAATGAGAAGCCCGCGCACCACAACGAAGAGTAGCCCCCGCTCGCCACGACTAGAGAAAGCCCACACGCAGCAACGAAGACCCAATGCAGCCAAAAAATAAATATAAATTAATTAATTAACTAATTTTTAAAAAAGTATACCTGGTTTATACTTTTCACCTCTGTCATCACGGCTATAGTATCTTTGTCCTTTAAAAATAAACCAACAGCAACAACAAAACTCAGATCCTCTTTCTTCTGAAGACTAACAGGTGAAGCTGAAAGAAATGTTTGCGTGCCATGGTTTTTGTGTTACAGAATGCAGTAGTCCTACCCCTGGCCCAGGAAAAGAATGGGAAGAGTATGTGCAGATCCGGTCTCTAGTTGAGAAAATACGAAAAAAACAGAAAGGTAAATTTCCTCAAATGATCATCACATTTTAATAATATCCTGTGGAAACCTGGCATAAGCAGAGAGGCTTTGAGAATGAAGGTCTCGGCATCAACCCTCAGGCCTCCGTGCCTGTCTGGCTGGTGGTTGTAGAAGGGCTCCTAGATATTAGGAGGGAAACTGCATTGGGAAACGCATCAGGATTTTCCCCATTTCTGAGGTGCCGTTGCTGCTTTGGAAGGGGTAAAAATGTTGAGCTTCAGCGGGGCCAGTTTTTCTATCTGGGGACTAAGATGGTATAACTTTCATTTATTTTTATTTTATGAAATACATATTTAAATTTGTTTTTGCATCCTGTGTTTCCTTTAGGGTTTGAGGTCAGTACATGGTGTTGTGTGGTCAACACACAAATATATACGGATTGGTTAATGTCTTGTCAAGATGTACGATGAACTCAGATATGTCTTGATTTAATAAGAGATGTAGTTATATTTCTCAAGCTGTGTTTTTCCAGGGTGTATTCAGTAGGCATCTTAATGATTCTCAGGCTGGCAGTGGGGCCAAGTGTCAATTCAGAAAATCGTATTCAATATACCTATTGTTTTTGTGCTGTAAAGCACAAAAAGTAGATTTGTATGCAGGCCACACGGAAGGTAGAAGGAGAAAACATAATAAGGAGCCTGCGTTTAGAAGGATGAGAGAACTTCTTTGACTCCCCTTTTATTTATTGCCATGAAAGTTAGTGGGAAGACGGTTTGTTTTGTATTTGCTGTCTTAGGGAGTCTTAGGGAGTAGTTTTACCGCTCTCCCATGCACATCTGCAAACATGCAGTCTTTAGGTTAGATAGTCTCAAACCCTCAGTGGGGACGGGTTCTTTTATAATGTGTTAATTTGCATTAAATGGTAAACTGTGCTAATCCTGGCTCACCAAATTGGTTGCTGAAAAGTTTTTTTATATCCTGAGTTTCTCTGCTGAGTAGAGACCATTTACTATAACTGGCACTGAAGTTAGAGCATTCACTAGTTCTCAATAAGGGAAGAGTAAATTCTGTTTTAGAGTGTCCCTAACAAAATCAGTTTTCTCCATTTAGCAGGTACCTTTGCAGACCTAGCCTGGCACGGCCCCAGGCCAGGCAGTCCCGCTTCACAGATCCAGTTAACCATGAATTGTATCTTGGGGACATGGCCACAGGCCCTGGGCTGGGTTCTGTGCCCAGCACCTCATGTGGTCGAAGTTCCTGTTCCTCTCTCTTTATTCCTCAAAAAAATAATGATTTTTCCTATGCATGGATTTTCATCCTTTTTGATACTTCAAACGTGCTGAAAAGTGCCGAAAATAACACCTAAGCAGCTACTATCTCAATTGGATACATGCCAGAGTCTTGTCGGTTCAAGTTCTTCTTTCCTTCCTTCTCACCTACTGGTCCGATCTCTTCCCCTCCTTCCGTGCTTTGATTGGTTCTTATATTTGTTTTTAAGAAATTAGGCGTTTCAGGCACAGCTGAAGCCCCACACTTCCATCCCACTCCCTCCCCTCCCCTCCCCTCCCCTCCCCCTCGGGGGGGGGGTTGTCTTTACAGTGAATGTGTTTCTGCTTCACGTATAACCCCATACAAATAGATGGTAGTAATTGGTATTTTAACAATTTACGTAAATGGTATCATACTACTGGACTTTCAGAAAAACAGTGTTAAGTTTTGTGTTTCACTTACATGATACATACAGGTCCTGCTCATTTAAGTTGCTGGACGAAATTCAGAGCTCTCCAGTTTTGTGCTCTTAGAATCAGGGTCTAGGGCTCCTCCTTACACACATCTCCTTGTGCATGTATGTGAGCTACTGATTTTTGTTTTCATGGGAGTTTTGTTAAAGAAAGTGTGCACATGAGAGATGGCAGGTTGCTCTAGAAACCTGCAGCGGTCATGAAGGCTTTCCCCATCCCTGTTATTTCACCTAATAGCACCTGACCGCCAATATTCACATCACCTGGGACCAGCAGCTACTGCTCTGTAACCAGCAGGGCGTTCAGGATTTTAACTCACCTTTCCTGTCACTAGTTAAGGTATGTACTGTGACATCTGGTGGTCAGTTTTGATTTTTTTTTTTCAAGATCGGAGTCTTATTACTATTTCTAGGTAGGTTAGTTCCAGTGGTCTGTTTTTTATTTTCTGAGAGCAGCATGACTGATATATGTTCTAAAAGTAGCTCTTGTTTTCTAAAACATGGATTGATATAGGTCTGTCTGTTACTTTTGATGGAAAAAGAGAAGATTACTTTCCTGATCTAATGAAATGGGCCTCTGAAAATGGAGCCTCTGTTGAGGGTTTTGAAATGGTGAACTTCAAAGAAGAGGGCTTCGGTCTGAGAGCAACAAGAGATATCAAGGTGAGTTTGTAGGTGAGCTGCTGGTCCGGGAGCGGCTCTGAGAGCGTCTGGGTGGTGTGGCGTTGAGGGCCCAGGACCTGGAGACAGGCGTCTCGGGCTTGTCCTGAGCACACCGTGGGCGTGTAGGCAGCGTGCAGCCCTCGCTCCCGCTCCCTGACCCGCAGTCTCCCAGCTGGCCTTGTGGTCCTGAGGAGCCGCAGCCCAGGGCTCTAGACAGCCCCTCCCAGGTCGTCCTCCTTGGAACTGTGCTGTTAACCAGTGAGTGGGGCAAGTCGGGTCACATCTCTGAACCTCTGTTAGGAGACCAGAGAACATGCCTCGCGGGCTTTTGAGATTTGAGTGAAGGGGAGGATGTGGGCTTGGGCGGTTGGGAGGGAGAGCACACAGGGCCCTGTGATGGATTGGATGTGGGGGGGGGTGTGGAGGATGGGCAGTGTCGAGGATGCGGACCGGTTTCCTGGAGTGGGTAACTGAGTGGCTGGCAGTGCCACTTACGGAGACAGCAGCAGCAGAGGGGAGGGGAAAGAAGAAGAGAAATATCCATGCGCTAAGGGACAAATGCTCTTCTCCACGCTCGGTCCTTCCTTCCAGATGAAGGGAGCAGCAGCCCCCGGCGGGGCTCTCAGCCTCTCCCTGGCCCTCGCTCATGCCGCTCCTAGAGAGGAGGTGTAACGATCTGATGGTTTTGGAAGAAGGATCTGGGCTTGGCCTTTTTCTCCGTGGGAGCTGGTTGCCATATGTGTTCTCTCCCCTGCTCTCTCCACCCTGGGAGTTTTACAGGGCGGGCCACACGTGGGGAGGCCTGTCGGGGCTCCAGTCCTGCCTGTAACTAGGTGGGGAGTCTGTCTAATTCTGGGATTCCGTAGGTGATATTTTGTGTCACCATCTGTTGTATTCTTGTGTCTCTCTCAGTTGGTTCAGAACTTGGGTGGAGGAAATGGATGTTATTTATTTGGGTCCCTTCAAACTTCCAGCAACATCTCTGGTCAAGTCATAGTTTACTTTTCAGTGATACCTTGATAAGCCATGCACTGGTTTATTAGATACCTGTTAAATATCTAGTGTGTGAATAGTACCTTGCTTGTTATTATACCATGCTTCCAAAAACACCAGCGTCTCTTCCTTCATGAGGCTTATAATATATAGTAAGGGACAAGACACACATAAAAATAAATAGTAGACCTTGGTAAAAGGCAAGAGTAAACCAGCTGTCACACATTTTTCTCATCTCTGATGAGAAGCATCATTAGTATGGATGCCGCCCAGAATATCTTAGTGGTGGTCCGTCTTCACTATGTGCATGTTTTTTTAAGCTTTATTGAGGCATAATTGATATACAAAATCACACATATTTAACATATATGTTTTGATGAGCTGGGACATATGCATATACCCGTGACACCATCACCACACTCAAGGTACTACGTTGATGTGCATGCTTCAGGCAGTATAGACACACGTACAGGACTTCCTGAAAAGAAGCATCTCATGTTGCCAAAGTAGTGAGATAATGCCTTGGGAAAAAATTAGTAACCAAAATATGTCTTACGGGCTTGTGCTTTCGCTGGTATCTGTGTGCTTTAAGGTCAAGCATGTGGAGGAAGGAATGTTACTCTAGCTTCAGAAACTCAATAGCAATTCACACTGGCAGGTTAGGGTTTTTGTTGGAGGTAGAATTTTTTTTTGTTTTGTTTTTAGAACTTAAGTACAGCAAAGAATAAGTAAACACCCTTGTGCTGTATTCCCAAATTGTTATATTTGCTTCGAATTATAGTTGGAAGTCGCTTTTTTGATTTTTTTTTTCCCAGTGTATATAGTTTTTCTTTGGAAACAGCATTCGAAACGATGCTTCTACTCATTTAACTGTAACATAAATGTTTACATTTAAGGGTGTATTTGATAATTAGAAATGAAATGCTTATAGGCAACCTTAAGTTGTATTTCATTGTGATTGGATTTCTGACCATAGATGTAGCTGGATTGACGATTGTAACATGTCTTGGTGATTCTACTATTATTTTTTTCCTCCTAGGCAGAAGAATTATTTTTATGGGTTCCACGAAAATTACTAATGACTGTTGAATCTGCTAAAAATTCAGTGCTGGGTGAGAATAATTTCTGTTTGTTCAAAGCAGAGCAAAAATGATAAAAATATATAAAATTTCATTTTGTGGCGCTAGGGACCGTATTTGGTCGTTTTCTCGACTAGTGAAACATTTCCCAAAATCCACATGAAGTGTTTTCCACACTTGTGATCTGACGTAGTAGAAGAATGTCAAAAGAAGAGGGCACCTTACCTTAAATGTTACATGACTATCAAGATATTCCTATAACTGTAATATATGTTTTGAATGAGCACTTTTTAAAGCAGTGTGTGGAACTGATGCTGTTACCTTCTGGGTTAATTCAGGGCCCTTGTATTCTCAAGACCGAATTCTTCAAGCCATGGGAAACATCACACTAGCCTTTCATCTGCTGTGTGAGCGAGCCGACCCTAACTCTTTCTGGCAACCCTACATTCAGACCCTCCCCAGCGAATACGACACCCCTCTCTACTTCGAAGAGGATGAGGTTCGCTACCTTCAGTCCACACAGGCCATACATGACGTCTTCAGCCAGTATAAGAACACAGCGCGGCAGTACGCCTACTTCTATAAGGTCATCCAGGTGAGCGGCTGGGAGCTGTTTAGAGGATGTGTCACAGGGTGGGGAAGGAGGGAAATTGATTGCTTAAATGTTCCACCTAAACATTTTGCTTTTTAAGGTAAAAGGCATCGAGTGCATTGTTTCTGTTTTTACAGAAATGTCACTGAAATGTGATTGGAATACATCTGACTTCCTCAGTGCCCAGTGTTAAAACAAGCAGCGGTTGCTCCTAAGTTATGAAAGTCACTCCATTTTTCTGAAAACGAAAGACAACCATGGACTTTTAGAAGCTCTACAATCTATCTAGTACAAAAAGATATGCCCCATGTCTAAATTTTCCAAGAAAATGAAAGTCCACTTGTGGGTTCTTCATACGTATATTAGTAGTAAAATATTGACAATTGATTTCTTTATGTTTTGCAAAGTGTACTGTGTATTAATTTTAATTAGTTCTAAGTAGAAGTGTCACATGGAAATCTCTATAAGGTCATGAACATTTGGATTACACCTGATTGCTCCTTGCTGTGTTTTGGCAGTTCAGCCAGCGTTCTTTTTCCTTTCCATTTGAACAGCATTCAGACGGCTGAGGGCCAGTGTCAGGGTTCCCTTGGGAGCTAAGAAAGGGCGAGTGTCTCTGCCTCCTGACTGGCCCCTTTCTCATATGCCCACGAATCAGCTCCTGGACTGCTGTACCTAATAGGTGGCAAGTGGGAAAGTGAGCTGCTCCCTTTCCCTTTTCTTTGGGTAATTCGATAACCTGGATTAGGCTTGATTTGGTTGTTCCTTAGCTGGTCTGTCTCTGCTATGTTTTCATTGCTACAGGAAATAATGTTTTTGTGTTCATCATTTAACCTTACAGCATGCTTACTGCACAAGAATGTTACACTCAAAATTATATCCTCCCCTGTATCAAATACTTCAAATACATAAAAAACTATGACTCTTGTCTTCAAGTAGAAATCGCTGTTTTTCTAAACTTTAAACTTCAGGAAGCCTTTAAGAATTATCATATAATATGTATATAGCATTTGTTTTGAGTGTGCTTGGTTTGAAAAATATTGATGGAGCCAGACCAAAACTCTGATTATTCGGTTAGTTTGCACTTACAATCCTGCAGTCTAAAGTGTGACGTGGCTCTTCGTGACCTGAAAGGGTTGTGCTTTTATTCCTAGTTCTTAATTGTGTTTCTTCAATGACTAATAAAAGCGAAGCTGACCCTAGCAGGTCTAAGCCTTTGTCATTTCCTATTGTTAGGCAACAAACCGGAAACCAGCTCTTTTCACGAATGTGTTTCTCAAATCGGGGCTGTGAGATGGTGAAGGCTGGCGGCCTACCCCGAGAGGAACTGCCTCTGTGGTCAGGTCGAGGGTTCTGGAACGATGCCAAGTCTCCTGACAGCTGGCTTGGCGTGATCTTTGGATTTTCATTACACTCACCGGTCTGTTTATTTCAGTATTAACAAAGTAGTGCAGTCTTGCTTCAAGGTTCAATGAGATTTGAAATGACCGTGAGTCACTAAAATACTCTGTTCATTTTGATGGAACCACCTCATGCCAGGTCTCTTAATAACCCTCTGAAATAAACCCCTTTAGATGATGTTTAGGTGACCGAATTATACCACAGTCTGTGTAGTAAATAGTATTATTGTGAACATCTCAGGAACTAGAGAACATTCTAAAAATAAACTTTAATTCAGAAGTTTTTCTGAGAGTAATAAAATTCTCACATGACTAACAAGAACAATTTGGATAACTTATAATGAATCCAAATATCCTTTTTAAAAAAACAACCACAGTCTTAAAGCATTAATGAATCTATTCATTATTCCTTTTTAGTATTCCTTTATTTATTTATTCTTCCTTTTTATTGAAAACTTGAATTAATAAATGTGAAACAAGGTATATCCAAATGTGGAATTATCAGACAATCAAGTGTTGGCTTTTTTGCATAATTAAGCCAATCTTGAGTATTTGAAAATAATGGTCGTGATTTTAAAAATGGGTGAAGGGGGTCAAAAGGTAAAAAGAAAAAAAAATATATGCAGAATCATAAATTTTAAAAATGATTTAAAGATGCAGTCAAACTACTTTTCTTGACTGTCAAAAGCATCAAACCGAAGAGAAAGCAAGGTGTGTCTGTGACCACGTAATAGCTTCTTCTGTTTTACATCAGTGCATCTCAGCTGGGCGGTTGAGAGGGTGTGTGCCCTTGAGAGAGTATTTGGTAGCAGTTGGAGACAGTTTTGATTGTTAGGTTTGGGGAGGGGGGGAATGCCACTGGCATCCAGGCTGGGGTTGCTGCTGAACTCCTCATGATGTGCAGGGCAGCCCCCAAACAAGGAATTGTCCAGCCCAAAATGTCAATAGTGCTAAGGCTGAGAAACCCTGCTTTGTATTTACATATAGAGGACAGAGCACCTCAAATACCTATGTGATTCCAGAAATCACCATCAATCCCTTCTAGTGATTGGATGCCTGGGGCCTGACTGACATTGGTTGCCGGTCACTGCCCCCATGTCAGAAAGTCTTCATGGGCCAGTTCCAGATCCCCCCGGCTTTAGCTGCTGCTGTAGCTAGGAGAATATATATATATATATATATTTTTTTTTTTTAGGAGAATATATTTTAAAGTGCTTTTCTGCTGGCTGTCATTTAACAAACATCACTTCTTTTTAAAAACTTACAAATATAAGACTAGGTTTGGAGATGTTTGACTTGTTAAGGATATAAGTACAGGGGAACAGAGATTGAAAAAATCTAAGTGTAAAATTCAGATTACTCTTTACAAACACAGACTTGGACCAAGGAGTCGAGTCGAGATCCTTGAAATTGCGTTTTGAAAATGAACTTTATGTGGTGGGCTATCATCAGTTCTCCACATAAGCTGGTGAGAGTTCAGTCAGGAAGGGGGCATTTAACTGATGGGAGGGGAAGGACCATGTGCCCCGAACGGGGCAGCCCTGACTGAGGGTGGTTTCAGGAAGGGTCGAAGCAGCAGTGGGATAATCTGCCCAAGAGAGAGAGGCCGCACAGAAGGAGCCTGAGCTTTGTAGTCAAACAAGCCTGAGTTGAAATCCTAATAAATATATTTATTATTAAATTAAATATAATTTGGCATTTGTTGCTTTACCCTACCCCTCTGTGTTTGTCTCATGATCTGTTAGGTAGAAGTAGAAGACCCATTTTTCAGTGTAACTGTTGTCAGCCCAAGTTGGGCTGTTCATCAAAGCCCCCAGCACAGTGCCGGGCTGCAATGCCTGTGGCATGAGGAAACACCATGGAGGTCGCGGTTGAAGCCACCCCAGCCAGGGCGGCATGGTAGTGGAGAGGGTGGGCTCTGGAGCTGGCCTGCCAGGGTTCAAATCCCCACAGCATCATTTTTGCCAGGTCTCTGTGCTTCTCTTTCCTTTTCTGCAAAATGAGATAATACAGCACCTGTCTCCCAGGGTTGCTGAGTGGACGACATGAGTTGATCTACGTGAGGCCCTCAGTACAGCGGTACTTGTCATAGAAATGCTCCATTTCTGTTACTGTTTTGTGTTTTGATCCTTCAGGCCATACCGTTTGGTTGTTTTGTGTTTTATTGTTTTAAGTTGCATCTCCCCTGTCCCTGCAGTACCTTATGGTAGTATTTCTTAACTTTCCTACTAAAAACTCCTATTGGCCACGGATAATGAAGGGTATTCCTGCAAGACTAGGGCCTAGACCCAAGTGACTCTTCACAAACTCATATTGCTTCGATCTCTCATGCTTTTGTTGTTACTATCATTGGTTTTTTATCTCATGTTTTTAAATATTAAGAATTCGTGCGATTGTTTATGTTTGCTGTGGTTTAACAATCACGTGGAATGACTTACTATCAGGTCAGCCTGGCGCTGTAGGAAAACAGCCCAATTTCTCCCATGACCCCACCTGCCTGTGCATCCCTGGAACCCACATTCCAGCGGGAGAAGCATGGCTTCATGCGAAGTAAATGCCATGAGCCCCACGGTGTGGTCAGTCTAAGGGTGGTTCTTTTTCAGTAAAAGAAAATGTGACAGTCACTTAACGTTGGTAAAAATAAGCAGCAGAAGAGATGATTGCAAATTGAAAATACATCAGAATGAGCTTTGGCAGAAAATTTCTTAATCGATGATTTGATTTCTGTGCCTGTTGGAATAGGAACGCGAGGCAGCCCAGAATGAGACGTACTGCTGAGACAACCAGGGGGTCCAGGCTGTGGAGGAGAAGGTTTTTGCGTAAGAATTCACGACAAAGAAAAACAGATTTAAGCACGAGTTATCTTTTTAAAAATCATATTTTGAGTCTAGCTGTTCTTCTAGTTTCAGGATGTTCCCAGCCCCAGTGCTTATAGAAGTCATCAATAACAATTGAGAGTAAACATGAGTGTTAACACGGTACTGCTGTTATTTTATGTGTCATGTTTTCTCACTTCAGTACCAAACCATACATCTTATGCTTTTCCAGGCTTGGATGTTGGGCTTTTTCTCCTTTTTAGTAGACAGATCACTTCAGCAATGCATTATCGCTCAGGGGAGAGTGAGTAGGATTACAGCAGTTCATGTTTAACATTTTCAGTACAGCGACGTGCCCTCAGTTTGATTTTTTTTTTTTTTTTTTTTTTTTTTTGGCATTGTAGCTCTTAACCTTTTTCAGGGTCTTGGGAACCCTCTTCCCAGAGACATGTGTATGTGTGCTATAATCACAAACCTTGGCATACCATCTGGGGGCTCAAATTCCAGAACCTGATTTGCAGTTTTTTGTTATGACTTCCAATTTAAAGTCATTTTTCTGGGGATGCAGACCAAACTCTGGTCTGAGCCGAAACTCATTCTTTTTCTCCTGAGCTGGCCGCTGGCCTGAAGGTCTGCCAGTCCCGGCCCGGCCACTGTCTCCTGGGGGCACCAGCAGTGTGACGCAAGCACGGCTGGTCCCTGTGTGGTGGCGATCCCAAGTCCCTGGGAGAGGAGCACAGAGACGTGTTCATAGTCATCTTGCTTCAGCCTTTAGGATGTTTGTTCTAAAAGAAAACTGGCACTAATACTGACTTCTAGGAATTATAAATGCCTTTAGGTAAATTTCTCTGCATTGCATTCTTAATGTTTAGAGAAACCTCTCTCTCTCTCTCTCTCTCTGCTTGTTGTTGCCTAAGAACTAGGAAAATAATTTCCTCCCAGCGTATTTTCTTGGTCAAAGGCTTTTGAGTGCGGCCGCTTGGTAGTTCAGGTTACTTTCTGTCTTTAGTTTGCTTCACAGAGTTGGTTTAAAAGTCTTTCCAGGCCTCTGCTCGTCCTTATCTGTGCAGTAGCGCTTGGGCTTCACGGTTCTTTAAGGTTTTTACATTGTAACTGCATTGTATTCTTCTTGAGATGTGCAGTATACAGGGTGTCCTTTAGGTATCTAACAGATGATAGTATGTAACCAGAAGCTTCAAACTCAGGGAATTTTTTGTGCTTACCTGCAGTTAAGATCTCACACCTGCTGGTGAAACATTCTACTGCAGCTTCATGGTTGAGAAATGTCAACCCCCAAATTCAGGAAGCTGAATTTAGAAATTGTGGCTCAGCCAAATGCTGGAAAAGGCTTGTGGGGATTGAGAAGCTGAGTGGTGGTAGAATTTCTTCCTGTCAGTTTGTGAAGGGGGGCGCCAGGGAAGAAGAGAGGATTAATAGTAGAGGCAGAACTTGGCCTTTAAAACTGCTGCAGAGCTTTAACCTATAAAAGTACACCTGACAGACCAGGACATTCCAAAGTTCCGCTCCAAGGTGGGACTTTTGCATGGAAATATATGACTAGTTTTGTGATAGAAATCAGTGGGGAAAAAAGTAGGATTTGGCTTAAACCCAACTTTGAAGTGGTGAAGAAGAAACGAACAGATCCTGTGAATGAGCTGTTTGTCTAGTTGATAATCCCATGTAGTGGGCTGGGCACTGCGATGTGGAGTTAAGAGCTCCCAAGGTTAAGAGCTCTCTTGGGATGCTCACATTTTCCTGTGCTGTTGAGCTTGAATGTGATGCTCTTTTAAGTAAATTCAAGTGTACGGGGTTTAACAGCATAGAGGCATATCTATAAAATTACTATTTTCCCATTGATCTCATTGTTTAAGTGATTTATCGCACCTTACTTGGGTCTCCTCTTTCTATGCTGATCGAATCTGAGAGGTGCAGGGGAAGGGCTGATGGAGAGACTCCTGTGTGTGTTAAGTGCTGTGAATTTTATTTCAAGGCTTCCGCCTTTCCTGCCTAATGCTGCAGGACAGGGGGAGGCTGTGTTAAGTTGGCCGTCCTCCCGGACCGGCAGCTTCTCCCACCTGGCCAGGCCCGTGGTGGCAGGAGACCCGCGCTGCCAGACTCACAGCTTGCTGCAAACAGGGCCTGCCCAGAGGCCAAGGAAGGTGCCACTTCTGGTTCTCGGCATCCCGTGGCAGTTGTGGCTGAACGTCAGTTGCTGTCCCATTTCTCGCTGTTCTCCTTGTCCCTGACGGAGCCACAGGAGACGAGCACAGACGTGAATTTTTGCTGGAGATAGGTTTACCTCTGTTTTCCTGAAGCTCATAGAGAAGATCTGATCATGCATGTACATAGAGAAATCTGATCATGCATGAGGCCTGCAGGAATGAACATCAGATTTGAGTAAAGCCCCTGAGCCTCAGCATACTTTAAAGATCCAGCGCCTTGACACGTGCAGGCGATGTACGTGGGCATCAAATGCTGTCCTAGACACGTGTGGGTGCGCGTACTCGAGAGCCCCGCAAGGAAGGGTGTGCACTTGCGTTCATGGAACTTGACTTCCGCTGGTAGCTGAGGTGGTGGCGGGCACCCCCGGTTTACGTGCAGGTTTCCTCCACGTCATCCCTGAGGCCATGGGGAGCTTGGGGGGCTCTCCGTAGCCGGCTTCTCCCTCCGTTGGCCCTTCCCCTCTGCCTAGAAACCTGTGTAAGGGTCTTCCTTCCAGATAAACCAACCCACCTTCTCCTCCTGACCTTGGATTCGCTCCCCTTTCTTTTTGTTTTTAGCCCATTGTATCCTCCTGATTGTTCATCCAGCTACTGTTTATTGAGGATCTCAAGCGTGAGGCACCACACCTGGGGACCGGGACTAATGTCCCTGGGGGTACAAAGAGGTGTTTTTGAACTTTTTATTTTGAAATAATTTTTTCGACTTAGGAAAAAGTTGTAAACATAGTACAGAGTTGAAAGCCTGGCCGTGATCACCACCTCCTGGATACCCTGCTCCTGCCCTCATTCCCACGTAAGTTCCCTCCCAGAGGCACGTGTGTTCCGTATGTGACGCTCTCGTTCTCAGCCAAATTCTTGACAATGTCGCAACTCCTGACACAGGGTGGGGGGTATGGGATACCGAGGAGGTGAGTCAGAGGCGATGGTGGGGATGAGAGAAGGCGCTTCAGTGGCTGGGGGTATCAAGGTAAACGTGGCTTCTGTGGTGAGGGCACTTTTTGGAGACGCAGGATGTGATGGGGAGAGAATGATGCCCTCTGATTCCAAGCTGTGCCTGGAGTCCGAGGGGCCTCTTCCCATCCTGTGAGTCGTGTTCTGTGCCGGGTGCCCTGGAGCACTGGCCAGACCGGGAGGTGGGAGTGGCTCCTGAGCTTGTTGTATGGACCCGTGGTCACTAACAGAAGATGCTTCGTGGGGACAGAGCTGCCCCATCGGGGTGACCCTCCCTGGGCTCTCTCCTCAGGGCTTTAGTCCTGACAGTCACCCTGTGAGGGAGGCAGTGTCCACCCTCCCTTTGCAAAGGAGCAGTGCGAGATGTGGGGTTCCCAGGCCCGGGTCAGAGCAGGCCGGCCGGACCCCAGCCCTCCCAAACCGGGGTCGGCGGCTCACAGTCTTTCTCCACGGCTCTTTCTGGTCTTACTTTTGGGACAACGAAGTGGTCTAGTTTTTTTTTTTTAAATAAATTTATTTATTTTTATTTATTTTATTTTTGGCTGCGTTGGGTCTTCGTTGCGGTGCGCGGCCTTCTCATTGTGGCGGCTCCTCTTGTTGCGGAGCACGGGCTCTAGGCACATGGGCTCCAGTAGTTGTGGCGCACGGGCTCAGTAGTTGTGGCTTGCGGGCTCTAGAGCACAGGCTCAGTCGTTGTGGCACACAGACTTAGTTGCTCCGTGGCACGTGGGATCTTCCCGGACCAGGGTTCGAACCTGTGTCCCCTGAATTGACAGGCAGATTCCTAACCACTGTGCCACCAGGGAAGCCCAGAAGTGGTCTAGTTTTAAGGGCAGAGCAGTCTTGTTGAAAATCCCTCTTGGGCTCTTATTTTGCAGAAAGCTGTGCCGTCCCCTGGGCCTGCACAGGGCACCTGCTGGGGTTCCTTCCAGCTCCTGGAGGGACCCCCGTCCAGCCTCAGTCTCACTCTATGCAGAGGTGGGAGAGGGTCACACGCAGAGGAAGCCTCACCTGCAGAGGAAGCCGTAGGCTGCTGGCTTTCCCCCACGCTGGGATGAAGCTGGTGGTCCTCTCTCTCTCTCTCTCTCTCTCTCTTTCTTTCTTTTTTTGTATCCTTACCAACTTGACTTTTAATGTTATAAAAAAGTGGAAACACTGGAACTTAGGAAAATCAGTCCAGGCTTGCATGTTCTCTGGAGAGTTTCCAGCGACTTTGTGATCTTTGTAGAGCCTCTGGCTGTCTTGCGGAGATGCACTGACCTGTGTCCTTGCTTTTTCCCGATAGCTGACCTTGAGCATTACTAATTTGTGTTAAATGTGTATGAGTGTTGTCCTTATCATGTCCTTATTTAAGGTTTCTGACTTTGTAGATTATTCATTCTAAACGTGTATCTAATTTTCACCATTTTTATAAATCCAGGCTGCAGATATGACATTTAAAAACATCTAATTTGTGTTTTTAACTGTTTGCTTGTTTTGTATAATGTTATAGCAATTCAAATAGATATAGACTTCACCTGCTGGGAATCTAGTGTTCTTTGTTTTTTCCAGTTTTTGTTTCAGCAGCCTTTGAGGGACTCAAGAAACGAAATGCTCTTTCTCTGTATTCCTGGTTCTAAATGGGGGAAGCCATACCTGCGTCCAGTCGGTGGTGCATATTCCTTCTTGGCAGTTATTAAGGAAGGTCACCGTTTTGTGGTGTCTGTACAAGCGGGGAGGCTGGGCGGCCCCACGCTCTGTGTCCTCCTGTAGAAGTTTTCCAGGTAAGATTCCCAGATCTCCAGGCTGCCGTGGTTGCTAGGGCACTCCTGTCTCCTGCCCTTGGCTGGCCCGCTGGCTCTTCTGTCTGGCAGTCCTCCTGTGAACGACAGCCTTCCTCCCCTTACTCGGCTTGTCACCTGGGCCCCTTGAGAAAAACTTCCAACTTTGCTGATCAGAGTTGGGAATGGAAGTCCAACAAAGCCATTACAAGGGTAATCATTCATGGCAATGCCGGCTGTGTGTCCAACACTGTGAGAGCTTTCTTGCCTTTTATTCCAGGAACTACTGCCTTCCCATGAGAATCTGGGACAGAATTAACCAAATTAGATTCAGCGGAAACCTCCAGTCCTAGGGCCCAAGTCTTTGGGGCATCACCCCGTTTTACAGGTGAGGAGATGGGCCGAGTGGCGAGTCAGGATTGAAGCCCAGATCCTCCCGACCCTAGAGGCTGTTTTTCCCACTTCCCTCGTCTCCACAGACCCATCCTCTTTACAATTCCTTCTCTCCCTTTCTAGCCCCCGCTTTACCAGTCCTGGGTCTTTCCCACAAGTCTGATCAGTAGAACTTTTTTGAAAATACAAGTTTAAAAACAAAAGCTTCAAAATTGTTTTTTCTTGAAACCCGCTTTTTTTTTTTCCAGCCCCCTAAGGTCTGTATCTGGTGATTACATTCCCTGTTCTCTGGGATAGGAATTTTGGTTTTATTTTTGTTTTGTTTTGGTTTGAGTGCGTGTGATAAGACGAGAGCCTGCTTCTATTTTTTGAGACCTCTGACAAGCGCCCTTACGAGAACACTCTCCCGAGTGAGCAGACACATTGGCAACCACTCATGCTGGTTGACGTTGACATGCAAATTCTATTCCTTCCCTGCAGAGCTGTACTGCTTTCATAATTGCTTATGACCTAAGAAATTCTGGCTTAGGCTGCAACCATCCCATGGCCACCCTGCGTATCCTTCTCGCCTTCTCTCAGGGAGAAAAGCATTTACAGTAGAAGCATGAAAAGGAATTAGAGGCAGTAGAGGAACCTCCATAACATCAGGGATTATATTATTAATACATCCTTTTTACTCGAGTTGGGCCGGGACCTCTCGGCAGCTGGATGTGGAGGCACAGCTGGGACTGTCCACCCCCTCTGCATTTTAGTACCAAGCGGAAGAGTGGATTGAGCTCACCCTCCGGTGAGCTTGAGGGAACGTGTAGACCTGCATGGAGTAAGATGGTGAGGACGATCGCTTTAACAGAATCGGCAGGTTAGTGAGCGTTCACAGACAGGGAACAAAGGCGCCTGTGTTCTGTTGCCCTTATTCCATAAGGTGCTGTGGATTAGACACAACCGCAGTCCACTCCGCCTGACTTCCTTGGATTTGAGAGCCTGAACGTAGGTGGGGCTTTGCTGTTGGTATTCATCGGGCTGTGTGCTTCCTGCATTTGCATTGCATACTAACTCTACGTAGGATTGATGAGGGCAGGCGCTCTGATTTGAGTATTTAGTGCTTCATTCTAGCCCTGGTGGGTTAGATCAGGTGGACCATATCTTTTACCGTTATGGAAACTCATTTTAGCAGCGTGTTTCTGCTGGGCAGATTATCCAAAAAATTGCCCATTCAATATAATAATTTTTAAATAGTCTTGTTAATAGCAGCTTCTTCCGACTCTGCCTGGCCATCCATTCTGCACCCAGCTTGTCAGTTTTCGGAGGAGTCGGTGTCCTGTAGAAGAAAGAATAGTCCCTCCGAGTCTGAGCTTGTCACCCACTAGGTAAACCTGGTCAGGTTAAGTTGGAGTCTGAGTTCCCTCATCTGTAGAAAGGACACATGGGTGCCCGCCAGCCAGGCTGTGTGGGAGTGAAGAAGAGGCATCTCTGCGGGGCTCAGCATACAGGTGCCAGCCCTGCAGACTCAGCGGGTCGGCCACACCCTCTCCAGGGCCGTCCTCTGGCCTCTGCTAGAGCGCGGTCCCTGCTCAGGGCCCGATCTGACAAGGCAGCCCTTCCCAACATGAGGACTACTTAGAGGACCGGTCCTTGTATGGAGGCAAAACATGCCTCCCTGGAACGTTCATCTGAGTCATTTCCTGACTTGAGAGCAAAAGAGTAGATTTCGTCTTCTGCCACGACTCCTTCCCTCCCCGTCTCCCCCCACCGGCTGAGGCATTCGTTCAGCAAACACCTCTCTGCAAGGTGCACCTGCTTGGAATCGACGGTTTACAAAGTTAGTCAGAAGCTTGCTTGCTGGGCCTGTAAAATTAATTCAGTAAAAAGTGATATTTGAGGGCATAGATTGAAAGAGAAGGAAGAGTCCTTTCAGCTGAGAAGTTGAGGAGGACTTTTTTTGTTTTTTGTCATTTTTAAATGGGAGCAGTGGTGGTTGGAGAAGGTGATCTCAGAGACGGGCCTCCGCTGCTCTCCGACCTCGCCTTTGGCCTATTTTTTCTCAAAGCACATTAGTACCTGACAGCATATGTGTATTTCTTCATTCATTTGTCTGTCTTCCCAACCAGAATGTCAGCACACTGGGGGCAGGGGCTGTGTTTTATCCTCAGCTGGAAGGGGCCTAACACATAGCGAGGACCCAGTCGCGGTTTGTTGGGTGAATAAAGCCACCAGCCAGTAGCCGAAACAGCAGCAAATAGCATTTAATAAAACTGGCCAGACACTGTGCCTTAGTTCGTTTCCTCCTGTCAGCATCCAGTGAGAGGTGTGATTCCCCTTTCCTACTGAAGAGCAGACCTGCCGGGCCTCACGGGTGGGCAGTAGCCAGGCTGGGTCTCAGGTTTGGCTCAGGCCCCAGAGCCTGTGCTCTTTGCAGGCTGCAATCCTCCCTGCCCCCCTGAGAGTCCCAGAACTCAGGCCACCTGTCACTCAATCGTCTGTTTTGTGGCTCTTCTGGAACCTGCAGGGGGTCAGGAGCAGACTTCTCTTCTGTGTTCCCTAGCTTAATTCTCTTCTGTTCTATGGGGATGTTTGCCTGTTTCCTGTGTTCAGATAGCTTTCTAATTTTTCGTGGTTTGTAGGAGATCACCAGCAATGACTGTGGTCACATATACAAGTTTTTTCAATAGTCAAGTCAGTTATTTTTGTTTGTTTGTTTTATTTTTGGTCTGGAGCAATTCTGACTTGTTTAAAATGGCTAGTGGCTTTCTTTTTTATTTGTTTGTTTGTTTATTGATTGATTGATTGATTGCTGTGTTGGGTCTTCGTTTCTGTGCGAGGGCTTCCTCTAGTGCGGCGAGCGGGGGCCACTCTTCATCGCGGTGCGCGGGCCTCTCACTATCGTGGCCTCTCTTGTTGGGGAGCACAGGCTCCAGACGTGCAGGCTCAGTAGTTGTGGCTCACGGGCCCAGTTGCTCCGCGGCATGTGGAATCTTCCCAGACCAGGGCTCGAACCTGTGTCCCCTGCACTGGCAGGCGGACTCTCAACCACTGCGCCACCAGGGAAGCCCGCTAGTGGCTTTCTTACTGTCGTTTCTCCTACTTTGGAATTCGTTTTCCTTCCAGTGATGATGGACACCCAGTCCAGGCCGCTGTCCTGCCTTCCAGAGGGTCTCTCCACTCTTAACCCTCCTGTCTGGGTCTGTGTGCAGAACTAGAGAGATCTTTTTGTAACATAAATTATATCATGCTGCTGGCTTACCATCACACTTGGAAAAACTCAAAGGGCAGGGCTGCTGAGATGGCCCCTCCTCGCACTTCAGGTGAATCCTTGGGTACCCCTCCCTCCCCGTCACTGCAGTCCGCGCCCCCTGGCTGTGATCAGTTCGCTGGTCTTGCCCAGCCTCTCTGGCCCCATCTGCTCCCTTTCTGCAGGGGCTTCCCCCAGTTCTGTGCATGGCTGCCTCCTTCTCAGTCTTCTGGTTTCAGCTAAAATGTTGCAGTTTGAGTGAGGCTTTCCCTTACCCTAAAGTAGATCTGCCTTATCCACTATGTTAGTGTGTTAGTCAGGACTCTTCTGAGAAACAGAACCAACAGGATGTGTTTATGTATATAGAAGGAGATTTATTTTAAGGAATTGGCTCACATGATTATGGAGGCTGGCAAATCCAAAATTTACAGGCCAGGCCAGCAGGCTGGAGACCCAGGAAAGAGCTGATGTTGTAGTTCAAGTCTGAAGGCCTTCTGCTGCAGACTTCCCTCTTGCTTGGGGGAGGTCAGGCCTTTGTTCTGTTCAGGCCTTCAGTTGACTGGATGAGGAGGAGAGCAATTAGGGAGGGCAATCTGCTTTACTCAGAGCCCACCGATTTAAATGTTAAGCTCATCCAAGAACAGCTTCACAGACACATCCAGAATAATGTTTCACCAAATATTTGGGCATGTGGCCCAGCCAAGTTGACAGATAAAATTCACCATCACAGTTAGCGTGCTTTTTAAAAATTTATGTGTTGACTTATTATCTGTGTCCTCCTCTGGAGTGACCCTGCTCTCCAGGCGCCACCGTGGCACTGTTGCCGGCACAGTGCCTGGCACACAGAGCTCGGGCAGAGCTTGTTCAGTGGGGAGCCGGTTGCCTGCCAGCTCTCCAAGTGAGTCTCGCGTGGCCAGGGCCTCGTGGGAGGTGAATGGCCAAAGTCCAACCTATCCTCCGCTCCCTAAGCTGCGTCCCCTCAAAGCTGCATCCTTACAGGCAGGCAGCTTCTTCCAGTTTGTACAAAGGTCCTCTGATGTCCCTAAACCTGATGGGACATCAGAGGAGCCATGTAAATCAGGACTGTCGCAAGTCTAACAGAGCATGCCGTCACTCTGCCCAAAGCTCGGTGGCCCTGGACACCCGTGTCCTAGCCTTTCTTCCTCTGTCTTCCCAGACGTGAAACTTACAGTGAGGGGAGGATTTATCAGCTCCTCTGCTTTTAGCAGACTTAATCTAGTAGCTGTCCATAAAACTGGTTTATACTCTCATGGGCTACTGTATTTTTCTCTGTAAAAAATAAAATACTGTCTATATTTTCCGAAAGATTAGGTGACGTGAAACGTACTTCACAACACTGTCGGCTTCTGTTGTTCTTTCCTTCTTAGCCGGTGTTCACGACCAGGCTCTTGCGCTCAGGTTCAGAGTCTTCTGCAGATGTGCTCTGGGCCATTTTTCTTCACTTCCCACCAGATGTCCTCCACTGCCGCGTTCCCTCCACTGACTCTGCTCTAGCCAGGGCTTCCGGGCTGTGCTGGGCCTGATGTCTGCTCCTTACGTCGCTCCAGTGAACTGCTCCTCCTCTGCGTGTTGCTGTGTGGCCATCCGAGGCCCTGTGCGTTCCTTCTGACCCTCTCCCCGACCGTTTCCTCCTGGAAATTACTGGGTGTCTCCACCTCACATATGACTGTAGCAAAATGCCCTACAGTTATTGACAGTTGAAGCCTGAATTATATTTTTGGAGAGCTGTTACTTTTAGGCCCACCTGTGTTCTTTAGTCCTCGAGCTTTGTCATGTGTTACAATTTGGGTAATTTTTTCATTTCACAAATCAATCTTATTCTTTTGGCGTACAAGAAAAAGTGAGTTCTAAATATTAGTTACTGAAAACATACCATGGATACTGTGTTTATTTTTATTTACATTCAGCCTCATCAGGAAAAACTTATAATAGTATTCATTAAAAATTTTAAGTCAAATAACTACCTATTTAAAATATCTTCTAATAATAATGGTGTTTTGCTGAATGCTGGCTTCTCCTCCAGGTCAGTGGTAGGTGCTATAAGGAGATAGAGAAGTAATCCGAGTCCTTGCCTTGTAGAAATTTATAGTAGAGATAGGAGGAAAACAATTGGCAGGAGACGTTGAAGAGCAAAAATGGGAAACTGAGGCAGTGACTGCTGTCTGAGCTCCTGGGGGGCAGTCAGGTGGTACCTGAGTTGGGGCTCGAAAGGCAAAATTGTCTGGTAGAGGGAGGGAACTACTTACTGTCAGCAAAGGTGTGGAGTTGGGGGGCAGCAGGACACATTCCGAGGAGGGGAGACAGCCGAGGCCCAGCAGAGGCCACAGCCGCTGGATTTGAGGGAGGTCATTTAGCGGTTGGCAGCAGGGACCAGCTCCCAGAAAGTTGGGTCCCTGCATCTCCCTGGGATGCCTGTAGCTTCTGTGGCTCAGGCCAGTGTGGGGTGAAATGGCTGTGGCCTCAGTAGTTGTATTTTATGACACCTGCCCAAGTGGCTCAAACTCTCTGATCCTCAGTTGCCACAATTACCTCCCACCCTGTCACACAGCTGAGCTATCAGGGAATAAAATGTGGTTTTAAAACATAACATTCTGTTAATGTAAATAACCAGAAGCTGGATTTGAGCACACGTCTGTGATGTCAAAAAGGAAAGTTCCAGTACTGGATGTGAAAGGCAGGAGGATGAAACAGAAAGGCCCGTTCCCAGGAGCTGGGATGGAGGGTGCAGGAAGGAGGGAGGGTGGGAGGGCACGAGGGCCTTCAGCAGGCTTTGGGGTTTCTGCCCTGCATGTCATAGGGAGCCCTGGGCAGCAGAGTGATCAGGTTGGCCTGGGTTTGTTTGCTTGCTTAAAGATAACCTCGTGGCAGGGAGGCCAGAAGACCAGTTAGCCTGAGGAATTTGAGAAGTGTCTGAAGGTTGGATTGACCGTATCTGGTGACAAACTGGATGAGAGGAGTTTGGGAGAGAGTTAGTTTAGGATGACCTTGAGGTTTCTGGAATAAACTGGTTTTAAGTTTACTATTCCCCCCATATTCCTAAGCTGACTTTACCAGCCTTTCTCTATTTCTAACCTTTATGGTTTAGAAAGGAAACTTTTGATCCTAAATTTCTAGCTTATTCTGACTTGTTTGAATGCAAGACACCGAAAGTAATCTTTGTATCTGAGTTTTCAGACAGGTTTATTTTGTACTTTGGAATATATATTTCAAGCAGAAATCTTTTGTATGCAAAAGTCAAGCCTGGAGCAAATCTTTATTGTGAAATTATAAGCTCGTGAAGGTGAAGGTTTTAATGGAAGTGCTCACCCAACCTTAACCGTAGTGACACGCGCACAATAGCACGTCTGAACGAAAAGCTGTCAGACGAGCAGCGTTCAATTTAAATATATCAGTGATTTCAAGACTGTCTCTAATGAGTTCTGAAATCTTTGTGTCAGTCTCATGTTTTTTCCTTAAATGCTGTGAAATCATTTAAAATTAATAAGCCAGTTTTTATTTGGTGGCGTTTACATCAGAACTGCTACCATCAGCTTGGAGGTCCTTGCTCTTGTGTGGTCTTCTCATCAGTCTAATGCGAGTTAGTGGCTGTGGTTTCTAGAACCAGAAGGACAGCAGCTTCCTGTTAACAGGTCAGTACGCTAACCAGAGGGACCTCCTAGATACAGCTGCTGGGTCTCAATGCTGGCACTTCGTCACCTGAACGTGGGCGGCGTAGTGACAAGGGCAGTGTTTCAGTTACTGCTAATGTAGATGTGAAATGGAGCTCCCTCGAGGGAGTGAAGTGTTGGACCAGGGTGTATGGAGGGCTTAGCAGTATTATTCCCAAACCGAGAAAGGTCTGTTGGGAAGGATCAGTTTCTGTCCGTGTCACACACAGACCCGCACGTCGCAGAATCACGCGAAGTCCCGCTGCGCCTAGGCCTTTTCTCTCTGGCGGTCGGCCCCTGTTACCCAGCACCACCGATGTGGGAGGAGCGCTGGTAGGTGCTGGGGCTGCAGACGTGGCTTCTGGCCTCAAGGAGCTCTCCGTCTAGCGGAAAACCAAATCTCGTCCCGTGAGAGAAGAGCGAGGGGTAGGGGGCACTAGCCCAGAGGCGAGGGGAGAGCAGAGAGACTGGGGAGTGAGGAGAGGCTTCTCAGAGGCGGGTGAGGTAACTGACCCTGAGGAGGGTCCGGGGTTCACTGGGGGGCGTGGGCAAAGGGCACATGCTGGCCGCTCAGTGCAGCTGGAGCGTGGTGCGCATGGGGCAGAGGAAGTGAGGGTGGTGAGACAGGCTGCAAGGGGGCAGGGGAGCAGGACCAGCACGGCAGTAGCACTGCGTTTGGTGCCCAGATACTCATTAAGCACACTGAATCCTCACAACCACCCTCCCGGGTCTGGCTGTGATTCCCATTTGACAGAACGGAGGCCTATTTGCTGGTCTGTCTGTTCCAGGACTTAAACTCATACCCAGTTACTGGTACCCAAGAACTTAGATTCCTACCTGAGTCTGATGTACCTTCCGGATCTCCAGTATCATGCTGACTTCACCCTGTAACCAAGGGAATTGGTCGCTCACTCTGTAGGCATTTACGGGGTGCCCACGGCTCAGTAACTAATCTGGTTTGTATTTCAGCATAAGCAGTTACAGTGCTTTAAGCGGTGGACATGTACTCACGAGTCCTGCTAAAGCGGAAGCACCACAGAGGCAGGGTTGGCCTGCGTGGATCGGGCACCCAGCCCAGTGAGTGCTGGCGTGCAGCGAGAGCTTGGTAACCAGTTACTGGGTAAGAAATACAACTGCTGGGTGAGGCCGAGAGTAGGTGGTGACCGACCCACAGTGTCAACACTTTTGGACGCAATTCTGGTTTTTCTTTCGAGTGTGTGGGTAGCACTAGCTTCCTGGACAGGCTGCTCTAGGAATGAAGAGCACATAAGAACATAGCTGTGGACCAGATCAAGCCTGCATTAAGGAAAAATCTTTCCAAGCCAGCTTCACCTTCTGTTTTTCTTTTTAATTTAAAGGAGCTGCTTAATTTCAGCAAGACACTCATCCTGGTGCCTTAGTAGAGGAACAGAGAGTGACTCTCAGTGTGGTCGGAGAGATGACGGGTGGTGTCAGGCTCTCTTCCTGGGCCTGTCCTGCCGAACACTTTTGTCGGGATAGTGAAAAGACCTAGGAGGCATGATGGTCAAATTTCTGGGTGGTGAAAAACCAAGGAGACGCCCTCCGTAGGCTAAGCCTGTCTTGATTCACGAAGCTCTTGGCCGCGCTGGAAGGATGCGACCGAGCAGGAATCACTGGGAAGGCCGTGGGCACAGCAGGAGGACTGGTGACTGGACCTCAGAGCCCTGGGGCCCTGTCCTCTGGCAGTAGCTCATTTTGTTACCGTGGACCAGTCACTCACACTGTCTCAGCCTCACTTACTAAGAAAGGGAAACAAACCTGCCCTGTGTCCCCTACAGGAGGGTGGGGCAGGTGAGAAATGAAGGGAAGCTGTTTTTAGGTAATAGAGCATTTTACAAATGCATGTTTTTGAAAAAGAAGCTACCTGTCACTGCCCTTCGGGGGTCCTGAAGAGGCAAATCGTGGATGAGGTGTGAAGGGAGCTGGCTGGCCAGCCATGGTTCCTCCCGGTTCAGAGAACCACGGTGTGGCTGCTACAGTCACGGCCCTGTGGGTGCAAAACTCAGCCCTGCTCTCTCCTCAGTCTAGTGGGGGAAAGCTAAATGGCAGTAAAGCATGCAAGTAACAGTTTATGGCAATAAAGCATGCAAGTAATAGTTTATGGCAATAGAAGGCTCTTGCTTGTTGGTATAGGGTCAGTTACCAAAATTCTAGGGAAAAGCTGCTAAGAGAGCTTTAGAGGTAGGAAAGATACAAGTGATTTGAGTTTATCACATTAAAATAGAGCTACACTTTAAAGGCAGTAAAGGTCAATAATCGCTTCCAAACATCAAACATTTTAAACTTTTTTTAATAAGATTTATCTTCAGTCTCTCCACACATTATACATGGCAAGTAATGGAAAAAGGTAAAAATAGTATGTATCTATTGATGGATTATATCATATATAGCAAATAGGCCTTTGCTACGTCAGTTATTTAAAATGGTCAATATTAACGGAATAAATATATGATAGAAAAAAAAGGTAGGGCCATCTGGTAGCTCTCTGTAGTAGTACCTTCTGTGGCAAAGATGAACAGTTTGGGAAATGTTCTGTTGACTTTTTTTTTTTTTTTTTTTTAAACCTCCCTCATTCTCTCTCCCCCTTACAGCCTTTGCCCCCTTCAACCCATCAAAGCCCAACTCTTTTTTTTTTTTTAAATTATTTTATTTATTTATTTATTTATTTATGGCTGTGTTGGGTCTTCGTTTCTGTGTGAGGGCTTTCTCTAGTTGCGGCAAGCGGGGGCCACTCTTCATTGCGGTGCGCGGGCCTCTCACTATCACGGCCTCTCTTGTTGGGGAGCACAGGCTCCAGATGCACAGGCTCAGTAGTTGTGGCGCACGGGCTTAGTTGCTCCGCGGCATGTGGGATCTTCCCGAACCAGGGCTCGAACCCGTGTCCCCTGCATTGGCAGGCAGATTCACAACCACTGCACCACCAGGGAAGCCCTCTGTTGACTTTTTAAATGGAGATTTAATTTATACACTAAAGCACACATGCATTAAGTATAGATTAGTCTTTATACTAAGTAACTAAATCAAAGTCAAGATTTGGAACATTTTTACCATCCCAGGAAGCTCCCCAGTCTCCTTTCCCAGGCTGTGTCCACCCACCCTTTTCCAGAGGTGACCACTATTCCGATTCTGTCACCATGGGTCAGGCTTGCCTGCTCACGAGCTTCCTGTCATTAGGGTTGTACAGCGTGCACTCGCTTGCATCCGCCTTCCTTTGCTCAGTGTGAGATCCATCCAGGTTGCTGGGTGTAGCGGTAGTTTATTCCCTTATTGTTGCTGCATAGTTTTCCAGTGTTTCAATATACCCCATTTATCCATTCTCTTATGGATGGACATTTTGGTTGTTCCCACTTTTTGGCTGTTGTAAACGAAGCTGCTGTAAGTAATCCTGTATATGTCTTCTTGTGGACCTATGCATTCCTTTCTTCTGGGTGTTCTTGGAAGAAGACTTACCTGGGGTATTGGGTGGTCATATATGTGACCACCCAACCTCAGTAGACATCGATGAACCATTTTCTGAGCGACTAAGCCCATTGGGTGGCGGGAGAAGTGCTCGAACATTCTGGTTGCTTAGCTCCCTCCCAGCCTGGGCTGCAGGGCCGTCCTGTGGGCATGCGTGTAGTCGCGACCTCCATTCCCCAGCGACTGATGGTGCTGGGTGTGTTTTCACCTGCTTATTAATTACTTGCGTATCTCCTTCAGGGCAGTGCCCGTTGGAATCTTTTACTCACTTAAAACAAAATTATAATAATATACTTTATTTAACCCAATATAGGCGAAAGATTATCCTTTAAAAATATAGTCAGTATAAAGTGATTTATGATGTATTTCACTTTTTTTGTAGTAAATCTTTGAAGTCCAGTGTGTATTTTTGGGGAGAGTAGTATGTTATTAAGTTTTTAAATTGAGGCAAGATATATGTAACATAAAATTTGCCATTTTGACCATTTTTAAGCGTACAATTCAGTGGCATTAATTACATTCATCATGTTATGCAACCATCACCTCTATCAAAACTTTTTCATCACCTTAAACAGAAACTCTGTAAATGTTAAGCAGTAGCTTCCCCCCCCCACCCCCCACCCCCCACCCCCCACCGCCCCGTTGCCTGTTTGTGATTTGGCATTTTCTTCTGATTACGTGCCCTTTATAAGACGTGTTTTGACTATCTCCTCCCAGTCTGTGGCTTGCCTAGTCGCTTTCTTAATGTATCATTTGATGAACAGAAGTTCTTAATTTTAATGAAGTCTGATCTATCAGTCTTATTTTTTAAAGATGGTGTTTTTTTGTGTCCTTTTAATGAATTCTTTGCCTAACCCAGGGGCTCTCAACCAAGAGCTGTCTGCCCCTTGGAGGACAGAGACATTTTTGGCTCTCACAGCTGGGCCAGGGATGCCGCCAAGCCTGCAACGCCCAGGCCATTCCCCACAACAAAGAATCATCTGGCCCGAAATGTCAGGAGTGCTGAGGTGGGGAAAGCTTGGTCTGGCACAGGATCGTGAAGATGTTCTTGGCGTTTGCTTCTGGAAGTTCTGCCACTTCACCTTTCACATTTAAGTCTCTGAGCCGTCTCTCTTTAACTCATGTGTATGGAATGAGAAGAAATTGAGAAAAATCTTGATTCTTCCACATCTGTGCCCTTAGCCTTTTATTTAAAACAAAACTCAGTACATTAATTATCAGGAGCTTTATATGGAGCATTTTAACATCTAGAGCTAAAGTTTCAGTGTTTGGTGGTCTAAAGGCAATGTTTGAAGCATGAAGTAAATGGCCTGGCATGTGCAGAAACTGAAGATTTTTTTCCCCTTCCACCTTGATTATTAAGGACTTGATTTAGAGTTTTTGTTCTTGTGGTTTTTTAACTTTCAGGTTACAACCATAATGAAAATGCCCACACAAAAGATGCAATTCATAAAATAAATTGACTCTGAAGTGTGCTGTTTTAATTAGACTGTAATCTGGTTCTTTGCATATAAGCGTCATGATTAGACATTTGCCAGAGAGAAGGGAATTTGTTAGTTTTTCCATTGTAGTTCAGTTGTATTTCTACTTGTCAGGTCTTCCACAAAATTGACCACTTAAATATTCAAATCCTACTAAAATAGGTTGTGATGTTTTAGGATCGGTAGGAGAAGGAGAAAATGCCTTCAGAAGTGGCGCCATTAAACCATGTGGACAGCTGTTCTTCAAGAGGATGGCAAGGACAGAAGCGTTGTTATGAGAAATTTTCCCTGTGTTTAATGGTCATGTCCGGTACATTCATAGTATTCTTATGTTAATATCTAATTTTATATAAGAATTTATGGCTGTTGAGTGGTCAGATGGGGAAAATATCACCTTGTTCAGCATATGTTGTGGGATGGTAATTGTTCTGCTGTTGAAACTGACCCTGGCAAGGGGATCAGTGGTTCTAGGGTTAGATGCTTAGGTCTTGCTTTAAAATCCATAAAAATACACGTTGCTATTTTAGGGCAACACTAGTTCCCCTTTTTCTGCATTTGTGTGAATGGTGTGTGCCAGAAAGGTGCTAATTTGGAATCAACAGCTGGGTTTGAGTCACAGCCCTGCCTCCAAATAACCTAGAGATGACACGGCAAGTCACCTACCCTCAGTTTCCACATCTGGCATTGGAGGCGCCAGTCACTGCCTCATGTTGGTCCTGGAGGATTGAATGAGAAGTGTAAGAGCATTTTGTGAAGTACAAATCTTCACAGAAATGTGGGGTGCCCACTTTGTGGGCCCACCCAATCTTTTTTTAAAATTTCTTACCATGGTATGTGTTATATTTATATAGAGGCAGCACTTGAAGTTAGGTGGATGGATTTGGAAACTCCTCCACTTCCTAGCTGGGTGACCTGGGGCATGTTTCTTCTGGGGCTCAGTTTCTTTATCTGTAAAATGGGGGTGATGGTGGTACCTATCTCACAGGGTTCCTGCGAGGTTTAAATTGGTTAATACTATAAAATGTCTAGGACATTTTATATGCGTGGCACACAGTAGGTACTCAATAAATGTTAATTATTATTTTATTGTTACTGTAGAGTTGCTTTGGATGATAATGACATTCAGCACCTGCCTCAGTCAGACCCTTTTCTGCACACAGTGACCAGTCCTCTGAAAACAGGGCTGATGAGTTCCTGACATAGAGATTGTTGTCCTCAGCACTAGGAGGTTAGGTAGGGGTGATGGGCACGGAGGTTCTGTCGTGGGGAGGAAAGTGATACGTGAGCCAGCGGCACCACATTTACCTGCATCTTCACTGCTCAGCAGATTGAGAAGTTTAATTGTTCATTAATGAGTCACCTGCTTAATTTCACTAATTTCTATTTAATGGGGCCATTTTGAGCCCCTGAAGGGCTGAGAACAGACTTTCTTCAATTTTGTTTCCACAGCTCCTAGCCTGATGTTTGGCACATGATAAATATATGTTGAATAAATTTAATTATCAGTTATTTGCAGGTCAGGTCCAAAACTGTGTTAGAGATCCTGAGAAACTAAGTAATATGGCTGGAGTTGGAGACCTTTAGATTACTTTAGAGGAAAAAGTCATGTGGCTGAGTCCTTGGCCTTGCTATCAGCGGCCTTTTTGACTTTTTTCTTTTTTTTTAAGTGAAATTATTTTAAAATTAGAAACCATACATATGTACAATAGAAAATATTAGAAAATACAATAGCTTAAGGAGGAAAATTGAAGTTTTATATATTCTATTTGGCAGAGTTTCAATGACCCGGAACCTCAAGTGGGCAGATCTGGACAAAGATGGGGCCAGAAACCCTAGTGTGAAATTTAGCTTCTCCCAGACTGCATTTTGCCACCATTCATCTGTGTGTGCATATGTACCTGCAAGGCATGGGGAGGGGTTTAATCAGATAGCAAAGATCTTCACTACCTCCTCCTTAGTGGCAGCTGGCAATATACCCAGTTCCTAGATTCAACTCAAGTGAGGATAAGTCACCTGCAAACTTGTTAAAAATGGCGCTTCCTGAGCTCCACTCTTGGGGTCCGTAGGTTTGGACTGAGGGCTGGATGCAGTGCACCCAGACAGCAGCGTCCTGGACTGTAGGACTTTGGAAGAGCAAAGAGCTTGCTGTTGGAGCCTGTCCAGAATATCTTACAATTCCCTTTATGCATCACAGTTTTCATCTGTTTTACAGAACAAAAACAGGTGTATGGAATTGAAGAGACCAAAATAAATCCATAAGCGTATGAGGTGGGCCTTATGGAGGCCTTCAGATTGCCTGATTTTCATAAGTAACTTTGGAAATTAAAGAGACTCAGGTGGGTTTCTATATTGGATTTGATCCTCTTTGAGACTGCCAGTGTAGAAGCAACTGTTTATCACATCTTAACTAGCCAGTGTCTTTGTTCAGAGTACATAGCATATGTTTCAAAGAACTTGGGTGTCTCCAAAAGCTGTAAATTTAGGATTGAAATAAAGTATTAGTTTTCAGGTGACTGAGTGAATGCTGAGCACAAGTGGGGCAAAGGGGACAAGAAACTGTATCACCACACTAATGATGATCGTAAAGCAGACCAAATGCCCCTCATTCTAAGCACAATCTCCTGCCTCCAATAGGAAGAGAATTGAGGTGTTTTGTCCACCTTTAGTTTCCGTGGCTTTTCTCTGTCCTTCTCAGAATTTCCCCTTACCGTCACCATCCTCTTGTTTCTTCACCTTTCTCTCCTTGTCCAGGCCAACCCTTTTACCTGTGCTCGTGGTAACATAGTGCCCACGTGTCTTTGTTCTGTCACTTACTCCCCATCCTGTGCATCTTCTTCCTTTTTTTCCAGTAAATATGTTCATTTCCCCTTTCCTAAAAGGCAGAAAGGTGCTAACATTTACTGAAGACACTTGTTACTACAGCAGCTCCTAGCCCATCCTGACCGATAAGGTATGTATGTGCTTGTGTGAACTTTCTTGAGAAGTACTCCCAGGCCCGTGGTTGTCTGTTTTTTAGAGGCTTAAAACGATGCACCCTTATTCTCTCATGGGTGGTATGGGAATCCAGGAATCCAGGCACAGCCTCGCCGGGTCCTGTGTTCCAGGGTGTTTCTCAGGCTGCAGTCAGTGTGTGCTCTCATCTGAGGGCTCGACTGGGGCAGGACCAGCGTCTGCACTCCATCTCCTGACTGGTGGCAGGATTCTGCTCCTTGGGGAGTCAGTTCTCACTGGTGGTTGGCTGAGGTGATCTTGCCACCTTAGACCCAATGTTTTTATCAGGTTCACCAGCCCCCTCCCCACACGCTCCACTTCCTCTGCTCTCTGTTTTGATCCATGCTTTGGTACATTACTTTCCCTAAAGAAGACCTTCTTCATCATTTCCATTAATTTACCAATGTCTACTGAATTTAATTCCCTTCCTCTGGAAGGATACTAACTAATTGATGCCTCTCAAGTGCCAGCAAACCTAGGGGGTGGGCACTGTCTTCCCTTTACACGTGAGGCAGCTGACCAATAGTCAGGGCCCCTCCAGAGCTGCTGCCCTGTGCACTGCACCCTCTTCTGCAGGGCCCTCACGTGCCCACCAGCCTTTCCCTGCTGCTTCCCTACATGAGCTTTTCCACCCAGCACACCTCAGCCCCTCCTCCTCCTGCACCGATGTTCCTGGTACAGTCTGGGACACTATTCTACCTTCCCACCTGGAGACCTGACTCACGTGCCCCTCCTCCCTGAGTCACTGCCTGATCTCTCTGTTGCCAATAACGTCTGCAGCCCCTTCTCTGTGATTCCAGCACACGGCATGTGTTCTGGTGTGACATGTCGTGTTTGCCCACCTGGATGCCCTGCGATGGTGTCATTACTCTTGTGTATAGGGAACCCGTCTTACTCATCGTCCCCCACGGGGCCTGACCCATAGCAGGAACGGTGAACCGGAGTCCGTCTGTGTTTATCAGCTCCTTGCGTTTGACAGGTTCAGCGGGAGAGCCCAGGGCTCCCTCTGCCCGTCCCTTCTCCCTCCCCGGATCCACCTGCCACCTGCCCCCTGCCGGGCTGTATCACTTCCCCCTGCGCTGCACTCTTCCCCTCAGCCGCCCTCGTCCCGACCATGACTGTGTCTAGTACCCGCCACCCAGCGGACAGGGAGCTCCGGGAGGAGGGCAGGGGCCTGAGCCACCTTGCTTACTTGTTCCCCATTCCCTGGCACAGCATTTCACTCGAGAGCGGGCACTCTGTAATATTTGTTGAATAAGGGAGTGGGTAAATGAGTGAATGAATGAATGGATCAACTCAAGAGCAGTTTAATATGGTGTAAAGTCACGCACCCGCTGATATTTTGCGGACTTCTGTGTTAGAAACGCAGAGGTCACTGGAGGTCATCTGAAGGTTTGAAGGAAGAGGGATATCAAACCATCTTAGGGTTGGCAGAGTGAATCAGTGGGAGGGAGGTAAATCTTTCTGATCTGGAAAGTAATATCAAATTATAGTTAAGAAAACTGGGGGAAACTGTTTTCCACATCACATTTTTTTCAGGGATATATAAGATTACTTCCAGGTTTTGCAACTTTTTTTTTTAGAAATTAGAAGATGACTAGAAAAGACAGTGGCCATTTTACCGAGGATAGAGTCTTAATTGACAAAGCTAATGATCTAGAAAAACCTATGTTGGAAAATGTCACTTTATTATATGTGTCTGGAAGTGCAGATGGGAAAACAGGTTTTTTTCCTTTTTGCAGCAGATTCATTAAGTGTTTAGAAAGAGGTTCTCTCTGTACCGCCTTCCCCAGCCTGAGTAGCTTGAGACTAAATCTAAACTCTCTTCTCTCGTGTCTGTCATGAAGCAGGTGTCTGTGCTGCCGAGCTGCAGCCTCCGCACCATTCTCTCTCAGCCTCTGCTCCCGGGCCCCGGAACATCGGCCGGAGTGTCCAGGTGACAGTGAACTCCGAGCGGGGTCAGACCCTAGCCTGGCCGGAGAGATGCCTTACCACACCTCGCTGACCGTCTCATCCCCCGGGTGTTGTTTCAGAGTCTCTGCAGCCCTGAGCTGCCCCCAGGCTCACCCGTTCCCAGTTTACTAAGAGAAAACTCAGACCAGATGACAGGAATTTCTTCTATTTCTTGTTGTCTCCATCTCAGTTTCTTTGTGTCTTTGCCTCCCTCGGTCTCTCTGAGAAGGAGTCCTGGCCAGCAGCTAAGGTGAGTCCGGTGGCCCGTGCCCAGAGCTCTGTGACATTGCTCTGGGCGCTGTCTCTCCATCCCCATCTTTCTCATCCTTTCCTTCCTGCCCGGCTTTAGCCCTTGGGTTTACAGAACGTCCCTGTGCCTTTGAGATAACACCCTGTCCCCTTCTGTCTTTAACCACAGCATTTACCAAGAATATTCCATGCTTGAGAGTTCTTCGAGCCCCTGTGGTCTCGGCCCTCCCACTGCCCCACCAGTGACAATGCCCCCTGATGGGTCCCTGGGCCACCAGTTCTCCGATCCTGTGGCTGTCCCACTGCCCTGTCTCCTCGACCTCCCTGACGTTCCTGCTGACCCTTCAAGCTCGCTCTTCCCCGGGCTTCTCTCACTGCCATTTCTGTCCCCCCTGAATAGAAGTGCTCCCCAACTTTCGGGACTCTGGGTTAGGAGTTAGACCTGGGTTTCACAACCCAGTTCTAAAATCTTCTCTCATCTGTGACTGTAATCAAAAGTCATCTTATATCGAAAGGTGACTTAAGTTAATATATTGGATTTCTTGCTTTCGGTTCCAAGTGAACAATTTGATAATTGCCTGTTTTATAGGTAGCGTTTAAAAGCTATGCACTGACTAAACTGTCCTTTCACTGAAAATTTGTATGCAGATATTGACTGCTCCAACAAAATGGTATTATTCTTAGAAAGTGAGACAGTATTTTCTCTGATAAAAACGAGAGTGAAATCCATCTCATAACTATTGATCAGTAAAGCATCTAATTAAGGAAATATAAGGCAAAGCATATTTTTTGTGGAAAAAGAAGTAGACTTGCAAGTCTCACTTGTCCTGCTGCGCTCTCACTTGGGCTTGTCTGCAGAGATGGAAGCTGGGCAGAGCCTGGTACAGTCCTGCACGATTTGATCGGCCCTTTTCCTCTTCTTGATTTTATACCTGGTTCTGTTTCAAGGTAGACTCTAACTTTACAGAAGAATTTTTTTGATGACTTCTTTTCCCTAAGAAATTTTGATGCCAGTAGGGAAATAGCCTGCTTTTAAAATTTTTATCTTTTGGTAGAACAATGCTTGAAAGAGTTATGGTACCTTTTCTGGACTCAGAAGGAGAGAGGGAAATTTTTTTATCAGCTGAAGCTGAATATAAAATAATTTTGCTTAATCAAAAAGAAAGCTCTCAGCTACTTTACCCAAAGGCACGGACATTTTAAATTACATTTGGTTAGTCAAGTGAGTTGTCTTGACTTACTGTAATAACATTCTGTTGTGCCTCTAATGAATTATAGCCCTGTAATTCAGTTCATTGTAGTTTTAATGGGGGCATTTTTACCAAAAATGTTAAAAAAAATTTTTTTATTTATCAAATCTCAGGGTGATAGGTTTGAAAGTTCCCTTTTCAGGGGGTACAAAAAAAGGTTTTCTACACTTTTCTGAGCAATAGCTCTTTATCAGTGACTTTATATTGTTCATACCTCCCTCCCTCCCTCTGTCTCTCTAAGTCTTTCTGTCTGTCTCTCTCCTGGAGATAGAGAGAGCTTTCCTGTGTACCCAGCCATGGAGCAAGAGAAGTGTGGTTACCTCTTGTTCAGTGGCCTCTGTACCTCTCCTCCTTGGTTGGAACATTTGTAATTTTGCTCTCCTGATGGGGACCCAGAGAAGTAGTGTTGGGGATTTTCTCTTTGGTACCTTTTAGCACAGTTTAAGCATCAGGAATACAGAAAAGGAAGGGGTATGAGTAGTCTGCGATGGTGGGGGCACCAGCGCCCTCACCACTGGTCGCATACATGCTCCCTGTGGACCCCAGCACCTGCAGGGGTCGCGAAGACACACTGAACCTTGGTGCTGTGATCTCAGCCACCCACCCTTACCCACCTCCCTTGTGACCAGCAGCTGGCTGTGTGCAGCAGGGACCTTTACCCTGGATTTTGTTATCCTTGGGATTTACCAAAGTAAACTCATAGCAGTGGTGACAAAGTAGCATATGTGATGTGTGGGTCCATATGATGTGCCTGAGCATGTGAGGGTTTCAGAGGCTTGCTCAGTTGTGGGAACCCTCCTGAATCCTTAGGATTGATGTATTACGTCAGAATTTGGCCCGTCTTTATCAGAATCCCAAGTCTGAAATATGCGGGTTCTCAGGTTCCGTGGTGCACCCCTGGGTTCATCGCTTACTAGCTACTCGTGACTTCAACTTCCTTTAGGCTTAAAGGCAGGACATTTAAGGCGCCGAAGTTCATTTCTCTAACAACTTGACAACTAGGAGAGTTGCAAGTAGCCAAAGAGATGGTACCCGTGTAAGCACTTGGAGGTAATACTGGTTTAATGATTGATAAAGCTGTGGGGTGTCTTAGAGGCTGTTCAGAGTTATCATGAAAATGATAGGCGTTCCAGATAATGTAATATTGGAAGTTGTTGGGACACCAATGTGGCATAATTCTAATGAAGAAATAACAGAAAGTGAATTCCAAATATGACCTCTATGTTTTAAAATGTATTAAAGTAAAAGAGTGTACCTATCTACGTGTATTTGGTACATATGTGTTTTCTGGGACCAGGGTTCTTCATGTCCAGAATAACAGGGAAATTGGGCTAGATGATCTCTAAGTTACCACCTGGGTCTGAGATTTTATGACTATAGATAGCGACTTTAACTAAATATGGCATCCTTTCTGGTGGTTTGGAAATAACAGACATAAACATTCTTAGTTTTGGTAATATTGCCTGCCTCTAAGCTTTGTAATGTCCTTTAAAATATCTCTGTGCTGAATTTTAAATGAGAGCAATATTTACCAAGCATTTTCCTAGAATTTCAACAGGAAAAAAACGTGTTTACCGTATCAGAACTTAACCTTAATTTATAAAAGCGGGACAGCTAATTATCCTTTGCCTTTCAGTAAGCTCTAGAAAACTTTTGCCTGGTTATTATCCCAGCCCCATCATTTATTAACTGGGTAATAACCTTGGACATGCTGTTAATTTCTCTGTCCCTCAGTTTTTGCAGCAACAGAATGGGTCTACTAATAGTGCCTATTTCACAGGAAGCAGGATGATTAAATTTATGTAATACAGGTAAAGTTCGCAAGAGTTCCTTGCACAGACTGCTTAGTAAGTGGTGACTGTTAATCCCTCCCTTCCTGCTTCCCTCTCAGTTTCTCAGTCTCTCTCTGTCTCTCTGTCTCTGTCTCTGTGTCTCTGTCTCCTAGAGATACAGAGAGCTTTCCTGTGTACCAAGCCACGGTAATTCCTTTTCTGGGACAAGGTTTGTGTGCATCTCTGAATGTCAGTCTCCCTGTCAAGGAGATGGGCTTCATAATGGTGGTCAGAATCCTCTCCTCTTATGAATGACTGGTGCCCCTGATCATGCTAGCTTGATTAATTTAACCAGAGTCCAAAGTCTCTATCCTGAATTGTTGAAATCTAAAGTAGCCGAAATGAAAAATAAAATTCTATGAAGCTGATGATAAATAATTCTAGCCTGCTTTTCTGATGCAAATGCATCCTTCTAAAAATGAAAACTGCTTTTTACCATTCTGTTTATTTCTAGTTTCTTTGGTGATAAGTTGAGGAGTTGCAAGTATTACTCGCTTGCTGGAGTTATTATCTTTTTGCAGACCAGAAGAGAGATTCGATCATGGTTTGGAGTCCTCAAGTTAATCAGCAGATTGAGATATTTGGGGTGGGGGAGTGTCAAAGGCAAAGAAACAAAAGATGTAAGAGCTTAGAAAAAAGATAGAGGCTGCTCTCTGACCCCCTTTTCAGATGAGGAGACGGAGGCTCGGGGTCAGGTGATCTGAGGTGACCAGGGAGTATGGGGCTGTCTCTGTTAAGGTGCACCGCTGCTGGGGTGAGTTGGAGTGTCACGGTGGAGGGACATTTGGGACAGGGAACTGCTGGGCTTGGTCCATTTTGCCCCTTATTGGATTCTTAGAGTAGAGCTTTCTCAGATATGCTTGAAGATAGATTTGGGGGGGAAAAAGAAGATTCTTTGACCCTAGATGGTGGGAAAATACCCTATTCATGAGAGATGGCAGACAGAAGAAAAGGAAGCCCAGATCTGTTTCTCCGGGAGCCCGTTGGCAGCGCCTGTGTGCGGTGCAGCAGGGGAGGAGCGTGGCAAGCACGTGACCCTGGGGTGGGGTCTGGTCACCGCCAGATCGCCTGCGTGCCCTGGCGCTGCCTCTCGCCACTTTCGGAGTCGCCACTCCTCCGTCCCACCTGTCACTTTGGCCATGACGGGTCCACCGAGAGGAAATCTAGCCCCCAGGTCCACCGAGAGGAAATCTAGCCCCCAGGTTGCGGCTCTCCCTTCGCTGCTGCCCAGGGCAGAGGGCAGGGGGAGCGTTTCCCTCTCACTGTGGAGGAGAGCGTTTCTCTGAATGAGGCATCGTGCGAGGCACTGGGGATTCCCTGGTGGTCAAAAAGGACGTGGGCCCTGCCCCGCTCACCTCCTCGGGCAGAGAAACGTGAACCGAATGTGCCTGTGTGCGTGTACACGCACACACGTGCGCACACGCGCGCACACGGTGGGAAAGCAGGGCCCGGGGCTGGGAGGACACAGAGCAGAGGAACCTGGTGGTCGGAGAAGGAGGGTCTGGGCTGTAACCTGTGGCGTCACCTTTCTTTTTTCTTTTTAATAAATTTATTTATTTATTTATTTATTTATTTATTTATTTATTTATTTATTTCTGTGTTGGGTCTTCGTTTCTGCGCGAGGGCTTTCTCCAGTCGCGGCGAGAGGGGGCCACTCTTCATCGCGGTGCATGGGCTTCTCACCATCGCGGCCTCTCTCGTTGCGGAGCACAGGCTCCAGACGCGCAGGCTCAGTAGTTGTGGCTCACGGGCCCAGTTGCTCCGCGGCATGTGGGATCTTCCCAGACCAGGGCTCGAACCCGTGTCCCCTGCATTGGCAGGCGGATTCTCAACCGCTGCGCCACCAGGGAAGCCCCACCTTTCTTTTTAAAGTCACTTATCTGACTGCTGCCAGGCAGGACCCCCCTGAGGATGGTGACTGTGTCCTGTCACACAGCACCTCGCAGAGCATTCAAGACAGTCAGTAAATGCAGTATTTGTTGAATTTCTAGTCCTAACCTACTCTAGTCCTAACCTTTTTTTCTGAGTCAATGAATATTTGTTGAGTGAACAAATGATTGACAGTCAAAAATGTAGATTGATTATGACTAAATTTGATTCGTGGCTGATTGCCCCTCTTCAGGGAATACAAATGGTAACCAATAAAGTTTTTAAACAGGCATATCTTTTTCAGTGTTTCAATAGATTTCAATTTAATCTAAACTGGATGTAGGTTATAGATTTCAGTGTTCCAATGAAAAAACCAATTCTTCCGTCTTAAAGTAATTTTATAAATTTATTGAACAGCGTTGATATTTCTCCACTAATCTCATTTTCTTAATTAAAATTTCTGTATTATAAGGTAATACCCATTTGCTATAAAAATTAAATATAAGTATAAGGGAAAAGCAGACAGTTTAAATTTAATGTGTATTGATGTATTTATTTGATCGTATTGAGTGAATTCAAAGAACTTTATGATGAAAAATTCCCTGAAGAGTTGGGTGTAATCTGTGTTTAAAAATAAAAGTCTTAAAAATTGATTTTTTTTCCCTCAAGAGCCAAACGCGTGAACCGTGCTTTGATTCTGATTTATGGTCATCAAAACTAAGTTCTAGATTCAAAAGATATTTTGCAATTTGTCATTCAGTTAAACTGTGTTATATCCACTTAGAAAATGAATTATGAGCAGGAGGGTTGAGGACCTACTAGAAATTGCTGACTGACATGCTGCTTCTAATTAGCCTATTTTTGGAGCAGGAGGGGGAACCTCAGTGTTCTAAGTGTAAATTTTCCTTCTGCCCCTCCCCTGCCCGCTGCCTTTTAATACATATGCCAAATACAATCTTTGACATGTTTTAGTTAGGAAGTTCAAATTGCATGCTACTATGGTTTTTTATCGGAACAAAATAGGTACAACTTCTAAATTATGTTTTGTCATTCCTGATACTATAGAGCCATTAATAGGTCACTGAACTACCATATATATTTTTCAAGTTAACAATTGATTATATATTACAGCAGGTTATAAATTCTTTAAAATACAGTATTTAGGAGTCATTTTTATGAACTGAGCTACTTTCCTTTTAATATATTTAAATGCCTCATTGAAGGTGATTATTAAATGTATTCAACTCAGTTTCCATATAAAAACTGGTCAAGGTTAGAGCTGAGTGTTCTTTAGAAAAGTAAAGATCTGATTTTGAGAAGTGTTTGTGTCCTAGAGGCCGTTTGTGTGTTTTAATCTTTTTTTGTTTAATTTCCTTAGAGGGTTTTGAATCTTTCTTTAGGTTAAATGTGTTTTTTTAAAGAATTGTTTTAGGAAATACCTCTCCATGTATTTATGAAAGTGCTTGTCTTTTTATTTTATTTTTTGAAATGTTTACTGTTAAATGTTAAAAACAAGAAACAACTTTAACTCAAATGTATTTTGTTCCTGTGCAGAGCTGTTTCAAAGCTGTTTCACATACTAGATGTTTCTGAATTAGGAATTCACATAATAATGAATTCTGCTTATTTTGCTTCTCCACAAAGATTTGTTGTGTGAGCTTAAAATAAGACTGCAGCTGATTCGTGTAGCACATATTAACTGTTTATTTAGTTTAAGTACATGTCTGTATCTTTCATTTCTGATCAACCCGAAAAATTTGCATGCTACACAGCAGTCATCTTCTTTATACTTTATTAAATATCTGTCAATTATAAATATCAAGGTTTTACATTAATGTCAAGATAGTACATCAAAAATTCATGGAATATGTGACTTTTTCCAAGGGCATTTAATACTTAATGCATTTGTGTCATTTTTCTTTCCCGAGATATTGACAGGTTTTATTAAGTGTTTGTTAGGGAGATTTCATTTTTATCAAGGGACTATAAAGAGAAGCTGCATGCTAAATCAATTTTTAAAAGCCAGAATATTGTTCATATTTTCATCCTCAAACTCTTGTAATCCATAGGTTTTATTTAAATTTCTTCTCGGTTTATTTTTGTTCTATGTGAGTGATGGTTCAAGACAGAACTTTAATAAGGATCAAATATGCTGACTGTAGTGGTTTTTAATTTCCTTAAGCATAGCTACCAGACCCATGCAATATGGTAAATTCTTCAAAATGTCATACTTACATATTTAGCAATATTACTTCTTTTTATTGAAGCCAAACAAACGATTTTAGATATTTAATCTTCCCCAAACATAGTGATTATTTTGTACTAGGTACAATATTACTGTGTCTCATCTGGAACACCTCCTATGGTAGAAGAGGGAATGGGAGAGAGCTTCCCTGGGTTGCCAGGCTTGACTTAAGGAAACAAGAATCCTCTTTTAAAAGCAAGCTCTGTAGGGCTTCAAGTCTGATTATGAGCTACAGGAACTGTTCATATCTCCAACTTCAAATATTTATAATGTACAAGAAAGTGAAAATATCGATCACTTAAAAAATCTGGGCTTGTTTCCAAACCTGTATTTATGGGGTGGGTGGGGAGTGGGGAGGGAGTTAATGCTTGGTGGACCCTATGGCCTGCTCCGTTTGGGCCCTGGTACCTGAGAGACGCCATCACTGTCGTCTTTCTCTACTGCCAGACGGACCCTCACTCATCCCATGTGTAGCTAGATCTTGGAAACAGCTATCTCAACTAAAACTAATCAGCCACAATGAGTAAGTTTTCTGCTTTCATTTGCAGTTTTATTTTTAAAGTACGGGTTAGGAATGTCTTCTATTGGAGATAAACAAAACCCTTACAGGATTTTTCTCCATAAAGTGAGGAGTGTTCAGCTAGCCTCCCCATAAAGTATGAACTTAATGACTTTCATCTAAGAACATTTTTAGGAGCTTTCAAGTAACTTCAGGTTAATATTATAATTTTTGGAAAATGTATTTTTAAACCTTAAGCCTTGATGTGTTAAAAAAAAAAAAAAAATTCTGTCCAGAGCTTAAATAGTGTTTGGAATAGACATATTTCTTATTCTTGTTTATTTTTTCAGGGTATGTGAAAATACTTATTTTTAAAGTTAAATGCTTTTCACGTGCAAATCACTTCAATATTTGAATGTTTGAAGATCCTTGTAAAACTATTATGTAATAATTTAAAGAGGTAGGTTGGTTTGTTTTTTTTGTTTTTTGTTTTTTTTTAAGAAACGAAATTTCTCTTGAGTAAAGCTGAGCCAGTAGCCATTCTTGATAAACCCAGTTTTGGTTTAGGATAAGCTGCTCTGGGGGCCTTGCCCTGGGAAATAATTCAAGAACTCTGCAGCTGTAACCGATTCCACCATGAGGCCAGTAGGTGGCGCTGGTGTCACAGCAGTGAGGGCCCCGTTGAAATGGAAGATACTTGCCTTTCTCTATAGCCTCAAATTCCACTTCAGTATAACTGTTAAGTGCGTGTGTCTGTGGTAGAATAGCTTTTTTTTAAAACCAGAATTACGTACAGTGGGCACACCTTATTTTTTAAGCAGATAAGAACAACTATTTCTAACATTCTGCAAATATTACGTAACTCTGTAGCCAAAATAATCTTCAAAATTAACCTGAAGAAAGCATTTGCACATTTTTTTCCCTTGTGTTTTCTTTACGACTTCGTCAGGCCTGTGAACATAAACTTGTATTTTTGGTAAGAAATGTATATAAATAGTAGGAAGGAAGACATTTTGGAGAGTTAATTTTCCATCTTTTTGGTCCTTGGGGAGGCTGCCCTTGTTTGAAGAGTTTTCTTCGTAGAGTCCAAAGCTGTTTAAAGATCTTTGAGTGTTTGGAACATTCTTCCACAAGTCGTTTTGACATTCAGCATTCTAATTTTGAAAATTGTCATCTCTTCTCCTATTCAGTTAAGTCAAACTTTTCGAGGGGGAGGGGTCGAATTTTTAATACTCAGGGGGTTTAGCATTGGAATTTACCAGCTTTCAAAATACCACAGGGCATTCCACAGTTTAAGTGAATTTAAAACATTTTAAAATAACAAAAGCAACAATGCTTTCCCACCTCCTAGAGTTTGAGAAGAAATGGGATGTGCAACATTCCCAGTAGGTCAGACTATGTGAAGCTTCATTTTATAAGTGAAAGGAAATTTTAGCAATGGAATTTCTTTTCTTTAAAGTTCTGAAAAATTTCTATGGTACTTACCATCAAATTAGTTTTGGGTGGAGGGGCAGTTCTTATCTGCGGAATTTGTACTCTTATGAGGAAAAACCTGAGCACCCTTATGGTCAAGTTCCATAATTAAATGGAAAGCTTCTTTAGGACTCTTAGAACACAGGCTTGCATTTCATTCATTACAAAGAAGAGGCAATAAGAAGCTTCTCCTCGAATCTTTGCTATGCTTGACCATGGTATTGGGGTTGTTTTTTAAACCAGAGATAGTTTTTTCTAATCTTCCTAGCTAGAATAATGCAGCTAGAGAATGCCCCTGAGCGATAGGTTGTTTTATATTTTGACCTAAATTATATCTTCTTTAATTTCATTTTTATTATCAGAACATTTACATATTGTGTGACTGTATTTCCATATGTTGACTTTTCTTCCAAAGGGTTAAAACTGGGTTTAGGATCAGAGGGGAGAAGCAGGCACCTGGGAGCTAGCACCCAATTGGCAGCCTTTTGTAAGATATAATTTGCCTAAAATTGCGCGCCGAGCACAAGCTTTTGTTTTCTAATTGATTTACGGTTCGAGCCACTTTTACCTCATCCCCTACTGTCCTGCATACGGTGCCAGCGAGTACAGTGTAGTGAGCGATGATAAATTACCATGCACTTGTGATGGTAACGCGTCAAAAGTAAAAACTGCATACTACACGGGGCTCCGTGCATTTACAGTGCTGCAGAGACAGCGCAGCCGAATCGCACTGGTATCTCAGAAATCACCATTTGTTCATTTGATCACTTACTGCAGTCTGTCTATCAGCCTGTAATGGAAACCGAAGATTAAAATTATACTGTTACAGCTTTGAATTTCTTAGTTGATACACAGTTTTTTAAGTGCTCGAAAGGCCCAAGGTGGGGGGAGTATTGTGGAGAGAGAGGATGTGAGATGTGTACAATTTTCTCTAAAGTGTGAAGTTTTGGATATTTTTATCAAATGTTCTTTTGTCCAGAGACAAAAAAAAAAAAAAAAGGAGTGAAATTTACATATGCCGATCTCGATTTTATCTTTATTACATTTGTTCGTAAAATTTAATTCATAATTTCACAAAACTGTGTTTTTCTTGATTTTCTGTATTTGAGCTGCATCTGCCATGTTGTATGATTCATTTGCACATAACAAGTTGATTTCCTTCCAAATGATTTTAAGTCAGAGATAAATGAAAGAAGTTTCAATTTATTAGAGTGCTTTTAATTGTTCCTTTTATTGATATAAGAAGAGATTTGGACTATTCGTGAGGGCTGTACAGCACATTATGGCAAGAGATGCAAAGGGAGGCCGGGACAGACACCTGACTTGGAGGCTCCGGGTTTCCGTGTAGACGAGACACTCATGGTGTGCGTGTGCCTACCTTTTGTAAACTCAGTCCACCTTAAATTTTATTTCTGTGCCATGTCTGCGGGTCCTGGTATCGAAATATGAAGCAGCAGATTTATGGCGGCTGCTGGGCACAACAAATTAAGTTGACAGTGATGTATGAGAGCCTAATAGCACGATGATCCCTCAGTAGCGCGGCTGGATGCCTCCTGCTTCATTTGGCTCTTGTTAGGATCTGTTAGGCAGCTAAATAATGAAATTTTGCTGACTGATTTCTGTTTTCCCTTTTTCTCTTTTCACCTCTGCTTTCTAAAACTTCTAATTCCCAGACCCATCCTCATGCCCACAAACTGCCCTTGAAGGATTCTTTCACTTATGAGGACTACAGGTTGGTGTGAGGGGTGTGTGTGTGTGGGTGTGTGGGGGGTGTGGTGTACGTATGTGCGAGGCACGTGTTGGAGGGTGGTTTCTGAGTGAAACTGGGATCTCAGGAGTGCGAAGGGCTTGGGTAAGAAGTGACTTGCATGACCATTTAAAGCCTTAAAGAAGAGATTGTCTTTCCGGAAGTTACACTGGACCCCGGGGCAGGGAGCAGCGTTTTTAATAGCCACGTGGAAATTGCCATTAACCTGTATTGGTGGGGCTTAGCCAAGTGATGCTCAAGGTTAACATTAGTGCGGAGTGAGGATTTTTTTTCTTTCAAACAGACTATTTTAGCACTTTAAAGTAGGGACTTTTTTTTAACAAAAAGATTTAATGCAGTGCACAACATAGTAAAAAAAAAAAAAAATAGCATTCCACGTTTTGTAGAGTTCTTAGAGGATTTCCGATCAGAGAGGAGTTACAGTGTTTGCTTTTCACTGAGGCTCAAAATAGGTACAGAGTCAGCGTTTGGGTAAAAGAGGGGTGGGGTCTCTCCGCAGCAACGCGGACCGGGACCCGCTGAGACCTGGCTGGCTCCGTTCTAGGCCCTCCTTCCAGGCCGCTTTCTCCCGGGAGCGTCCTCCCTTCATCTCTCACTCCTAGATTTCCCCTGGCTCCCTTTTCCTTCCATATCCCCCCTCCTCCTCTCTTTACCCTAGACTTAATTTTAAATGATGATGAACATCACCTTTGCGACTTAGGAAAGGGTTTTGAAAATTCGTAAGAGGTCAGGCCCACCTCGGTTTTGGTTGAGTTGTGACTGCCATGGGCTTTCAGATGTGCCGGCCATAATTCGCCTCTTTTCTGATTGTTACAGGTGGGCGGTCTCTTCCGTTATGACTCGACAAAACCAGATCCCCACGGAGGATGGTTCCCGGGTGACCCTGGCACTGATTCCTCTGTGGGACATGTGCAATCACACCAACGGCCTGGTAAGGACCTCCTCGGGTCGTGTTCATTAATCGGCGAAGTTCTGCCTACAAGTCACTGCCCCCTCCTGCCCCCTCCAAGAGGAGCAAGCAACGCCAAACCTCGCCCGCCATGAGTAGAGGCTGGGGTTTTTTTCTCGCTGTGTTTACTTAATCCTGAAAACGTTGAGTCTTATATCACTTTCAGAAGCCACAGTGAACTGCATTTCTTTGCTAAGCCATGATTCCAGCCTAGACATACATTTTCTGTTTTTTTTTTTTTTTTTTTTTACATTTTCTTATCTTATTGGACGACAGACTTAAACCAAAGTTTCTTTTTTCTTATTCTTTTTAAAATACCAATTCATTGAAAAAAAAATCCTTTCTCCTTCTGGTTTTTCCTTTTGTGTTGCTTGTTTTCTCTCTTTGCTGACTGTGTTATCAGTTACTTAAGTTTCTCTGATTCTTTCCTGCCCCCTCTCCCTTCACCTGCTGTGCGGACACATCCTTGGCCCCGTTGATTAAGCTGCTTTTGCTCAGGAGCGAGTCCTGGTGTCCCTGGCAGTGGGGCGGGAGGAGGTGCGCTTCGGCGTTTGGCTCTTGGCCTTGAATGCAGGAGTCAGTTGGCATCATCAGGCGTTGGGAAAATAGGGAGGTGCTGCGAGGATTGTTAATCAGGACGCACAGAGGAGGCTGCCTCTGTTTCTCAGCATTCTTCAGATTCTGAGCCTCAGAGCAGGTTGCTGTGCTCTCTGTGCTGAGAAAGATTTCCTGATATTGCTAGTTGGAAATATGATCAACTTCAGGACGTTTTGAATCTTTAAATATTATAATCGTATACTGGTTTGGTTAGTTTTTTGTTCATCTTTTCTCAGTGTCAGCTTTCTTTGTTATTATTAGCAGTATTATAAATAGACTGGTGCTATAAATGAGTATTTCACATCTAATTCCACAAAATGGCCAGAACACATGCCACGTGTGCCAGACACTTAAGAGAGAAACCCTAGTGCTAACCTGGGAAGGTCTAGCCACAAGCACACTCTTAAATTGGAGAGAAAGAATAACTATACTTTTATAATTATATTTTTGCCTTAATTTAGATATGCTTAATTTAACTAGCCATTTTGAGGAGTATTAGCATATTTTATCATTTATTTTCATTAATGAATACAATTTTATATTTTGTTCTTTTTGTTTTCTTTCAGGGCTATTTTAAATGATTATAACATTGAAGTTTTAAAATTTTTCAAATAGCTTTTAATATTTGACAACAACATTTTTCTTTTTCTTCTTTTGGATTAGGTCATTGGTTCCCAAACTTGATTGATCATCGGGGTTTATTTTTTTCTTTCTAAAATTTAAAAAGTACATACTTTACTGTAAACAAAGAAAACCAGTTAAAGAAAACAGAAGCCTCTGCAGTGAAACTCAGAGGTCCCCTACCAGTCCCGGGCCCCGGCGGCCCTGTGGCTGGTCCACTCGACGCCTCCTGGGTAGCTGGTTACTGGCTTTCTGCACATCTCTCCCATTCTTTTGCTGTGCATTTGCACCTTCACATACTCACATACACACTGGTTTTGTGTGGCTTTCATGTAAACTACTCACTCTTTTCCCCCCTAAAAGTAAAAAAAAAAAAAAAAAGTTAGTTTATCTCAAAATAAAAATAACGACTTGATGACAACTACTAATGCTGTCTTTTTTCTCATACTGTTCATCAAGTCTCAGCCACGACAGTCCTGGCAGAAACATTGCTAACCTTGAGAAGGTTTATACAAGATGTTAGTGCTTTTTCTACAGTGGTTATCTTCTCTGCACGCTTAACTCTACTACACCTTTGTTGGACAGTTTCCCATCGTAAAAATAACACTTGATGGGAAATTTTGTCTGGTAGGATTTCAGAATCTCTTTTAGCACTATGAAGTTGTATGTCATACATATTAACAGTTAATCTCTTTTAAAATAAGGTACTTGAAAGGGAGGCTCAGCTTTTCAGACAGTAGATTTCTTTTTTGTGTGTGTCTATGCTGACAGTCGTTGTCTGTCTGATCTGACTACCACTGAGGGAGTTGATAGAAATTTGTAACCCAGCAACGCTGCGTGCTTCTAACAGTGTCCCCAAACCTGGTTATGGGGGTAGAAATGGAGGAATCAAGTCTGTGACAGTGATTCCAAACCAGCAGCAGCAAGGAAAAGCACGAGAAATTAAGAGGCTGGAGGAATACCTAGGCCGGGCTGGAGACTCTGGCGAACGTAATCTATTTCCTAGCCACTTTGAGAAACAAACGTAGACAAGTTTATAAGGCGGCGTGTTGAACTGTGAGGCATAATGTATCTAAATTCTGCGTGACTTGTTCAGAACTAATGGGAGCAGGTCTGCTTTCCCTTTTTTGAGGTTGTTCAGTTCATACAGAGAAGGATACTTCTAAGTGGGCTTCGGCCGCTGTATTAGTTCCAACAGGTAAAGCGTGTTGGAATGATCAGCCCTTGTATTTGGATACGTGACTCTACCAACCAGGATGAAAGGGCTTTGGAAGATTCAAGCAGAATTGCAGGGGGCTCTTTTTCAAGGCCTTTCTGTTTGAGTGTTGAAGATCTGACACATTTAGATGTGCATGAGGCTTCCAGTCTCAAGGTAAAAGCCCAGGTGTTTACAGTAGCAGACAGGGCCCCCTGCTCAGCCTGTCCCCGCGACACCCCGGTCTGTCTGGGCCCTACACGCCCACCGAGGGCCTCTGCGCTGACTGTTCCCACTGCTTCCCCAGGCGGGGCCATCCTGAGCCCCGTGCATAGGATGGCCACACCTCCCCGCCCACAGGCCTCCCTTCCTGTCCTCCACCGTCTGTCTCCTGTGCTTCCGCCTGCTCCTCTTATAGATTGTTGGCCCTCCCCCTTCCCTCCTGCTTCCCCTGACTTCCTTCTGCCTGTTCGTGCTCCTGTCAGGCCCCCTGGGTACTGCCTGCACCATGGAATGCCAGCCTTCTAGGGCTGGGAGGTCATGGGCAGTCCCCACTCTGTACCTTATCATCAAGGTCATGTTTGGGGGTCAGAAAAGTGATTCTGATGTTGGGCAGGAACTTCATGGAGCTGATTTTTTTATCAAATGTTTAAGCTGTTCTCTGAGTGAAAATGAGCCAGAACACCTGCCTTCATTTAGTCCTCGTTGCTTTCATATTTCTCATTGGTCTTGGTTCTGGGGATACTGGGTTTAAAGAGGAGTGTTATCTGGCCTTCCATCCCCAAATGCCATTCCCTGGACTCAAAAGTAATCTTTTGAGCTGTTGATACCTTGAATAGCAAAGTAGCACTTGTAGCCGTCTTGAATTTTGATTCTCCAGGATAAAATGAGGAGATCGAAGTAATTAATGAGCGTTTACAGACAATCTAAGAGATTGGGGGGCTGCTCTGAGGGACAGACTTCTGAGAAGGAGCTTTTAATATAAATTGGAGAGCCTATTCTTTTCCCTGCATCAAGCAGATATTCTCAAGGGCACGGGCAGTGTCAGGTGTTGGGCCCGGTGAGCTAAGCTCCAGGCGCCGAGGTGGAAAGGGCTAGGCTGCAGGTCTGGCTGGTGGGGGGTACACAGATATAAATACCCTATTATTGGGTGGGAGAGGCTTTGGGGGACAGAGAGGGAGGGTGGGATGAGGGGAGGCAGCTCCAGAGAAGCCAGGGCTCAGGCAAAGCAGGAGCTGAAGGTGGTTGCAGGCACGAGGGAGCGGGGACAGCACCCAGAGTGGCAGGCGAGTGGCGTGTCCAGAGACCATAGGGAGGTGTGGGCCTCCTTGTAAATTGGCCTTGCTCAAAAATTTGGATTTTTTCCGCAAGGCAAAGTAGAGCACCACTGAAAAGTTTGAAACAGGAGGTCAAGCATGTGTGCCACACGGGACGCGGGAGGGACAGTCCTGGAATTTGAGACCAGTTGGAAGGGTTTTGCACGTGGTGAGCTGGGTGAGAAGAGCCAGGGGACGGCAGGACAAACAAAATGCAAAGGGTGACTCGGAAGGTAAAATGCTGACCAGTTGAGGCCCAGAGAATTTTGTAGTGACTTCAGTGCCGAGACCACGACATCGCCTGCCCCCCTCCCACACCCCTTGACAGGAGAGATTAGGAAGAGATCCGGATTTTCAGTGTAGTTAGTGGATTTGGGGGTTTAGAAACTCTCACAGTACAGCTTTCAGCATAAAGAGAGTGAATAGGATACAACTAAGTTGTTTTATTTTTCCTTTGCTTATCTGAGAGTTTTAATTTCTCTAGTTCCAGAGTAAAATAAGTACATAATTCGGAAACAGAGCTTTTCTTTCTCCCTGATTCTTTATCCAGTGGGGAACCCGCCTTGTGTTCTTAATGGCCAAATACTAAAGATGCTGTTTGCGAGTCAGTTGGAGTTCTCCAGAGATCCCGCTTCCCTCCTTGCGGGAGTGCAGGTCCTGTGGGTGGGTGGGTGGTTGGAGATGGGGGTGGGGGAGATGAGCTCAAAGCCTGTAACTTTGTAATGAATGATTCTGTTTGGTTGAGACCAGCAAGGGATAACCTCTACAGTACATTTTCCAAAGAGTATGTCCCTCACTGCAGGTACGGGGTCTTCCATAAGGATTTCGGGTGTGAGTGGAATTAATTAAAATAACCAAGGCAGTTCTTTGCTCAGCTTGATGAAGCAAGCAGAGTGCACCCCTTTCAGTAGCTTTGCGTGTCTTTTATCCTCTAATTGCCGAAAAAAGGCCCTCCTGAGCGAGAGCACTTAGACGCTGTCCTGTCACCCTTCCTCCCGTGTGCAGATCACCACCGGCTACAACCTGGAGGACGACCGCTGTGAATGCGTAGCCCTGCAGGACTTCCGGGCCGGAGAGCAGGTGGGTTCCGCGCCGAGTCCCTCACCTCATCCTGTGTTGATCATTTTTAAAAAGTATTTAACTTGGGCAGACAATTTTGAGATTTGTATTTAAGGCTTGTTTTCTGGAATACATATTGAGACCCAAAGCCGTAATAAACATGCCGTGCTTTGAATGGGGCCTTTGGGTCCACCAGGGAGAAAGATGTGAGCGCAGTTATTTGCACAACCGACCCTACTGTGTGTAACACCGTCAACTGAAAATAAATTCTGTGTTACGACAGTAGAACAGATTTTTCGACTGTACAAACTGCATTGTTTTCGTATCTTTTCCTGTTGATTAGAACCTTCTTTAAAGGAGGCAGTTTATTTAAGCGGCAAAACCATAAGGGAAAAAGGAACCACAAGAGCTGTCTTCTTGTACTTTCACTTTAATCTGTGAAGTTTGAAGTAATATTTGGGGTGGGGTTGAGCCTTTCAGTAAGTTTGAACATGTGCACGAATGGACACCTACCCTCTGCCTGGCAGTCCTGCGACCAAGCAGGGAACAGAAAAAGACAGAGCTGACATAGACCACCGACATTCGAGCTGGGACAGAGTGAAAACCATTAGCCTAACAAAGTGCCTGGAGACAGTTCATAAACCCTCCTGCTACGTGCAGACTTGCCGCAGCATCTAGAAGTGGATTTCTGACAGACACTGCCTTAAACCCTGGTTCCAGGAGACGCTCTTGTAGTTAAAGGAGAGGGAGAAAAGAACATGGTGAATTTTGAAGTGCAGTCGTAAAGCAGCAGTCTCGCTGTTCCTGGGAGCGTGAGGGGGGATGAGAAAGGCTGGGACGGTGGGGTCCGGCTCCTCTGGGTGCTAGAGGTCTGCGTGTGCTCTACTCAGCCCGCCCGTCCCCGCCCGTCCCCGCCCGGCGGCACATGATGTTCAGAACGGGGACATGGTCACCTCAGAGCTGTTTGTCTCCTTAGTGTGAAGTTGCATTAAATATATGAGAACTGATCCTTTGCCCTGCTCTGTACTGAGAATGGATGTTAAGTTTCTTTTATATCCCTTTATTTTTTCTTTACTGCATCTCAGATTTACATTTTTTATGGCACTCGGTCAAATGCAGAGTTTGTGATCCACAGTGGTTTTTTCTTTGACAATAATTCACACGACAGAGTGAAAATAAAGCTTGGAGTGAGTAAAAGTGACAGGCTGTACGCCATGAAGGCCGAGGTCCTGGCTCGCGCTGGCATCCCAACGTACGTAGAAAAAAATCTGTCAGCTCTTTACTGTGGTACTTGAAATATTTCCAGTCGCATAGTGTTTAACTGGTGTGTTAATAAAACTTCTCTACTGTAGTTTGTCTTAATCCCTTTATCCCTATTATACTGCAAATTTAAACCATTGAGATGCATGGTGATTTACCAGCGTTTTCAGATCAACATAATTGTGTTGTTGGAAGCGTCCACAGCCAGTTCTAGGGGATATGGCCTGAAATCCTCGTTCAGTTAATAAGTGCCTCCATGTCATTAATGCCTTTCACCTTGAAAAGGTTAATGACCTGGATCAGTTGTTTCATTTAATTCTTTGCCACCATTAGTTTCTGTAATGAAGTCATGCTACTCAGTGATTTCAAGAATTTCTGGTTAAATCAAATCGTAAGATTTCCTTGCATTTGAGGTGCAAAATGATAAAGACAAGAATTATGATTTATTGGTTCTCCAGGGAATGGAGAGAACCATTCTTAATGAAAATGGATTATCTAGACCTTTTTTTATTGAACTTGTCAATATTTGATTAATGATTAAAATGTGAACTCAACATAAATTATCGTTAACCTTTTTTAGGAACCATGGGTATGCTTAATTCTCCTAATGTGTTGTATGCACCCGGGATGAAGGCTATCAGACTAAGAACTGCTGGCAGTGATGGTTACCGCCATCCTCCTCGGCCAGCCCAGGCCTTCTGCATTTCGCCAGGGCTGAACATTCTGTCTTTAGAGTTCTGGTGAAGAGGTGGGGTCCCTCATGCTGGCCCAGGCTCCCTGAGGGTGACCACACGGAGTGCAGATTCAGAGATTTCACTGTGGGGCGAGTAGGTCACTGCAGCAGGGACTGATCTCTCTTCTTCCTCTCGTCAGCTCCAGTGTCTTTGCATTGCATTTTACGGAGCCACCCATCTCTGCCCAACTTCTGGCTTTTCTCCGAGTCTTCTGCATGACCGAAGGTAAATCATTTCAGGAAGAAAAAAAATGTTGAGTTTTTTCTTTTTTTAATTCATGAAGTGTGAGGCAGAGGGATTCAGATTAAAGATAAAATTGCTTAAAATTAAAGCACTTTGGGGGGAAGAGGTAAGGCGGTAATATTGGAGAAAGAGGAAATTGATCTGTTTTATCCTGGAAGTATTTTATTAAATCCTCAGTGTGTTGTCAGTATACGCTTGTAATAAACAAGTAATTCTCTACTGCATTGGAAGAAAACTTAATACACCTTGGATTGTCTACCTATATCAAAATTAGACATTTGTAGATGGGAGTTTTTGATGTGCCTATTACCCAGGACGACAGAGCCTAAATGTTCTCATGGCGAATGGTCATTCGACACTGAAGTCGGGTGGTCGGCCATGACCCATGTGGGCCAGAGGACTTCATTTGTTAACCAGCTCTGTAGTGTGAATCCGAAATTGCCAGCAGGCCTTTCAGTGCCAGGCATCCAGTTGGAGTAAATAACACTGCAAACAGAACCTGTTTAAACTGCAAAATATTCCTGTCTACAGCCTCTTATTTCAGGCACGAAAAGAGTTAAATATATGCATTGAGCATTACTTTTATGTTTCCTGAAGACAAGCCATTTGGGATCTCTGGCACTGAGATGTGATCTATTGCGGTTGTGTTTTCACTGTTCACCTGAAAATATACTCCTCCAAATCCCCTGGTTGTGAGGTTCCATTTTTAATTGTGTGTGAGTTTGCTGTTGTTGTAAACTACCCTGGATCCTGTGCACAGCAGATTGGGTGGGAATGAGTGACTGAGTGAGTGCGTGCCACCTAATTGAACAGACAGACAAGTGTTCTTCTGAAGGAAGCCGTCCGAGCGCTAGAGCGAGGGCAGCCGGGGCCGGAGCAGAAATGACGGCCCGTGGAGGGAGTCTGCTGGACTCTGCCGTCTGGCTCCCTCCGTTCATGTCTGCAGCCAGAGAAGTGCCGCCCAGGTCCTGGCTTGACATTGGAAGTAGAAGAAACTGAGTCCTGAAACACAGACAACCACCTGCAGAGCCCAGAGAGGCGTGAGGTGGTCCTTGCCCCTCGCTCGCAGCCGTACTGCTCTAGACTCCCTGTCACTCAAGCGAGGGCTTTTGGTGATTTTGTGCTTTGGCACTGGTTCCTCAATTCAATTTAGTGAACACGAGTTAAGGGTTAACCGTCGGCTTTTCTTGCGTGTAATATAGGGTTACAAAGTTGAATGTCACAGTTCATATCCTGATGAGAGATGACGACGATGATAATCCCTGTAATTTGGGAGCCCCCTCTCTGTGCCGGGCACGATGCTGAATGTGGTGCAGGCTTTGTTCATCCTCATCAGCCTTGCTGGAGGGAGCTGGGGCTTCCCACTTGACTGACGTAGAGGCTCCCATGCAAAGAGGAGAGTAACTTGGCCACTCAGCTGGCAGGCGATGACCCTGACTTGGGACCCAGCCCTGCCGCCTCAGAGCCTGTACCCCAGGCCCCCACGTGGCTCCTGCGGGTTTGCAAGTCCCATAGCCCACGGAAGAGATTCTAGCGCTGCAGGGTCTGCAGGGGCCAGGCTGCGGGCCACCAAACCACACTCTTGCAGTGGGCAGGGAATCCAGGAAATCCAGGAAGGGTTTGTCAGCGAGAGGGAAGAGGGGAAAGAAACCTGCTCCCGGAGCCTGTGGTTCATTTCCTGAGTGTTCCAGGCAGGTTGGTGGCCTTTCGTAGGTTTTATTTCTCCAGGCATGTGAAGCCAGTCCAGTATCACTGCTAAGAGCAACAGAGAGAAAACTCTGCTTCAGCCCCTCAGCTTCCCAGTGTTAATTAAAGGGTGAAACTCAGGTAGGTTGAGGAAGAAAGCGAAAATAGTAACCTTAGTATTGGGGGCTTCTAAAAAGAAACTTCTTCCACTTAAAAAGCATTTTAAAAATCTTCATTACTTTATGCAAAGAATATAAACTGAAGGATCAAAAATCTAAAAATCCTGAATTTCATCATGACCTTTTGCTAACAAATGCAACTTAAGAAATTTCTTTTCTGAATATTAGATTAACTTCTATTTTCTTAAAATAAAAAAAAAAAACCAGTAACCTGCTTTTGAATCATTTTAGGTCCGTTGATTCTCTTTAGTTTCTCTTTAGTCATAGACAATTTGTCTTGTCAAGACAATTGATGCATTCTTTGAATCACTCTCACTAATACTAATAAAAGTTTGGTTTGCTGGCAGCAGAAGTTCTTCCATTTGAATTGTAAATAGTGACAGCTGTAGGGCATTTTGCTCTGAAAGAGATACTGTCTCATAATTACATAAGAAGCACGGTTGTATTTCTTGAGCATGAATAGGATCGGCATGTTTTGGTCTTTTGAAGATAATGTGCCAGGAGATAAAATGCTCAGAGCAGTTGCTGAATTCTTTCCTCTTCTTACATATATTTGAAGGTAGTTAAGATGTGCACTTGTGTTTATTTGTAATTCCTTTTTAAATTCCTGACAAGTGAGGGATACAGACACATATTTCATTAACTAAGATTTTTCTAGTCCATTTTTGGGTTTCAGTTTGTGGTTTACTTGTTGTAAGATGAGACAAATAGCTTTGTCAGGCCAACTACTGGAATTAGCATCCATCAGATTTCAGTCTAGAAGGATCACTGGGTTGTTGTGCTGTCGTTTGTTTTCACTGTTTACATTGCTCACCTACATGTCTTTTTGACCCAGTTGCTGTGACTGGGCTCAGAGTTTGCAAGAAGGGTGTTGTCAAAATAAGGGGTGTGTCGCTACAGATGGTCTTTAAGAAGTATCTTCTGAAACCATCTAAAGGCTCTCGGGATCCCTCTTAAAAACAATGAAAAATGCGGAGGGCTGGCCCAGCAAGGCTTGATCTGGATTCCAAATCAGGAAGACCTCCTCTCTTTTTTCCCTGAAACAGCTCTGGCTCTGCTCTGGAGAGTCTAGCCATGGCCTGGCTGATTGATCAGGGAGAACTGTTCACCACAGGAAGATGACATTGTTGGGAAAGATGTTTTGTGAGGTGGGTTGCTGGTTAAAATGAGAAGTAGTGCTGTTTCCCCTAACAGATTGCTGTTTGTGTTCTTGTAGAAGAATTGAAAGAACATTTGCTGGGAGATAATGCCATTGACAGAATCTTCACCTTGGGGAACTCTGAGTATCCTGTTAGCTGGGACAATGAGGTCAAACTGTGGACATTTCTTGAAGATCGAGCCTCACTTCTTTTAAAAACATATAAAACAACCATTGAGGTAATCCTTTTGATTAAGGGAGGACTTGTGCACTGTCATGTTTTAAAAGACGTTTAATTAAGAGATTCTTTCTTAAATGTAAATAACTATCATGCTTTAGCAAAATTATTGTGTATTTGACATTTTTCATTCAACTCATTAATATTTTTCTATTTTACATGTTTACCCCTACCAAAAGAGTCACACTGAGGCATTGTTGATTAGAATATAAATTTTTTACATTATTTAACATTTTTCCATAATTTCTAATTCATATGATACAGACAAACACAAGTTTTCATCCATGCTTTCAAAGTTTACTCTTGGGTCACTGGCTTCAAATACCTGTCATTCAGCCATCGTTCAGCCAAGTGCCGAGCCCTGGGCTCCGTCAGGGCACAAGACAGAAGGGTTTTAGAAATAAGTGAAGTTCTGTCAGTGTCCACGCACCATTTGATTTAGGCTCTTCTTTTTTGTTTTATAATCATATACTTAGGTATAATTTACATAGAGTAAAATTCACACTTCTGAAGTGTACGCTTGGGTTTAAGTGTGCAGTCATGCAGCCACCTCCACAGTCAAGTTCCAGAACCTTCTGTCACCCCCCCACCCCGCGCCCCCCCCCCCCCCCAATTTCTCTCACGCCTTCGTCCCCGGCAGCAACTGATCTGCCTTCTGGCACTATCGTTTTGCTGGTTTAGACTTGCTGTAGTTAATTTTGCTCTGTTTCCTTTTCCAGGAAGATAAGTCCTTCTTGAAAAACCATGCCCTTTCCGTTCGTGCCACGATGGCCGTCAAGTTGCGCTTAGGTGAGAAAGAGATTTTGGAAAAAGCGGTCAAGAGCGCGGCCGCGAACCGAGAGCACTGCCGCAGGCAGGTGGAGGGGCACGCCCCGCTCCCCAAGTACGAGGAGAGTAACCCGGGGCTGCTGGAGGGCGTGGCGGACTCGCGGCTGCCCCTGGTCCTCAGGGACCCGGAGGGGGAGGCCGGCGCACAGGAGGCCTTGACCCTCACTGAGGCTGTCCGCAGGGCAAAGGCTGCAGAGCACGGGCTGGTCAATGGCGAAAACTCTATACCCAACGGGACCAGGTCGGAAAAGGAAAGTTTAAATCAAGAGGAAAGTAAAAGAGCGACTGGAGACGCCAAAGAATCTTCTTCCGACAGCGCCGAGGAAGTTGGAAAGTAGCTCTGAGTCTGTCGGGGGACCCAGTTTAGCAGAAGTGTATGAATGGCCCCGTTTACATCGCTGTGTTTCCTTGTTCACGGTTTTCTTTCTGCAGAGAGGAAAATATGTTTTTGCTGCTTTATATAAAAATGATTTTTTTAAGTTATTTAAAAAATCTAGCTTCCCTTTCTGATTAAGATTGCCATCTTGCTTCTTGGCCAAACAAACAAGTTATCAAGCAGAGCACAGAGGGGGAAGAGGTGCCTCGGAAGATTTTGCAGACCCATTGCGGGCAAATGTATTTTCTTCCTGGGGAAGAATTCAGTTCCTCTGTCAGCTGTGCTTTTGTGGGCCTGTCATCTTGACAGCCAGAATCAAAGCCTGCCCTGCCTCCTGCCAACGGGGCTTGACAGTGGCGCTCTGGGGGTGCAGTGCGAAGGTGGGGCATTTGGCTGCACAGTGGAAAACAGGCTTGAGGTGAGGAAACTTGAGAGGCTGGGCAAAAAAAAAAAAAATTTTTTTCCTAAAAAAAATAACACCCCAGTACCAAAAGAAAAGGTAAGGTGGCAACCTTATTTTTAATAGTTTTAAATGTTGATGATAATCCCAATTATGTAAACACACACACACACACACACACACACACACACACACACATCTAGTGATTTCTAAAGATTTGTTTACTTTTTGTGTTTTGTTTTACTGTATTGAGAACTTGTCCTTTCTCCTTGAGTCCAAGTAGGACATGCATCCTCCTCCTAATTTTAAATGTTGGCTCTGGTTGTAAAGTGGTGCATTTGCCCTCCAGCCCTGGCGCCGGAGAGCTTGCGAGGGCACCATGTTCAAGGCAAGGCCGCTCCTGGCTTCTCTGGTTGTCACAACAAGCTAGAGATTTTCAAAGCTACACTTTTGAGTAAAAAGCCTTATTAAAAGGAAAACGTAATTAATATTTTTGTCTATTCCTTTTCTTTGGAGTGCGACAGGCCCTTTGAATCGAGCTTTTATGCAGACCCTCCTGCTTATCCACGGGGCAGGTTTCGAACCTGACCCGTGCTGCGTGTTGCTCCCCGCTGGGGACTCAGAGATGGGTGAGAGGCGTGAGCTCAGCCCCCTCCCTAGCCTGCAGGGGGTGCTCGGGGGGGCCGGTGGCACCAGGAACACAGGAAGAGGAGTTCTTAGGAAGTAGAGGCTTGGGGCGGTGTCCTGGGGGTGAGGTGGGATCCATCCCCAGAAAGCCACCAGTCTTCAGGTTACGGATTGCCAGTCTTCCTTAACTGCAAATGTTCACATCGTCTCTGATGTCCTAACTGTTAAGCACATTGCTTATTTTGGAAAAGGCTGTGTGAATTATTCCCCCGACCGTCTCGGTAAACATGGCTGCACACAGGAAGTCTTCACGGTGCTCTCGGCATTCCTCCTTGGAGAAGACACAGCTCTGCCGATAACTTGCTTTATTCTCTACCAAGGACACCCCACCTCCCAGGGCTCCGCATGTCACGTGTACCTGCTGCCCTTGGATGCTAGAGGCAGCTTTCATCTTTACGTGAGGTCGGCGCCTGTAACTTCCTATGTTGTTAATGTGAACACAATCTGAACTGCCTCAGAAGAGGATGCCGGTGACATCAGCTCTCCTATCAGCCCTGTACCTGAGATACTTTACCAAAGATATGAAGTAGTCTGGGAAACCTACGTACTAATTTCCAAAAGGCAGAAGCACGGTGGTACTCAAGGAGTTTTCTCTCTGGAACAGGAGCCCCAGAAGAGATGAAGAATGCTCATGACTGATTTGTCTGTAGATGAGTTTCTCATTGGATGACAGCTTTCAAGTCTAATGTTAAATATATGTCCTTTGAAATATATATACACACACACACACACACACACACACACACACACACACACACACACACACACACACACACACACACACACTTCAGACGTAAAGTAGCTTCATGAGATAGAATAGTTTTCAAAATACTCCCTGGAGAAGATTCGAGTTCAGGTGGAGCTGGACGGGGGTCAGAACAAGCCCTGGTCCTCACGGCACCACTGGAGGGTGTGGGGACCCCACGCTTGGGCCTCAGTTCCCTCATTTACTTGGGAGGTGAGGGAGTGGTACCTAATTATCAGTGGTCCCTGCTTAAAAATTCGGACACTGTTCTGTCCATGAATTCCGCATCCACAGGGTCTCTTTGTTAAGGTTATTGGACCAAAAAACGATTATATAGGTTACGCTCCAATCAAGGAGACCGTCTGTGACAAAGAGGGTGCTCATAGAACGCTTTCGATGTCGGAAGACAGAGCGTGTTGGACAACGTGATTTCCTAGGTCGGATAGAATCACCCTTGCAGGACTCCGGCGGGTCAGCGAGGCCACAGCGCATGTCATCAGCCCTCTGCGCCCATGAGCGATGCAGCACTGCTGCACAGACACTTGGATTCACGACTGAAGCATTTGAAAACTGAGGAAAAGTGATTAAATTGGCATTGAAGAACCCTCACTGCCATCTGTCATGAAAACAGACCTTTCTCTCAAATCATTTTAAAGTTTACTTTCTTCTGATGCTTTTGGATAAGAGGCTGTTCAGGCTAGTCGTTGGGAAAATGCCAGCTTCTGCTTCTGTTTCGTTAGCTCTGTGTGTTATTTGTGTAAACAGTTAGCAATTAGATATCACCAGCCTAGAAAAATCACCCCGTTTTTCCACCCAGGCTGGCAATTGATGGGTGATTTCCCCCAATAGTTTCTAGAATAGGCTCACTAGAAGATGTATTTAATTTTTTTGAGAGGTGGAGTGAGACATTAAAACTATAATATACCCAGGTTCCCAATATGCAGGGTTATGCTAAATTAAACTTTCACTTAAAAATGAGGGAATTCGTTTTCTGTAAATCATCACTTACTATGTTTTTGATCGTTAAAGCATACATGTTGGAGTGAAAGAATTAAAAAAAAAAACAAAACAAAACCCAAAGAAAGTACCTACAACTTGAGTTCAGAACTAAAATAGCACTGGCTGTAAAGAAAATAGGGAATCATGGTTAGTAGTGGTTGGTTTTGGGGGTGAGTTTCAGGAAGCCCAGATCTTGAAGTGTTGGCTGTAACCATGGCTACGGTGAGAAGCTTTTTATGTGATATACCATGCCATGTTCACATTATTACCGATCTGGCAAAATGAACATGTTTATTAATAGGATGTAGTGATAACCTGACCCAAGAATCTGGCTCACTTTTATTTAAATGTCAATTTCAGGTAAGTATACAGTGGAATCCAATAACCTCATTAGGGGTCACCCTACTGTTTTAATCAGCAGCACCTTATATAGTGTATTCCTAAAATTCTGTGTGTAAATTGAATTTGAGTAACTCAAATTGTATTTAGATGCACTGGCGAATTTGTTATTTAAATGAAGCTGCAGTGCTGGCCCTGGGTATTTGAAGAACTGTCACGGGAAGGTGGGATGGGGCTCACTCTGTCTCTGCAGAAGGCACAGCCAGGGCCAGTGGGCCGGGAGGCAGATCCCCGCCGAGGGAGGGGCGCTTCCTAACAATGCAGGCTGCTCTGGACGTGAACATGGACATGAACAGACTGCCGGCCATGGGAAGAGGGTATTCTAAGTGTCTGGGGCACTTTGATCTTATTTATCTTTATGCAGAGGATGGGGAGGCTCTCCACGGTGGCTGAGAGTGCAAGTTCCGGGCCACATGGCTCTGGGTTCCTGACCCAGCCCTGCTTCTCTCCTGGGACCTGGGGACAGTCCTTGGATGTGTTTGTACCCACTTTTAGTGCGTCTTGTGCTTCCTACCTCTAGAGGGTCCGGGAGGACCAGATGAGGTAACGGGTATAAAAGCTTCTGGCACCGTGTCTGCCGCGTGCTAAGCGTTCAGTAAATGTGAGTCATTACTCTTCTAAGTCTGAGCCACTCCTGGGAGGCAGGAAGTGTTAGTGGGACTGGATGGGGGGGCTGGGGGGCAGCAAAATCATCCCTGCTCTGCAGGCAGGCTGCTGGCATCTGTCCACTGAGACAGACCTGGACTGAGCACCAGTTGTGTTCCTGGTGTAATGCCAGGTTCTGTGTAATTCAGATTCCTAAGAAGCCCTTGCTGCCCCCGCAGGTGGTGAGGCCACCATCTGAACAAATAACCATAACCCCGGGCAGAGCATGCCACGCTTCTGGAGACGGAGTGCTCTGCGCACTCTGGAACTCGGGAAAAGAAGCGCTGGAGGAAGTGGCACCTCGGCTTTCAGGGGTTCGTCTGTGAGCAGTGGGGTGGGGACGGGGCAGTGCCAGGCTGGAGGTGGGGGTAGGAAGTTGAGGTCCCCCTGAGGAATCCCGCAGGAGGCTCCTGAACTGGCCGGTGCCCAGGGACCCCAAGGAGAGCTCCTGCAGAGTTTCACCTACCTTGTAATGAATGAACCTCTTTAGATGGAAAAATGTGGCAATGGCCAGCTGCTTGAAAAGACCATTGGTATTTCCCGTAGAAAAGAGAGAAAACGGCAGAGAAACCTGTGTTCGTGGACGCCTTAGCCTGACTGTGGGGTTAGGAAAGTTAGCCCAGATTGTCACACTCATTTCAGTGCCAACTCCTAGGTTTATTCATTCTCCTAACGCCCTCTTACGACTCAGGCATACCTGTGTGTGTGTCCATACATGTATTTTATATGTATACATTTACACAAATGTGTGTGTGTATATGTATACGCGTGCACATAAGATCTTCTCAAAACTCATATTCTTCAGTTTCAGGCAACAGAGAAGGTGCTCGGCATGGCTGAGGGCAGACTTCACCCAGCTGGTACGATGTGAGTGCTGGTGCCTTTGTGGCTCATCTTTCATTTCCTGGTGCCTCGTGCAGGACCTGGCGCCTCGTGCGTGCTCTGAAAAGGTTTCCTCACTGGTGGGGCACCTCTAGCAGTGTGCCGCCTCGGCGGCTGTGATTTATACGCTCCTCCGGAGAAGCTCCAGGCTGACCTCAAAATCCCGCTCCTCTGCCCCGGCTGGATCAAATCAGGGGCACAGGAATAACCCCCCTACCCCCTCACATCCGTCCTCCCCCCTTAGGAAGCAGGTGCTATAACAGACACACGGACACCACCAGCTCTACCAGCAGCTGTACAAAGGTGGTGTTGTACAGAAAAGCCTTTACAGGGTTATTTTTGCCAGACTTGGGTGCTGAGGGTGCTGAGGTAGAGAGCAGGCTGGTTGTGTGCGTGTTTGCTGCCTGTTGAGATGCTCTGGGAGCTGGTGACTCATGCGCTGACGACATTAACAAAAGCTACCGAGCGTTCCAGGGAACGGGCCGGGCCATTCCGCGTAAGTTAACTGGGTAGAGCCCTCAGGTAGCACTTGGCCTTCCGCTCATCCTTTGCGGTGACAGGAGCGGCTGTCTCCTCCCCCAGGTCCTCAGCCCTGCGACGTGAGTGGACCAGCGGTCTAGCAAGGGTGAGCAAGGGCCCCCACGGGACCCAGCAGTTTTCCAGGTCAGACTTCTTGGAGGCTCAGACAGCAAAGACTTCAGACCTCCAAGGTGTGGGTTCTTCCCCACAGGGACCCGAACAGCCTTGGTCTGCTGCTATCTCGCACTGCACCCCGGTGGCAGGGGCAGGTGGCAGAAGCCCTGTTTTCCAGATGACAAAACACAGGTCCAGGTGCCGTGTTGAGCTGCCGGGAAAGTGAGACACGGGTGGCCACAGGGTCTCATCCCAGTTCCTCTTCCTTAATAAGCTTTGATTCAGCGACACCCGTAGATTCACCCAACAGTTGTTGGAGTATCTGATCAGTGCTGGGGGTGCAAACAGTGTGGCCCCAGCCGCTCGGCCACAAGGAGCTCCAGGACCAGCAGGCCTGGCACCCAGCCCGTGTCTGGGGGCTGCAGGGGGCCTCCCGGGGAAGTTACACCCAAACTAGGTCTTGAGGCACATTCCTTTTTTTCTACCCCTAACAGAAAAGAGACTGTCCAGGGCTTTTAATTCCACAGTCTACAGAATGGTAGATTACCTGTAATTCTCTCTTAGACTAATTTTTACTCCTTATCCCCCCCTCCCCAAAAGGTTCATTTCTATTACCAAACAGTACAGAATTTAAGTCTCTGATTTCTTTTCACAACTTAAGTGCTTTGAACACATGCCTCAGGGAACTAGAATCTTCTTCATGTTTACAGATATTACATTTCCAGATTTCCTAACATTCTGGGATCTTCCGAATGAGGGTGGAATGATAAGAGGGGACCCCAGCATCATAGCTTTGGGGTGACTCCAGATAAATGGCAGTGAAATCCCTGTTTCCTTTGCTGAAACAGAAACCTGTTATGAGACTGGTACATGAGAGCGTGAATGGTGGGGATTAGCCCCATTTCCCCAAACTAGTCCCCAAACCCATCCCAGAATGATGACATTTAAAAAAACCACCTGTTAATCCCGTGGGGTTTGACTAGGCCACACCTACTTCAGTCTATCTCAAACAGACAATTAACAAGGAAATGAGAGGATCCAGCCTCAGTGACACACCACATCTGGGCATAGAAGCTTGTCACCTGTTTCCCTGTCATTCCTGTGATAAGTTTTGTTGTTTACCGCCCAAGCTGCCTTTGGCCAAAGCGGCTAGGCTCTCTGTCCACGACATTTCAGTGTCTAGAAAGCCAAATGAACAAATACTCTCCCCTGAAACAAATATAAAATGACGCCCGTAGGCATCAAATAATTCTTCAGGCTATCTCTAAGGAAGCCAGAATTTCCAGCAGCAATTAAATTGCATGACTGGATACAGGAAAAATGCTATAATTGCTCACAGGTAGCAATTTATTAGGATAGATGTTACTTATGACATGTGTCAAAAAGGTCAGAGTTTATATTTCCTTGGACATTAACCTAATCTTTGAAACTCTAAAAGTTACACTTTTTGGTCATTAATTTTTTTTTTACAAGCAGAGATTTTGACAATTAACCCAGTTAATAAAGGTCAAATTTCAATTTTTTTTTTCCAATTTCTGGAGCACCTAACTTATTCCTTTTTGAAAACGGGAAGATAGAGGATAAACAGTTATTAAATGAATACAAGGATGTAGTTCTGCTGTCAGGGTGATGATTATAAAACAGCTGTTACTGGAAGAATAGAATTGCTGTGTATGTGATGGGGAGGAAAGTAGATTACAAGCCGAGGAAATAGAAAAATTAAGCCCCAATAATGTGTGCAGTTAGTAGGATAATATGAGTATATGCGCTTGTTAAATCATCTCAGGATTCTAGTCATTCAATTATGTAGACTTCAGGCTTCAACTATTGAATCTGCACATTTTAAAATAAGTGCTTTCTGCAAACTCGCAACGAAGTGCAACGTGAGTTAAGAACGAAAGTGTCACCCTCCAGGTTGCATCCCTGAAATGACCCACAGGCAGACGGGCAGACAGAGCAATCAAGGCAGCTCAGCTGCCAGCGACCAGAGGCCAAGGGCGAAGCTGAGTAATGGGGAGCCTGCCGGCCCATTCCCCACACCACCGCCGCTGGCAGCCCTCCCAGATCGGTGTCCACGAAGAAGGGAATTCTGTCATCTCTTCATGGCATGGGAAACAGCAGAGAAAGTCCACCAAGACCTCCTCTGCCACCAAAACAAGACAAGCCAAACCTCCCTTTTCACCCTCATCCAAACCGAACCCACGCCCCTCCCTCTGGCCCTGGGTCCCTCCTCCCCGCAGGCTTTATAGGAGCTCCTACCTGGGCAATCTCCTTTCCCCTGCTCCGTTTGCGCCCCTTGGTGACAGTGCCAACTGGGACGGACCGCCCTCCGGGAAGCCGCCGGGGAAAACCAAGCCAAGTTCTAGCAGGTGCCTTCCCAGACCGAGCTAAGAACTTGATCCGAGAGGTGGATTATTTTTTCGCATTATGTGTGTTTGGGGTTCGTTGGTGCTCCTGTTGTGTTGTATAAATACACGCTTCTCAGTACAGATGTGCTCAACGTTAAGGAATATATAAGCCCCACAATTACATCTGTTTATCCATCAAATACCAACGATGTGCACGGAGCCAGGATCCTGCCTTGTCTGTGGGTGCCCTCTGGCCCTGGACATCTCCCCGCCGTCCAGCTTCTCCATCCTTAAACTGTGGCTGAGGCCCTGCGCGTCCGGCATACTGTGGCGCCCTCGCCACGAGATTTCACTTTGCAATTGATACGCGAGGCCCCGTTCACAGCTCTTTGTGCCCGCGGTTCCTTGCACCGTGTAGGTGCCCAGAAGAGGCCCAAGAGAAAGGAAGTCCAAGGCAGTTGGCTCAGCAAGAGGGCTGGAAACTGTAAACAGCAAAAACTAGTCTTGGACAAAATATAATTTGGAAAATTGTTAGAATGGTGACTTTCACTATAATGCTTTATTCCCAACAATTCCACAACGTTATGCCTGCGGGCAGAGTGGACAGATGGATGGATAGGAACTCACAGGGTGATCGCATACTCTTAAGAAGGACAGATCACTTTCCCAAAGAATTGTGGTCGGGAGGCAAAGACGAGGCTCGCTTTACAGAACTGGTAGCAGCCTGTCCTCGGGGACGCGTGCTGCGCGGGGAGTGCCACCTGCCCAGGGACACCGACGGAAAGGAAAAGCAGGCGAACGGAGAAGCATCTGCCAATCCCGAAATAGCCCTGCAGGCTGCAAACCTGCGTTAAATCCGAGCGCACCTGATGCTCTGGGCCCTTCGTGGGGCTTGGTTAAAATAGGCCGTCGTGTCTTTGCCAGGAAACCGTAGGGAAGGTGACTCTGGCCTGCATTTTTTCCCTGTTGACCTACTCCACTCACGAGTCACCTGCCCCACAGGCTGTAGGATGCCCGCCTCGGGCCTCATCCTCTTGCCCACCTCTCCGCCCCGCATCCTGCCCCCTCATGTCCTGCCCTTCCTCCCTCCCGTCTCCAATGCACTCTGGCTACCCCATGTCTCCTCCCTTTTCCACGATAGACTTCTCCAGAGATTTTACTGTATCTACGATTTGCCCAATACCTACGGGGGTGGGGGGGCAGACCCCCAGACTGGAAGGAATCAGGGCTGGGCTGGGTACATCAGAGCGACACAGGGGCGGCCTCTGGGGAGGTGGTGTGGGAGCCTGGCCCCAGCAGACAGCAGCGCTTTCCCCAGTGCACAGGGAGGCAGCTGATGCCTGGCTGGTCTGACGCTGGGGGGCTGGGGCCAGGGATGGGGCTGACGTGGAGGAGGAGGCCCCTTGGAAGGCTGAAGGCTGGTCCCAGAGCATCCGCACCCCCATGCCAGGCAAAAGAAACGGGGCTTTTCTCCTCTACGGAGGGGCTCTCTGAGTTTTGGGGAGATCCCTGTGGGGCCCTACACAGTGCACTGGGGGGACCAGGCTGGAGTAGGAGCCGCTCAAGTGTCTGCAGCCGTGAACCCCAGGGAAGGTGAAGGGGTCCAGCCAGGAGGTGCAGGGGGAAAGCAGATCTGAGGGAGGTGCCTGCTGGGGAGAGGCGAGCCCAGCACTGCTTGGGCCATAGCCTGTGGGCTGGAGAGGCCATTAACCAAAAACTGCTCTGGGGATGGGGAGCAGGTCTCCTGGGGGAGCAAAAAGCCCCCTCCCCACCTCCGCAAAGCCAGCAGGCTGCAGTGACAAGTGTGAGCCCTGGAGAAAGGTGGACTCAGTCCAGCCCTTCCAGCACTTGACGGGGTTATTTAACTGAACTCCAGTTTCTCCACCTGGACAATGGGTCAGCAGTGAAAGAGCGTGGTAAAATGACAGCACTGAATCTACAGGCTCAGATGGTCCCCTTACCCACCCGCCTTCCATGTATGCTCGGAGGGGCATGGGACCCTGACATTGTACCTCACTGTGGAATAAATCCATGTCTTCATGAAGCATGGGTGGTCAGCTCAATTTTGGCAGATCTACCAGAATCTGAAGTGTTTGGGGAGCCACCTGTGTAAGTGAGTCCCTTTGTAATGCTTTCAAGCTCCACAGTAAACTGGCCTGTCTTCTATTTCCAGCAGACCCTTCCACCTTCCCCTGCCTGCTCCTGCCCCTGCCCCCCACCATCAACCCCCCCCTTCCCGCTTTAAAGGACTGCACTCAGGGGCAGGTAAAGACTCTCTAGCTTTCCCTCAAAACCCAGTGGCAACACAAGATGGATAGATTTGACTACATAATTGTTTTAAAAAATTTTATTGGATTATAGTTGAGTTACAAAGTTGTGTTAGTTTCAGGTATACAGCAAAGTGATTGTTATATATAGATACATATATTCATTCTTTTTCAGATTGTTTTCTCATGTAAGGTATCGCAGAATATTGAGTAGAGTTCCCTGTGCTGTACAGTAGGTCCTTGTTGGTTATCTACCTTATATATGGTAGTGTGTGTATGTTGATCCCAAGCTCCTGATTTATCCCTCCCCACAACGTGTCTCCTTTGGTCCCCATAAATTTGTTTTCGATACCTGTAAGTCTGTTTCTGTTTTGTAAATAAGTTCATTTGTATCATTTTTTTAAAAATTAGATTCCACATATGAGTGATGTCATATGATATTTGTCTTTCTCTGTCTGACTTACTTCATTTAGTATGATAATCTCTAGGTCCATCCATGTTGCTGCAAATGGCATTATTTCGTTCTTTTTTATGGCTGAGTAGTATTCTATTGTATATAGGTACCACATCTTCTTTATCCATTCCTCTGTTGATGGACATTTAGGTTGTTTCCATGTCCTGGCTATTGTAAATAGTGCTGCAGTGAACATGGGGGTGCATGTAGCTTTTCGAATTATGCCCAGGAGTGGGATTGCTGGATCCTATGGTAGTTCTATTTTTAGTTTTTTAAGGAACCTCCATACCGTTCTCCATAGTGGCTGTATCAATTTACATTCCCACCAACAGTGTAGGAAATTTCCCACAATTTTTAAAAACTTTATTAAAAAGCCCACCATAAACAAAGTCAAAAGATGTTCTCTCCCAGTAAGCTGGAAGAAAATATTTACAACATTTACCAAAGGACTAATACTTCTATTATATAAAGAACTTTTAAAAATTGAGAGAAAAATGGGAAAAAAGACATGAACAGACAATTCACACACAAAGTCCTCAAACACACAAAAAGTGTCCAAATTCATTCATCATGGAGAAATGCAATTTAAAGCAACACTGACATACCATTTCCCCCCTATTGGACTAACAAAAATTAAAATATGGCCACATATTCTGTTGGTGAGCCTGTGGGAAAACAGGTCCTCTCATGCACTTTTGCGTTTGCACTCCTGCAAATTAGTACAACACCTTTGAAGGGAAACTTGGCAAAACCAAGCAGAGCTACATACGCACTTACCTGTCAGAGCAGCAATCCCACTTCTAGGAATCTGTCTTGAAGACACACCTGCAACATAACAAAAATAGACACACACAAGGTTGTGCACTGCAATGTTGGTTGTTATCGCAAAATACTGGAAACTGCTCAAAAGTTCATAAACAGGAGAGGGGTTGAATCAACTCTGGGACCTCCACACAGTGGAGGAGGAAGATCTCCGTGAACTGACGTGGAGTGATTTCCAGGACATGCGGTGAAGTGAAGAAAGCAAAGTGCGAGAGAGTTTCTGAGGCATGTTATCCTTCATGTGGAAAAGAAGGAGGTCTAGGGAAATACACTCATTTGTGTAAAATAAATACAGGAAGAAAAACGGATACTAAAGAGATGGGTTACATGGAGTGGGTGAAAAGGAGTGGTGGATGGGACCAGAGGGCAGGGAGGGGGCTCGGGTGGCCAGGCTCTGAGTCTTTCCTTTGGTTCAGCTCTGACTCAGGACCTTTGCAATGTTTCCCAGACCTTCATTTGTCCTTCACATTCCCCCCAGAATAAACCAAACAAACCTGGATATGAGGGTAACCCCAAATGAAATAAGCCCCCCAAAATGAACCAAGCCATATTACAAATGAATAGCACAACCACACTGAAGGGCGTGGGGAAGGAACTAATATAAGCAACTTTGGAAATCAGTGTCTTGACTGGTTACTATAAGGGCACAGGGGAAAGAGCTGCACACAAATCGAGTCAGTAAATGCATTTCTTGAAGGGGAACGGGTCAGCAATTCTGAAACTACCCTCTACAGCCATGAGAATTGGACAAATAATCATTATATTGTAGATAATAAGAGCTGGGTTTCTCCCTGTTGGAGAAAGAAGTTACAAAGAAGGAAAAGAGGAAAGCTAAAATAATCCCTGTGGTCAGTATGAACTCACGGTCTTTACTGTGTATAAGATAGGGAGACCCGGAATCATGGATGTGTGTGGGTGTGGTTTAGCGCATGTACAGCACATGTGTTTCCCAGCTGTGTCCACTGAGCAGGCCTGGAAGTAATGATGCCCCAGTAACAGTGAGCGCCCTTAGTGCCTCATCTTGGTTTCTAAGCACCATCCTCCAAGAAAGACTCCTGGGAGAAATGGTCTCAGGACTGGAGCAGGGAAAATACAAAATGAGCTCGTATTGGGCATCTTGTGGTGTCAAGAAGTTAGGAGGTGATAAAAAATGATGGGGTCTTGTTGAGAGAACGCAGGAGTCAAAATGCAGAGGCTCCCAATGGCTAAATTGGAACAATTTATGCAATAAAATAAATAATGGTAGTATTGGATTATAATACATAGATTACAACAAATGCCCACGAGTCCATACTGATATAAACAATCAATTCAATAAATAAATGGAGAGAAGGGACAGTTCTTCCTTACAGTCAAATTCATATTTATTAATATAAAGAAAAGAAGAAAATAGAAAGTGACCTTTTGGCAAACATCACACTAATAATTATTGTGGACAGGATCCACCGATGGATGTTAAAATTAATGGGTGAACGTTTGAGAAGAAACAGAATTTGCATGGTCTCAAAGTACCTCCCTCAAGACATGTATTAATTAGAAAGGAAAGATAGGAACTTGACTGTGGAGAAGCCTGGCAGACACCACCTTAAACAAGTGATCAAGGTCAACATCACCAATGAAGAGACACGGACACCATGAACCCCTGATATGAGGCACCGAGCAGGACACAGAATCACCTCTGTGGGATTCTCGCCAAAAATGCACAACCTCGGTCCAATCCTGACAAAACATCACACAAACCCAAATTGAGGGTCATTCTACAAAATAACTGATCGGTGCACTTCAAAAGTGCCAGGATCATGAAAGACAAGGAAAGATTGAGGAACTGTTACAGATTGGAGGGGATGAGGGAGCCAGGACAATTAAGTGATGTGGGATCTTAGATGGGACACTGGAACGGGAAAGGACACTCATGGGAAACCTGGTGACATCCGAGTAAGGTCTGAGGTTTAGTTAGTAGCTGTGTATGATGTTCATTGCCTGGGTTGGCTCACCGCTCTCTGGTCATGCAAGACATGAACTTGAGGGGAAGCTGTCTGCACTGTTTTTACAGCTTTTCTGTAAGTCTAAAATTAGTTCAAAAATACAGAACAAAGCCCAGTGTCCTGGTTGCGACTGCCTGGGCCTGAACCCCGCCCTGCCACTCCTCAGGGTCCCAGTCCCGCCCACACGGACAGGATCTCAATGAGAGAGCCCAAGGGAAGCTCTAAGGACTGTGCCCAGAGCCGGCCGCTGCATTCTCGGGGCTGCAGGAAAAATCAGCTGCGAGCCTGCACAGAGAGCGTAAAAAATTTTTTTTAATTTCTTTTTTAAAAGTACAGCAGGAACTGCAGACAAATCTGTAGCAGCACGTAAGGGTCCAAGTGGTGCTTTTTTGTTTTTGAAATGAAATGCTGAGAGACTGGTAGCCCACACAAAGGAAAAAGGACAGGGTTTTTCAGGCAATTAAGCTCAGCCAATAGCAGCCCACACTTGTGGTCATCTCCAGGGGAAGGGGACCACATGCACAGAGCACTGATCTGTCTGCTGGGCTTTCCAGGTGCTAGCCCACCATTGCCAGCCAGCCAGGGAGGGAGTGTCACCTCGCCACCTCACCGACAGCTTCCTCCGAGGCCCTGGCCCTGCCTCCCCCCGGCCTGGAGCAACCTGGAATGCCCTTCCTGTCACCATCTGCCTGACAAACCCCTCCTTTTCTGCCTCTGCATGCCTGCTGCCCACCTGTGCCCTCCCCCGCCTCGTGGACCTGAACACTCGCCTGGGGTGCCAAGCCTGCCCCCCACTATCACCAGGACCTGGGTGTTGCACGGTTGCTGGATTATGGTCTCCCTCTGAGGCCGCCTGAGTACCACACCCCCCACCCCCGCCATGGGTAACTGGCAGAGACAAGAGGAAGAAATAATGGGATGGATCACCAAGGGCTGCCCATGCACTGTGTGCTTCCCATGTGCCAAACGACCCCCCCGCCGAGGTTTCAGGGCCACGTCGCTTGACAGCCTAGGAAGCTGAGGCCCAGCGAGGTTAGTGCACGCGTGTGCCTGCATGTGAGAGTGTGTGTATGTGCATGTGTGTGAGTGTGTGTGCATGCACGTGTGACTGGGACCCGGGCAGGCTGGCTGCAGAGCCTGTGCCCTTGCACCCACATCGACACTACAGGCTGTGATTACCGCCTTTTTCCAGACAAGGAACTGGGCGCAGAGAGAACTGTGACCCACCAAGGGCACAGCCAGGGAGAGGCCAAGTGGGGCTGCCCACTGAGCAGCCTGCCCTTGGCTCAAAGCCTCTGGCAGCTTAGGAGAGGCCCTTCCGACCTCAAATAGAAATATCCAAGAAGCAAGGGAGACCCTTTTCCTGCAGGACATAGCTTGGATGGCACCTCGCAAAATCGGGAGGTCCTTCCTGCTGCCTCTCCCCTTGGCCTTCTCAGCGGGACTTTAATGATTTGTTTCTATGTCCACCTCCACCACTAAACTGTGAGCGCCTCAAGGTCGAAGGCTTTTCAAATTCAGCTTTGAGACGTCCCTATTTCTAAACCCTGGGTCACACATACTCCAGTGCCAGCCCTGAGGACGCTCATTTCTTTACCCAGTGAGGTGTAAAGATATAATGGTGCTCCCATTGCCTCCCTGAATCCTTGAGACTTGAAAGCACTTCTTATTTCTCCACCAAATTGCCAGGATCCCTCCACCCCCGAGCCCTTGAAGGATGTTACTAAATCTCCACGCCCAGGAAGAAGGTGGATTTTTTTTACCCCCATTTTCTGGAGGAGGAAAACTGAGGCCTCAGAGGCCAAACTCATTCCCTCCCACTTGATGGGAGAGGAAGATGCGACTTGAACTCCGCCTTTTGACTCTGGTCCCAGCCTCTTCCGACCACGCTGTCACCAGCCTGCAGAATTCCTTCCAGGGCTGTGCAATTCCTGTGTGGGCCCCGGAGGTTCTACTGCAAGGATGAAACTTCTCACCTCTCTTTTCTCTTATTTAAAAACAAACCAAGCAGGACTTCCCTGGTGGTCCAGTGGTTAAGAATCCACCTTGCAATGCAGCGGATGCGGGTTTGATCTCTGATTGGGGAATTAGGATCCCACATTCTGTGGGGCAACTGAGCCCGAGCGTGCCACAACTACAGAGAAGTCCGCGTGCTGCAACTAAGGCCCGACGCAGCCAAAGATAGATTAAATAAATAAATATTTTTAAAAAACTAAGCTATTTTTTACCACCCACACGCTGTACCTAGCTATATTAAAACACTCCCTTCCTTGACTATATTCTGTTATGTGGTATTACTTTGCCACCAGCTATTTATCTTGCAAAAAGAAATCCGCAATTCAAAAGCAGCTTACTCTCCAACACAGTAAAGAGGCCCAGCATTTATCAGTCTGAGTCCACAGGACTGAAATGAATCGTGTACACAGGTAGCTTGGGGACCAGCGAAGCCCTTCCAACAATGGGACAGACGCACGAATGTTTCAAGAAATAAACAGGCCTATAGAGCACGATGTGGGTGTCCACTGGGCACTTCTCGGCTTTCAATGAACCGCTCAGCCGGGGGCGAGCCGGGTGAGGCCTGTTCCCAGTGGGGAAACTTCACACCCTCTCATCCAGGGGTGACTTGCAATCCCATCTGACCTTCACCGTGGCCCCGAGAGAGGCGGGTGCAGGGGTTTGTCCATCTTGTGGATGAGGAAACCAGGTCAGAGAGATGAGCTGGGACAGGAATACAGGACTTAAGTCTCCGGCCAAGTTAAGCTCCCAGCTTTCGGGGCTCCTGGACCATGTGGGTCCCCCATCAGGGGAGGGAGGAGAGGGCCTGGGCCCTCGGGGGGCTCCCGTTCTGGAGGGAGAATCCTACAACACTCCAGGACATAGCTAAGATGATTCCAGAGGCTGACAAGTACCTACAAGCAAGGAAAGCAGGTTGGTAGGTGGGCAGGTGGCTGAGGAGGGAAGGCTCTTTACTGGGCGGTCGGGGAAGGCCTCTCGGGAGGTGTGACCCACAAAGAGCTGCGGCAAGTTCCCTGGGGTGTGTGTGTGTGGTTTAAGGCACAGAAAGGCCATCATGGCCGGGGCAAGGGGAGCGAGTCGAGTGGGGTGACGAGATGAGGAATTGGCTGGGAGGGAAAGCAGGGAGGTGGGGTTGGTACCAGCCAAGCCACTGAGCGGGTGGGTGGAAGCCATTTACCGGGATGAGGAGGGCACAGAGCGGAGGGGCGGGGGGTCAGGAGTCTGATTTTTGCCAAAGTGCATTCGAGGTGCCTGCTGGCGACCCAGCCAGCTGGAGGGAGATGGATGAGAGCACCCGGAGGTGGAGCTGCAGGGAGACGTGTGGAAGCGTGGGAAAGGCCTGAGACCGCTGGGTGACTGCCCTTGTCCTGGTTTTGCAGACTTAGGTCCAAAACGGTACTTGGTCCAGGCTGCATCCGCCTGGAGAGATGGGGTGACGGATGGGGCGGGCTCGTGGCTGAGCATCCTGCCCATGGGCTGCTGTCTCATGTGGGTGGGGAAGCCTGCAGGCCCCAGAGGGCTGGGCTGGCTGCATGCAGGGGAGCCTAGGCTCCTGCATCCCCGGGGTTCCAGCCAGGTTGGCTTCGCGGGGACAGGGCTCTTGAGCTTCCTGAATGTCCACTGGGACCTTCACTCTCTCAGAAAGTATCACCTGCACCTGTGTACAGTCCTGGTGAGGGATCCTGGGGCCCAGAAGCTGGCGCCTTGGGCCCGGTCTACGCTGCAGTGCCCACAGGCAGAGAAGAGGGGCATCCCAGGAAGAGCCGGCAGCCATGGGGAACACCGGCAGCCCCTCTGCCAGGTGAGCGACCACTGGATCTGCCCATGGGGAGGCTCCGTGGTGGATGTGGGAGGCAGAGTGTGGGCACACCTGGGGGAGGTGGGGGAGGGGAGACGAAGGCAGTGATTACCCAGACAGACTCTCTTTAGGGGTGCGGGAGCAGGAGTGAGCATCTGGGGGAGGATGAGAAGGTGAGGAAAGGTAGTTCTGCGGGGGGCGGAGCCGGCCCACCAGGCACGGCTTCCAAGAGGACCCTCCGGCACAGAGGCAGGCTTTTCTCGGGCCATCGCTGGCTGCTTTGGTGCGGGCATGAAGCATGAAGTCTAATCCATTTGGCAAAACCCCTGCTGCGGTTTGGGGTTCGGAGGCAAAGGGACAAGGCAGTGAGGTGCACGGTTGGGTGAGAAGACAGGTGGGCACCTGAGAGGTGAGGCTGATGAAGGGACGGGGTCTCCTGAGCCCCAGAGCTGCAGAGTGAGGGTGCAGAGGGGGGCGCTGGAGGGCAGGAGGGGGTGGCCAGAGGGGGCAAGCTGGGGCTGCTGTTTGGAGGGGTGACGAAGGTCAGGTTGTAGCCATGGCTGGGGGACTGAGATGAGGTGGACGGCAAGACCACAGGAAGCAGGAGGTCACGTCGCTGGGCAGCTAAGAACTTGTCCCCTGGTGGCTGCAGGGGCCCCCGGGGAGCGGATGGGGGCAGAGAGCTGCATTCCAAGCAGGGTTCATTCTTTGTTCGCCAAGGACATCATTCGTGGCTTGGCCGAGGGTGAGGGACCCCCGGGAAGGAAGACCCTTCTCTTATCACGAGGCGGAACGCTGCAAACAGAGCTGGTCATCTCAGCTTTATTGAAAATACTCAGTAATTTCTGGTAATGACCAGCCGGAACTGAAGAACAAGCTCTCCTGAAAGGTCGTTTCTCCGAGAGAAGAAAATTACTCCTTTTCCTGGAGGCTGTCATCTTTTGCTTTAATTAATATGAAACGTGTGCATGCTTAGCACTGGCTTCAAACGTTTGAGTGGACTTCCTGTGACATTTTTAACAAAAAAAAAATGTAAGTCCTCCTGGGATAACCGAGGTGTTCATCAGAGCCTTCTTGGTTGCACAGATGCTGGCACCGCCACCGGCCTGGCGAGGACCGTCTCCCTCGAGGAGGACAGCATCAACCCGGCGAGGACTTCCCTGGCACGTGTGCTGCTCTATGCGTCCGTTCGCTGGGAAATGATATGGAAGAACAGGATTGTCTGTTCACTTCATAGCTGCCTGGGCAAGTGAGCTAAACCCCTGCCTCAATTTCTCCATCTATAAAATGGGGCAGTAGTGACACCTATTTCATATGGCTGTTTTATGGATTACATCAAATACTGTATGTGGGCTGCTTAGCACAGAGCAGAGACTCTGTGACTGAGGCTGGAGTGATTTGTCACTTATGCCCATCCCCACGCATCTGGTGCTGTGCTAGGCGCCAGGATGACCTGGATGGATGGGCCGAGTCTAGTGGTTTTGCTCTTCAAATCCAGGGTGGCTGTCAGTCTCTCGTTCTTCCCCAGGGGTCCCCAAGGCATGTGCCCCATTGTGTCATGGTTGTTTATGTGCCTGCCATACCCACCAGACTGAAGGCAGGCCCATGTCCAATTTATCCTGGTCCACAGGCATCCAGCTCCGGGGCTGGCTGATCACAGGGCCCTGGGAAACAAGAGCCAGCATGGACCAGGGCTCTGAAGGGTAGGAAGGGTGTGGTCCAGGGGTCCAGTTTGGGGTGCCGGACTGCCTGACAGTCACTGGGACCTCAGATTCTCTCCGCATACCTGCAAGAGACTGTCCAGTCCAATTCCTTTATTACTATTTCCATTTTGCCAAAAAGAAAATTGAAACTGAGTTACAGGATTTTGGCCCAAATCACAAAGCCAACCTATTCTTTAAGGAATCAAGAGATGAACACAGTCCTAGGAGCAGCCCTTCTCCGATAAGCAGGTTGGCTTTGTGATTCCAAAACTCCCCCTTTAAAGACCACCTATAAAGTGCCTACTACGTGCCAGCACCTCGCTGGTGATTGAGACAGACCCAGTCACCCCTTCTGGAGCTCACAGTGCAGTGAAGGCTCTTCCCTCAGCTACACCCACAAAGGCTCAGGTAGAGCAAGGGTAGCGTAGAGAACTTTCTTTTCCTGAACACTATTTGAAGGTGCCCACACAATGCACTATCAACACCAGCCCCACTTCCTGCAAAACAGCAACAAATCAAAGCAAAAAACCTTAGCGTGTATTTCCTACAAACAAGGACATTCTCCACCTAATCACATTACAACCACCAACGCAGGAAATTGACACTGATGCATTACGACCATCCGATGCTCAGACCCCATCTAAGTTTCACCAGAGGTCCCAGAACGTCTTTTATGGTGAAAGGATCCCAGATCACGCCTCACGTTTAGTTGTCTCACCCCTTTAATTGTCTTCCTCTGGAGAGTTCCTTGACTTTCCCAACCTTGACTCTTCCGAGGACCCCAGGCCTGCTCTTTCCTAGAATGCCCCTCAGCTGGGGTTTGTCATGTGTAGATTCAGCTTCCACACCTTCTTAGGAACCCTACGGAAGTGATGCCGTGTTCTGCTCCCTGCATCCTGGGATGTGGGACAAGATTTCTGTTTGTCCCAGAGCCAACTAGGATGACTTTGTTCATTTGACTGTGGTCGTTTCTGCCATATTTACCAACTGTGGAGTTACTTTCTCAGTAATTAATTATCTCCTGTGTGTGTGTGTGGGGGGGGGGTATTACATTTGTATGTGTGTGATATGTAAATAGACCTTTGGTCTTCTATTACTGTCATTATTATCATTTATATTTTTTACCATTATTTATTTTGATATTGAACTTGGTCCTGATTTGGCCAGTGGGTTAGCCTTTCAAGCTGGCCCTGGTCCTCAACATTCTTTGAGCACTTCCTTACCTTCTGTCACAAGATATGCCAGACGTATCTTGTTCTTTCTCTGCCCCAGCCCAGGATCGATGGATCATGCCCTGTTTCTGTTGAGTGGAGTGTGGTGTTAGCATCCAAAATCTGGACAGGAGGTGTGCTCATTATATTGGGGGTGTCGGTTGCCAGGCTCTCTCAGTGGACAGAGCTAAACACACACATGTTTACACATTCCTTTACCTCTACATTTCTCTATCTCTTTACATAATTCATACCTCCAATTCCATTCCAACACCACAGAGTTCATCCTAGTTTTCTACCTTCCATGTTTGTAGCTCCCTTCCCCAACGGTGAGACTCCAGGCTCCCATTATCCTCAAAATAATTGCTTATGGGATCAATCCTCCAGTAGGTGATCAATCTCCCATTGCCACCACCATCTCCCTTGGATGCCCCCTTACTCTGCCCGGGCTCCCACACCCCACCACCATCACCCTTGTGTACAGGGACCCTCCTTACCTTTCTCCCTGCTTTGGCTCTGATACCCTGTGCTCGCCTGCCCCGACACCCTCTCATCCCTGTGGGGCCTTTGATGCCCCACATCACTGGCCCTCAACATGGCAAATCTTGCCCCCTTGGACCCCTTCAGTCTCGACACCCATGCTGGGCTGCTACACCCTTCCTCCCTCTGGTGTGGACACCCACCCTGCCCAGCTTTGTCTAACGGCTTTTGGTCTGAATATTCAAGAAGAAAAGAAGGCAGGCAGGCTGCATATGAAATTTTAATAGATATTGCCATATTAATCTCCAAAGTGACTTTATCCACTTGTAATATCACCAGCAGTGTGTGCGAGGACCTATCTCCCTACACTTGACGTTGACACATTTAAATGTTTGCCAAACTAATGGGAAAAAAATGTCAAATTAATTTGCATTTCCTTTTTTTACTAATAAGTTGAGCATCTTTTAACATGTGTCTTAACGCTTTATAATTTCTGTTCTGCGTCTTATTCATTCATATCCTTTTCCTATTTTCTTGTTAAAGGAATTCTTTGTCTATTTTGAATACTAATCCTTAGTTTGTTATATATGTTGTAAATATTTTCTCCTTATCTGCCACTCCTCTTTTAACTTTACATTATCTTTCTTCATACAGACTTTTAAATTCCGTAGTGAAATTTATGAATCTTGCTTTTCTTTAAATCTTGTTTAAGGTTCCTCAAGGTCATAAATACATTTTATGTTTTTTTTCCTCTATTATTCTTGCAGGGTTTAAAAAATTATATCTTTATTCCATTAATTTTGGTTAATGGCATGAAGAGGAAATTTAATTTTAAATTGTTTCAATATTTATTGACTAATCCACCTTTCCCCCACTGATTTGAATTGCCACTTTTCTTCATATACTAAATTCCAGTATACACATGGGTCTGTTTTTCTGATCTTCTATTTTTGTTCCAAGGATCTATTTATCTATTCATGTGCTAATATCATATTATATTTATTAAAATTACTTTATAATATACTTTGACATCTTGTCAGGCAAAATTCCCCTCTTTGTTTTTTCTTTTTTCAAGCTATCTTGGCTATTCTTGAACATTTACTCTTCCATCTGAATATTAGAATCAGCTTGTCAAATCCCATTAAAATCTTGATCAGGTTTTGATTGGAATTGTGTTGAATTTATGGATTTATTGGGGGGATTAAAATGGAGCAAAAATATTAATTCTTAGCATTGTGATATGGCCCAGAGAATGTGCGCACTCATGAACGGCCTCTCTGGCCCACCGAGGCTAGCTCTGGCCCTGGGGTCCCAGTGCCTAGTGTGTGGCTTGGGTCATGCAGGGCCACCAGGGCCCCCTCCAGAGGGTCTGTGGGGACCTCCCTGGGATATAGAATTCTGGCCCAGAAGGACTGATCCCAACATCACTCACCATCATCAAATGCTCACTGAGCACCTGCCGGGGGTGTCCAGGTGCCAGGGGTGAGGGTGACCTGGGGGCCAGGCAACCAACTCCTGCCTGTGGAGTAGGGTGTGGGATCCAGAGGAAGGAGCCACTGGCTGCTGTCTGGAGAGGACAGCCTCTAAGGCCAGCTTTGCAGGATGGGTCAGTTTTTCCGCAGCACTGGGAATGGGGCAGTGCAGGGAGATGACAGTAGTGTGGACAGCAATTGGGGGAATGGAGTGGCCTGAGTTGAGGGGAAGGGCAGCTGGCGATGAGGCCGTTCAGCATGAGGTCGTGTCAAGGTCTGCTTGGGTGTACTGTGTGCCATACAGAGGGGTGCCCAGGGCAAGTGCCAGGTGGAAGACTGGGGCTGCGGGTAGGAGGCCTGGGGGTGTATCCTGTCCATGGGGATGGGGGCCAGGAGGAGACCATTTGGCCAGCCTGGGCGTAGCTGAGTTTGCATGTTTCAAGGGCCGATGGAATTTATTTCCATGTAGCTCTCAATGTTTATTAAAAGTAAGTAATAAAAATACTTTAAAAATCATTAAAACTCAACAGTAACTGCAGCCATTGTTTATGAGTCAGACCAGGAGAAGGTTTAATTTTCAGGGACGGTTATTTACCACTGACGTTGTATAGAATTGCAGGCACATGGTGATAATAAAAAGCAGACTGACTTTCAGTCAGTTTTATTATGTTTTAAATTCTATACAAACAATGTACCTGGCGGACCATTCCTACCAACCCCACCCTGGGGACACTGCCACCCTGACCCCACGTGTCCCTCCAGCCACCTCCTCCTGTCTCTATTCCCTTTCACAGCAAACCCCTGGCTCCTCATAAACCATATTCTCTGTGAAATGTTTGCATAGTTCAATAGCGGGACTCACAAAAGAGCACTTGTGAAAATGCATGAGGTATAAAGAGTAACTACACAGGAACCCTGGGGTGCCCAGCACCCAGTTTAAGAAACAAGACTGTACATCGACTCTGAGGTCCTCTGTGCACTCTCCCAGGTCCCACCCCCTGCCCACCTTCCCTCAGAGCAATCACGTGCCTTAATTTCTATCCATTTATCATTCTCCTGTTGTGCTTTATTGTTTTATGTGTATGTGGCCCTAAACATGACACTGTTTAGTTTTGCATGTTTTTGATCTTCATGTAATTGAGTCATTTTGTGTGTATCTTTCTACCCTCTGCTTTTGTTCCGCCACATGACGGTACTGAGATTATATACACTGTGCACACAGCAGTTTATTCTTTTTCGCTACTGTGTAGCATTCTGTCCTATGAATAGACCACAATTTATGGATTCATTCTTCTGATGAAATTTGGGTGGTTTCCAGATTTTTGTTTTTGTTTTTGCTTTGTTTTGCTCTCATGACAGTGCTGCTTTTACAAGGCCAGTGTCATGGTGCTCATGGGCCAGAATTCTCTGAGGTATATACCCTGGGGTAGAACTGCTGGGTCATGGGGTGTTCTTTTCTTCAACTTTATTGCATAATGTAAAAGTGGCTTTGGCAATTTTGACTCCCACCAGCAAAGTTCCCAATGTTCCAAATAGTGGTCAATAATTGATACTGTCATTGGCTAGAATGTAAAATCTTAAAAAATTTGGCACTCGTATATCAATGATATGAATGATCACGACCAGGTATAGAAGTCTGAGGTCACTGCCTTTTTTTTTCCCCTCAATAGACTCTCAAACATTTTCAGATCAAAAGGGCACACCAAGTTTCAGGCAGGATTAGTCGGCTGAAATGCCTAAATTCTAGGGGAAACTTTTTTAAAGCTTTCAAAATTCCAGGCAGAGGAAAACAGTTAAGTTACTAAGAGAATCTAGACCAAAATCAGAGTACTCATTTCCCGTCCTGGAAATCAGAAGACAGAAGAATAATGAATCATTACAACAAGCACATAAAAGTCAGAACTGTTATTATCCCCACTTTATAGCTGAGGACACAGAGAGGATGGGTAAGTTCTTTAAGGTTACAAATCTAGTAAGTAACTTATGATTCAGACCTACACTCTCTGACTCCAGAATACACACTTTTAACTACTACACTCTCCTAAGTAAGATGCAATATAAGAAAACTACTTAAACACGTAAAGGCCTTTTACCCAAACTGACAAGCAAACAAATTCTAAAGCCACTGTCATTAAAATTAGGACTAAGAGAGGATGCCTGTTACCACCACTATTATCCGACACTGTCCTAGCTAATGCACTGTTCTAGAAAATGAACAAAGATGATCTAAATATGTAAAAAGAAGTGATACAATTGTCTTTATTTTCAGGTTATAAATTATGTATATATAAAATTCAAGCAATTCAACAACAAAAAAAAGGCTAAGGTGGCTGGATACTAGATAAATAAGCAACAACAAAGTAGCTTTTCTTTACACTAGCAATAAACAAAAATGGAAATGGAAAAACCATCACATTCACAACGGGAACAAAACTATTTTTTGAAATATCTGAAAAACATTAGGAATAGTCTATTTATGATGGCATCAAAAGAATAAAATACCTAGGAATAAACTTAACAAAAGTAGCACAAAACTTACACCCTGAAACTACAAAACATTGTTGAAAGAATTTAAAGAAGGTCTAAATAACTGGAAAAACATCCCATATTCATAGATTGTAAGACTTAGTATTGTTAAGATGGCTATACTCTCTAAATTATCTATAGATTAAATGCAATCCTTATCAGAATCCCAGTTGACTTCTTTGTAGAAATTACCAAAATGATTCTAAAATTCATATTAAATTGCAAGGGACCCAGAATGGCTAAAACAATTGTGCAAAAAGAGAAACAAAGTTGGAGGACTCACAGTTCTGATTTCAAAACTTAGTACAAAGCAAGTGCAATGAAGACTGTGTGGTATGGGCATAAGGATAGACATACAGATCAGTGGAATAGAATTGAGAATCTAGAAATAAACCCCTGTGTCTATGGTAAATTGATTAAAATTTTTTTATTAAAGTACAGTTGATGTACAATATTATGTAATATACAGGTGTACAATACAGTGATTCACAATTTTTAAAGGTTACACTCCATTTATAGTTATTATAAAATATTGACTATATTCCCCATGTTGTACAATATATCCTTGTAGCTTATTTGTACCTCGCACTCCCCCACCCCTATATTGCCCCCCTCTCCTTCCCTCTCCCCACTGGTACCCACTAGTTTGTTCTCTATGTTGTGAGTCTGCTTCATTTTTGTTATATTCACTAGTTGTATTTTTTAGATTCCACATATAAGTGATATCATACAGTATTTGTCTTTCTCTGTCTGACTTATTTCACTTAGCGTAATGCCCTCCAAGTCCATCCATGTTGCTGCAAATGGCAAAATTTCATTCTTTTTTACGGCTGAGTAGTATTCCATTGTATATATATATACTACATCTTCTTTATCCATGATGAACTGATTTTTTTTTTTTTATAGAAATGGTAAAAGACCAAAAATGGTGCCAAGACCATTCAATGGGGGAAAGAACAGTCTTTTCAACAAGTGGTGCTGGGACAACTAGACAGTCACATGCAAAAGCATAAAGTTGACCTTACACCATACAAAAAAATTAACTCAAAATGTCTCAATGAGCTAAACTAACCCAAACCAAAGCTTATAAAACTCTTAGAAGAAAATACAAGGGTAAACCTTAATGATCTCAGTTTTGTCAGTGGATTCTTAGATATGACAACAAAAGCATGACCAACAAAGGAAACAATAGTTCAACTGGACTTCCTCAAAATTGAAAATTTTTGTGCTTCAAAGAACATTATCAATAAAGTGAAAAGACAACCCACTACAGAATGGGAGAAAATATCTTCAAATCATTTACCTGAAAAGGATCTATATCTAGAATATATAAAGATCTCAGGGCTTCCCTGGTGGCACAGTGGTTGAGAATCTGCCTGCCAATGCAGGGGACACGGGTTGGAGCCCAGGTCTGGGAAGATCCCACATGCCGCGGAGCAACTAGGCCTGTGAGCCACAAGTACTGAGCCTGTGCATCTGGAGCCTGTGCTCCGCAACAAGAGAGGCCGCGATAGTGAGAGGCCCGCGCATCGTGATGAAGAGTGGCCCCCGTTTGCCGCAACTAGAGAAAGCCCTTGCACAGAAACGAAGACCCAACACAGCCAAATATAAATAATAAATAAATTAAAAAAAAAAAAAAAGATCTCATAACTCAAAAATAAAAGACAAAGAATCCAATTTACAAATGGGCCAATCACTTGAATAGACATTTCTCCAAAGAAAATATGCAAATAGCCAATAAGCAGCTGAAAAGATGCTCAACATCATTCATCATTGGGGAAATGCAAATCAAACTACAATGAGATACCATTTCACACCCACTAGGATGGCTAGATTAAAAAGTCAGATAATAGCAAGTGATGAAGATATAGAGAAATTGGAACCATCATACATAGCTGTTGGGAATGTAAAATCGTGTAGCCATGTTTAAAAACAGTCTGGCAGTTCTTTAAATGATTAAACATAGAGTTACCATATGATCCAGTGATGCCACTCCTAGATATATGCCCAAGAAGAATGAAAACGTATGTCCATACAAAAACTTGCACAAAGATGTTTATCTACATGATGTTTATTGCATCATTATTCATAATAGCGAAAAGGTGGAAACAACACAAACGTCTATCAACTGTTGAATGGATAAAAAAATATGGTATGTCCACACAATGGAATATTATTTGGCCACAAAAAGGAATGAAGTACTGACAATTGCTGTGACATGGATGAACCTTGAAAATATTATGCTAAGTAAAACAAGCCAGTTACAAAAGATCATATAGTATATGATTCCATTTATATAAACTGCCCAGAATAGGAAAATCTGTAGAGACAAAAAGTAGGTTGCTTAGGGCTGGGAAGGATGGGGGAATAAAGGGGTGAATTGTAAGGGGGTGAAACCATAGCTAAATGGTATGGGGTTTCCTTTTGAGGCGATGAAAATGTTCTAAAATTAACTGTGATGATGATTATGCATATCTGTGAATTTCCTAAAACCTGTGGAATTATATGCCTTAAATGGGTCAATTGTATGGTATGTCTCAATTGTATGTCTCAATAAAGCTGTGTTTTTGTGTGTGTGTTTTTTAAAGAATAAGTTGGAATGGGGACTTCCCTGGTGGTCCAGTGGTTAAGACTTCACCCTTCCAATGCAGGGGGTACAGGTTCGATCCCTGGCCGGGGAGCTAAGATCCCACATGCCTCGCAGCCAAAACACTAAAACATAAAACAGAAGCAATATTGTAACAAATTCAATAAAAGACTTAAAAAAATAGTTTAAAATTAAAAAAAAAAAGAGTAAGTTGGAACAATGACCTGGAAAGATTTTTATTAGTGCTTAAGTGAAAAAAGAAAGTTGCAGAGTGTTATGAATTGAACTGTGACCCTGCCCGCTGCCCCGTCCCCCCTCCCACCCCCCTCCACCCGCCATTCATACATTTAAGTCTTAACTCGGAGTACCTCAGAATGAGAACCTGTTTGGAAATAAGGTTGTCGCAGATGTAATCAGTTAAGATGCCATACTGGAGTAGGGTGGGCCCCTAATCCAATATGACTAGAATCCTTATAAAATAAAAAGGGGAACAACACCAAAAGTGAACTTCAATGTAAATCGTGGACTTTGAGTAAAAATGATGTGTCGATGTAAGTTCAATTGGTAACAAATGTCCCATTCTGCTGGGGGATGGTAATGTGGAGGAGGATGTGTATTTACAGAGTAGATGGGAAATCTCTGTACCTTCTGCCCAGTTTTGGTGTGAACCTAAAACTGCTCTAAAAAAATAAAGTCTAATGAAATTTAAAAAAAATAAAAAGGGGAAATTTGGACACAGACATGCACAGACAGGGAGAATACCAAGTGAAGATTGGGGTTACACGGTCACAAGCCAAGGAATTATCAGAGGATAAGAGAGAGGCCTGGAACGAATCTTTCCCTGGCACCTTGAGACGGGGCGTGGCCCTGCAGATACCTCGATTTCAAATTTCTAGTGACATGAGACTGTTGTGAGATAATAATTTTCTGCTGTTTAAGCCCCTCAGTTTGTGGTATTTTGTTATGGCAGCCCTAGGGAACCGATACATAGAGTAACAATGGAAACAGAGATTAATTTGTATTAATTCATTCTGTTAACATTGGTTATCTTATGGGATTGGACTGGAGTAGGAGAGGCTATTAGGCTTTTAAATATGCTTTTATTGTTTGAATTGTTATAAGGGACACATACTCTTTTTTTTTGCATTTTAAAAACAATTTTTTTTTTTCTTTTTACAAGAGAGTTGGGCTTCAGGCTTTGGAGGCTGTCTTCATTTTTTTAAAAAATTAATTAATTAATTAACTTATCTTGGTTGCGTTGGGTCTTCGTTGCTGCGCGCGGGCTTTCTCTAGTTGTGGTGAGCGGGGGCTACTCTTCGTTGTGGTGCGTGGGCTTCTCATTGTGGTGGCTTCTCTTGTTGCAGAGCACGGGGCTCTAGGTGCACGGGCTTCAGCAGTTGTGGCTCGCGGGCTTTAGAGTGCAGGCTCAGTAGTTGTGGCGCACAGGCTTAGTTGCTCCGTGGCATGTGGGATCTTCCCAGACCGGGGCTCGAACCCCTGTCCCCTGCATTGGCAGGCGGATTCTTAACCACTGCGCCACCAGGGACAGTCCCTGTCTTCATTTTTTCTGTCACCTTCCGGGGTTAGACATTTTAACTGTCTTCTGTAGGGTCCTCCTTTCCAGCCCCCAAATTTCTTGGCCAAACACATTCTCCGAAGCAGTCAGGAAAATTCCGCAGCACACTGGGTATGGGGAAAGCAAGGCAGGAATGCAGCTCCTGCTGTCCTGGCTTGTGGGTGAAGACTGTCATAGGATGAGGGTGAGGATGACGGTGATGATGGTGGTGATGGAGGAGGTACGGGGTGGGGAGGATTAATGCACGTTGAAATCTCCAGTTTGCACTTTCCTCTTCCCCATGGAGCCTTATTTAATGCTCCAAGGCAATATCTCCCATTCACAGATTTGGAAACTGAGGCTAGCAAGGTCATGTGACTTGGGTGGGGGCCCACAGCTAGTAAGTCGTGGAGCCGGGATCTGAGACTGGATTAACCCAGCTCCACCCCCCCTTCTCCTTCCAACTCACTGACACCTCAAACACCACAGAGGTTGGGAGTGGTACGGTGCCCCTCCGTGCCTCTGTCCCCGCCCCCGCCCCATGTGTCAGGCCTCATCCCTGGCTGCGCAAGGACCTCTTGTAGTTCAAAACAGCCACGGGCTGGAATAAAAAATCGGGACCCATCCCACCACCCTTTCTCTCTGCAGTTTTCTAGTAGCCCCAGTTAATTTGCTGTGGTGTGGCAGCCTGCATTATTCAAGCGCGTGGAATATTCAGGCTGTTGGACAGAGGCACTGAGCCTGTCGGGGCTGGCTGAGCGGCTGTCTCTCAAAAGGCCCCTGTGGGCTGGGGAAGCTGCCAGGCTCTGGGAGGTACCCTGCGCCTTGTTGTGGGGACAGATGTGGCTGTCGTCCCAGCCTGACCCAGGTGGAGGCATGGGCTGCCTCTGTCACCTGACGGGTGTCCCCACTTGGGGCGAACGTATTACTGAGCACCTGGGCTCTTTCCAACCAGACTCCTGGACGAACCGGCTCAGCTGTGTCCCCGCTGGTGGGAGCCCCACAGAATCCACTCCCGGGGGAGCTGGCCCAGTGTGCCGGGGCTGTGCAGACCTTTCAGGGTCGTGGACACTCTTCCCTCAGTCCCTGCAGGGTGCTGACCTCCAGCAGGAAAACCTGGAACTCAGGACGCCCTGTGGTTTCAGCACCGTGTCAGCCTCGCGACTGCAAACATGCCAAAGCACCAGGTTGAAAACCCTGTGTATGTTCAGGCTGCCCAAGATGGCTGTGCTCTTGCTCGCTGTACATCCCCTGCTTGGCCAGTGCCTGCTTCCCCTACACCCTACTCACATGGCTGACCTTCCTATGTCCTTGCCTCCGCCCCAGCTAGTGACTGTTCTTATCTTTAGATCAGAACATCTCCACCAGGATAGCTTATCAAAGGGGTGGTGAGGGGCGTGCCGCTCTGACAGTTTCCCTGATAACCAACGAGCCAACCTGACATCAGCTTCCCCTACAACTGGTAACCTTCTCCTCCCCCCAGGAGCCAAGACTGCCACCACGTCCCACCTGCAGTCTGCCACACATGGTGGGGTGTCGCCCCAGGACCTTGATTCAGATGTGTAAGATCCCCCATGCGTGAAACCACTCATGTCCCTGTTGCTGACGGGCTTTTTCTTTGGTCTTGAGGCTGGGCAAGTACAGGCCTTGCAGGTCTGTGGGGTGCAGCCCAACACCCTGGTTCTCTGTGATGGCTGGGCTCCCATGAGGTCAGTGTGAATGGGGTCCCTAAGCAAGAGGTCGAATACTAGAACCCATGCTTCCAGAATCAGGGCACACGTCTTCCTAAGCCTTTGCCCTCTTGAGTCCTTGATTGTAGATCTAGTGTCAAAATGCCACAGCATCCAGTTCCAGAATCCTAGAGTCCTGGCGGGCAGTTCTGGAACCTTGGGGGTGGTTTCCTGAACCCTGGGGGGTGGTTTTGCAATCTGAGCTCCCAGTCGCACTGTGCAGAGCTCACCAGCCCCTTCCTGAGTTGAGCCTTCAGGGTCCGACCCAGTCTCTGAAAACATGGTTTATGGAGCACCTGGCAGGAGTGAAGGCAGGTGCCCTTAAAGATACAATTAAGGAAGAAATCCTGGAAAGTTCTTTGAACTTCTGACACAGCTTCTTGGCCTCAATTAGGGCTGCCACTGCTCGCACCTTCCTGGGCAGATTTACGTGGGTGGAGAGAGACCCTGGAGCCCCCTGCTCCCTCAGGTACTCAGGGAACCACACTTCCCCCAGGGGGGCCCCTGTTGTTCATGGCTCCCTCTGGGCACATTGTGGTTTTGGGGGCTTGGAAGGCTCTGACTCGGTGGAAGTCTGCCCATGTTGTGATCACCTTGTCCTCCCATTTTACAGATGAGGACTCTGAGGCTCTGAATGCTCTCATTGGTCTAGACCTGGGTTTCTCAACCTCAGCACCATCGACATTTTGGGTTGGATAATCCTTTTTGGGGGGTTCTGTCCTGTGCACTGGAGGGCATTGAGCGGCATCCCTGGTCTCAATCCGTTAGATGCCAGCATTCCTCCAGTGTGACAACCAAAAATGTCTCCAGACGTTGCCACATGTCCTCTGGGGTAAAAAAAAATCTCCTCCAATTGGGAAGCTTTGGTCTACGGAATGGATTCCTGAGCCCTGTGTTGATTCTGAGGTGGGCCTCATAACTGTCCCGCCAACCCTGCCTGTTGCTTGACTGGCCCCTCTTCCCAACCTGAGATGCCCCATTAGGGGCAAGAGATGCCCCCAATAGATGCCCCAAGAGAATAATCCCATTATCCCCATTTTTCAGAGGAGGAAACAGTGGTACAGTTTTAAAAAGAGGTTTACACTGTTCAAGGTCACACAGCAAATCAGCAGCAGAATTAGGATTCAAACTCATATCTGTCTCTTTCAAATCTACCACACCGTCTCCCTGATTCCTGCTGAGATCCTGAGCTCACTCAGTCATTCAACAAATATTTTTTGAGTACATACCACAGACCAGGCCCTATTCTAGATGCTGAGTCAACAGCAGTCAACAAAACAAAGACTCCTGCCCTCATAGAGCTGATATTCTAGAGGGGTTGCAGGGCGGGGGGAGGTTGGAAAATAAACAAATACCCAGCTTGGAATCAGGCTGGAAGGCAAATGAGAGGACTCCCAAGGCTGCTCAAACGCCCCCTCCTCAGCTGGGCTGTGACTCAGAGCTATAAAAGCCACCATCAATAATGAAATGGGTGGGTTCCCCCTTCACCCCCTGCCCCAGGAAACTGGGGCTCAGATAAATGCTAGTTCTAGGTCTTCTCTCCAGCCCCCAGGTACTCACATTCCTATACAGGGCTGAGGAGCCAGGCCAGGGCAGCAGCTCTGGGCAGGCCCGCTCCGGAAACTTTTCCCTTCTCCCACATCTGTCCAATTGTGAGCAAGCGGCGCCCAGCCCGGCTGCGCAGGCCCAGACCCCCATAAATTATGCACATCACTCCCATTTCTAGACAGAGGCACTGGAGAAATTACAACTCCCATTAACTCACACTGCGCAGGGAGTCCAGCTGTTTCTCCGGCTCCGGTTCTCCTGGGCTGGAAGGGACGGGCTTGGCCGTGGGAGGGCCGGAAACGCTCAGCTACTCTGAGCGTTAGTTAATGCGCTGCGCCTGTAACTCCTTGGCAGAGAGGGGCCTTCCGTCCACAGCAGGAATGGTGCCGGTGCCTCGCTAGCTGGCCCGATGCTTGAAAAATTAGATGGAGGGGAAATGGTCGTGGAGGGGCCAGACTACGTGTCGCAGGTGCTGTCGGCGCGCTGTGTATATAAGGGGCAGGGGGCTTCAGGCCGCCTTCCAGGGGTCGCCTTCCCCTTCTCTCCCCTCCACTCGTGTCCTCGAGGTCCCCTGCATGTGGCAGCTGGACTGACCTCTCCCGGATGTGGCAGGAACTGGCCAGGAGCCAGTTCCTGTGTAAGGTAATACGAGCAGGACCACTAGAGGACTTCACTGGACCCAATCTGCAGATGAGAGAGGAAGTGACTCGTCCAAGATGACCGTGTTATTAGGGGCGGCAACTGCCGAGGTGACCGAGTTCTCCTGGCTGCGGGTTCTTGCAGCAGGCACCCCCTGCACTCTGGAGGACAGTGCCAGATACCCGCCTGCGTAGCTGATTGGACCAGGGCTTGGGGGAGGAGCCAAAGACAAACTCAGGTCGGTGGTGGCAGGCGTGAACTCTGCCCAATAGGAACTCCCCATACAGGAGTGCGGCAGCTGGAGCCAATCAGAGCCTCTCACGGGGGCACTATAAATGCTCAGGGCTGGCCCACGCCTGGCTTCTGCCCTCTGTTTGCGTGTTCCTGCCGCGCGGTGGGTGGGCGCTGCTCCCCGCCTTCCCTCGCAGCTTGCGAGCCCTGCCAGTGCCCTGGAACTGAACTCCTAGGTGGTGCCAACGCCCCCAGGTGAGAACTAGGAGGTTCCCAGACCAGGCCTTCGGAGGTGACGAGAGGCCCGTGCGGTGGCAGCCGGCCGGGTACAGGTTTCAGTCATGTCACCACTAGTGAATTCCAGTGTCCACAGACAGACTGTTGAAGTTATTTATGGCAAGGCCCAGCGATATTGATCCGCATCAATATTTATAAAAGAGGCAGCTGTTTCTGTGTTAAGGGTGCCTGTCTGCTGGCCCTTAAAGATATTAATTCTTAGGCCCAGGGATATCAGAGCTGAGGGCCTGGAAAACCCAAACAACCCAAGTGATGAATGTCCCTTTGCAGGCTGGAAAGCCGGCCCAGGCAGGAGCAGAGCCCAGCCCTAGCCCAGTCTCGGGCTCACAGTTTTCTTTGCATCGGAATGACTTCTAGGGTCTCTTTCCGTTTGCCTGATCTATGTACTGTGGGTGAAACGAATTAGAGCACATTTACTGTGCTGGACACCTTACATAAACTCTTCCTAAGCCCTCAGTGGTAAGCTTTCTTGTCTTTATAAAGATGGGGAAACTGAAGACCGCAGGGTTAAATAATTTACCCAAGATCATATCTCTAGAAAATGGTGAGGCTGAAATCTGCAACTCAGCTTCTGATTCCAAAGCCCTGCTCTCTGCTGCCTGTCTGGTCCTTGGGTTGGGTCTTGAGGGATAAGGGTGGGAAACATTTGTTTACTCACGAGTGTATTCATTCATTCAGCACGCTCATTTCACAGTTCTAGTGTTGTCCTTCTTAGGCTCTATAATGCCATTTTCTTGTTTATTCACTTGCTTTCTTGTTTGTCTGTGTCTCCCCCTAGTACGTGAGCTCCATGAAGGCAAGGCATGTGTGTATTTTATTCACTCCAGTATCCTCAGTGCCAGGCACAGCGCTAGTTCTCAAGAAATGTTGGCTGAATGTTGAAAGCATTGTAGGAAATTATATCAAGAAGTCGAGACTTATTTAGTTGTCGAATGAAATTGCAAGTGATCAAGGTTGGATGAATGCTCAAATGAATGAAAGAACTAGTCATGTCTGCTCTCTGAGGCTCAGTCTTCTCACCTGTGAAGTGAGGGTGGTAGCATTAATACCTACTATCTACCGACCTTGGAGAGGGTAAGTCACAATGTGTGGTAGTCATTAGGGCTGGTCACAGATTTTCCAGATCCTCCATGGGGTACGCATTAGGAATGCAGGTCCCTGCCTCTTTGAAGTCGGGTGACTTACTTTGGCTAATGAAATATGAGTGTGATGAACGTCACTTCCAGGTGAAGACTGTAAGAGCCAGTGAGAGATGGAAAGATTCACTGTATCCCCCGCCTCCGGAACGACCTTGCAAGCGTGTAGCAAAGTGGACCCTCCAGATATATATATTGTGGCTGAGATGTAAATTTTGTGTGTTAAGTCATTGAGAGTTTGGGTTGTTACTACAGCAGGACCTAGCCTATCCTGACTAATGGAGTACGTGTATACAGTGTGTGATGCCAAGAGCAGAGTAGGGGTTCCACAAAAGGTGCAGGTGAGATTCTCCTGCTCATCATAGTTAAGCAGGCCGTCTCTTTCCTGGATGCCAGGGACACTGTCTAGGGACAATGGAGACATTTTTTTCTCCAGCTCTTTCCCAGTTGGCTCTGCCTCAGGAAAGCAGAGAAACCCAGACATGAAGTCACCGCTTGTTTTCACGAGAGAGCAAGAAAAAAGCCGTTGCAGTATTGTGTTTGCCTTATTAAGGCTCATTTTCTCATTACAATTTTCCCTCCTAATTGCTAATTTTTCCAGCTTCTCCAAGAGCCATTCTACTTCCGCCTTGTTCCTTCCCCCCTCCAAGAGTGCTTCGAGAAACTGCCACAGATGGGCAAAGGAGAAACACACATGCTTGTTTTTAATTTACTTGAAATCCTCTTCTCTTGGTGCTACTGGGACAGGCAGCTGCCAGGCTCTCCTGGCTGTGTGGCTGGGGACTCAGCCTTGAGGACTAACTCCCTCCCACAGAGGGAGGGGCTGGTCCAGGTCCAGTCCTTTCCCGAGGGCCTGACTTTTTGGCATCAGGGTGACCTCTCCTGGCCAGGACCTCTGAGTCCTTGGATCCGGTCCTTGGGCTACGGCACCCCCTGAGTACCAATGCTGTGCCTGGAGCTGCTCCCCTGTGCCTGAGTGCATCCACTGTCCCTCATCAGGAGGGAGCAGGGGTCCCCCACTGTCAGATGGGGAGACAGACTCAGAGAACCGAGGAGCTTAGAGCAGCAGAACAGTGGAACTTTCTCCTAGGACGGTCTGTCTGAATTCCAGGGGTTCCTTCCACATGGCTGGCCTGTCCAGATCAGCAAGGAGCTGGTCGCAAGTGACACCCTTTTTCCCATCCTCCCTGAGCTGGCTCTCAAACTGATGAACCGCTACTCACTGGTCATGGGACCTAGGTCAAGTCCTTCCCTCCTCAGGGTCTGGGCCCCCACCTTCTGACTGAGGGGATGGGATCAGATGATGCCTGTAGGTCTGATATTTGGACTCCAGGCACGATATGCTCTCGGGTCTCCTGGTCCCCGTGAGGCGGGGAGGATGGGGACTTTGACCCGACGTGAGAGGGGGAATCAAAGGAGGGTTGTGCAGTAGAGTGGCTTGGACTTGCCTTGCTGGCCCTGCCACTGGTGGGCTTTGTGAGTTTGGGCAAGCCGCTTCACCTCTCTGAGCCTTGGCTTCATTGCCTACAAAAGCAGGGTAATAATCGCTGCCTCACTGGTGGGAATGCAAGCATCAGTGCAAAGCTATTAGCCTAGCGTCTGGCAACAAGCAAACATTCCCCGAACGGTAGTTGCTACAGCTGTTTATCATCCTCTTCCTTGTTGTTGTTGTTATACAGGTTTTTTTTAATGAATTGGAAAAAGTCCCACCTGTTACATACCAAAAAGGTCGCCGGGTCCAACTTCTGTTTTTTTACAAATTGGGAAACCAAGTCAAGAGAAGGGAAATGCCATGCTGAACGTGGGATCAAAAGAGAGTTAGCAGAGCTCTGGTTTACCCTCTGCCTCCTCTTCCCCACAGACAGAAAAAGAAAAACAACTGCACTGATTTCTCAGAACCCCCGTGGGAGGGGACCCCTTGGGCACAATTCCTGCTGAGTCATGTATTGTCACCAGAATGGGAGAGCCCTGTGCCCCATCGAGTTACCCAAATGCTGGGCAGCAGCAGAGGCCTGAGGAGTTGGCACCAGTGGTCGCATCCGGGAGCTTTGGGGTTGGGCTAATGTCATGGGGCGGGAAAAGGCCCGGCCCAAGATGTCTACCTAGGACATCTGGACTGTTCATAAGTGGCTGTTCTCCAAGGAACACGAACCCACATCATCGCCACTTATGGACCAGACTGTCCTTATCCCTCGTTGCACTTGGCACAATCATAGCACGTGACTGAACTTCAGAGTCTGTTTCAAGCTGCACTGCAAGCTCACACCCAGCGCCCAGTACGTCACTGGGATTATTAGTTAGGGAGAAGGAAATGAACCACAGGTTGCGAGTGGCATCCTTTGCATTTCTTCACCAGTTTTTAGTTCATGAAGTTCCTTCCTATCCATTTATCGCATTTCATCCCTCACATCCCCTGAGAGGTAGGGAATCATAGGCCCATATTATAGATTGGAAAACAGAGGCTCAGAATTTGAAGCTGGGTTGCCCGTGTGGTAGCCGTATGTGGCTATTTAAGTGAAAACGCAGTAAAGTGTAAAATGTTCTGTTCCTCGGTTGTGTTAGCCACATTCCATGTGCTTAGTAAGCATGAGTGGCCAGGGACTAGCATACTGGACACTGCAGTATGGGGTATTTTTGACCTTGCGGAAGGTTCTATCAGATGTCACCATTGCAAGGCTACTTAGTCATTACTCAGCAGAGTGGGGACCAGGAGCCCCGGTTTTCTGACGTCTAGCCCAGGGCTCTTTCCAGGGCCCCCAGAGAATGGAATTTGGAGTGTGCAGATGGGGGTGGGGAGAGCTCTCAAAAGTTCTCTGGATCTCAGGGGACCACAATATGGGGGCGGGCAGGCAGGAGGGAGATTCAGGAACGGTCTTTCATCTTTCTCTAATAAGAGCAATTTATTTCCTATTTTGCATAAAACTAGTAAGAGCTGCTCCACCAACTCCAAGGCAAACGTGGCTGTGTTGTGTCATTCTTCTAGTGAAACAAGATGGCATCAATGGGATGTCTGGGGCCTGCCCTTGGACTTCGCTCTAGTTCTCCCAGAGTCCCCGAGTCTGATACGCAGGCATCCTGAATGGGGTGCCAGTCTGTCCTCTTTCTCGGCCCAGTTGGACAGCATCTGGCTCTGAGCGCTGCGCTCCTTCCTGGGCTGGGCTGGGCTGTCCGGAACCATCCTGTCTACCTGCTGAGGATGCAGGGCCACTGCTGCCCAAGGGAGAAGACCTGAGCCCCGCTTCCCAGGCCAAGCATGGGCCACAGGATTTGGGGCTCAGCCCTTCAACCCACAGGTGGCCACGGTCCAGGGGACCCACAGCCCCTGGTGCTCCATCAGAATCAGGCTGGCTGGGGCTGTTCGTGGGACCACATCCCTTTCTCAGCTGCCCTTCCCTCTTTCCTGCCCTGGGAACCCGGGAGTCCTGATTTATTCCTTTCTGCTCACCCTCGGGGGAGAAGGCTCAGGCACCTCGGCCCTCAGGACAGGGAGCTGTTCATAACCAAGGTGGCTCTGTCACCTCTCCCTAGATGAGCATGATTTTTAGCATACTTGTGGCGGGGGGAGGTTGTGGAATTTGAGTAAAGGTTTCAACAGCTTAAAACAAACAGACTTGAAAGCCACTGGTCTTGTCCATTTCCCTTGTTTGATGGACAGCCATTGGAGATCTAAGAAAGGACAGGGTCTTGTCCAAAGCCAGTAGTGACTGGCTTGTCACTGCCCCTGCTAACACCAGACAGGACCAAGTCACCCCCTGGGGGCAGAGTAGTAGCCTCCCCATCAAGGGCAACATAGGTGGCAAATAGATTTTACCCTACGTGCCACCTCCCATCAGCCTGGAGCATTAATCCTTAAGAAGGATTCTGGGGCTTCCCTGGTGGCGTAGTGGTTAAGAATCCGCCTGCCAATGCAGGGGACACAGGTTCGAGCCCTGGTCCGGGAAGATCCCACATGCCGTGGAGCAACTAAGCCCGTGCGCCACAACTACTGAGCCTGCACTCTAGAGCCCACGAGCCGCAACTACTGAGCCCGCGTGCCACAACTACTGAAGCCCGTTTGCCTAGAGCCTGTGCTGTGCAACAAAGAGAAACCACAGCAATGAGAAGCCCGTGCACTGCAATGAAGACCCAACGCAGCCAAAAAAAAGAAGGATTCTGATGCCATGTCCCACATCAGTAAGGAGGAATGCTTGGATCAGTGAGAAGTGTCTGCCAGGGGCCTGAGAGGGAAGAGCAGCCTGTGTGGGGTATGTGTGTTCTCGCGATTCCTGACTGTAGACAAACGTTTATCCCTTAGAATGGCATTTAGGCCTTTTACGTTCTGACCCTGCGCACTTCTCTAGCGTATCTTCCCGCTCTTTGACCACGGATGTGACACGTGCCTGTCTTTCCCACCCCTGTGCCCTTGCTCCCACTGCATGGAAGCCCCCCTCCCCCTCTCCACATGTCCAGAGCTGCCCTGTTTCTCCCATCTCACTTCCAGTACCACCTCCTTCCAGAAAGCTTTCATACTCCCTGTCAGAATTGGTCTCTCTCTTCCAGGGTGCCCACCGCTTTTTATCTCACCCCTCCTACGACCCTTTGCGGGTTCTCCCTACTCTTATTGTCAGTCGTGCGTACTTTCTCCTCTACTGATCTGGGAGGGACGAATAGGGCATTTTGGTTGCAGCGACAGCCACCAAGCCAGAGCCAGCTTAGGCAGAAAGAAGTCCACAGCCGAGGGGAACAGCTGAATTGTGGGAAGGGTGAGGATGCAGCAGAGAGGCAGGAAAAGAGTGAGCCCAGGGAATGAAAGGCCCCTGGGGTTTCCTCCCCATCTCTCATCTCTGCCTGTCTTTGTGGACTAGCCTCATCCTCTCTCTCCAGACTGCCTTCTCCAAAGGTTCACAGCTTACCACCGGATACAAGATCAGCCCCTCTCTCTCGTTACAGAAACCTCAGGGAAGGGCTCTGATTGGCCTGCCTGGGCCAGGTGCTCCCCGCTGGACCACTTGGCGGTGGCCAGTAGGTGGGCTGTGCAAGAACATAGCCGTAGGGAGGGCGATGGAGACGCCAGGGGCAGGGGATAGAGGGCTGCCCACTCCTCCTCCTCCTGTGTGTCGAGCGGCTGTGCCCACCATGGACCCAGAGCACGGGGTATGGGGAAGGGAGGCAGGAGGGGGGTTGAGTGGGTGGGTGAGGCCAGCCACGAAGGGTGGTTTTGCAAGCCTGCCAGGGGACAAGGGTTGCTGGGGGCTTCTTGCCATATTTCCTCTTGCATTTAACCTTCATCATAATCCTTCCGTGTGAGGATTCTCTGTTTTCTCAGGTCATGCAGGTGATGACAAGCCAAGAATTCTGAGCACTTAGGTACCTCCTGGGAAGGCATCGTCACTCCTCTCCTTTACAGGGGGGGAACGGGGGCGTGGAGCAGCCGAACGACTTCTCAAGGGCACAGGGGCTGGCGGCCGAGCCTGGCTTCAGATTCGCACCATTTGACTCCCTGGCCCATGCCTCTTGGGACAAAGGAGCCAAGACTTTCTTTCTTTTTTTTTTTTTTAACCCTGCAGCTCTGTGGTCTTTCAAAAACCTTGGGGAAAGGGTGGTGGGGCTGTGGGAAGGTAGGATGGGACTTTTCTCCAAATCCGGGGGTCGCCCTCGGGCATTCGCCTTCTCATTCTTGTTTCTGCCGCCCTGGAGTTTTCTCTGCCTCCGTATGTTAAAAAGAAAGAAAACAATTTAATGACAACCACACAAAAAAACTTAGATCATTTTTAAAAAATACAAAAAAGTCTGACTTATGTGAAATTTAATTTAATTTATTTTTATACCAGCAGCTGTCAGTTCAAAGAACAACAACAAAGTAGCCATCTGTGCTTAATTTCATCAATCCGCTGCCGATGGTCACGTGAGTGTGGCTCTTGGACTGAGGCAGAGCACGTGGCCAGATCTCAGCCCCCCCCCCCAGGCCCCCGCCCCCCACCCCAGGGCCCTCCGTCCAGGGAGGGGTCTGGTGGCTTCTGCAGGGAGCAGAGGGGCACGGCACCTGGGCACTCTGGCCGAACTTGTCACCAACGGGGCGAACCCAGCAGTCCCTCCCCTAGACACACTAGCCCCCCTGACTTTTTTTGTTTTAATAACAATTAATTAATTCATTAATTTTTTGGCTGTGTTGGGTCTTCGTTTCTGTGCGAGGGCTTTCTCCAGTTGCGGCGAGTGGGGGCCACTCTTCATCGTGGTGCGCGGGCCTCTCACTGTCGCGGCCTCTCTTGTTGCAGAGCACAGGCTCCAGACGCGCAGGCTCAGTAGTTGTGGCTTACGGGCCCAGTTGCTCCGCGGCATGTGGGATCTTCCCAGACCAGGGCTCGAACCTGTGTCCCCTGCATTGGCAGGCAGATTCTCAACCACTGCGCCACCAGGGAAGCCCCCCCTGACTTTTCACGTTATTTCTGCCAGTGGTGAGTGGGCTTTTCAGCCCTGCTGAACAGATAGGGAAACTGAGTCTCAGAGGGGTCTCTGGCCCAGGGTCACACAGCCGACAAACAGATCCAAACCCTGGTTTGTCACCCTCCCGAACCCATGTCCTCACTAGCTGGGTGGCCTCCTGAGCTTGAAGCTACTAGAAAACTCCGGAGGGGTTAGGGGATCAAAGAGAGCGGGGACCCGGGGAGAGGAGGGGCTCTCGCATCACAGACCTGAGCCGCCCCTGCCAGCCAGGCGGAGCGTGTTGCTAGTGGACCCAGCTGCCCTCCCCCGGTGCTTCCTTCTCCCGGGGGAGGCCGTACACGTTCCTCTGGGCTTTGAGAGGAGCGTGGGCGCTGTCACCCTTCCCCGGGCACAGCCCAGCGTGGAAGCCTCAGTCCCCACGTGGGCAACTTGCCTGAGGTCATATAAGGAGTGAGCAGTGAAAGCAAGAGCATGATGTTCGTCCAAACCACCAGAACATCTGTCCAGGAGGGCCCCGACCTGCACCGCCGAATCGCAGGACCTCTGGGATCAACCGGGCCTCCCTCCTACAGCCTGAGAACCCAAGGCCTGTGGGGGAGAAGGGCCCACCCAGGGTCGTGCAGGGTTGGCTGCAGAGCCCACCTGGGACAGTACAGCCTCAGACTTCATCTGCACGGCAAGGCCAGCTTGTCACCCGCTCCGGTGGCCTGGCCTCTCTCAAGTGGGCTGGGTTGCGGGGGAGCTTTCCTGGGCCCCATTTCTTTCTGAAGGAAGGCCCCATCCTTCCTTCTGATTCAAGGAGCAAACCCTGGGATTGAACTTGGCCCCTTCCAGGGGCAGAGTCAGGAAGGGTGTAACCTGGCAAAACCTTCCTACTCCCCCCCAAAAGACCCAAACCCCTGAAGCAAAATCAGAAGAAACCCCAGTAGGGATTCCTGGGCAAATCACAGCTTTATTTACTGCTGAATTAAGAGAAGTAAGAGTGAGCAAGTCAGAATCATTAAAATATAGATCAAGAAAGTCACATTTCTCGATTTGCCATATTAAAGAGAAGCGGGGGAAACACGCCAATTGGCTTGTCATCTTCTCATTAAATAACAGATGGTGACTGAGTCACTGCTCCGGTAGTCAGGACGCCGCTGTCTGCTGCTCCCTCACTGGGGCCCAGCCGCTAGCTTGGGGCTAAGGGGGCCTGTGGGGGGCAGATGAGAAGGAAGCCCACCTCATTCTGCCTCCTCGTCCATCCAGCCCCATTCCGACCCCCTACCCCTCCAACTTCTGGAAAAGCCCCTCTGTTCCTTCTCAGTAATGGTGTGAGCACATGGAGGGCCCAGCCTGGAGGGAGACAGAAAACAGGCAATGATGTGGTACCCTGAAGTCAGGGTTATGGGAGAGGATGCCCAGGGGCCTTGGGCACCCAGGAAAGGAGGTGATGAGCCTGAAGGGAGGGGACCAGGCCCCACACAGAACTTGGCCAGGGGTTCTCCTCCCTGAAAATCACCGAGTCGGCCACCCCCAGACTCTCCGCTGCCCAGAGGTCTGCGTCTCCCCACCTGGAATCTGCTCTTCCTACCAACGCCTTGCCCCTGGGGGCCTCCTTCCTCCCTCCTCGGAGTTCCTCCATCCTCCTCTTCCTCTGCCCCCCTCGCCCCTGCCACTGCCACATATGCCTGCCAGACCCAGAGGTGGGCATGGAGGAGCAGTGACCCTTCCCTCCAGGGGAATTACTGGCCCATAGATGGTCATTCCCAGGTCCCTTTCCCTGACAAGCTCTTAGGCTCTCGTCATTGTTGCTTTTGGGGACTCGAGTGCAGACCCCACTGGTGTTGGCATCTCCTCACCTGGGCAGTGTGATTCAGACCGTGTCCCCACAGAGCTCTTGATGGGCTGAGTAGACCAGTAGTGTCACTTGGAGGACAGGCGAGGGGGCTGTGATGGGCTGATGACTTTTAATGAGGTCCCCTTCAAAGAGCAATATGAAATTCCAGTTGGAATTTTGATAGGGATTGCATTGAATCCATAGATGGCTTTGGGCAGTATTGGACATTTTAACAATATTAATTCTTCCAATCCATGCACCTGGGATATCTTTCCACTTGTTTGTGCCTTCTTCACTTTCTTTCATCAGAGCCTTGTAGCTTTGTACAGATCTTTCATGTCTTTGGTTAAATTTACTCCTGAGTATTTTATTGTTTTTGATGCTGTAGTGAATGGGATAGTTTTAAAATTTCTTTTTCAGATGTTTTGTTGTTAGCGTATAGAAACGCAACTGATTTCTGTATGTTGATTTTACATCCTGCAACTTTACTGAATTTGTAGATTAGTTCTAACAGTTTTTTTGAGCCTAACAGTTGTTGAGGAGTCTTTAGGATTTTCTATATTTAAGACCACATCATCTGCAAATAATGACAGTTTTACTTCTTCCTTTCTGATTTAGATGCATTTTATTTCTTTTTCTTGCCTAATTGCTCTGGCTAGGACTTCCAGTGCCATGTTGAATAGTAGCGGTTCGAGTGAGCACCCTTGTCTTATTCCTGATCTTAGGGGAAAAGCTTTCAAACTTTCACTGTTGAGTATGATGTTAGCTGTGCAGTTGTCATCGATGGCCTTTATTATGCGTATGTATGTTTCTTCTCTACCCAGTTTGTTGAGGATTTTTATCATGAAAGGATATTGCTTTTTGTCAAATGCTTTTTCCTCATCTATTGAGATGATCACATGATTTTTATCTTTCATTCTATTAATGTGGTATGTCACATTGATTTGTGTATGTTGAACCATCCATGCGTCCTGGGGAAAATCCCACTTGGTCTTGGTGTAGGATTCTTCGGATGCGTTGCTGAGAATTTGGGCCACTGGGGATTCTCAGCTCACTCTCCTTGGTGTCTCCTCCTGCGTGTCACAGGCTCAGTTTGAATCCAGGCCCCACAAGCTGAGAGACCTTGTTTTTGCAGGACATGAGACTTTGCTGTGACTGATGCTAGAGGTCATAATTCTGGTTTGTATCTTATTCTGAAGGAAATAACGAGCAACGCTGCATGTGTAAAACACCCAGGTGCCTCTTATACACCGTCACATGTACCTAGGGAAACAGTCCAGCTTAAAAGAAGGAACTTGGGTTTGGGAGTTCAAGGTGGGTTTTAACTGACCAGACATTCATCCTTGAAACATTTTAGAAAAAGAATTCATTTGATCCTCAGTCCTAACTCCAAAGCTTGTGTGGAAATGTGCTGTGTTGGTTCCAGCAGTAGGAACTGGGCAAATTCCTTCCTTCTCCGCCCCTTGGGCACCCCCCCACCTCCCCCAACAAATGGCAGGAGTGAGCCCTACAGCCTGGGCGGTGGTGAGGACTCAACAACACGGATGGGCCTGGGCCCCGGAGGGGGACAATAGTGACACTGGGTTTTCAGGTCACAAGTGCGCCAGAGGAGGGGTATTCAGAATGCCCGGGTCATCCAGGCTCCCTCCAGGAGCCCAGCTTTGGGACACTTGGATGCAGACGTTGCAGCTTGTCCATGGAGGCATCTTTGCCCTCAGTGCAGGTGTTTATGGAGGTGTGTGTCTGACACCACCTGGCATCCATTGGTGACGGGTGGTCACACTCACCACCCCACCCCTGCCGGAGAGTTCCCGGCCGACCAGCAGCTCTAGGCTGCCTGCCCTGACCTTAACAGGCTCTTCTTGTCTGGGGGATAAATTATGAAATTCTTTGCATTTTTTGTGCAGCAACATCTGGTCTCCTTGATCCGCAGCCCCTGATGAATGGGTGTCGAGGTCTTTTTCCTGTCTACCCTCGACGGCTCGCATTTTCCACCTGTTTGAAATCAATATTCTCCGGTGTAAATCGTGACCCGTCCCCCGCACTGCACCCAGCCCGTCTCTCTCCAGACAGCTCCTCGGCACAAGTGTTGGCTGGTGGCCTCAACGCCCTGCTGGTTCGGTTTGTGAAATGATTTCCAGGATCTTGGCCGGCAGCCCGACACCGACACCGACAATTCAGCACGTCCAAGAATCTCACCCCCTCCCCCCAGATCTGCTCCTCTTGGCTTTCTGATCTCTGCGAAGGCCCTACCACCCACCCATTCACCCAACCAGGAAACCTGCCTACCTACAACCCCAGTCAGGAGTTTTGTGGAGTTACATCCTAAAATGACCTAGATGCTCCCTCTTGCTTCCTGCTCCTCGGTACTGCTGGAGAACTCCTTGATGCCCTGGCCTCCAATCACGCTTCTCTCTAAGCCGTCCTCTGCTGACCACAGGGATAACCTATGATCCACACCTAATAATCTCGCTCCCCTTCTGGTTCTCTGTTGTCTTAAAGATGAAGCCTGGGCTCTTCAGCATTGCCTGAAAAGCCCCCTTGCTCAGGGCCAGCCCTCCCCTCTGCCCCGTCCCCGCTTCACCCCTCTTCCTCCTGTTCTTAGTGAAGAACGAAGGCTCTTTTAACCCTCTGGTGGCTGAGTGACTTTGGTGACTCTTTTAAAACCTCAGTCCTTTCCAGACTTAATCAGCACCTCTGTGCCTTATAAATACGTCTGGTAATTTCCTTGTCACCTGTCTGCGGAGAAGGCCAGGTATTCACCAGACTCTGAGGGTCTGAATCAAAACTTAGAGGGGAGCTGCCCACGGACCAGAAATCAATGTATGGCAACAGCTCACGTTACTCTAAACCTTAGCCTGAGGGCTGAATCCAGCCCACTGCCTATTTTTATAAATAAAGTTTTATTGAAACACACACCCATTCGCTTTGGCCGCTGTCACGCTGCGCACAGCAGCAGAGTCGAGTAGTTGTGACAAGAGACCGCATGACCCACAAAGCCCCAGATAGTTCCTCTCTGGCCATTTGCAGAAAAAGTTTGCCAACCTCTGCTTTAAAATAATGTACTCTTCTGAATTATTTATTGATGTGTTTGATTCCTTGTGAGTCTAATTCACCTACCTGAAACACCTAGCACGGTGTTGGTCAGAAGATGCCCGTTCAGTGCACGAACGGATGCCGCTCAGGTGGCCGTTGTTAATTTCCACTGGCGCGTTGTTGGTGAGTAACCTAGTGAAAATATCGACTTCCTTCACCCAGACTTTAGTCATCACAATAACAGGCAATGCAGATGAGGCCTGGGTCCACGAGCCTCCCCCCAGGAGAGAGTCCTTCTTCTGCCTCCATCCAGAACTCTCCGAGAAGCCTGGAGAATCTTGCATGCTCCTGGCCTTCAGGGTCCCAGCGGGGGGCTGGGGGGGGACTGTGGGGGGCAGTTAGCAGACAACGGTGCCCGGGAAATGCGGGGTGACCTGCAGGAGCTGTGGGTGTCTTTCTGGGGTGCTGATATCAGGCAGGGGGGATATATGTGGTGGAAGGGCTGGAACCAGAGGGGAAAGGTGGGTCCACCCCGTGACTGTCCCACAGCTACCGCTCTTGTGCATAAGGCTACCTAAGACCCTCCAGAGGAAGTCCCCCAAATACCTGAGCTGGTGTGTGTAGTGGGGAGACTTTGTGGGGGGCTGTGGGCTTTCATTAGAAGGTAGGAACAGGAAACAGTGGCACATGGGCCCCACGTTTGTTCATTAAACGAATGTATTGGTGCAGCTCTCACCAAGCTTCCCCATCTTGAACGAGGCATCTGTGGCGGTGAGGACGCTGGGACTCCTGCTCTCCTGACCCCAGGGTTCAGTAGGGGGTTAGGCCGCAGGCAAAGGCCCGTGGTTTCCTTTTGGCTTAACCTACCCCAACCATACCAGGAAACCCATGTTTTGGGAAAAAAATGTCTACTAAACACAATAAAATGTTAAGGTGATATTTGATTTGCTCTTGGGGTTTTTAACCAAAGATGCATAAAACTGCTAATGGGTGCTGATGTAGCCAGACTGATGGAGGTCCCCTAAAGAAAAGTCATGTGCTCTTTTAGTTTGTTGGTGAGGCTGGAAACATGGGTTCAACTGAGTTTCCATTCATACCTTTGGAATATGGAATAATCTGGTCCCACGATTACTGTCATGGGGGTCTTGGTGATGCCAGCCAGCCTGATACGTGAGGCCTCAGTGCACAGGGCTGAGTCCTGGGGCAGAAAGGCAGAAGGAGGGGAGCGGGGTTCCCTGAATCACAGTGGGGTTGGGAGTTGAAAGAATAAGAATAAAAGGATAGTATTAGGAGATTCATGGTTCAGGGGTATACTAAAACATGTCTTCCCTTTTATGAACTTAACCATCCAGATCCATGTACATTTTCTAAATGTCACTCCCTGTCGTGGTCTCTGATTACCTTTGGGGACTTCTGCCCAACTGTGCCCACCTGGAACGTGGGAACTGGCTTCTCTGGCCTGGCCTGTTAGAGCCCAAAGGCAGGACCTCTTTCTTCATCGTCTTCTCTCATGCGGGCTCTCATGCGGTCCCTGCCTCCCCTTAGATCCTTCGCGTGGACTGAGTCTGCTCTTCCCTTGGGTATCTGGCCTGGGCTTGGCCAACTCTGAATCTTGGCATGCCGAGCCCTTTGCATCTACCACATGCTTAAACTTGATCTTCTTGGCTTTCCAACCCAGTTCCCAGCCCGTGGGATCTCTCCCCCAACTTGTGAAATGACCGGTGATCCTCCACCAGCCCTCCTGGAACTCCATCAGGATTTCTGGCACCCCCACAAACGTTACCCAAAACATTGCCTAGAACCCCATCAAATACCAGGTGGCAGTTCCAAATGTTTGAAACCCTGGCAAAATTCCACAGTATTTTACAAAGTCTTTGTTTGCTCTATACCCCTAGAGGATAGCCCTCAGGGGTTGAAAAAAATACGCTGCCTGAATAGGGTGATGGAGTCAAGATGGGCAGACGGCATAGGATTCGCTCCTTTCCATCTACCTAAAATGGCTTGCAATTCAAGCAAGCCAAGATGGACACCTAAACGAACTAAAGCCAGGATACACAAGACGGATGTTTACTCATCAGCGTGGCACTTAGAGACAAATAAAACACAAATGTGATAACGTAGTGGGCAGTGCTAAATACTGTAATACACGCACGCCCTCTCCCACCGCCCCTGCAGGACTGGAGATGGGGAGTGGGCCACGTCAGCCCAGCACTATGCTCAGTGCAGGCTTTGGAGTCCGAGCACGTAGGAGTCCAGCGCCAGCCCCATCTACCTCCTCAGGTGTTTGAGGCTCAGGTGAGACAATACCTGGTTCACAGAGGAGAAGATACATGAGCGCAGGAGCCTTTGGGCTCTTCCAGTGGACCAGCCTCTCACTGGAGCAACGAGGAACGGAGGCCAGAAAGAAGGGCCTCACCCAAGATCGCAAGACAGGCATCTCTTGACTCTCCGTCTAATTAACTAAAAATACAAATTGAAAAATGCCCACCTGTGCGTGGTGCTCTAGTGTCTGACAGCTGGCAAAGCATTATGCTTCGATCCTCACAATTATCCAGTGATGTAGAGGGCAGGGAGGAAAGAGGCACAGAGGAGTAATGGCTACTCGGAGACTGAAATTTAGGTTCAGACACACAGATGGCTGGATGCTTCCCTCCCGCCTCCCTGCCGCATCCTTCCTTCCCCTGGTAGGCTTAGGTCTCTCTCCACCGACCTCCCTGCAGAGAGCAGAACTCACAGAGCTGCGATGGGACTTGCAGATCAGTTAATCCAGAGGCCCTGTGTCGTGGATGAGGGCACAGAGTCTCAGGGACATTGTAGGACCTGCCTAAGATTCCTCAGGTGTCCAGGGGCAGGTCCTTGGATGCCAGGGCAGTGTCCTTCCCATCAGTGCACATGTCTAGCTGCATGTCTGGCCCCTCAGGGCAGACATGGAGGACTTTGGGGCACCTGACTTGGCACTTTTTCAGCACTGATTGATTTGCCCCGTAGTCACATGTGGTCCCACTTGGTCACGCCCCTCTGCTTGGGAAGCTGGGTGGCCATGTTTGCATCTCTGCAGATTTTCCCATTTGCTGCTGAATTCTGAACTGGGCTCCAGGGTTTGGAGCAAGCCCCGTGGTGTGATGGTCACCAGAGAGTCCCTCGATGGGCCCTGCTTCCTTGGGGACTGGCTTATCTGTCTTCGGGAAGAATTACCTCCACCACCTTCCAGGTCAAATGGCAGTCAGTTAATTTCCCCACATTTGTGGCTTTTGGGCAGTCTTCTCATGGTTACCTCCCTCTCGGGTTACCTCCTGACAACGGATTCCATCCTGGGCCACCTTGGCCAAGTCTTTCCCTCTCTGGCTTTATTCCTCATCTGAGAAGGAAGGCTGTGTGTGTGTGAGTGTGTGTGTGTGTGCACGTGACCTGCAAGTGCCCTTCTGGGCTCCGTACTTTACAGCACCGGCTCTCTGTTTGTCTAAGACAAAAGTGTGAGGCTATTGGAGTCACACACGAAATCTGTCCCAGTTACCCCCATCACACCCTCCTGCTTTTATACCTGAGGATTCCCCAGCAAAAAAGGAGCTCAGGTCCCATGAACACTGAGACCAAGTTCCACATTTCCAAGTACAACTGATGCTTTCTCATTTAGCACTTGGGATACAAAATTAACACACAGCTCTTTTACTACTCAAATTAATCAGACTCAGAGCTCATCATCCCTGTGGGTCCTGGAGTGAAAGGTCGTGCTTCCCTTCCTAAAGTCGCCTTTGGTCATGATCCAAATACTCCAGGCAGGGACTCAGCAAAGGCTTTGGTCCTTGTGTCGCAACTGAATCTGACTCAGACAATCCCCCTTGAGGCTGGGGGTCTTCATCACAGCCACTAGAGAACGATGGTCCCAACATAGATAGGCTGGGACTCCCAGGTATGGCTTTTTAGATGCTCTTTTTTGTGCCAGGGTGGCTGATCAGATCGTGTTCCAGCAACAAACTCTGCACCACCCCCAGCCCTCCCCCTCCCCCAAGAAACCCAAGTCACCTGGTAAGATCTCTTGTTCCTTACCATGCTTTCTCCTTTCAGGAGTCCCTGGAATCTTCTACTAGCTAAACTTACACGGGGCCATCTCAGTGTCTTGATTTTTACGTCGCACATAGCTATCCATCCCAAAGACTGTTTCCCAGCTTCCCTTGTAGCTAAGTGAGTAATTTATGGCCAAGCGGAATATAAACAGTAGTGCCCTGTGGGACTTCCAGGAATTCAGCTTAAAAAGTTAGGAGCATGCCCTTCTTTGATCCTTCCTTTGTCCTGCTGTCTGGAACATGGATGTGATAGCTGGAACTCTAGCAGCTATTTTAGATCACAAGGGTCACACTTTAGTGAAGGTGGAGCAGCGTGCTAAAAAGAACCAAGGTTCTTGATGGCCCTGTGTCCCTCATATCAGTTCTGTATTTCCTACTTCTGGATCTCTTTAATGTGAAAGAGAAATAAATTTCTCTTGTGTTCAAGTTGCTGTTATTTTGGATCTTCAGTCACACATGGCTGAACACAATCCTTACTGATACACCAGGCAAGCTTGATTTCTAAACAGAGAGGAACTCTGAGGGTATTTGCAGACCTCACATGTTCCCTTCCCTGTGGCAGTGATAGAGCCTGTCTTCTGTAAGGGGACACACAGATCCTTGTGTACCTTGCTTAAGAACAAGAGACAATAGATACAATCTGTTAATCCCATCTGTTTTCCATAAGAGGGGAAAATGGTTACATGGTGATGATGGAAATTCTCAGGCCGGGTGGAGGGGATTTTCCGAGTGTTCCATAACAGGGACGTGGGGGACGGAGGGGACACAAAGAGGAGACACTCATGGAGCTGATCACAAGGGATTTATTATCTAGCACTGACAGAGTTTGTAATTTTCAAAGCCCATTTCATTCATTATAACCCCGTTATCTCCTGTTCTTCTTTCTCCTACCGAGTACTCCCAATGACAACATTACTATCCTCACTTCCCAGATGGAAAACTTGAGGCTCAAAGGGTTGTGAATGGTTAAGCAGGTCTGGCCCTATTTTGTTATATTTTGTCTTAGAGGAGGAAGAACAACCTAGCAACCACCTATCCTAGACTTCCCATAAAATTTCCAAGCTCATTCAATGTTTCTTTTTTCCTACCAAAGAACATTTGTCCCAGAAAGATCACACACACCGAGTTTTGGTTTGGAAAGTATATTGAAAACAACTTTAAAAATCATCTTCCAAAGTAACAAGTATTTCTGGGAAGGATGGAGAAAGTGCTGGGAAGTTCAGAGGAAGTCAGGGAAGACTTCCTGGAGGAGGTGGTCTTTGGTCAAAGTATAGAAATAATGCTGAACTGGGATGACAGAGGAATACTCTTTGGGGATATCTAGGACTCCAGAGAGGAAGGGATGGGGAGGAGATGGTTATGGAATGTTAGAACATTCTGGAAGATGGAAGAGCATGTGAAATGCAAAGACCCAGGGGCTCTGGTGAAGTATCAGGGAGCTGGGATTCGTGTGATACACCTGGAGTGAGCGTGCGGGGAACAAAGTGGTCCCTGTGAGAGGTGGGGCAACCTCAACTAGGGCAGGGGCAGCAGGAAAGGAGAGGCGGAGACAGCAAGGAGGCCGACTGGGCAGGACAGGGCTTCCCACTGGTCAGACGTGGCGGGTGTGAGGGACGGGAGATGGGGGGGGTCCCCAGGTTTCCGCCTTCAGCCCCGAGTGGATGCTGGTGCCTCCATGCGTAATGATGGTGAGGCATGTGATTAGCACATACAGGTTAGTAATTAATATGTACCCCCATCCCCATAGGTATTCTTTAAATATTTGTTTAAAATTAAGTGTATGAGCTCAAGGAGAAAGTGATTTTCTGTTAATAAAAATGGCATTCAGAGAAGATTCACTTACTAATTCTCTTCCAAAGAGCTGAAAAATTTCAACCAAACATTTCTGATACTTTTTTATTTGTAGGTCTTGTTCTCAGTTGTGGTGTGTATGTATGATTGTATTTTTTTTTTTTTTGGCTGTGCTGTGCAGCTTGCAGGAGCTCAGTTCTCTAACCAGGAATCAAACCCGAGCCACAGCAGTGGAAGCCCAGAATCCTAACCACTAGGCCACCAGGGAACTCCCTGTATCTTATATAGGGGAAAAAAGATCAAAAAGACAAACACCGAAGTATTAACAATCTTACCTATGTTTGGTGTGATTATAGGCAATCAGTTTTTCTTTGTGTTTCCCAAATATTCTTTACTCAGCAGAGAGGTATTAAAAAAACAGGTTACCTACAAAGAAAGAACAAACAGGCTCATTCCAGATTTCTCCTCTGAATACTAAACACTAGAAGAAAATAAAGGCTCTCTTCAGGATTTTGAGGGGAAAAATTTGTGGACCAAAAGTTATGTCCCCAGCCAAGTGTCGTTCATGAGCGAAGGCTACAGGCAAATATTCTTGGATAGGCAGAGACTGGGAGAGATACAGCTCATGTTACCTTAAAAAATTATCCAACGGTGTATAGCCAACTGAGAGATGAGTCCAACTGAAGATCTCAAGAATGGAAACCAATAGTATAAAAGGGCTGGCAAGAACATGGAAACCAGGAACTTCCCTGGTGGTCCAGTGGCTAAGACTCTGCACTCCCAATGCAGGCGGCCCGGGTTCGATCCCTGGTCAGGGAACTACATCCCACATGTCGCAACTAAGACCCAGTGCAACCAAAAAAAAAAAAAAAAAAGTGGGAACCAACTAAACATACAAGTGTATGTATAAATGCTGCTGTAAACTGGACAACACAATAGAATGCAAAAAAAAAAAAAAATTCATGAAAAAAAGATTTATAAAATAAAAAAATGTTTTTTTAAAAAAGCTGCATCTGTAACCCCCAAATGAAACAACAAAGACTTGGGGAAGGGCAGGGAGGAAGGAAAGCAGGATGAATTACTAAAAATACATAGTGATCCGTCAAGCCGTATTACATTGTTCTTACATTTGTTCTTGATATAAGCCTAAGTGTGCATTTGATTATCTTAAAGGAGATCACTAATAGCACTAAAAATTTGCACCAAAATATGTTAGATGAAGAAAAGCCATGGTAGAAGGGGTTTTCACATTTGTAAGAAAGAGGAATATCCATACACATGTAATGTTTGCACAAAGCTGGACCCCTGCCGGGGAGGGAGGCTGGGGTCCATGGGTTGATCTCCAGTGAGTATTCAGATCTTTTGAAACAGTGTGGCAGGCATTTTTAAAAATGGCTTTATTAAGGTATAACAGACATAACTGCACATATTTCAGATGTACAATTTCATACATTTTGGCATAGGTGTGCAACAGTGTAGCCGTCACCTCACCTGAGATTGTGAGCAAATCACCACGCCTAAACATTTCCTCCATCATCCTTCCCTCCTCCTTCTCCACAGGGACAGGTAAAAGTGAGCATCACTTATATAGATAGCAAGAAATAGAAAGCAAAGAATAATAAGGGAACTAAGAAACCGAAAGCATAAAATAAGATGACAGAAAGAAGGCTGTAAATGTTAAATATTTTAATAAAAGGCAAAGACTGTCCGAATGATAATGTCAATAAAGTGTCTACCTTTTCACACACGAGTAAAATCACACACAAGTAAAGAAATCACTTTATTTTCCAGCATCTGTGGGACATTGACCAGGGTCGAGCATATGCTAGGTCATAAAAATCTTACCCTGTTCCCCAAAACATAACTTTCACAGATCACATTTTCTGATCAAAACAAAATTAAACCATAAATAACTATTTTTTAAAGTATTTTTAATAACAATGGTAACATAGAGGGATAAAATGCATTTACAGAATATTTTGAAAGTAATGAAAATAAAAACTCTCTACCTAATAAGAATAAAGCTATTCTCCCAGGCAGAGTCATAGTTATTACATGAATTATTTATCCAAAAAGAGAGCTAAAATGTATGATTTAAGCATTCAATAAATTAGGAAAGGAGGGAAAAGCAACCCCAATAAAACAAAAAAGATGAAGCCAAACTTTTTTTTTGAATTTTATTTTATTTATTTTTTTATACAGCAGGTTCTTATTAGTTATCCATTTTATACATATTAGTGTATATATGTCAATCCAAACTTAATGCAGTAAAAAACAGAGCTGACCTATAAATGTGAGTCAATTTGAAAAAATAAACTTCAGTAATCTGGTGACTTTAAATAAAAAGGTACAAAATACAAACAATATGACAAAGAGGATAGAACTTCAGAGGGGTGGTTTACAAAAAGAATAATATATATAATTATATGAATATTTTGAGAATCTCAGTGAAAATAATCAATTATCTGGAATACTGCAACTTACCAAAAATTTTGAGATGATACCAAAAAACTTCAAAAATGTTAATAATGATAGGTTGACATTGACGGTTTTATAAAACTACTTTCAAAAGAAGGTTGTGGGCTAGGTAGTTTTATATGTAAGTTGTTTAGGATATTTAAGGAACAGATGAGTAACTTTTCCAAAGCATAGAAAAGACCAAAATTGATATCCCTTATATGTGGAATCTAAAATATGACATAAATGAACTTTTATGAAACAGAAACAGACTCACAGACATAGAGAACAGACTTGTGGTTGCCAAGGGGGGTGTGTGAGAGTGATGGAGTGGGAATTTGGGGTTAGCAGATGCAAACTATTATATATAGCATGGATAAATAACAAAGTCCTACTATATAGCACAGGGAACTATATTCAATATTCTATGGTAAACCATAATGGAAAAGAATAAAAAAAAGAATATATCTATCTATCTATATATCTATATATATATATCTATGTAGATATATATATATATGTATAACTGGATCATTTTGCTGTAGAGCATAAATTAACACAACACTGTAAATAAACTGTATTTCAATAAAAAGACCAAAATTTACCCAAATGATCTTGCAAAGTTAAAATAATCTTGTCACCAAAAACCTATCAAAGGTAACCTCAAAATAAAATGATCGACCAGTCTCACTTGTGAAAGCAGATGTGAAATTCTAAATAAAATCCTCACAAGTCAAATTCAACAGCATGTTAATTATTCATCCAAGTCCAGTAGACTTCGTTCTGGGAATGTAAGAATGGTTTAATGTTAAGGAAAATCTATTAGTATAAGAAGTTGTATCAATGGGTTACATAAGAAAAGATATATGATTATCTCAATAGATGTCTGAAAGGCATTTGACCCAAATGAACATTTTTCCTCATTCTCAGATAATAGATTTAACACAGAATAGTTTTTACTATGTGCAGCCCACCTTGCTGAGGACTTGAGGCGGTTTATATTATTAAATATCCATAGCAGCTCCCTGAGATGGGTCTGCTCTCCTACATAAGGCTGACCCCTCCACCTGTGCATCAAATCTTATCTCCTCCCCTGCTCAGGGACCTTATGCAATCAATTAATTACCCTTCTCCTATACTTTCACCTTGGCCCCTCCCCACATCTGGTTCCTTCCCATCAATATTTAAATAAGCTCAAGATCTTTTAAAAAAAACCCCTTGACTCTGCATGACCCTCCAATGAAGACTTCTTGCAAGAATTGTTATGTTCACTCTGTTTTCTCATGCTCCACCCACTGCCCCCTCCAGGCTGGTTTCTGCTCCTTTCACAGTTTCCCCAGGTGACCTACAGGCTGCCTAGCGCGCTGGTCCCTTGGCAATCACATTACAGGCGAAACTATGCTTAGAGGATGAAGCACTATCCGGTGAGGGTGAGCAGCAAAGGAGCATGTGTGAGTCAGGGTGAGGGTTGAGCTGTGCTAACAAACGTGCCCCCCACCAAATCCAGTGGCTTCATGAAGATGGGAGGGGTCCCACCTCCATCGGATCTGAGCAAGCAGACTCCTTCAGTGGGTGGCTCTGCTCCTGGTGGTGACACAGGGATTCAGGTCCATCCTTCCATCCTGTTTGTCATTGAGGAAAATGATCATCCTTCACGTACAGATGGTTTTTTCCACTTTACAAAACGTGGACATTTGACAGAGCACAGGACCCCTGGAAGCTATTTATTATTATCCCAGTTTTGGAGGTATCGAGACTGAAGCTCAGAGCCCTTGTCAAGCAGACAAGCATCCCACAGCTAGAAAGAGGGGGGCCAGGACCAAAACTCAGGTCCTGCCTGCTGGCCCCTACGTCCACTGCTTCTGACAGGCAGTCACCTTTCACAGACTTACAGCTCTGTCCACCTCGACTCCTTGGTCAGGGGGAGCCCGCCAGGAGGTGCTTTCCTTAGACTGGAGGCTCAGCGAGTCCCCATGGTGTATGGAACTCTCTTGTCTCCTGCTCTGGAGTTTTTCCAGTGGGCCCGGCAGCCCCCTGCCATATGCATTCGGGGTTCTTCCAAGAGCCTTTCAAATGTTCCCCAAGAAAAGGCCAGACCCACTCCTTGGGCTCCACGGCTGGCCAGACACCACCCTCTTCTATGCCGCATGGAAATAAAACACGGAGGTGACAAGCAGCTTGGAGGAGTTGAAATGTCAGTGTGACACCCTGAAATCTCCTCCGAGCACGTAACTCGGAGATGGTAAAGGTTGCCCAGAAAGCAAACTGTTAGCTAGGAACCGGGGTAAGTTCCTCCTCTGGGTTCTTGGAGCCAGGAGCTCCAGAAGACTTGCTGCGCGTGCCAGGAGCCCACCCTGCGCTCAGGCAAGCTGACGACAAGTGCCAGCACCCACTCCACCCCTTCAGGGCTCCAGCCCTGCCAAACCACTTGTAGCTCCTGTATGCTCTCCTGTCCCGTCCCCTCCAGTGTCCCCCTCCGGACTGCCTCTCCTGCCCCGGCTCCCGGCTCTGCTCTGCCAGGGCGGCCTCCCTCGCTCACGCTGAGTCCAGGCATCCAGCTTCTAGACGACATCTTTCATTTCCATGCCCTGGGGGCCTGGCGCAGAGGAGGGCTCCATCAAGATTTGTCCACTGAACAAATGACACTTCCAGGAGAACAGCGTTTCGAGTGGACCGAGGTCACGCCCTGAAGTCCTTCCTATCACCAGGCTGGCAGCTAAGGGGAAGGGCCACCGTGTCTGGGCCCCAGAGGCGAAGACACTGGGTGTGGAAAGATGGCCAGCCTGGGGGCGTCTTTCCCAACACTGGGCTTCAGTTTCTTCGTTGGCAGAATGATGGGGGTCAGTGCCCTCCAGGGCCCCCCCAGGACCGGCTCTGTGCCTGAGTGCAGGGCGTCTGAATTCCTCCTTCTCACGGGAGTGGCTGCCGAACAGCCGTGCCCTGACCTGACGCCCAGCCTTGGCTTCTGCTGCTCCCCACGCCCACCCACCCTCCGCCGGTGCCAGACCCTCGAAGGACCCTGCAAGTGAGGAGCCCTGGAGCCTGAGCTCCGTCCCCTGCACAGAGCACCCGCCCTGAGGAGATGCGCACGTGGGCACATCTGGGTGCTGCGCACGCATCTTAGGTAGCAGAGGAGGTGCGTGGGTGTGGGTGTCTTTGTGTGTCATCCCACAGATTCGCTTAGAGGCAGGTCGGAATCAGGAGGCGGAGGTCCGGGGGAACGGACATCACCCCGAGGAGGAAGGGGGTGTGTACACGGGCATGGGTGCAGGCGCCCAGGACACCTGTCATGTGTGTGGTTGGTGGACGTGCCTGTGGGTGGGAGAGGGCGTATGTGTGTGTTTGGCTGTGTGGGGCTTTGTGGATGTTTGTGAGTTTGTGTGTTTACATGTGTTTCTTTGTGAACACGTGTGTGTGCATGTTCAGCCGTGTGTGTGTGTGTGTGTGTGTGTGTGTGTGTGTGTGTGTGCATGTCCCACCTCAGACCTGTTCAGAACCAAGAGGACACGTTCTGGTGGGCAGGTGGGGGCCCTGGTGAGCAGACATCCTGCCGGCATCACCACTCACCTTTCCTTTTTTTATCCATTTTAAAGTCTTGGTCGTCACGTCTGAAAATGCTGGAACGGCAGCCGAGGTTCTCTGAGCCAAAGTGCCGTGCGTGAACTGTGAAAACTGTCTACCCCGTGTGGGAGGCAGAGACGGTTTCCTATTTTAATTCTCTCGGAGACTCCAAAGGTTAGCAGTTTCTGCAGGCCCCACAGCAGGGTCACGAGCACGAGCCCCTCATGAGCACCGCACTTGCTGGCTGCGGGCAGGTGGAGAGACCCTTTCCCGAGTGCGTGGTGCCCTGTGAAGGGACATTTCACAACGTGCTTTTCCTTCGGCATCACGACCTCAGAGCCATAAGGGAGCTTAGAGACTCAAATAGTTGAACCTTCCCATTGACAGCGGGGGACAGCTGTTCAGTGAGCAAGTGACACATCCAAGGTCACAGGGGAACAGAAATGGAAACCCAGGTGCGTCCAGCCCCAAGGAGGGCATAGAACAAGCTTGGGACATGCTTGGGAGTGGCGGGATGGTGGGCAGCAGACTCAGGGAGGGGGAAGGCAGTGGGAGCCATCGATGGTTCTTGAGCAGGAGAGGCATTTGCTCTTTGACACATTTTAGGAAACTCAATCTGACCTCCATGGGGTGCAGAGTAGAGTGGGTGGGAAGGTGGGAGGCCCCCTGGGGCTCTGGGGGAGCCTGCACAGCCTCCAGGGGTGTTGAATGAATGAAGTAAGCGCAGGGCTTCCGCAGGGGGAGGAGGGCAGGAAGAGTGTCCTGGGCAGAAGAAACCGCAGGTGCAAAGGCTGTGGGGGAGGGGAGGTCCTAGGAGTGCTGGGGGCATCAGGCGCTCACGCGTGATTGGAGGGTCCTCATCAACGGTGGTGGCGGGTGGCGGAGACTGAGAACCAGGCGGGGGCTCTGGCCTCTCTCCCGAGGGCCTTGGGTAGTCACTGGAGGCGTGAGTGCGCACCCTGATAGACGCGTATTTCAGAAGGACACCCCGAAGCACTGGGGGATGGGCTCCTCTCCAGTGGGGCTTAAGGCTGGGACGGCAAGGCGCTGGAAGAGGTAGTGACCCCAGTGTGGGAAGCAGCGGGGTGGGGAGGTGGTCCAAGGTGGGCCTCTATGCTTCTCCGCCCCCCCTTCCACCCTTCCAAGCTGTCTCTGGACATGCCAGGGGGCCAGGGAGATGGCCATCAGATGCAAAGTCCAGGGGTGAATGGGGGGAGGGGCAACGGGCACTTCGGTCCTCCAAAGGGGCCCGGGCACCAGGAATACCCAGCACGTCGGGGTCAGAGGGCACAGGGCCAAGCACTGGCAATGGGATGGACGACCCTTTCCCGTGGGTTTGCAAAGAGGCCTCCTGGAAACGAGACTCAGGGTGTGGGCAGCAGTGTCTGTGAAGAAGGCAGCCCTCCTGCCAGGTGTGACCACACCTCTGCAGGGGGCTGCTCTGCCCCTGCCTCACCCTGTCTGCTCCCTGCTCTGTCCCTCTCAGGTGGCCCTGAGCACTCTCAGCCTCATCTGAGAACTCTCTCGGTGCAGTGTCCTTGTCCTATCGACTCCCCAGGGAGGTCACCTCTGCAGGCTCGGTCCTGGGCGCACCCCTCACCCAGCTCCTTCCCTCACCACCTCCCCAGGAAGGTGTTGGTGGCTCTATTTTGTACGTGGGGAGACTGAGGCCCAGAGAGGTGAGTCATTTGCTTAAATAGCACAGCTGATAAGAGTGGCTACCGACACACACCTGCCTGGCAAACAGGGGGCAAGCTGTTTAGGAACGGGGGCTCTAGAGCCAGAGGGCCTGGGTTCAGATCCCACCTGCCCCCAGCAGGCCAGCTTCTGACCTATATCCTCATCTCAGAGTAGAGGGCGGTTCCAGCGTCTGCCTTGCAGGGGCGGCCGAGGAAACACGGCAGGTGTTAGAGGATGTCTGCTGTGTAGACGGGTCACGCTTCTTGCTGGGAAGCAGGATGCCAGCGCCTGCCTCACTGCTGTCCACACCGATTCCCAGCAAATTCCTATCAGAATCTGTAATCATTTGCCAAGGCTGCCGTAACAAAGAACCACACACTGAGCAGCTTAAATAACAGAAATGTATCGTCCCACATTTCCTGAGGCCAGAGTCCAAGATCAAGGTGTCGGCTGGGCTGGTTCCCTCTGAGGCTGGGAGGGAGGATCTGTTCCGGGCCACACCCGGAGCTTCTGGTGGTCTTTGGCATTCCTTGGCTTGTAGACCCATCACTCTAATTTTTGCTTTCATCTTCACATGGCATCATCTGTGTGTGTGTGTGCGTGTGCGTGTGTGTGTGTGTGTGTCCAAATTTTCCCTTTTTAAAGAACACAATTATATTGGATTAGGGTCCACTCTCATGACCTCATCTTAACTTGGTCATCAGCAAAGACCTTATTCTGTGTTAGTCTCTGCCCGTGAGTGTCACGGTCTGGTGAGGGGTTCAGACAGGTCAAAGGCAGGGGCATGATCGGGTGATGCGTGCCCTGAAAGAGTGGGCACAGGGTCTTGAGCACGGGGTGGGGTGGGGAAGCACAGCTACACAGTTCTGGGGCTCCCGTGGCCCCTGGCCCGGCACACAGTAGGTGCTCACTGCCTCTTAGTGGATGGATGAGTGAATGAAAACAGATTAAGAGAAGGCACAGCGCTGTGGTGTCCCAGAAGCACTGAAGCCTCTTGAAGAGGCAGGACGGAATTTCTTGCCCCAGGCTCCAGCTCCTTGGGTGTTGAAAGACCAAATTCCTGGAATTCATCTCTGCTGTCTCTTGGGCCGTCCCTTTATCAAGCACGGAGAGCTGGGGAAATGCCGGCAGCGGCAGCGTGTTAGGGCTTGACTTGACGGCGGGGGTTAGCTGGGCTCCACGTGCAGCCTGGATTCCAGACGCCGCCGAAGCCATCTTGATGTATGTGTGGTCTCAGCATAGAATCTCTCCATTACCCAATTGTCTAAAAACTGGAGGCAGAGTCCCTTTGAAACTGATGTTGTTTTTTGGAGCCATAGGATTGATAATTACTGGCGTGGAGACGCCCACCATCCTGCAATGTAAAAGCCCCCATGTGGCCCAAAGCAGGGGCAGATGGACAGGGCTTTTCCGACTGCTGAGATGCTGCCATTGTTTCTTCAATGTTGAAGCTGGTGTCTTGGTGGTTTGGGGGGCAGGGGTCCTGTGATGGGGCCACAGAGTGCCTTTAAGATCTCTTCAGTTGGTTCAGTGACCAGAGTGGGGGGGGGGATTCCTCTGTCAGCCACCCCTCCTGCCTGTGCAATACTGGCAAGTCACTTTCCCTCTCTGAGCCTCAGTTTCCCCGTCTATACAACGTGGACTAATATACTGGGTGTAGGATAACTTATTAGTTTGAATTTTAATGGTTCTGTATGGCTTGAATGACTTTTATTACTACGGTGGAGGGTCTGAAGATCTTCTAAGCTGTTCTTATGGGGAACCTGATAATAATCTGTCATTTGGGGGGAAGACTCGGCAGCAGCAAGATGATGTTGAACTTCACAGCAGGTGGGGGGAGTTGGTGGTTGACCCATTCACTGCCCGTCCAGCAAGGATTCACTTCGTGTCCTGTGTTGTACAGGCAGAGGCAAGGGAGGACCAGACCATTCTCCATCACCATCCATCTCTCTGCCTTCGACCCTCTGCACCTCTGCCTCCATCCCTCATTCTTCTGTCCTCCCCTCTAAGCACACTGCACATAAAATGGCAAAATGTGGGCTCCAGCCAATGTCAAGATCAACTAGCTCCTTTCAGTGTTAGCCAGACAGCCTTGGCCAATGTCTGATCTTGGAAGACCACACCATTCTTTCCAGTATTTTCACTGCTAAGTTGGCATCCCTGGAAGTCAGCATTTGTGAGCATTTCAAGCATGTGGGGAATAAGTTCCAAGCTCTATCAATGAGCAAACCTTCGCTGTTTGTTGAACAAGTGGATGAGTGTTTATTCTGGGGCAGCTTGAAGGCTGGGTGAGCCTCTCTACCCTGCTCACCTTGACACCAGCCAGCTTATGTACTCTGCCTATAAAGAGAGTCACAGGATTTTGGGTAGAAGAACAAACTTTAGATTGACAAGCAGGACTCTGGCGATGAGGAATCAAGCTTGAAGGGTGAAGCGGATCGTTCAAGATCGCACAGTAACTTTGTGTAGAAGACAGGGTACAGCCCGGTTCTCCCACCTCGCAGGGCGGACACTCTTATGGGTGATCAGACCCAGGCTCAGCAAGCCTATCTGAAGGTGTCTGAGGTTTGTAGGTCTGTCCCCTAAGCAGAAGCATCTTGCCGGCTGCGTGGCCATGGTACGAGCATTTCTGTCTCAGGCTCTTCACACGTTGGGCTTAAGCATCTTCAGGCACCTCTGGGCCCACACAGACACCCTGGGAGGAGTGACTTGGAGCAACTCAGGTCTCTGGGAAACAGGAGCCACGAGCCTTGTGCTGTGGACGTAGATGACGTTGCTCAGTAAACGTGCTCTGATCCAAGAGTTGGCACCAAGTGATTGAAGAGAGAGAGAGTTCTTTGGCAGGACAGGGGATGTGGGAAGCCACACAAGGGTCCTGCACACACAGCAGGGTCACTCTGAGGGAGATTCGTGCAGAACACAGGGCAGGGCAGGGCGCCCGGCCCCAAACCTCGTCTCTCTGTTCATCTCCCAAACCTGAAGGAAGTAAGGGAATCAGAAAAAAGGAAAAACAATAGTAGGAAAATAAGATGAAGTTGTGTAAGTAGCGCCTGGGACATACTTACACTAAAACAATTGTTTCGGGACTTCCCTGGTGGCGCAGTGGTTGGGAATCTACCTGCCAATGCAGGGGACACGGGTTCGAGCCCTGGTCCGGGAAGATCCCACATGCCGCGGAGCAACTAAGCCCGTGCGCCACAACTACTGAGTCTGCGCTCTAGAGCCCGCGAGCCACAACTACTGAGCCTGAGAGCCACAGCTACTGAAGCCCGTGTGCCTAGAGCCCGTGCTCCGCAACAGGAGAAGCCACTGCAATGAGAAGCCTGCTCGCCGCAACTAGAGAAGGCCCGCACGCAGCAACGAAGACCCAATGCAGCCAAAAATAAATAAAATAAATATATTAAAAAAAAAAAACAAAAAAAAACCAAAAAAAACCACAATTGTTTCAAGTGTTCTGAAATTCACATTTAACTGGGCATGCTGCATTTTTATTCACTAAGTCTGGCAAAGTACACCCTGAGGAGATGGGGTGATGGGGCTGCCCGAATCCTCAAGGTGCCAACTCACCAGGAACCTTCCCAGCAGCTTCCTATGTTGTCTTAAATTAGAGGAAAATGCCAAAGTGCAGTTCAGCAAAGCCTGGTCTAAGGGTCTAAGTAAGCAGGTTCTCTGGTGCTAAGGCCTCCTCTGGCTGGTTTTATGTGTTAATTTGCCTGGGCCATGGGGGTGCCCAAGACATTTGGTCAACATGACTCTGGGTATTCCTGTGAGGATGTTTTAGGGTGAGAGTAACATTTAAAAGCATGGATGTAGAAAACAAGCTTATGGGTACCAAAGGGGAAAGGTGGGGTGGGGAGGGCGAAATTGGGAATTTGGGATTGACATATACACACTACTATATCTAAAATAGATAACAAACAAGGACCTACTGTATAGCACAGGGAACTGTGCTCAATATTCTGTAATGACCTAAATGGGAAAAGAATTTGAAAAAGAATAGATATACGTATATGTATAACTAAATCACTTTGCTGTACACCTGAAACTAACACAACATTGTAAATCAACTATAGTCCAGTATAAAATTAAAATTAAAAAAAAGACAGATCACTGCAAAAAAAGTAAAAGTAAAGCAGATTGCCCTTCCCAATGTGGGTGGGCCTCACCCAATCAGTTGAAGGACTGAATAGAACAAAAGTCTCATCCTCCCCCGTGTAAGAGGAAACTCCTCCTGCCTGACTGCTCTTGAGCTGGGACATCAATTTTTTCCTGCCTGTGAATTCCAGCTGAAACGTCAGCTCTCCTTGGATCTCCAGCTTGCTGACAGCCAACTTGCCTGCCTCCATAATCATGAGAAACAATGCCTTATAATAAATCTCTTTATATAAATATGTACATCCTATTGGCTCTGCCTGGAGAGCCCTGACTGGCAGTGCGGCTATGGGGGCAGTGAGCTCAAAGCTCCCGTCACCATCACCCCTGGGGCTGCAGCTGCTCCCTGTGGACAGTGCCACATGCCTCTGTGCTGCCAGGCACAGGTGGCCTCTCTGCGGACTGCCAAGGCACTGGATGGACCCGGCACAGGCCGTCACAGCACATGCCTGTCACCTGCCTGTGTGATGTCTGAGAGGCTCTCGGAGCTGCTTCAAGGAGGAAACAGACTGATTTTTCACGCGGGAGATGTGCTCTTTGTTTCTTCTAAAATTTGCTGGAATGGCATAAATCTGCTTTTTAAAAGCAAGGGAAATGTCATCTTCCAGGAAGGAAGACGGGGAGGAGGCATTTATTAAGTGTCTCCTATGAGCCAGGCTTCCTACCGGCACCATGTCATTTCGTTTTAACCCTTGTGAGGACCTTGGGAACACAGGACCTAATCATTGTGGTCCTTGGTTTATGCCAGATACTTGTGACTGGCCCAGTGTGTTTTTATTTTAAGTATGTAAATAATAAACCCCAAGGACCCACCTCTCAACACGAGAACCAGAACATTTTTGATAACTTGCTTCCATCTGGGGTCTCTGTTCTCCCTGCCCAGGGGACCGCACTCCTAAATAGTTCAAAATTTAAAAAGAAAATTACATAGTTTTTCCCATATGAGGATTAGAAATGGTATGTTGTTTAGTTTTACTTTCCTAAAACTTCATAAAAAAACATTTCTTTTGATGAACTTCTTAGGAAACTGGTGGAGCCAGGCTTGCATGCCCATTTCACAGATGGTCACGCAGAGTCACGGCACAGGGAGTGGCGGAGCTGGTGTCTGAGCTCGAGCCTGTGGGGTTGACTCCAAGGCTGTGCTCCTTCAGTTCCTGGCAGCTGGTCCCCTGATGGACAGTCAGCTCCCACGGGCAGGGCTGGGGCTCTGCCTTGTTCAACATAGGATCACCAGGGTCCAGCGAGGGCAGGGCAATCAGTAAATACTTGTTGGGTAAACAGATGACACCCTTCTCTGTAGGTCTGTCTGGAGAAAGGGCATCGTTGAGACATCCTTAGGAACACAGAGGGTGGGAGGTGGTTGCATTGTCCTCATGGGAGCTCACATTGAATTTCCCAATTCACCTTTTTTTCCTCTAATAAAGAAAAACAAATGTTTCCCATTCCATAAAATCAGGGAGCACAGAGTTAGGATTTAGGAGTCAGACCGTATTTCCGTGATTCTGCTCTACCTGCTGTAGCAGGAAGTGAAGCCCCCCAGGAAGGTTCCTAGGAGTTTCCAGGAGTTCCCCCAGGTGCCTGCCATTCTGCTCCTCTCTGGCTCTGCCCCCTTCCCGCCAGGGAACCCTAAGACACTGCCTTGTGTGGTTGCCAGAGCCTGGGCCACCTGCACTGCTGGACCCCAGAGGCTGACTGTTCCCCCAACATCCCACAGGTGTGGGCAAGGCTCTGCACCTCTTGGGAGCAGCCATAGGTTCCCAGGGTGAGAGTGAGAGGGACCCATCATCCTGTGCTCACACTCACCTCTTCAGGGCCGGAGTTTGTTCCCAGGAGGCTTCTCTGTCCTTCAGGCAAATAGACTCCCAGGAACCAGCCCCCTAATCCTCCAGACTGAATAATAACAATAATAGTAATAATAGCTAGCATTCAGTCTCTGTTGTACAGAGACTTTATGTACATCATTTCATCCTCACTATTATCCCTATTTTACAGATGGTGAATCTGAGGCTCAGAGAAGTTAGGTAACTTGCCCTGGGTCACACAGCTAATACACGAGGAGCTTGGACTCAAATTATGGTCTGGCCAGGCCTGTGTTCTGTGTCAGTCTTAGAGTGGGGAAGGTGCACAGCTGAGGTGGACAAATCGGAGCCCCCATTCATGGTGCCTCCCCAGCAGGGCCACTGCATTTCCAGGTCACTGTAAAAACTGCCTTGTCCCCAGGGCCCAGTCTTAACATCCGGGGAGCCAGAATGGGGAACTCTGATAATGAGGCGCTAGGCCCTTGAACCTGCCAGGTAGACACTCTGAATGATTTCGAAGTCCTCAATGACTCAAACCCAATCCACACACGGGCCTTTACAAGTTCCTGTTTGCTTCTGCAAGTTTGGGATCTTAAAAGCCAGCTACGAATTTGAAACTGTGGGACAAGGAAGAGGAATTCAAAATTGGTAGAAAACATTGTCATAAAAGAGCATAATAGCAAAATGTAGGGGAGGTATAGGGAAATATGATGTGTGTTCACACGTGATTTCTTGTGTACACGTGACCACAAAACAGCACATGTGTCCTGGAGAACACACCTGAATAGCCATGTGCACATGTGGCCATGCAAACATGCACGTGTGTGAACAGGAACGTTCTTGCACGTGTCCTGGAACACACAAGTGGTCAGCTCTTCCCCTCCCTGGGCTGAAAAGCCAGGGGGTAAACGAGATGCTGTCTAAGGACCCTTGGGGGACGACTCTCTCTTACTTTCCCTTCGGACTCTCCTGTTTGTAGGATGGGGCAGGCATCCCAGTTTGTGAGCCGAGTGTGGGTTTCGGAGTCAGACCAACTGGTGTCTGAATTCAGACTCTGCCACGGTCACCAGGTACTAGGGTCTGAATGATTGTGTCCCACCACCCACCAGATTCATAGGTTGAAGCTCTAACCCCCAGTGTGGCTATGTTTGGAGATGGGGCCTCTAAGGAAGTAATTAAGGTTAAATGAGGTCGAAAGGGTGGGGCCCTGATCCAATGGGATTAGTATCCTTATAAGAAGAGGCACCAAGAGAGCTTGCTCTCTTCCACACGCACTGAGGAAAGTAGCAAGAGAGCAGCCTCGTACAAGCCAAGAGAAGAGGCCTCAGAATGAAACCAACCTTGCCTGAACCTTATCTTGGACTTACAGCCTCCAGAACTGTGAGAAGTAAGTTTCTGTTGTTTAAGCCCCCAGTCAGTGGTATCTTATTATGGCAGCCTGAGCAGACTAAGACACCAGGAAAGCTTCTCCTCAATACTAATGTGTGTGTGTTCTTGTGTTTTAATATCTCTGAGATGCATCATTCCCATGGGTTTGCACCGACCAGAAGCTGTGGCCCCGAGCCCCAAGTAGCTGAGGTAGAGGGCCCGGCCTGTCCCCAGGCTCCTTCCCCACGTGCTGGCCTCCCAGGATGCCCGCCAGCCCTTTGATTTCAGCCAGAAGCCAAGGCAGACTGGGCATGCAGGCTCTGGGGTCTCCATCTCCCAGATGGAGATGAGTCTGTGTCAGCCGAGCCTTCCTGCTGCCCTAGAATTGGTCACCTGGGCTCTTACGTCACCGGTGTGCATCTGAACCAAACTGTAGACACACTGGAGCCTGTCGTGGGGCTATGTCTACTGGCCACAGCCCCAGGAGGAATGCCCAAACTCACAGGAAGAGGCCCAGAGCGGGGACAGGCCTGTGGGCAGCCAGAATTGCCCGAGTCACCACAGATGGCCCAGGACAGGGAATCAAGGAGCTTATGACCAAATGGGGCTGACTCCCAGGAAGACAGGTGGAGGAGGAAGAGGCTTGTTTTCTAAGTTACCATTTATGAAATACTTGCCCTGTGCTGGGATAGCCAGTGAGCACTCATGTGTGTTCCTTCAGGAGTCCTCACCGCACTCTGGAAGGTGGCACCCATTTCATCCCCATTGTACAGATGGGGAAACTGAGGCTGAGAGAGGGGAAGTGATTTGCAGCTGAAAGGGAAAGAGTCAGGCCTCCCAAATCCCCTGAGGCCTGGGACACCCCTGACAACCCAGGCTGCATGCATTGCTTGGCATGTGGGTGAAACCCCTCTTTGCCTTCAGAGATGGGAAGGTAGGAAATGAATAGAGGGGAGGAGTATGAGGAGGATCAGGGAGTCTGATGGTTCTCAGGCTTGATGCTAGGTGGAGGGGCCTGAGGGGGGAGCCACCTCTGAGGCTGGGCAACAGGAGGGCTTCCTGGAGGAGGAGACACTGTAATGCAGAAGGAGGGGAAAGGACAGTCCAGGCTGGGCCTGGCCAGAGTTGGGGCACAGGTGTGCACAGGGCAACAGAGGCAGTGTTGTGGGAGGGATGGAAGCAGGTACACGTGCTCCACAGCCCTTGCTGGGTCTGAGCTACTGTCCCCACTTTGCAGATGAGAACACTGAGGCCCAGGTCCCACGGTGACCTAACAGGCCAACCTCAAATCTCAACGACTCAATTTGTGCCCTGCTCTCTTCACTCCAGCAGGGTGGTTTTGGAGGCCAGGGGCCAGGGTTAGGGCTACAGCAGGCGGAAGATTCTTGGGGGGTACAGACACAGCCACAGGACGAGGTCAGGAGTCAAGAGTCAGTGCCAGTGCCCGGGGAGGAGGGGGGCTGGGACGTCAGAGGACAAAGCCAGGGCTGGCAGTCCACTCGGAGGGAGCCAGCCTCCCAGGGAGAGGCCAGGGCAGGGGATCTTGGCTCGGGCCAGCTGGACCCTTTCCAGACCTTCCCGCCGGCAGGAAGCGGGGGTGCCTGGGAGGGAGAACCGCCTTGGGAAGGGGGAGCCCCCTTCACAGAGTCCCCAGGATCCAAACTTCGTTGGGCAGGAGGATGCTTCCTGAAGCTTTGTAAGGAACAGACAAACACGGAGTCCTGGGGTCGCTGCCAAACCCAAAGTTCGCTCCCTGGCGAATGCTGCAGGAGGGGAGAAGCACGCAACATATGGAAAGCCCAGCATCTTCCACGTTGCTGGGAGAGGCAGCCGCCTCTCCACAGCCTGCCATTCCCGTTTCCTTTCTGTTCCCTCCGGTGCCTTCCAGGGACTGGCGTCCCTACGGCCTGGCTCTGCGTGGCCTCCAGCAGTGGGCACCTGGGTCACCGCGGCCCCTGCCCTCAGGCATTCACAGCACGTGGGGAGAGACACAGAGGCAGGAGGTGATAGAGGACAATGTGGCCATAGGGGAAAGGCACTGACTCTGCCTGGAATGTTCAAGGAGGGCTTCCAGGAGGAAGTGGCAGTTGAAGTTAGCTGGAATTAGGCTGGCGTAGGAGGGGTGATGGAGCTGTGTTTCCACCTGTGTATGTATTTGAGATGTTGAAACACAGCCAAATGGAGGTTCACAGGTGTTAGGAGAGTTTTGCCTGGGGTTAACACGGGAAGCTATAGGTGGGTGAGGCCAGGGTTTGAACCCAGGCGACCAGCCCGAGGCCAGGGTCCGTGTCCAGGCACACGGAGCCACCTTGATTCCCGAAGAGGCTTCCCCAGTAGCCAGGCCAGGGCAACAGGGAGGCTGCTGGCAGAGAGGCGTGTCCTGCTCATGTTGGGACGTGAACTGAGTAGGGGGTCTCAGCACTGACTGAGGAAGGGCACACCCTCCCTTCTCAAGGGCTGGGCTGGGGGAGGGGAGAGGAGGGGGTGGGCAGGGGGGAGGGAAAGAAGGGGGGTTCCAGATACAACATGCAGCGGGCCCGGGAAATCTCCACTCTCCTTCCCTGAGGCTCTCAGTGTGCCTGGGGGATGGGGCGTCGTGAGTGTGTAACACAAGTATGAGTGTGTGTGTGCACGTGCCCGCCAGCACGCTCAATAAACCGGTGGTGAGTAAGTGGATGCATGAAAGGCCGAGGTCCAGCAGACCAGCCCTGGTGGCACCCAGGGTGTGTCTGAGGATGCAGATGCTCCCGGGGCAGCAGGCCGTGTGCCCAGGTCTTGGTGGCAGCTTGTGCCCTGCAATCTGCTGACGACCCGCCAGTGGGCAGCCGACACCTGTGGTTTGGTGTCAGTGCCACGCGGCTGCAGCACCCACAGGGCTGAGGAGGGCCAGGTGTCTGCAGCTGTCTGACCCTCGGGTCCTCCGGCCTGTCTGCTGAGCAGAGGGGGCAGGACAGGAACAGCAGAGGGGGTGGGGGGCTGGGGTCTGGGTATCACCGTGGGAGATGCCCTGGGGAGAAGGAAGCCTCCTGGGCTGTACTCAGAATGCAGCCAGGACGGTGACCCCTTGTCGAGCTCTGTCTGGTCTGGGCGAGCTGTCCTCCCTGCTGGATGCCTTCCCACGGGCACAGACAGAGTGCCGGTCAGGGCCCGACAGCTGAGGACAGTCCAGAGAGGAAGGGGAAGCAGGGGGCACATGGGTGGGCGGAGGTGAGAGCCCAGCCCAGGCTTAGCTCAGGGCGTTTTCTCACCCCCTCCACAAAGGCCCTGCCCGGCCGCCCAGCTGTGTGGTCAGCCAGCGGCCACAGGCTCTGACTCCGGAAGGTCAGCCCCCCGCACTGGGGGAGGGGTTTTCCTCTGCCGAGGCTCGAGGCTCGTGTGACAGCATGACAGCCCACACCTCAGAGCTGCCCGGGGGGCTCCTGGGTCACTGAGAAGCCACCTCACCTCTGGGACTGACCGTTCCTGGCCCATCTGTTCCCTGTCCCCCTTGAGCCCCTCCAGGTGGGCCTTCCACCCACCTCCGTGTCCTCGCACCACCTGCTGTCTCTCCGCACAGGGTGGCTGGTCCCCCGGAGCTCCAGGTCCGCAGACCTCCCTCCAGCCAGGGCTACATGGACCAGGGCACCTGGAGCAGGATTTACCAGCTAAGGTCGTGCCCCGGACACAGTTTACAGCACCCTCTGCCCACCCCCCGACCACTGACATAAGATTTCTTGATGAGCTTTAAAATGGGTGTATGTGTGTGTGGGGGTGTTTCACCTTAACTCCCATTTTGTTCATTCACTGAGACTTCATTCACGCTGTTCCGTCGCGCTGCAGCAAATCCCTGCCAACTGACCTTCCATAAAATGCAGCTCTAGTTGTGATCTAGAAGCAGCCTTCTAGGCTTCAAAACTAGGCTTCCAGATCAAATGTGGTTTTGATCTTTTACTTAAAAATCACAGCCCCCAAATTATCTATATTAAAAAAGTAGAATAATTTCCCAGGGGTTCCCATCACCCCATGTCAGTCTTTATCCACAGAACTGGGGTAGCAAGATAAACAGGGCAGGTCTGTGCACTCAGAGGGTGCATGGCCCATCAGGGAGACAGAAGTTCACAGATGCTCTGTTTCCAAAGCCCTCTGGACACCGATGCCCTTAACCCTCAGTCTAAGAGCGTCATGTAGGTATTATGAGCCCCATTTTACAGATGAGGGAACTGAGGTTCAGGGTCACGCAGTGAGGGAGGCACTGGGGCTGTTATGAGAATTAAACACGCTCATGGGTGTAGGACTCCCAGTCGGGTACCCACGTCTTCTGACTTTCAAGTTTAAACCCGTCTCGCCTCTAGGGGGTGCTCTCCCCGCTGTGCACTAGACCATGGTCGCAAGGCAGCGTGTCGTGTAGATCGCTCTGCTGTACCCGGTGCACGAACAGCGCTGGTAATGACGTCTATTCCTCGAGTGCCACAACATCGGCACAAGACAGGGAAGCAGTGACATGTGTCCAAAGGAGGGGGAAGAACACAGAGAGGAAGGAGGTGTGGGGGGCAGGCAGAGGCTGCCCAGTCATCGTTTTATTTCCAGCTTTACTAGTCAGGACAATTTCCTCTTAGATTTTTCAGACCCTGTTCTGTAAACCTGGGGACCTGGCCTGATGTGGCTCTAATAGGTTTACTGACCAGTTCCAGCTGGGCTGGGCCCAAGCACAAAATGGCTTTGCTTTTCTCCACTCTCTGGCCCCGTCTGGACCGTGTCACATCGCCCTTGCCCTCTTTTAACCCCTTGGTCTCTTGGGCAAAATCCAGTGCAGCTGAGAACTCCAGTGTCACACCCAGAGCAGGGCTGCCCTCCCATCTGATGGGACACTTGATGTCCCCTGGGTGGCCAGCCCAGTCCAGACACTGGCTCTCATGGGAGAGGGGTGAGCGCAGGGTCCGCCCCCCGGTACAGCTTCCTGGCAGGGATGTTCACCTCGTCCTGCCCGCAGCCCAGCTCCAGGCAGCAGGTCCTCCCCTGCCTCTGGCTGCCTGCCAGCATCCTCTGTCTCCCAGGTAGTTGTCTCAGGTAAGGAGGCAGCAAGAGCTCAGACCCCATCACTAGCTCAGTGGTCCTCTTGGCCTTTGGGAGACACGCACATGGTCCCCCACGCCAAACAGTCCTCCTCTGCTTCTTCTCTTTGCCACTGCCGGTCTTTCTCGCTCCCTCTTGTCTCCCCAGAGAGGCCCGGCCGGGGCAGGGCAGCCCACCTATTGTCCCCAAAGATGACCAGCCAGGAGAGGGAGCTCTGGCAGGCAGGTGGGGGAGGGAGGAGGTCACCTCCTGCGGTTGCCTGGGGTGATGGTCAAGGGCAACTCGGCTGCCGCCAGCCTGCCTGCCTGGCTGAGGGTGGGCTTTGGTCCTCATCCAGCAAGTTCCTATGGGTAGTAGAATCCCATGCAGGGAGGGAAAGTAACTCTGGGATGTTTTACAGAGGTGTGAGCTGGGTTAAAGGAACCAAGAGGACATTGCTGCACCCAGGGGCCAACAGCAAGGGGAAGTGGGGAGCCCAGCTGGAGGCGCGGGTGGTGGCACCTGACAAAAGCGCCGGTCAAGCCAGTCACGCTAGGACAAATCTAAGAAAGCCAAGAAGCACCCCGGCCTCTCCCTCTGCCCGCCCTCCCATCCCCAATTGGGGTTTCCCATTGGCTGGACCCAACAGGAAGTGAGGGCACAGGGCAGGACTGAGAGGGAGAATGGGCTGTGGGATGGGAGGGTGCTGGCACCTGGGATGCTCAGCAGTCAGTCACCTAAGCTCCGGGTGGCTCTGGGCCCTGGCTGCCAATGCCAGGGCACCAGGAGAAGCCCTGTTCCATATCCGTGACATTGCCGGTATTTCAGAAAGACCCTAGAAAGAGAGGGCCCCATGCCTGGGAGCCTCTGAGGTGGGTGTGAGGGCCCTGCCATGCTGGGAGCAGCCCATGGGAAGCCAGGCCTCAGCCCTAGTGCAAATGCAGCGATGATGGATTCCAGAGTGCTGCGGGGGGTGGGGAGGTGTGGGTCAGTGGAGCCCCCTGAGACTGGAGGCCTGCGTGGCCCATTGTCTTGGGCCCCAGATAGAAGGCACATCTCATAGGCCTGTTGCATGGATTATGATGAGTTATAACAACATTCGCCACTTACCGTGCGTTTATGGCATGCTATGGTCGTTTCGGGTGCTGCTAAGTTACTCACAAAAACGCACAAAGCACCTGTCACAAACAGAGATTTTTTCCTGTTGTGACCCTTGCCATCCAGCGATGCTTTACACTACAAAGCCTGACCCCTGACAGCCTGCCCCATCTAAAGGGAATGAGCTCCTGGTGCCACCTGGACCATCACCTGTGCGGGGTCTGCCCTGACCTAAGATACAACACATTTCATCGGAAACATCAAGGGCCCTACTGCTGAGCAGCCGTGGGCCCTGAGGCTCCCAGAGTGGGGATGTCTGGGCGAGGGCCTTCCAGCCCGAGGGCAGAGATGAGCGGAGCCCCTGCGTCCTGGGCTTCCCTTTGCCCGATGGCTCGGTTCCCACAGTGTGACCAACGCAGCTGTCGTTTCGGAGGCCAGTGGTGGCCTCTGGATGATCATTTACAGAGCTGGAGGGGGAGATAAGGCTGGCATTTGTGCCAGTTTATGTGCCCTTTATAGGTCATAAAGAGATAGCACTGCCGGGGACCACACTCCGGTGCCAGCACCCCCCTCACTGTCTCTTTCTGCCTATTTTTTTATTGTCCACTCTTATCTTTCTCCCTCCCCATGCCCCACCCTGGTGCGGATCGCAAGGCCATAACCTTCTTCAAACTGCTGCTGGCTTTTCCTGACCTTCTGCCCCCAGCACAGAAAGTAACTTTATTAGTGGGGCTGGTGAGGGCTTGGCTGGAGCCCCAGCCTGGGATGGCCAGAGAGGGGGGTAATTCTACCAGCACAGCAGGGACCCAGAGCTGCCCAGCTTTGTGGCCAAAGGGATTAAGGAATCCAATCCAGACAAATAACACTGTGCCTACCTCCTCAGCCCCTGCCTCTCAGAGGCAGGAATGGGGGTTGGATTCCATCCCTTTCTCCTTGTCTGACCCTTCCCTGCATAGTGACAACTGCTCTGATCAGAGAGCAAGGCCACTGATAGGGACAGGCACACCGGTGTCACCGGGGACCATTAGGGACTCCTGGGCCTCTGTCTTTGCACCTTGAAATGGATTCAGGCCCTGGGTCTATGTCCACACCTTCTCATGATGGTGACGAGAAGAGTTGCCCATGGATGTGGGCAGCCCTCCTCAGTCTGAGAGGAAGTAAGAGGACGTGGAATCAAATGACTCGGGCTTCAAGCAGAACCCGCTCCCCCTTTACTCAGGGACTGAGCCTCAACATCTTCATCTGCCAAATGGAGCTAAGAGTCCTACCTTACAGCCACCAGGCATGGGATCACGTTCGCTGAGAGGGCACCCCACGTGCAGTTGAGTGGGAAGGGGACAGCTTTGGAATCATAGAGACTTGAGTTCAGATCTCGGTGTCGCCATTGGGCAAGTCTACCTCTCCGCACTCTGGTTTCCTGTTTGCAAAATGGGGACCGTGAAGGCCACTTCTTGAACTGTGAGAATTGAAATAAATTATGTCCTTGGTGGTGGCAAATGCTCAGCAAATGGCAGGAGATGGTGCTGATGCTGAGAGGAGATATTAGTGTCCCCATTTCACAGGCGAGGAAACTGAGGCTCCAAGAGGATGCTCAGGTGAATGGTGGAGCTGGGTCAGTGCAGGCTTCCCCGATGCACACACATGCCGCTGCCCGCTGAGCCCCTTTCCCTCCTTGACTGACCCCAGCAGAAGTGTTTGCTCCTGGAGTGGGTCCAGCCATCCTCACATTTTGGTCACAGGTTGGGGGTGACCATGGCTAGTGTGACATTTGCTCTCCTTCCCTGCACCTGTGGTGACAAGCTAACAGCTCTTACCAGGGGTCCTGCTTCCCACTGCCAGCAAGGGAGAGATGTTGATGGCATCCCAGTGGGTGGGCCTGGGGCATTTGTCCCCCAGCATCTTGACCAGCATCCAGCAAGGGTTGGGGGGACGAGCTGGTTTCCTCTAGCCTTAGATCACTTGAGTCACTCAGCTCTGGTGCCCAACCCATGTTTGTTTTGTCTTTCTGGGTTTCAGCCCTTTGGCCAGTGGGAGGTTAAAGATTACTGAGGCAGCTGACAATAAAAGTGCCCGGCACACTGGCCTTTGACCATCCATTAGAAGGCAGTGGGATCACATTCTACACAACCGTCAACGGCGAAAGTGGTGAGGGTGTGGGCGAGGAGCACACCCTACTTGTATTAATGGTAAGAGGACAGTCACTCTTGCCTGGGCAATCGGGCCAAGTTTCTCTTTTATCTGAAGCCAGGGCCACAATGTGGCATTGTTCTCTGTTTCAAAGGCCACCATGCGGCCCCAGAGTGGACCCAGATGGACCCCACCTGGCAGAGTAAACACCCACCCAGTGGTGGCCAGTGGCAATGGGGAGAGAAGTTTTCTTCTTTTCCTGGAGGAAATACTTTCCTTCCAAGTGATTCTGGGAATCAGAGACCTCGCGATGCCACTGAAGCCTTGGTCTTAGTTTCCTCATCTGGACCATGTGGCTAGCTTACACTCCACACCCCAGACAAGGTTCCTGATCTTTTCTGTGCTATGGAGCTAGGGAAGCAGAAGGACCACCTTCTCAGAACCCCGTTTTCTTAATGCATAATATAAAGCCAGGAGATTACAAAGGAAACTGATCATACTGAAATACAGTTGTCAAGATGTTTAAAAGCAAATGTGAGACACAGAAATACCTGTGCTTCCTTACGAGTGCATGTAAGTTACAAGATCTAGCCAACTAGTAGATCTACCAACTACTGTAATTTCAAAGTAGTGATGAGTGAAAGTTATATTGCAAGATGTCTACAACAACAAGGTCATAGGCACCACCTGTACCTCTGTGGGTTTTTTTTTTTTTTTGGCTTATACATCTTTAAAAATTTTTTTTCATTTTGGAATAATTACTTACAAGAAATTGCAAAAATAGAAGAGTGGTCCCATTTACCCATCACCCAGCTTCCTCCCATGGTGAAATGTGACAAAATTCTGTCCATTATCAAAACCAGGAAATTGGTTGGCACAACGTGATGAACTACACTACAAACCTTCACTCAGATTGCACCACTTTTTGCCTGCACTGGTCTTTTGGGCTAGTTTTTGGGTGTAATTCTGTGACGTTTTATCTCACGCGTAGATTCATGCCGCCGCCCTCACAGTCAAGATCAGAACTCTTCCCTTGTGGCAAAGAAGCCCCCTCGGGCTGCCCCTTTATAGTCCTGCCTGCCCTGCTTTCCTCAAGCACCTCCACCCCCAACCCATTAGTTCTCCATCTTGTAAAAATGGTAGTAGTTAACATGCACCAGGCATGGACCAAGCACATTCCCATGCTCTAAAAAGGTGAAAACTGAGGCTCAGAGAGGTGGCTAATTGCCTGAGATTACTCAGCAATAAGTATCTGAATGGGTGCTGCCTGCATCCAGGTCTTCCCCCTTCGTCTTCACCCACAAACTTCACAGTATCCAGCAGAAATGCCCTAGATGCGAGCTGGGAACCTTGGGCTCGGTTTCCAGCTCCATCTCCTGGGATCTGTGTGATTCTGGGCACGTTCTGAACCTCTCTGAGCCTCAGTGTCTTCACTTGGAAGAGGAGGGGAAGGTGTGACAGGCTCACCTTGCTGAGGATGCTTGCTGGGTGAACTTGGAGAGGAGGGAGCTTGCACTTTGGTGGAGCCCTGGGCATCTCCTCAGGGTGAGCTGCCCCCACCCAGTTGTGTGTGTGTGTGTGTGTGTGTGTGTGTGTATATGGTGGTGGTGGGGATTCAGAGCCAGATCAGCCTGGAAAAGATCAGCAGCTCCTCGTGCACACACACAATACACATGCAACACACACACACACACACACACACACACACACACAGAGGCAATGCTTGGTGGCCAGGTTATCCTTATTTTCCCATCATCTCACATGTCCCTGGACAGCCAGCACACCTGGCATGAGGTCCTGACAGAAGCTCCTGGAAGAAGAGCAGGTGGACATAATACCTGGAAAAATTCTGTGCTACCAGTTGCTTGAGGAAATTGGTGGAAAACTGCCTGTATTTAGCCAACAAATGGTTTAATAAATAAATGAACGAGTAAACAAATATCCTCAAAGTAACACGCCATGCAGAGTGTTCTGAATGAGATGAAATCCTTTTGATTGCTAGTGACAGAATTCCAACTCAAACTGGCTTAAGGTGGAAAATAGTTCATGTGATAAACATCCTCCAGGGCAGGGTACCGCTGGCCTCAGGGCGCCTGGAGATGGGGGCTGGGGCAACATGGCTGGCTGGCTGGCTGGCTCTCTGTCTTTTAAGCATCTCAGTTCCTCTCTGCATGCTGCCTCCATGTGTGCACATGGCCCCAGACAGTTCTGGAATCATACTCTCCCAGTTAGCGACCTGAGAGCAAAGACTACTCTTCTCCACTGGGTCTATCCAGAAGACACCCTGGGGAAGGGCCCAACTGGCCTTGCATCCCACAGCCATGTCTGGACCAATCACGGTGACCAGCAGGCTCAGCCTTAGTTGTGAGCTTGTCCCTGTGGATAGGGGATGGGATCTGTTCCCCAGACGCCTAACTGAGGAACTGTGCTGGGCTGAAAAAGACAGCAACAAGATGAAACTTGTCAGGAAGGTGCCTGGGAATGTCCGGAGAAGCTCTTCAAGGACAGGAAGGGAATTCAGGGACCGTCAGTGTGTCGCCAACGGCAGCCTGGGTCACTCGGAACCACTGAATGCATGCTTGGAAATGTTTACTGAAATTATTTAATATTCCATCCACGTATGTAACTCCAAACAAATCCAGACTAAACTAGAAAAGACATATTATATGGCCACAATATAAAGAGACCAGGCCAACAGGCTTCACTCATTCATTCATTTATTCACTCATCCATTCATTCATCAAATGTTTGTTGAGTGTCCGCAATATGCTGGGTGTTGGACATAAACTAATGAGTGAAACAGATAGCTTCCTCAGTTTTCTTGATGGTGTTGGTCGCAAACCTGCAAGTGCCTGAGGGTAGAGGGGTAACTGCTTGGCCTGGTCTTCCAGACCTCCACCATACAGCCCCAGCCTTGCATTTTTTTTTTTCTTTTAAATTTTTATTGGAGTATAGTTGATTTACAATGTTGTGCTAGTTTCAGGTGTACAGCAAAGTGAATCAGTTATACATATACATATATCCACTCTTTTTTTTAGATTCTTTTCACATGTACCCCAATGTTCATAGCAGTACTATTTACAATAGCCAGGACATGGAAGCAACCTAAATGTCCAGCCTTGCTTTCTAACCTCAGCCATCACTGCCCTCACGGGCCGGTTCCCTGCACTCACCTTGCCTTTGCAGGTCTCTGTGCTTTTGTCCATGCTGTTGGCTCTGCCTGGGATGCCCTCCCCCAGTCTCTCCCCATCAACTCCATCTGAAGCCCCCTCAAGTTTGGCTCCTAGGCCACCTCATCTCTGAAGCCAGTATCCCCGCAGTCTCTGCTTGTAGGGGATGGAGTGTCATGGCACTAAGACGCTGAGAGTTGATTGGCACCGAATGACTGCCTTTCCTTAGAGTTGGATCCACTTGGAGCCCTGGACTGCGGGCCCCTGCGTATGTCCTCATCGCTGTCTGAGGTGTTTGACCCTGTCTGTTTCTCACAACAGAATCATTGGTTTACTAATTATCTTAAAAACCGTTAGCTCATTTGGTCTTCCCAATAACCCCGGGGGCACGGGTAGTAGCCAATTTTGAAGGAACATTGAGGCCCAGGAACTTCTATTTCAGGCAACACTGTGGACAAAATGGACAATTCTCTTACCGGAAACAACTAAAAATCTTGGACTGAAAAAAGTCTTAAATGCATCCATGAGCTGGTGAGAAAGTAAGGTATATCAGGCCAGGCTGTAAGTGAAGACAGAGACTCAGGAAGGTCAGCAGAGGGTTAAAGCTAGCTTTTGACTCAGGGACATTTGCTGAAACAGGTGAAGTTGAGAATTGATTTTATATACCCTGAGGCAAGGGAGTAAGAGGACGCAGTTCAGGACCTGCTCAAGATACGAAGTTTGGCATGAAGCTAGGAGTGCAGAAGGGCACACCACCATGTAAGAGAGAACTAGAAATCAATCCTCCCCTACTGAGACTGAGAGGGAAAATGCCTGTCTTGAACTGTGGTGCTGGGTGAGAGGGAAAATGAAGCTTCCTCTGAGAATTTGTAACCAAGGAAGGTTGTAGCCCGAATTCACACAACCTGGGATCCCAAAGAATTTCAAGCTGAGACTTTAGCTTAAAGTGGCCCCATACTGGTAGTGATGTCAGGTACCTGACAGAACAGAACAAACATGCTCTCCAGAAGAAACCACTTTCATCCCAGGCTTTTAAAAACTTTCCAGAGTTCCATGGAAAATGAGCAACTTCAATGTAAAAATCACTAGACACAAGAAAATGAGAGAGAAAGAGAGACAGAGAGAGAGAGAAAGCAGAATGAGACACTGCATAATACATCTTTCAACAACTTCAGATATCAGTATTATATAAAGAATGCACAAAATTATGTTTAATATATTTAAGAAATAAAAGAGGAAATTTAAAACGAGTAGGAAGCAAGTAGTTTAGAAAATGAACTCCTAGAATGTAAAAAATATATAAGAATTGTAGTTAAAAACTCAATGGACAGATTTAATAGCAGTTTAGAAAAAGCTTAAGAAAGAATTAGTGTCTGAAAAGGAATATATGTATATATACCTATATATATAACTGAATCACTTTTCTGTTCACTTGAAACATTGTAAATCAACTATACTTCAATAAAAAAAGAATTAGTGAATTTGAAGGTAAAAACAAGGAAATTATTGATAATTAGCTCAAAAAGACAAAGATATGGAAAATATGAACAAGAGGTTAAGAGATCTAAAAGATAGAGTCCAAATGTAGTCTAATCACAGCTACAGAAAGGAAGGAGAGAAGAAGAGAAAAGAAGAGAGAGAGGGAGATGAAGGGACACACAGGAGAGGGGAGGGAATGGGGCAAAGCCAGTAGTGTGAAGGGATAACAGTTAAAAACTTTCCAGAATTGAGGAAAGAAAAATTCTCAGAAGCCCAATACATTCCAAGCAAGTTAAATTAAAAGAAAACATAACACAATGAAACTGCAGGGCACCAAAAACAGAAAAGATTTTAGAAGCAGATTTTTTTTTTTTTTTAATGAGAAAAGACAGATAATACATAAAGGAGGGACAGACTGGCAGTTGAGTTCTCAACAGAAACAGTAGAAGTCAGAAGACAGTGGAATGGTATCTTAAACGTGCAGAGAAAAAAATAGTCAACCTAGAAGTCTATATCTAGTGAAAATATATTCTAGTAATGGGGATTAAATACAGTTTTTGTTTAAGATAAACAAAACCGAAAATTTTCCACCAGTAGACCTTCACTAAAAGAGTTCTAAAGAATATACTATAAGCAGATGGAAAATGATTCCAGATGAAGAGTATGAGGTGCATGAAGGAAAGCAGAACAAAGAAAGTGGTAAAATGTGGGTAAAAAATTGTTTTATAAGGAGTATGTCAAACAAAGTATGGGCATATTAAGTAGACGCTCATAAGTGGTAGTAGTGATGGTGATGATGTTGATGATGATGATGATGGTATAACAACTTGCAGGATGGTTACATAGAAAGAGTGCAGGATTAATATCAGAAAAACATAGGTCGGATCATTATACTTCCATTTATTAGCTGAATAAGTTGGAGAAAATAAGTTTGAGAAAAACTCTCTGTAGTTTTGTAATATATTAGCTAGGGATAAAAAAATTGTTCTCCTAGGGTTTTGTGAGTAACAAATTAGATAATGCATATAAAACACTAATTACAGGGCTTGGCACATGGTTGAAACTTTTATCTCAATTTGAATCTCAACTTCTCAAAGTCTGGAAATAGATAAGTGGTTGAGGAAGGTGGATAGGGGACCAATCACTTTTGAAGGTTAATAACAAAAGCTACCATGAACTAAGTGTCTACTATACACTAGGCACTATGCTATGACCTTTGTATACATTTTCTTATTGAAACCCTATGGTATCCTTGTGGTCAGTGGCATATTTAACACCCGAAGCCAAAGCTTTTTAACACTTTTCCTTCTCAATAGAACAAAATCATTTTTGTTGATCATTTTGTTGAAAATGATTGTACAATAATCAGTAATGATCATTATTTACTTCTAAAAAATTAACAATTAAAAAGAAGTATCAATATAGCTGATTCACTTTTTATAAAGCAGAAACTAACACACCATTGCAAAGCAATTATACTCCAATAAAGATGTTTAAAAAAGAAAAGGAAGTATCAATGTTAAGTATATTTTTTAAAATAAATTTTTAAAAATAAATTTATGTATTTATTTTTTTTTGGCTGCGTTGGGTCTTCGTTGATGCGCACAGGCTTTCTCTAGTTGTGTCGAGCTGGGGCTACTCTTCATTGCAGTGTGCGGGCTTCTCATTGCGGTGGCTTCTCTTGTTGCAGAGCACGGGCTCTAGGCGTGCGGGCTTCAGTAGTTACAGCACGTGGGCTCAAGAGTTGTGACTCGCAGGCTCTAGAGCACAGGCTCAGTAGTTCTGGCACATGGGCTTCGTTGCTCCGCGGCATGTGGGATCTTCCTGGACCAGGGATTGAACCCGTGTCCCCTGCAGGGGAAGGCGGATTCTTAACCACTGTGCCACCAGGGAAGTCCTTAAGTATATTTAAATTTAGTAAAATATTTTATTAATGAGCTAAAATTTGCACGTCAAACAAAAACACCACACTTCTCAGTTTGCAAGCTTGAGCAATTCCTAACCATTATGAACTTACTTTCCAAATGCACACACGGAACTGGGTTCATGTGTATTGGGTACAAACCATTTAACTGGAAGTTTTTTGAATTAATGTCCACGTAGGATATAATATTCAATAAAGGGTAAGTAATAAAATGTACTAATTTTGAAACTTGCCTACAAATTATTAAAACTCAAATGTAATAGCAGCAATTATTTAGAACTTAGACCAACTGAAGATTTTTCTTTTCCAGGAGGAGTATTTTATTATTAGCATTATTTACAATGGCCAATGCATGGTGTTAATAAAAAGAAGAGCAATGCTTACTTAGTTTTGTTATTGTTTTAAAATTATGTATAGACAATTGTCTGTGCACAGGGTAGACTGCTCTCATGGGGCCACACTTGATACTCTATGATATGCCACTGACTTAGGTATTTCCTTTGAAAATTTTCATCTCGGTTGGGACTCTCATTTTTGAATTTCAAATTTATTGTATCTTTGTGCTTCATTCAAAACTTTCAATTTAATATCTATCTTTCTATATCTATCCATCCATCTAAAATGTATGTGTACGTGTGTATACACACTCAGCACTTGCATGCATAATAAATAGACCATTCTAAAATTTACTATCACGCTATATGATTTTTTTTTTTGTTGTTATTTTCCCTTAAGGTGTCTTGAGGAGATTTTCAAATTAGTACAAGTAGGGAAAGCTACCTCATTAAAAATTGGTTACCTGGCATTTTATAGTGTGGATCCACCATAATTTTTAAAGTAAATTAAAAAATTGAGGCATAGCACACATAGAAAAACATACACAGACCATAACTGTATAAACTAATGAATTTCTTAAAAGCCAACCCATTTGTGTAACCATCACACATATCAAGAAATAGAAAATTATCAGCACCCCAAAAGTCATTGTTTTCCCTCAAATATACCCTCTATCCTGACTTCTATCACCATGGCTTATTTTGCTTGCTTTTTGAGCTTTATATGTATGGACTCATATAGTGTGTAGGTGTTTGTATCTGGTTTCATGAGATTCATCCATACTGTTGCATATTTCAATGGTTCATTTACTTTCTCATTGATCTACAGTATTCCATTATATGACCATACCACAGTTTATTCAGCCATTCTACTACTGATGGACATTTGGGTTGTTTCCAGTTTGGGGCTGTAATGAATAACGTGGCTATGCACGATCTTTACCCTGTCTTTTGGTGTCCTCAGATTCACGTTTCCGTTGAGGAGTGAATGAGAGGGAATGCATACATTCAGTTTTAGTCAACATTCTTGCCTTGTATCTAACCCTAGGGGGAAAGCATTCGGTCTTTTACCGTCAAGTATGATGTTAGCTGTAATTTTTTTTGTAGATACCCTTTTTCAGGATGAGGAAGTTCCCTTCTACTTGTAGTTTGCTGAGTTTTTAATCATGGATGCATGTTGAAATTTTTCAAATGCTTTCTCTGCATTTACTGAGATAATCATGTCAGTTTTCTTCTTTATTCTATTAATATGGTAAATTACAGTGATTGATTTTCAAAGCTTAAACCAATGTTTCATTTCTGGGATAAATTCCACCTGGTTATGATGTATTGTCATTTTATATATTGCTAGAATTGATTGCTAATGTTAAGAATTTTGTGTATTTTTATAAGGGATTTTGTTTATTATTTCCTTTTCTTGTAAAGTTTTATTGTAATGATTTTGGTATCAAGGCCACAGAAAATAAATTAGGAAGTATTTCTTCCTTTTCTATTTTCTGAAAGAGTTGGTGTGGGATTGGTATTATTTGTTCCTTAAATGTTTGATAGAAATCAGCAGTGAAGTTATATTTGCCTGGCATTATTTTTTTTGTGTGTAAGAGGATTTTAAAATTACAAATTCAATTTCTTTAATAGTTATTTGCCTACTTGTTTTCTGTTTCTTTTTGAGTTAGTTTTGGTAATTCATGCCTTTCAAAAATTTATTTTACCTAGGCTGTTGAATCCATTGGAGTAATGTTATTTACAGTATTTTGGTTAAAAATTTTTATGTCCATTTTTGTGAGGGATGTTGTTGCATGGACCCAGCTCTTAAAAGCTCACAGGAGTTGACTGTGAACATTGCTTTCTAATTTCACATTCAGTGATGTCACATTGATAGCTTGAAAGCAGTTATTGTGGCAATATTTACAACATGGAAGTTTGGCAAACACTGCAAATCAAACTTTCTTTCCCCTGCCAGAGAGCAGAACACTGCTTGTTATCTTTTTTTTTTTTTTTAATAAATATGTATTTATTTATTTTTGGCTGCATTGGGTTTTTGTTACTGCACGCGGGCTTTCTCTCTAGTTGGCAGCGAGCAGGGGCTACACTTGGTTGCGGTGCACAGGCTTCCTTTTGCGGTGGCTTCTCTTTTTTGCGGAGCACGGGCTCCAGGCGCGTGGGCTTCAGTAGTTGTGACGCACTGGCTTAGTGGTTCCTCGGCATGTGAGATTTTCCCGGACCAGGGCTTGAACCTGTGTCCCCTGCATTGGCCGGCAGATTCTTAACCACTGGGCCACCAGGGAAGTCCTTGTTATCTTTTTACTGTCTGTGGGATCTATGGTTGTGTCTCTTCTTTCTTGAAATTGATCATTATTTTCTTGGTTACTCTAGCTAGTGGTTTATCAACTTTATTGATCTTATCAAAGAACCAACATTTGGTTTCACTTACTTTATTGTTTAGTTTTTATTTCATTGATTTCTGCTCTCTATTGTTTCTTTGCTTCTGCTTACTTTTATTTTGATCCTTTTATTTTTTTTAAAGCTTCTTAATATAGTAGGTTACAGCACAAATTTTAGGACTTATTTTCTACTATATGCATTTAAAACTATAACTTTCCTTTTTAGCATCACTTTATCTGTATCTTACACATTTTCAATATGTTGTATATTTACCATCATTAAATTCAAAATACTTTCTATTTTGATTGCAATTTCCTTTTTGATCCATGGGTTATTTAGAAGTGAGTTGTTTAATTTCCAAATACTTGGGGCTTTTCTAGGCATCTCATTGTTATTGATAACTAATTTAATTCCATTTTAGTCAGAGCATATAATCTGTAAGATTTTAACCTTTTGAAATCTATTGAGACTTATTTTAAGGCCCAGTGTATGATCTATCTTGAAGAACATTCTGTATACACTTGAAAAGAATTTGTATCCTGCAGATGTTGAGTGTACTATCCTAAAAATAGCAATTAGTTAATGTGCTTGATAGTATTGTTAAATCTGCCACATCCTTATTGATTTTTTTCTCTAGTTGTTCTATCAGTTACTTTAAAAATATGTTTAAAATCTCCAGCTGTGATTGTTATTTTTTCCTTCCTCTCTTTAGTTCTATCAGTTTTTGCTTTATTAAATGCACATGTATTTATAATTTTTACATCTTTCTGCTTTATTGATTCTTTTATCATTATGAATTTCACTTTAGTAATACTTTTTGTAAAGGCTACTTTGTGTAATATTAATAGAGCCACTCCAAATTTCTTACGCTCACTCTTTGCATGGTACATCTTTTGCCATCATTTTACTTTCAAACTGTCTACGTCTTCACTTAAAGTGCATCTATTGCTGACTGCATTTGGCTGGATTTTGCTTTTTTATCTAGTCTAACAATCTTTCCCTTTTGATTTTAGTGTGTGACCCATTTACATTTAACCTAATTACTAATTTGGTAGGTTTTAGGGCTATGATTTTTTTTTTAAGAAGTAGATTTATTTATTTATTTATGTATTTATTTATTTTTGGCTGTGTTGGCTCTTCGTTGCTGCGTGCAGGCTTTCTCTAGTTGCAGTGAGCGGGGACTACTCTTCATTTAGGTGCACGGGCTTCTCATTGCAGTGGCTTCTCTTGCTGTGGAGCATGGGCTGTAGGCGCGCAGGATTCAGTAGTTGTGGCACGTGGGCTCAGTAGTTGTGGCTCACGGGCTCTAGAGTGCAGCATCAGTAGTTGCGGTGCATGGGCTTAGTTGCTCTGTGGCATGTGGGATCTTCCCGGAGCAGGGCTCGAACCCATGTCCTCTGCATTGGCAGGTGGATTCTTAACCACTGTGCCACCAGAGAAGTCCAGGTCTATGATATTGATATTTGTTTTCCATATGTCTTCTCTTTGTTATTGTTCTTCTATTTCTCTTTTTCTGTCTTCTATGTTAATCAAATTTTCTGATGTTTTATTTAAATTCATCTTTACAGCTATATATATTAGGATTGTTTTTTAAGGGCTGTCCTAGAGATTACACTAGGCATCTTTAATTTATCTGCTTAGAATTTGTATTGAAATATTTCAGGTAAAGTGGAGGAACCTGGAAACAGCGGTAACATTTAATGTTATCATCATATATATTACATCTACATTCATTATAAACCCAATAATACAGTGTTGTTAGTTTTGCTTTAAACAATTATATGCCTTTTAAAGACAATAAGACAAGAAATAAATACATGCTAAAATTTACCCACATGGTGGCCATTTCTGGTGCACTTTATTCTTTATTCTTTCCTATAGATACAAATTACCACTGGTGTCATTTCCCTTCAGCTTCCTTTAGCATTTCTTGTAATGTTGGACTATTTCATTTTTTGTCTCTATTTTGCTTTCATTTCTGGAGGACAGCTTTTTTGGTTGCTAGTTTTATTTTTCTTTGAGTACTGTGAATACATAATTCCAATACATTCTAATCTTCACTGTTTTTGGTGAGAAGTCAGTATTTAATTTTTTTCCTTTTTCCTCTCTATGTAATGTACCATTTTTCTTGACTGCTTTCAAGAATTTCTCTCTATCTTGGCTTTCAGCCTTTTGATTATGAGGTTCTCAGGTGTCATTTTCTTTGTATTTATCCTGCTTAGAGTTTGTTTAGCTTCTTTGTCTGTAACTTAACATTTTTCACCAAATATGGGAAATTTTAGAACATTATTTCTTCAAATACTTTTTTCAGAACTTTCTCTACTCGCCTTTTGAACTCCCTTGATATGTATATTGGACTTCTTGATATTTTTCTATAGTTCTCTGATGTTCCCTTTCCTTCAATTTTTTCTTACTTCTTTGGATTGGACAACTTCTAGTCATTTATTTTCACGTTCAGTGATATTTTTCCTTCTCTCATCTTCAATCTGCTGTTAAGCACATCTAATAAATTTTCCATTTTTCATTTCAGTTCTGTACTTTTCAGCAGTAGAATATTCATTTAACTTTTTTAATAGTTTTGTTTTCTCTGTTATACTTTCCTATTTGTTTATTCATTAAGATCACATTTTTATTTACCCTTTTAAAACTCCACATCTCTGTTAAATATTTATAATAGCTGCTTTGAAGTCTTTGTTTGCTAATCCAACTTCTGTGCCCATTTGGAGTCACTTTCTATTAACTTTTTCCTGGGTACATGTCATATTTTCTTGCTTATTTGCATGTCTAGTAATTTTTTGTTGAAAACTAGACATTGTAGACAATGCAGTATTCTAGATTCTGTTATGTTCTTCTGAAGATTGTTGTTTTTCGGTTCTAGCTGGTGGGTAATCTGCCAGGTCTCAATCTTCAAACATCATCTCTTCTATCCTCAGTTTTTCAGCTTCTAGCTGCTGTATTTTTAGTTTGGATCCCTGGGGTCTCCCGTGTACCAGCATAATTTGGTGGTTAGCCAAAGATTTGGACAGCTTACACACACAATTTGTCATTCACTCTTTCTCTGACTTCCTTGTTCCTATGGTTTCTCCCTTAACTTTCTAGCTGTTTTACCAATCTTGAGGTCTGACCTCTATATGCAGTAACAATTCAGCTTTCTGCAGCCTGCTCTGCATACTGGGGAATATCTTTAGTAAAAAATGCAGCAAACTTTCAAATTTCTTCCAATGCAGTTCTATCTTTCAAAGGTAGGCTCTTCTCTTATTTTTGCCTGATTTTTCACTGGGCTCCCTGTGCTCTCCAGTATGCATGTACAAGTTAGCAGTCATCCAGGGTTTTGGGTAGAGTTTACACTCAGATTTTTTAGACTTTTTTCTTTCTGTTGCTCTCTGGTTTCCAGGAACATCCCCACCCCCTTAAATTTTTAGCTACTCTGCTATCTCTGAAATACCACTTCTACCTCATCAAGCCTGTAAATCTGAGGTTTTCTGCCATAGGTTTTGTGAGGATTGGAGATCACTCTCAGTCACATCAGGGAAAAAAATCAACATATTTGCAATTTTATCCCACTGCAATGGCCTCTTTTATAGCAAAAGTCTACTGTCATTTCTGCCTTCTTTACATTACTTTACAATATCTTCAAATACTTTTTCTTTTGATAAATTTTGCTCATACTCTACAATTGTTATCTTTGGGAGTAGTTGCCAAACCAGTTCCCTCTGCTATTACGATAAGCCAGAAGTGTAAGTGGTATCATTTCAAAATTTCATATTGTGATTGTTTGCCATTGTTATATAGAAGTAAGAATGATATTTTCACACTCAGCTGGTTTCTAACAATCTCGCTACCTTCACTTATTAATTTTGATTAATTAATTAATTTTGATTAACTAATTTTGATTAATTTTGATAGTTCATATGTGGGTTATTTGGATTTTTTACACATGTTGTGTTGTTTGAGAAAATGACAGTTTTGTTTCATCTTTTCCAATTCTTATATCATTTATTTATTTTTCATTCTTTATCACACCATCTAGAATCTTCAAAACAATGTTGATATAAATGGTAGTAGTGGGATCCTTGTTTTCTATATTAAGAAGAAAGGATAAGATGATTATAACTATCGGTTTTTTATACATTATATCAGAGTATGAAAGCTCATTTCTTGTTTTTTAATTTTTAGCATAGTTTTTTAATTAAATTGTACCTTTATTACTACACATTATTGTTAAAAAATTATAAGCATTGCAAAATGAATTTTAAAAGAATACAACCAAATTTAAATATAAGATACTAATTTCAATGTGTGAAATAATAATGTGACTACATTGATGGCTATAATTTCTGAAAGTTCATTTCTATTCTGTGTTTGCTAAGAATGTTTTAATTAGAAAAGGATGTTGAATTTTATCAAATGATAATATAATTTTTCTGCATTTTCTGAGAGTTTAGTGAATCAAATTGGTTGATTTTCAAACATTAAACCATCCTTGCAATTCTGAAATAAATCATATGTGGTCATGATTTTATAAATCATTTGATTCAACTTGCATAAATTTTGTTTAGGATTTTAGCATCTATCTTCATGAGAGGAACTGACTTGTAATTTTACATTCTTGATATGCCTTTAGCAGAATTTTGACATCAGGATAATGCTGGGTCTTATAAAATTCACTGGGAAGTAATCTCCCTTTTTTTGTTCTCTGGAAAAGTTTATGTAATGTTGACAGTACTTCTCCTTTAAATGTTTGAAAGAATTCATTAGGGAAACTGTATGTGCCTGGACATCTCTTTTTGGGAAGATTTTAAATTATAAAACAATTTAAAAATAATTATATACTAGCCACATTTTCTATTTCTTCTTGTGTCCATTTTGAAAAGTTGAAGTTTTCTAGGGCTTTGGACATTTCATCTAAGAATTCAAATGTTGGAAAATGGTTATTCTATGTATATGGGATCTGTAGTGATGTCCTCTTTTCATTTCTTATATTGGTAATTCAATTTCTCTTTCTTTGATTCTTGATTGATTTTTCTGAATATTTATCGATTTTAATCTTTTTTTCAAAGAACTAATTTTTATTTTTGCTAATTGTTTTTAGTATACACTTGTTTTCTTTTTAATTTATTTTTGCTTTATTCTTTATTATTTCCTATTTTTGTCTTTGTGTTCAGTTTGCTTTTATTTTTCCTAACTTGAAATGAATACTTAGGTCATGAAGTTTCAGCCTTTCTTCATTTATAATATCTGCTTTTAAGTTTCATTTAATCACAGTTTAAGTTCAATATGTTTTCATATGTTGTATTTTTATTATCGTTTCATTTAAAATATTTTCTAATTTCTATTTCGATGTATTTTTGACCAACTGGCTATTAGAAGTGTTTTACTTCATTTCCAACATTTTGGGTTTTTCTTTTGTTATTGATTTCTGGCTTAATTCCACCATTGTTCAAGAATAAACTTTAAATGACTTCAATCTTTTCAAATTTGTTGAGAATTGCTTTACATCCCAGCCTATAGTCATGATGCTTTCAAAAAGAATTTTTAAAACTTTATCTGGATTTTATACTTGTTCTTAACAGACACACTGGTCTCCTGAAAGCTTCTCTATCTTAACTGAGAGCAGAATTCCACTGTATCATAATTTAATGAATCACTCTTTTATTGGTAAACTTTTAGTTAGTTTCCAGTACTTGTGATATTGGAAAATCTTGCAGTGGACATCTTCGTAATTACTTTTTGCACACTTTTTTGATTCTATCAGAATCAGAAGAGCATAGCATAGTGGTTGAGGGCATGGGCTCTGAGGCAGATTCCTGGATTTGAATTCTGGTCCTTTATCTTGTTAAAAATACACATTCCAGGACTCCACTTTAGGCCTATTGAATCAGTATCCCAGGTGAGTCTCATGATCCCACAAATTTGAGAACTACTGCTCTAAAATAGGAGTGGAAATTATGATGAGAAACTGACTAGGATTGCTAAAGCACGACAGCTGATCATAAATTTTCTGGGATGGAGGAGGGGGAGAGAGAGAGAGAGAGAGAAGGGAGCGGGTATTTTTTTCTGCTGTCTTAACTTCCTCGGGACCTTTTACCTCTTCCCAAGTTGTTCCCAAACTTGTGCTATAAAGCAGGCGTTTTTGGATCTTCCTTTGCCCTCCATTCATGCCTACAAGGAAGAGCAGTGAGTACACTCAGAGAGAATATTTGGGGAGGTTTGACTCATAGTCCTGGGTGTGTGATTGGATCTTGGTAGGTTCTGGTGGCTTCTGGAGAATTTATTTCCATTTCACCTTGGGGGCTAAGGACAACTATGTCTCAGACATTTTTCCTGGGGCCATGCCAACAGCGCCTTCACTCCTGTTGGGGGTGGGAATAGACTCATCAAAACCAGGTTGGGGTAGCAGCACAGCAGAGCAAGTTCCAGTGACAGGCGGTGGAGGATGCTCTATTAGGTTCTCCCCATTAATGTTTCCATTCAAACATTAATCTTGAGGCCACAAGAACTCTGCTCTCCAGGCCCAGCTTAACATTCATTCCCCCCTGCCCCCACTAGTTCATTCAACAAATATGTATTAAACACTACTCTGGGCAAATGATTTATTTAAATGTTCATTGTTAAAATGCTGTGGCAATCACTATTTTAGTTGCTGGGGACACAGCAGTGGACAAAATAGATCCAACTTTCTGCCCTCATGAGCTTATATTCTGGTAAGTGAAGACAGACAACAAACAAAATTAGTAAAGTATACTACATTGATGTGTGTCGATATCTGCTACAGAAGGAAATAAAGCACAAGGAGGAGACGGAAAGTGCCAAGAATGGTATTCAATTTACTACATTGACTAATTATTTAACAAACTTTAAGATGTACAGAAAAGTTGTAAGAATAGTACAAATAATTTTCAGGTATTCTTCATCCAATCTCCTCAAATGCTAATGTTTTACTACATTTACCTTCTCTCTCTCTCTCCTGAATTATTTAAGAGTAAGATGTAGATATGATACCTCTTTATCTCTAAATATTTCAGCGTCTGTACTTCCTAAAAACAAGGATTTCTCATATATATATTATATATATAACCACGGTCTAGTCATCAAAATCAGGAGATTAATATTGGTGCAAAACTATTATCTAAATCATAGCCCTTGTTTAGATTTCACCAATTGTCCCAATAATGTTCTTTACACTAGAAGGAGATCCAAGGTCATCTGTTGGACACATTCGTCATGCCTCTTCAGTCAGTCTCCTATTTTATTACACTGATACTTTTAAAGAGCAAAGGCCAGTTATGTTTTAAAATGGTTTTTATCCTATGCATTTATTCTACTGTTAGAATGGGTTATTATTATCATTACCACTACTACGTACTACCAAATGGTGATTTTCCTAATGATGTCATTCCTTCTACTTTTATTAGTTGACTTTCTACTGTAAGGAAGAACCTTTCTTTTCATTTATTTATGAATCAGCAAGGACACATAGAGTCTTACTTTATTCTATAGGTTATAATTATTTGCTATCATTATTTATTTTGATGCTTGAATGGTCCCCGATTGGCCCAGTGGAAGCCCCTTTGATCTGGCTCTTGTACTTTTCACCTGCCTCCATCATTTTTTTTTGAACATTTCCTTACTTTTTGTTACAAGAAGATGTTCCAAGCTCATCTTGTGCTTTCCCTGCCCCAATGGAATCAGCCATTAGTTCCTTTGAGTGGAGAATAGTATTTATAAACCAAGATCTAGTCTTTATATATGCTCATTGCTTCTCCGCTCTGTTATCAGACAGAGCTGGGAAATTTTGTACACACACACACACACACACACACACACACACTCCCAGACGCATTTATACTTATTTCTGTATCTTGCTATCTATATGTATATTAAAAACTGTGGGTTCACGCTAATAACTCCAATTTCCAACAATGCCTCAGATTCATTTTCCATATTTGTAACTCCCGTCTCAAAAGTGGAAAGCCTGGCTCTTGCTATCAACAATATACTCACTTATTTGTCCCATCCTAGAACGTGCAGAGAGTAGTTTCAGAATTGTTAACCCATACCTCTGCAAAAAGGAAGCCTACTAATTAGGATTCAATATTTGTTTAAAACTCTTTTTGTCTATTGTCTGAGGGCATATAATGCAAATACTGTGTCCAAAAGTTACTTAGTTCTCTCCCTTCAGTGCAGTCATGTTATTTGTTTGAAATACAGCTCTTACTTTGTTTCTTCTAATTTAGGTCCCCTCCCTCATCCTTGTTGATTTTCCTCTCTTTTTTGAGAATGTGAAACATTAACATGGTCAGGATTATATAAAATATTATAGTCAGAGAAATGTTATTCTACCATCTCCTATCCCCTCCATCCTTCCCACCCCATTCTCTCCCAAGCCCTGTAGGTAAGTGTTACAGACTGAACTGCATACCTTACAAATCCATATGTTAAAGTCCTAACCATCAGTACCTCAGAATATGACTGTATTTGGAGATAGAGACTTTAAAGATGTAAGTTAAGTTAAAATGAGATCATATGGATGGGCCCTAATCCAATAGGACTGGTGTCCTTCTCAAAGAGATTAAAACTCAGACATACCCTGAGGGAAGGTGGCCATCTACAAGCCAAGGAGAGAAGCCTCAGAAGAATCCAACCCTGCTGACATCTTGATCTTGGACTTCATCCTTCAGAATGGTGAGGAAATAAATTTCAGTTGTTTGAGCCCCTCAGACTGTGGTACTTTGTTATGACAGCCCTAGAAAGCTAATACAGTAACCAACCTTACTAGTCCCTGATTTATCTTTCCTGTTCCTTGTTGTTCAAATGAGCAGATGCATGTATATTTTCTTATTTCTCCTTTTCTTTTACACCAAGTGTAATGTACTATAGATACTCTTTTGCTTTTTCAACTTATACTATATCCTAGAGGTCATTCCACATGAGTACATCAATTGCTGAATAGTAAGTCAAACATACGTTCCTCCTAGAATAAATCCCACTTGGTCATGGTGTAAATTTTCCTTTTAATACATTGTGGTATTAAATTTTCTAATACTTTGTTTAGGATTTTCACCTCTATGTTCATGAGGGGTAAAAGACTGTCATTTTCTTTTCTTGTAATATCGTTGTCAGGCGTTAAGTATCAGCATTATTTGCCCTTATAAAATGAGTTAGGAAGTGTTCCCTCTTTCTCTATTTCCTGGAAGAGTTTGAGAAAAATTGGTATCATTTCTTCCTTAAATGTTTGGAAAAATTCACCAGTGAATTCTTCTGGGCCTAAAGGTCTGCTTTTGTTTTTGGTTGGGGTGGGGGGAGGCAAGGAAAGAGGTGGGAGGGGAGGAAAGTTTTAAGTTACAGATTCAATCTTTAATAGACATGACTGTTGAGATTTTCTGTTTCTTTTATGTCAGTTTTGATAAGTTGTGTTTTTCAAGAACTTAGTTAATTTCATCTAAGTTGTCTGTGTTTTAATGTAAAATAGGCTGGACCAGGAGGGCTTCACTGAGCAGAGACCTGAAGGAGGGAGGGAAGTACATCACTCAGATATCGGGGGAGGGGGCGGGTCTGGCAGAGAGAGGAAATAGAAGGTGCAAAGGTCCTGAGGCCTGCGTGTGCCTGGTGAATTGAGGAACAAAATGCAGGCCAGTGGAGAGCAAGAGACATGAAGAGTGATGGAGATGAGGTCAGAGAGGTGATGGAGATGAGGTCAGAGAGGAATGGAGCCCAGACCACCTAAGACCACCCAGGCCATTGTAGGGTCTTTGGCTTTCACTCTGAGTGATTGAGGGTTTTGAGGAGAATATTGTGGTGATCTGATTTATGTTTCAAATGGTCAGACTGGTTATTGGGAACAGACTCAAGGATGGAGAGGGAAAGCCCAGACAGAAGGTTCTTGGTCCAGGGAGGTGGCAGTGGAGGTGGTGAGAACTGGTCACGTCTGGAAAGACTTTTAAGGTAGAACTAGTAAGATGTACTGACGGATTGGATGTCAGGCGTGGAAGAAAGAGAAAGGTCAGGACGGACTCTCTGGACTTTAGCCTGAGCTATGACCATTTGCCCAGTTAGGGAATATTGTGGGAGGGGTAAGTTGGGGGAGGAAGTTCAGGACTCAGTTTTGGAGACCTTAAGGGTGAGGTGATTATTAGGCACCCCGTGAGGAGGTCAAGCAGGTCATTGGGTAGATGGAGTGAGAGTTCAGGGGATGGCAATATAAATTTGGGAGTCATTGGCATGTAGATAGCTTTTAAAGGATTTGACAGGTTGGTGTCACCAAACAGGTGAGTGTAAATTGAGAAAAAGGCCAAGGCATGAGCCCTGGGGCTGTGCTATGTCCAGAGGTCGAGAGATGAGGAGGGACCAGAAAAGAGATTGCTGACTAGTAAGATGGGGTTAAAAAACCCAGGGGCATGTGGCCTCCTGGAAGCCTATTGAAGAGAAGGGAGTTGTCAGCTGGATTATAGGCTGCTGATGGGTCTGGTAGAGTGCGGACCGAGCTCTGACCACTGGGTTTAGCAACATGGAGGACAGTGGCGACCTTGACAAGAGCAGCTGGCTGGAGCTGGCTGAGCCAAACCTGATGGAGTGGCTTCCAGAGGGAATGGGAGAGAGTAATTCAACTGAGTAAGTGTACATAACTTCTTTCAAAAAATCTTCTCTTCTTGGAGAAATGGGGTGGTACCTGGGGGAGATGTGGGAAAATCACAGCATGTTTTAATTACAGCCCCGAATATAGGAGCCATTTACTCTGTACCTAGGATGTGTCATTCATGTGAGACTCTGGGGACTCAGGCGTGAAGGAGACACCATCTCTGCCCCGGGCAGTTTAGCAGCAGCAGTGGACCTATAGAAATTTACAGCCCATGGAGGGATGCAGTGTGATGGATGAAGCCCAGGGCTGGTGGAAGCTCTGCAGGGGGACCTGACCCAGATGAGCAGTCACAGAAGTCTTCCTGGAGGAAGTGATGCTGGGCTGAGCATTGAAAGGGAGGCAAGAGGCCTCCACCTCTGGGAAGCCTTCCCTGATCTGCCTAGTCAAGTTATCTTACCTTTGTTTTTGCACAACATCCCTCATCTTCATCTCCTTACAACTTGCTTCATTCTGCTTGGTATTGGCATTTATCTGAATCTCATTTACTTGTATCGGGAAACTTCCGTACCCAGATGCTCAGCTTGGTACTTTTGACTGCATTATCTCAGTGAGTTCTCAGGGGGCCTGAGGTCCTGCTATGACTCCCACTTTACAGATGAGCAAACTGAGGTGCAGGGGAGTGAAGTACCTTGCCCAAGGTCACCCTGCAAGGCAGTATCAGAGCTCTGATTTGAATTCGGTTTTGTCCCTACCCAGCAACTCTTGTCCTTCACTTCAGGAGCCTTTATACATAGTAGGGGCTCAGGAAATGATTTTTTGAGATGATGTAAAAAGGAAGTGAGGTTTGTTTTTGGTTTGGTTTTGTTTTGTTTTTTTCAGAAGCCAGAGGAGAATGTCTCCTGGCTGGCTGCACAGATAACAACTCAGAGCATGTCTTGCATCCCTGCTAGCCCATCGCAGGACCTGCTGCGGGGGAGTTGAGTGGATTACACCTGGTTGCCTGAGCTAAGCGGTGAGCCGTGGGGAGAACTGAGGCATGACCCTTGCTCCAGGCTAACTCCAGGGGGCCCTGTGTGGCACCAAATCCTCCCGTGCCCCACTTCTGCCTAGACCCCTCCAGGGGCCCCTGAGGATCAAGTTCAGTGAAATTAGCCCGGCACATCTTCTAGTCTGTCTTTGCCTCCCTGCCTCGGCCCCTTCCCTCCCTCCTGTCCCTTCCTTCTCCTTCTCCCCCTTCTTCCTTCCTTCCTCCCTCCTTCCCACCCTTCATTCCTTCTCTCTCTCTCTTCTTTTTTTCTTTCTTTCCTTCTTCCTGCCTTTTTAATCCCGCTCTCCCTTTCTTCTTTTTCTCTCTGTTCCTTGCCTTCTTTTCCTTTTATTAAAAATATCATAAACTATTTTCTTTTATATGTTTCTTTTTCTTAGTTGAGACCATGCAGTGTGTTGGGTTCTGCATTCTGGTGCGGAAGCAGGTCCCAGCGAGGGCAGCACTTCTGTGGGTCACTCACTGGTCCAGCCTCATCATCTTGCCCCTCCCCCGTCAGCATCTTTGCACCCTCATCCTCCGCTTCACCTGCTACCTCTCCCCTCGCTGCTCCGTGCATTAACCCTGGGAGCCTCCTTTGGGGTGGGGGGAAGCTGGTGACACACGCTTGTGTGAGCCCTGGTCTCTGGCTGCAGTTACTCACTATCTGGGCGAGGGGCTGAGGGAGAACCCTTGAAGCCTGGGAGGGGCTGCCGCTGGAGCAGGGCTAATTGGTGCGGAAACAGGAGGACAGAGCGAGCGCCTAGGCAAGGTGGGCTGAGCGGGGCTGGCTTCCAGGATGGGGCCCTGAGTGGTGAGCTGCCGCCTGCAGGAGCCAGGCCAGAGCCCCCCAGGCAGAGCGAACGGGTGCTGGCAGGGAGGCCGTGCTTGGTTTGCAGGGAGGAGGTGGCCCGGCTGGAGATGAGGTTTCAGTGGGCCTCAGTCTCCCCATCCGTCACCAGCTGGGGCTAAACCACTCATCCCGGGATTCCTTTAGCTCTCAGCGTTCCCTGGGGAAGCTTGTCCATCCTGACCCATCCGGACAATGAGTCCCTGGCGGTTGGAGTGTTCTAGTTCCCACTCGGAGGGGTGCTGGGCCTCGCGACCCACGAGGACATGGCAGAGGGGTGAGACTGACCTCTGGGTGGCCTGAGTGCCAGGGCAAGACCCCTGGCAGAGGCCCCTATCCCGACCGGGATCCCGACAGGCCTCGATGAGGTGCCACGTGGCCTGGATGGCGCTCTTTGCTGCCCCCCGACACCCTTGTCCCTCCTGAGTCAGTCCCTTTGGGTCCTGAGGACCTGGTGGCCTTCCTGAAGGGAGATACCTTGTTTGAGGTGAGGTCTGGCCAGTCTGACCTCAAGCACGGCATGGGTGGCACCCAGTGATGTGGGGAGACTGGGAGATGGCCTGGAGGGAGGGAAGCCCCGTGTTGAGTTGCCCCTTTCCTTCCCTGATGATGGAAGGTTCCCACCACGCCTGCCATTTTCCTGTCACCAGGTGTCGTCCTAGGTGACGGATTTGTGAGTTTTCCAAGCCTTTGTCAGGCCTAATGGTGACAAAGTCCTGTGGTTTCTTAACAGCTTGTTTCACATTTGTTGACTGACAGATCAAAAGGGCATTTGGGGAATCTGGGGCTGCAGCCACGGCCTGGGAGCCAGGGCCAGGGGGGCCCACCCCCGAGGCCCGGGCTCCCCCTCTGGGCATGAGCCCCCTCCCCCAGCCTCAGACTCCCTCTGAGGTAGGTGGACGGCATCATCCCTTGGCTCCTCCCAGTCTAAAAGTTCTCTGATCTAAATCCATCCATCAAACACTATTTTGAGGGTTTTGAAGTGAAGCCTGGGTGATTTACATCATCCCACACACCTACTTCACACCTTCCAGAGTTTGAAAGTCTTTTTGACTGTCATGTCAAATGGACACATTTCTGGACCAGAGGGGCCCCATCCATCATCCTCTTTTTCTGAGGAGCTGACTGGTCACCTCTACATCCTGTAGCTTTGTTTGCTCCCAATGGCAAGTTGCACAATGAGGAATAAAGTCTTCTAGATTAAGATCTCTGTGTTGCCCTGAAGGCCCTCACTTCTTCCATGTGATGGGGGCAAGCCTGGTGAGAGATGGATAAAGAAACAGTGCCATGAGTAAATATAAGAAGATGGGGAAAAAAAAAAAGCTCAGAATAAGAATCCTAAGTACAGTTATGTAACAAATCAGGCATGTTATTACTGTCATGGAGCCATACTTCTGCTCCCCAGACTGACTGGTAGAGAAATTTCCAGTTAAGGCCCATTTGCCCATTTATTCAAGTACGTGCTGTTTCTGGATACGGTGGCAACAGGCACAGACTTCCAACATCCCAGGTGCTGGTCCACATTTCTCAGCCTCCCTTGCAGTTATGCTGGGTCACATGACTAGCTCTGGCCAATGGGCTGTGAGTAGAAGTGATGTGTGTCACTTCTGGCTGTGGCAGGTAAGAGCCAGTGGCCTCTTTGAGGTCCCTCTTCAACCGCTATGGCCCTGGAGGCCACCTGGAGTGGCTAGAGGGGCAGGAGGGCCACTGACATGCAAAGTATAGGACATCAGGAAAACTGTGTGCCTTTCTCGTGTCAAACTCTTCCTGTTAGAGATTTTGTTTCTGCAGCACAGCCTGCCTAAGCCTGACTAATGTGAGGATATAGAAATGAATAGTACCCGCACCACCAGACTTGGAATCCTAACTCTGCCACTTCTGGCTGTGCAGCACCGGGCTGGCTATGTAACTTGGTTTCCTCTCCTGTAAAATGCGATATACTGATACGTACCTGACAGGGTGCGTGTGCTGGAAGAATAGGTGTCAACTGTTCAACTGTAGATGTCAACTGTACCCCTACTATGTGTACTAGGCCTGGCACATAGTAAGGGTACAGACCATGTCCTTTCCAGACCATGCCTGGAAGCCCACCCCCGTTTCTCCACTCCCTCACAGCCTAGCAGGAAGACAGTCCCTGCATTAGCTAAATTATATCCACTTGCCATTCGCCCCTGCGTTTGGTCAGAGTTGCAGATGCCAGCATCTGGGCGTGAACCCAGAACTTCTCAGAAGTGTGAACTCTCCATCTGGCTCCCCAATGGCTGCACACACAGGCCAGAAAGTGGTAGAGCCATCCGGAGTCAGTTCTGCCCAGGCTGGAGCTTTCTTAAGAGGGTCCATGGGGTAGAAAGGTAAAGAGTTTTCTTTCCTCTCTGGCACATGTAGGAGCAGGGCTGGTTTTGTTTGACTGGATGATTCAGGGGGGGTGGGGGAAGAGAAAGCAGTGGGTCTTCTACTTCACTCCAAAGAGTTTTCAGTAAAACTCCAGGGACCCAACTTTTATCCAGTTCCATTTCCTTAGCCCTGCATGGTCGTTGGCTACCACCACTACGAAGTGGGCTGTTCTTTGTTGCCTCTTGCTTTTTATTCTTTGTTTATTAAACCCCAAAATGAAAACGAAACCCAACCACACACCAAGCTAACACCTCAAGCGGCTGCAGAGTTTCAGAGGTGCCGGCTCATTTTAGAGTCAACCTTGTATCCATGCTGGGTGTGAGCTTACTTGGGCGCGTGTGATCTGAGGGTCGATGCGAAGGCTCTTCAGCGCCTTCCGCCCGGAATCTCCCCACTGAAGTTCTGCTTTTCCCCAAGTTCTGCCATTATAATTGGAGTCTGAAGTTTGTGCAAGTACCGAGAGAGGATGAGAGGGCAGCGTGGGTGTACGAGTCGGGCTTCAGGATGGAAGGAGGAACCCGCCACCGCCTTGGCCTCAGGGTGTTTCTAGTCCGGCCATCACTGCTCTTTTTAGGGTGACAAGGAGGACTGACACTTCTTGTCAACATTCCCTTTGCAAATGTGAGACTCTTGGGAAGCTTCTCCCAGTGTTTCACGGCCTTCAAGAAAAGGCCTGTAGCCCCTGAGCTGCCTGAGAGTAGCACCCTCATCCGCGTGGTCCAGCTCTGCTTCCCCTGCCTCGCTCAGGGCTTGGCACACGGCAGGAGCGTGTATCAGCTTCCTAGAGCTGCCGTAACAAAAGTATCATGAACTGGGAGGCTTAAAACAGCAGACATTTATCATCTCACAGCTCTGGAGGCCTGAAGTCTGAGATCAAGGTATCGGCAGGGCCACACTCCCTCTGAAGGTCTAGGGGAGGGTCCTTCCTTGCCTCTCTAGTTTCAGATGGCTGCAGGGCTAATCTTTGTCTCTGTGGACATAGGACCGCCCTCTCTGTGTTTCTCTCTGTGTGTCCCCTCCTTTTCTTATAAGGACTCAAGTCATATTGGATTAAGGGTTCACCCTAATCCAGTGTAAGGTCACCTTAACTAATGATATCTACAAAGACTGTTCCCGAATAAGGTTACATTCACAGGTACAGGGGTTAGGATTTCAACATATTTTTTTTGGGGGGGGGACACAATTCAACCCACAACAGAGCACAATCCATATTTACCAAGTGAATGATTAGACACCTGGGGAGCAGAGAGGGCACTGGAAAATGAGGGAGAGCTGGCCACAGAGAGGAGGGCTCAGCATTTAAGATGAACGGATACATGCAAACATCGAGTGCGCTGGGATGTGTGAGAAAGACTGGCGTTTACCCAGATCACCACTTTGCTGAGGACCAGGGTCCTTCCCTTCTGAGGGTCATTGTGCACTTTTGCTGGCCATTCATTCATTCATTAAGCAACTATAGAGAGGCCAGCCCCCCAAGCCGAGTTCTGATGAGATGGAGAAGTAAAAGACACAGTTTCGGCTCCCAAGGAGCCCCCAGCCAAGCACGGAAGACAGCTCTGATGATAATTTTGATACCATAGGCTGGTAGATGTAGATCTAGAATTCTAAGTGGAATTTGGGGAAGATGTGGCAGAGCAAGATTTTTTAAGAACTGTGGTAGGACTTCCCTGGTGGCGCAGTGGTTAGGACTCCGTGCTCCCAGTGCAAGGGGCCCAGGTTCGATCCCGTCAGGGAACTAGATCCCACGTGCATGCCACAACTAAGGAGCCGGTGAGCCGCAACGAAAGAGCCCTCGAGCCGCAACTAAGACCCGGAGCGACCAAATAAATAAATATTAAAAAAAAAAAACGAAAAAATTGTAATTTAAAAAATAACTCTTATTTTATCCAAGTCAGGCCCCCTTGATCTGAAGAATACTTGACCTCACAACTGCTGGGGAAAATCTGGGCACTCTGATTGGGTCAGGATTTTCTCTGCAAATACCAGGACTTGGGTGTTGCTGACGGGAGCACTTCCCCACAATGGCTCGGGGCTGGAAGAAAAAGCATCTCACACGCTGGTTGTGAAGTTTCCAGGGGAGAATGTCCTCTGCAGGAGGAATAAGAGCCACCCTGTAGCCTTCCCTGTTCCAGAAGGCTCCGTGGTGAATACATAATTAGGCCCTCTGTAATTACCAGTTTGAATCTGCCTAGGACACTAGGGCTCCCACCCCCTAATTTACCTTATAAATTTATTCTGCTAAAAAAGTCGAAAATGTCAGTCTTCTGTGAAAGCTGCATAAATGAATTATCTCCTGGGATGACAGAAGGTGGGAAAGAGGGGGAAGCTTCGGGAGGACATTCTTTATCGTGCGTGTCTAAAACTACCCCCACTTAGCACGTACCCTGCACAGAGCCCAGCCAGGCAGCTCCCTGATGCTGATGGCACAGTGGGAAGGGAAGGATGCCAGCTCCTGGGTGTCCCCAGCAGGTGGGGAGAGGGGGCATTTAACACCTGCCCCTTTGGGCTTCTGAGAGTCTTACCCGATGTGCAGTTTCAGGTGATGGAGGCCTCCAAACAGAAGGGAATGAAGGGAAAAAACAAGGGAGCTTCTTCAAAAGGATCCCATCCAACCTTGTCTCGCAGTGGCCCCTGCCCTCAGGATGGTCCCTGTGTCAGGACAGTGCCCTCTAACCACTGCATCTTAAGGCCAGATGAGCCCACAGAGCTCTTCAGAGCCCAGTGACTGCTCCTGTGATTCTTTTGCAAAACTTTATTAAAAATGTATGGCAAATCTTCTACGACATTTTAGAAGATTTGGAAAATTAAGTTTTTTAAAAAGACACTCTAATCCCATAATCCTAACACAATAATGGTCATTATTTCTGTATCTCCTTCCAGCCATTTTTTCCTAGGTGGTTAGTTTATCTCCCCCCTCTCTGCTAACACAAAGTACAGTGGCCACAACCTTTAATTTTTAATTTCTTGTGGCTGATTATAAAAGCCATAAATGTTGACTATGGGGAATTTGGAGATTAAGAGAAGGAAATGGTGAGGGTCTGGTCCCCATCTCCGAGATGGCGTCCGCGTACACACCAAAGGGTGTCTTCTCGGTCTTAGTTCTGCAGGCTTGGCTTTTTCAGGGCCCCCGTGCAGACCTATTAAGTCTTGTATGGAGGTCTTGCTGTCTTGTTCATTGATAACCTACTATATGCCCGTCATGGGCAGAGGAGGAAAGGCAGACTTTGTCATCTGCTTTGAGGAGCTCAGAGCCCAGTGATGTGCCTGCTTGCTGATAAAGACAAGGCTAACCTCTGGGTCTGCCCAGAGCTTAGCCTGGTCCCTGACACATAGTAGGTGCTTCACCAACATTAGTTAAATATGCTCATGAATGAAATCCAGGGAGAATTACTCTTTTCACTCCTGAAATGAAATGCTCAAGTGTATACCATAGATTGGGTTGGATGTGAATTTCCTCTTGATCTCAGCGTAAGGCTCCAAGAAAAGAATAATATCTATAATTTATTAAATTCCTACTATGTGTCAGGCCCCGTGATCCGGGTTTTCAAATAGATTATCTGATGTAATCCTCGCTGAGAGTCTAGGACGTAACATAGGAGGACCTGGGATGCTGGGAAGGGCAGCAGCTCTCCTGAGGTTTCCCAGCAAACAGTGGGTACAGCAGGGCCTCAACCCCTGTGCCTCTCAGAGGTGTGGATCAAGATGCTTGTGCCCCACCCTGCACATCTCACAAGGTTGCTGGAAGGAGAAACTCAAGTCGGGGTGGGGACCGGGCTCTGCACTCTGTAACAGTCTGTACCAGTATTAGTATTTGTCTATTCTAAAATTTAACCAGCAGACCCCTCTGTCTACCCCCACTCCCTCTGGCTGGACTTCAAGCCCCTTTCTTCTGTTGAGCCCTCTCTGAGATTCGGCATATCCAGATCTTCTTTATTTTTGCTCCTTCATCCCATTTCTAGATTATTTGGTTTCAGAGCCATGGTCGTGTTTTCCTGGATCTTGCTGTCCCCAGTGGAAAAATACTTCCTCTCTTAACCCCATCCTTGCTTCTCTTTAAATTTTTTCTTTCTTCCTGGGTTCCGGTCCTGCACTCATTTTGCTTTGCTGACTTAGTTCCACACCCAGTGGTGCCTCCAGCCACCTGCTGATGCCTTGCAGGATGGCTGGGAGTCCCATCTGGGCAGAGGCTGGTGGCATGGTTGTACCCAAGACAAACCTGGTGGTGATTCTGGCCCGGCCTCTTCACGACTGGCCTTGGGCTTCCTGGGGATGAAGGTCCTTCTCTTCCCAGGATTAGATGAGATAAACCGCCCGAGTCTCTCTCTCAGAACTAGCAGGCCTTGAGGGTCTGGGAAAAATTCTGTACTCTGTTCAGGACCCCTGCCGCCTACTCCTTTGCTCCTATGGCACTTAGGATGCACGGCCACGAGACCCTTTGGCGGGCTATGTTATAACTACTGCAGTCCTGTAACTGTGTCTGCTTTACCACGTGGTCCTCGGAGCAGGGGTGGTGTGGCAAATTCAGGTCTGTCTGAACGAGCAACCACACAGCAGTCTTTGGACCTCAGCATGCTTGGCACACGGCAGGCACCCATCAGTGTGCATTGTTGAAAGGATGAGTCACAGCGATGCTTATGGGGTGACTGCTATGTGCCAGGGACTGGGCCAGCACTTACCTCTGCTCAGCCAGTAGCCCACAGGTGCTCTGGAGCCCCATCTGACAAGGGAGGTCGCTGAGCTGAGAATGAAGGCCCTCTCCCCTCTCCCCAGACCACCCAGCCAGTGGGCACCTGGTACACAGCCCGAGACCCCAGGTCTGCGCCCCTGGCTGCACGCAGTGGCAGGATCGTGCAGGGCAGGGGGAGAAACTCTAGTAGGAGGCAGCAGGCAGCCCTCTCTGGGGCTGACAAGTGGTCTGGCCTTCCCTCCTGGCAGGCAGGGTTTAGGGGGTAGATGACTCATCCAGATCCAGCCTCCATTTTTCATTCTGGAGGAAACCCTTGATGGGCCCTGGAGGCTAATTGCACGGCACTGGGAGTAATGCAGCTGCTGTCATCCTTGTCACCTCCAACAACGCAGTGGGAGCTTCTGCTGGATCACACGGGGCGTCTGGGGGCTCTGTACATCTGTGGCGGGTGTCACTGTCAGAGGTCGGGCAGGGCACCGGGGCAGCCAGGGAAGCAGCGCCACCTCACATGTCTTTAATTAAAGGAGGCCCTCCGTGACCACTGCCCAGCCTAATAAGTCATTTCCAGTCGCGGAGAAAGTTGCTGTTAAAGACCTTGATGAGAAGTGGCAACTCAGAACAGCCCAGCTGATCTCAGGAGGAGACCGCCTTTCCTTACAGTTTCTGGGGAAGAAATCGCTACCTGGCCTGGATATTCCAGCTTTGGGGGTCTCCCTGCGGCCCCCTCTTGGGAATCTGGGGGCAGGTCTGCATTCACCCCTTACTTGGGAAGTGTAACCCTTAGAGATCAGAAGGAACCTGAGAATAAGACAATTCAATAAAGTCACAATAAAACATCCAAAGCCTTTCATACTTTTTCACTTTCTTTAACTCAATTTATTTTTCATTTTGTGGACAGAGATTTAGTCTGGGTATTAGTTTATGATTTTTTTGCTGAAGGAATTACTCAACACACACACATATAAAAAGGAAATATTATTTTTATCATTTATTTTGTGCCATGTATACCATAGGAGAAAAAAAAAAAAACTGAGTGAAATCACTTCAGTACCGCTGTGTTTTTCATTACAAAGTTATTACATATAGAAATTACTCCAAATTATCTGAAATGAATGGAAATTATGAGGTTTAAATTCCCCAGGTTACTGCAGGCACAGCTCTGGAAATTTATTTTGTCATCTTGCTGAACATAATTGCTACAACAAAATTTCTTCCATTTTACAACTGCAGCATAACTTATTTATACCGGTGTAGCTGTAATTTTACATCAATAAGTTGCATGGGAAGGAATACACAGGTGGTAATTGAAAACAATAATTTGTGCTGAGGTCCATGTGGAATGGTTGGCTGAAGGAAAAGACTTCAGTTACCATCGGCAACGGCTTCGTGTCACTGTGGCCTCTTCCCATCCCGTTAGCTGACACCCGTCAAACCATCCAAAGATCCTCCATCTTGTCTTCCATGGCCACCGCGGTGAGAGTCAGGGTTGTTGCAACTTCGCACCATGGCCCGTGCATCCTGGTCCTGAAACTGAGGCCAGAGGACCCTGGGGGGAACTCAGGGAGGCCCCGGCCACCCTCGTGCAGCTCCTGCCCTTGTCTTCTCCTGCTTTCCAACTTGCCTCTGGGTTGGGTGCCTTTAGGTACCCAGAGCTAATTAAGGTGTTTGATAGATTTCAATTGGAGTATGAGTTCTTGCCAGAAACATCAACAATTCAATTCCCCAAACACGATGCAGAGCGTTAAATCCACTAATGCTTACATTACTGTGTTCCTTCCCAGCTGGAATGTGTGGTCTGGGTACAATACCGAGACGGTCCCCAAACAGGCGTCCTCACTCTTCAGTTCTCTAATTGTTCCTGTTAATCAGATACAAACAATGAAACTGCAGATGCCTGTGCTAAATCTCAACAGTTGATGAATCTATGGGTTGGAATCTGGAAGTCCAAATTCAAATGTGAAAAAATCGACCATAGATCTGCCCTGTGGAGATGGTGGACCATCAGAGACAGGTCAAAGATGGGTGTCTTTGCTCCTGTGCAGTGTTCCATTGCAGGACACATATGGGAGAGAAAGAGAGAGAGAGAGAGAGAGAGAGAGAGAGGGGCAGAGAGAGAAGCAGAGTGGCTTTGTTGCAAGTTCAAATTGGAAACATTATTGCCACATCCATATTTTAGAAGCCATTGTTGTTTTGATTCCAAAGGCTTAAAATCACACTGAAATCATTTTTTTTAAAGGACCCAGCTTAAACTAATACCAGAATGCACAGCAATCCAGCGTCTCAGTTTTCCCTCTACAGCATTAATTATCTTTTGTTGTAGCAAATTGTCTGCCTTGTAAGTTGAGCCTTGTAAATTGTGTCTTCAAGCAGATGCAACGTGTTAGAATGCGCACAATGGAAGAACTTTGATAACTTCCACGTACTGTAGATATATTATTCCACCTCCAATAATGCACCTGCAGTTCAAACTTTGTGTTGTAGAGGCTTGTTTATTTGTCAGCTTGCAACCTTAACCCTCCGCTATTGAACAGAGGGAATGGCCCTTAAGTGTTTTCTAGGATACAAAATACCTTTGTTGAATTCACTTGAAAGCATACTGTGGGTCTTTCTAAAACTATGAAACAGCCGATGAGCTCTCCCAGATTCCCTTGTCTTTTCCAGCTCTGGAAGACATATCTGAAAACAAGGTGTTGGCCGGTTTTTAGGTTTATTTTTTTGGTAAGTGCCCCCTTGCAGCATCCTCATTAACGGTGCCTTTGCCTTTCAGAGGGATGCTCGCCTGACTCACGCCTCTCTCTCCTGTGCTCCTTCCTAACTGAGTGCTTCCCCCTCACTTCCCTTTTTCACCACTTCCTTTGTAGAGCATCACAGCACAGACAGGAGCATTCAGAGCCTACGATTGTTGGGGGGGGGGGCGGGGGGGAGGGGCGCAGAGCTCACAACTGAGTCAGAGGTGTCTACAACTCCAGCTTAGCATTTACTGAAACTTCCTCTTTCTCAAACTGCTTAAGGATACAAACTAATTAATCCTCACAGCCTCATAAAACCCTTGTTAAGAAGGTGATCATTATTGCCTCCCTCCTCGGCGCCTCCCCGTTTCCTATCACCAAGACACCTCATTGTAGCACCAGGTCTGACGACAGCCGCTGACAGCCAGAGTTGGAACTGAAAATTCCCTTCTGAATCCCAGTTCTTTCCCCAAATGAACCATTTTAACTCTCTTTCTCTTCCCTGTCTGTGCTCTAAATAGGGTAGACTGATGGTCACTAGCCCACTGAATTCAAACTGGTGTCTGTGTGTGCGTTTTGCATTTTCAGATATACAATTTGGAGACTTGGTGACAAGACGGAAAGCAGCAGAGAGACCTTTTTTGGACAGCACACACACACACACACACACTCACACACCACACTCCCCACAACCACTCTGATCTCTGTGTATGTGGGGGGGGGGTGGGATTTGGTGGAGTCTGAACATCTTCGTGAACAATATTTCTACCAAGTCGACCAACTGGGTGATGCCAATCCCTACCAAATTTGAATTGATGACTCAACTAAAGAATTAAAATTAGCAAGGCAAGAAAATTCCAAATGAGGTGAGAAAGCTGTAGAAATAGTTCCAGATCCCCTAGTACTGAGCCATTCAATATCATTTCTGATGACAGGGACAGAGCTAGGAACATTCAATGTGGGCGTAAGTCTTTTTCATATACGGAGAGCTGGGTAAGTATTTTTTAAGGAAAATAATACATGAATCAGGAACAGTGACTTTGGTTTAACCCCTTGCAGGCTGCAGCTATAAAGCCAGCAGGCAGGGATGTCTCAATTTCCTAGAGCTTCCATGCTTCTGGTAGTCAGAAATCTACCACTGTATCAAGCCCAGGTATTACCGCAGAAACAAATAAGGTGCAAATGAAGCCATGTTTTAACAAAAGCAATGTTGCTAAATTCAGTGCATGGAAAGGATCAACCTAACACTTGTTGGAAGGCAAGTTTTGTGGTCCTGTCTCTGCTATAAGGTGACAATGCAAAAAACTTCTCCAAATCTAGCAAAGCCTTAATTGAGAGCTATGGCTCTTAGAAATTTGCTGTAATTTTCAGAAATGACATAAAATAATTCTACAAGATATGCCAGGAAGCTTAAAATGCCTCTTTTGTCTTTTTAGGCTTCTGGATTTGATAGCTCCTAGAGATTCTGGAACAGTAAAGAAGGAGATAAAGGCCATCTTGGGAACCTTATTAATATGTACATAAATATGATTTGCTTAGGACTTCCATTGCAGTTTCTTCGAAAGTTAAAACAAGTCAATCCACTGATCAGATCGATGTGTTTTACTTATCCTCATCTTCGCAGTCAATAGCGTTTATAGACTCCAAGGAATAGAAATCAGCAGACACAGTTTGCCTCTGAGTTTGCCCTACACCTGTGAATACGAAAAGATTTGCCTTCTCTTTGACTGGATTTTTTTTTTTTTTAAAGCATCAGAAATGAAGCCCAAGGTAATTTGATAAGATGTGTTGTTGAGTTTTTATATTGCTACAAAGTTATCTGACTACATTTTAGAGGGTGGATCCGTGTTTAAAAACCAAACAAACAAATGAAACGACGATTTTCTTTCTGCAGAAATATTGAGTTCCCATTTTTACTGACACTACACATCTCGATTCGTTCCAATTTTTTGTAAAGACATAATATAAAATATAACAGCTCAGAAGGCAACGATAACATTGCAGAATCTCGAATAGAGCCCCACCTTAGCTAAGAGTTACGCACTGAGAATTGTTCAAAGAATTTTAGACAAGAAGCTTGGCTAGGGGGTCACGTGACTGTTTAATCTGCCCCCATTGCATGGCGTGGTCCGCGCAGCACACACTGGGACTCAGAGCTCCACACAAGGTTAACAAAAAGACACTCTGATTTGATAATTGATTTATGATTTCCGAACTAGTCCCCAATAAAGAAATTTAAAGAAACTAAAAAATTTTAAGGATTATCTGCTGGAACGCACTGTGAAGCTAGAAATATTTGTGAGTTCAAAAAGCTTTCTGACCTCTCCTTTTTTTTGAAAGATGGTGCAGAAAATGTGGCATTTCTTTCTGTCTGATTGCAGTCTGCACAAAGCCCCAGCTCTGGGCGGAGCACACAGTAGGTCTACAGCAGGTTCTGAAGAAAAGAGTCGGAAGTATTGTGGTATTACTTTAGGACCACATTTGTACTTGCACTTTTCCCATTTATATTTTCATATGTTAAGCCCCTGCCCCCCGCCCCCCACCCTATTTTGGGGATGGGAGTGACTTTTATTCTAAACAAAGGCTTGATAGGTCAGGGAGTGGTGTGTGTGTGTCTGTGTGTGTGTGCAGTAACCTTCTCAGAAGGGTCTTGGATCCCCTGCCTGCCAGGGGTCCTGAGGAGGGGGTAGGGACGGGGCTGTGACCCGAGCTACGCCACCCCACTCCCGCTCCGCCTGCCTGTTGTCTGGGCATCGGGAGAGTGGGGAAACTGGGGGCCAGATGCCCAAGCCGGGCGGGGTCGAGGGAGAGGTCAAGGTCGGCGGAGAGGCAGCTATTGATCCGACTTGGAACGCGAGACAGGGAGCATAGCAAGACTAAAGGGGGAGCTGTGAGACCAGACATTAACAGCTTTCAGCGCTAATGATGCCCGTGCCAGACGGGCAGAGGGAAAAAAAGGAGACTGGAGCGGCAGCTGGGATCGCTCGCTGCCTGCACCCGGCCGCCTCTCCCGAGAGGAGGAGGAGGAGGAGGAGGGGGAGGAGGGCGAAGGGGCCAGCACAGGGCTGGGCAGGGGCAGGGCAGCCTCTCCCTGGCCGCCGCGAGGTGGAGCGCGCCGGCGGGCGGCGGCGTGTCCAGCCCTGCGCCGGCCCGCCCCGCGCGTCCCTCTTCCCGCCGTCGGGGCAGCGTGGGGCCAATGAGGAAGTGCTCCCCGGGTCAGTCGCGGCCCGCGCCGCCCCCTGCCCGCTACTTCCTGCTGGGGGTGGGGCGGGGGTGGGGCGGGGGTGCCCCCTCCCCGGACCCAGGCGCCCGAGCGCGCGCGACTAGGCAGCTGCAGCCGGGGCCCCAGGCATCCTGCACAGGCCGCGGAGGGGCCCCCTTCCTAGGAGGGGGCTGCCCCATTCCCCCAGGCCACAGACCGGGTGCCCCCATCCTTGTAATCGGCCCCGGAAGGGTGAGGGTCGCGTGCTGAGATTTCGGGCGCCGGAGCGCCGGCGGCGCGGGGAGGCAGGCCAGCCGCGGCGATTTGAGTCCAGACCTGCCCCCGTGCGCTGTGTGACCTTGGGCAAAGCGCTATCCCTCTCTGGACTTCGCACCACCAGTGCTCAGAAAGAGAGCTCTCCCAAATTTAAGAATGTGGGCAAGTTGGGATGGCCGGTTTATGGCTTTCTTAAGAAGTTTATTTAAGGTGCGTGTGGGCATTTTTTCTTACTTAGGCCACTTTCCTGGAAAGATTTTCGTGGTAGAGCTGCATGGGAGGAGGTGCTTCCAGACTTTGGACCACGTGGAGGTGGGGTGTAGGTGGTGGGTGATGGGCTGCAGCGTGCAGCCCCGGGTGGGTAGCTAGTGCGGACTGGCTCGCCACCCGCGCCCCTTCGCCCCCCATGCCGCCCCCTCCGCCCAGTCTCCACCCGCTCGTCCGCCGACCCTGCCGCCCGGTCCGCAGAGCTGCATGCTAGGGCACATTTTATTGTTATTATTTTTTAGGGGGGGTGGCTTGGGCTGGGAGGTCTCTCTGTCCTCGCTAATGGGCGCTGCGCTCTGTGAAGTTGTCGGTGCAGTCGCCCGACCCACGACCTTGGGGGCGAACGCCCCCACCCCCGTATCCTCCCCCGAGGAAAAGGCCCTGAGGGAGGCGGCGCGCCCGGAGGCGTCACGGCCCAGCCTTTCGCTCCGGTGAGGCCGCCAGGGCCCGGCCTGGGGGCGGGGTGGGGTGGGTGCAGCTGGGCTCGCCCGCGAAGCCCAGTCCCGAGCCAGGCCCGGACCCGCCCTCGCCGCCTCCCGGCCCAGACCCGAGAAGCCCTGGGAAGGGTGAGGGGGCCGGCCGCGTGGCGCGCCCAGCCGGGAGGGCAAGTCGCGAAATAGATGAAGTTGGCTGCGGCCTGGGGAGGGACGAGGAGGTTGGAGGTGGGGGGGGGGGGGGTGGAGGTCCACGCGGGCTGTGGCCTGGCCTTGTCCCCCGGCCACGGACAGGCGCCCACAACTCCTCTTGTCCTCGCCGGCTGCAGATCAAACGGCTGACAAGGCAGCTGTGTCCTTCCCAGTCTGACGGGCGATTTCCAGTCCTGCCCTGGGCGGAGGAGCCCTGGGGGAGGGGGGCGTTACTTCCAGGCTGCAGTAATTGTCAGGGGGTGGGAGGGAACTGGGGGACCTGAGGGGGTCACCCACACGAGTGGGTCCAGAGATCCGGCCACACCTACTTCTGGGTCAGCAGGTACGAGAACCTCTCCCACGTGGAGCAGCCCTGCCCCTCACCCCCACACTTCCCACAGATCTCGACGTTGGGGCCGGGGTGTCCGTGTACACCCCAAGGAGTTAATGGGATGAGGCGGAGGGAGCGCACAGATTCGGGTGAACATTCCTTCCGGAATGCGACTTAGGCAAGGTCTCACGTTTCCCCTCCCCCAAATGTGCTCTTCATTCTCTCCTCTTAGCATCTTTTATTTTGTCCGCTTCGCTCTCGCCGAGTTTGGAATATCAGGATTTATATGGAGACACTTTTTGGAAGTTTAACCCCGACCCCTCAATAAAACAAAAGTGAAAACAACCAAGCTACTTTTCGAGGGAGATGAAACAATTGACCATCTGCCCCCAGTCCCCGTGTCGACCCGAACCCTCTTTCACAGCCATCCCCACGCCCCCCCCACCCCCAAAGAGCTTTCGGATGAGTGGGTGGGGACTTGCGTTGATTCAACTTACTTCCACGCACAGCGCACTCCGCCCCTCTTCTCTCGGGGTCCAGCTCCCTGGAGGGGAGGAGGGATGGAGGATTTTCTTTTATTTAAAAATATCCTGCCCAGCGTCCTCCCTCCCCCCACCCCCACCGGGCGTTTTGCGCTGGCAGTGTACGGGGAGGAGAGGAGCGCACTAAAACGCTGCACGTGTGGCCGGCCTGGACTGCGGGTGTGCGCACGGGTGAATGTGTGTGTGAGTGTGTGTGTGTGTCCGCGCGCGCGCGCGCGAGTGTGTGTATGTGTGTGCTTTCTTGTTCTCTTACAGGGTACAATGTTAAAAAGCCACCGCTAGTCGCCCCCACTGCTCCGACTCTCTGGGTCTTTTTGTCTCTAGTGCAGATTAAACGTCACGTCCGCACTTGAACTTGAATTTTATCCCATTGTACAGAGGCAGCCCCAGCCATAGAGAGACCGAGAGCTCCCAGAGAACCCGGACTCCGCCATCTTCACGTTGCAATCTATAGCTCCCAGTCCGCGCCCGCACCGACCCAGGCGCACTGGGCGAGCCGCCCCTCAGCCCAGCTCCCCTCGGGCCCGCGGCGCCAGGGGAGCGCTGGGGAGCGCTCGCGGGGACCCGGCAGCCTCTCCGGCCGGCGCCAGCCTGCCAGGGGAACTGGGAAGGAGCCGCTCCTGGAGTCCCCCCAGAGCCTCGGAAGGGTCAGTCTCCGAGAAAAAAACAGGCAGCCCGCAGAAAACCCAGAAACAACCGAACCGGGGCAGTTTTACATTGCTTTGGGTTTTTGGAGGGGGCGGGGTGAGGGGGTACGAGACAAGTCCCCAAGTTTTCTTTGCTTTTTTTTCTTTTCTTTTTCTTCTATTTTTTATTTGCATTTTTTTTTTTCCTTTTCCCCCTCCTGGTAGAAGTGCGCTTTCCACCTACCAGACCCTGAAAGAAAGTGTCAGGAGCCGGTGCAAAATCCGGTTTAAGTTCAAGAAGACATTTGCAAGTCCAGGAGGCCAAGCAGTTTGAAGAAGTGTAAGCAATTTTTTTTTCCTTGAAAAGAATATATTATTGAAGAAACCAGCCAGTCCGCGGCAAGCAAGAGCAGATTTTTTTTTTTTTTGCCTTTCTCCTATTTTAGATCGAGAGGTTTTTCTTTTTCCTTCTCTTTTTCTTTTTTTGCAAACAAAACAAAAAACAGCATAGAAGAAAGCGCAAAATAAAGAAGAAGAAGAGGAGGAAGAGAGGGCAAGAGGGGAAGGAAAAAAAAAAAAAACCAAAACACCAACCCGGGCAGAGGAGGAGGCGCGGCGGCGGCGGCAGCGGCGGCAGCGGCGCGGCGCGGCGGCAGCGGCGGCGGCTCGGACCCCTCCCCCGGCTCCCCCCATCGGTGCAGCTCTCCGGGCGATGCCAGAATAGATGCCGGGGCAATGTCCCGCCGCAAACAGGGCAACCCGCAGCACTTGTCCCAGAGGGAGCTCATCACCCGTAAGTGCCTGCGGAGTGCGCGCGAGGGGCCGGAGGATGGGGCTCCGGGCGCCCGGGGCTGGGGACACCGAGCCAGGCGCAGCCGGGCCGGGCGCCGGGGAGGCCCGCGGGCTCGCAGAGGCAGCGGCGTCGGCCCAGAGCATGGTAGGGGGCGGGGGGCCTTGGGAAAGTTTCTTTGCAGCCCGGAGAGTCCGGGCTCTGCGCAGTCAGACGCGCCTCGGGCTCGGGGGCCTGCGGAGCGGGCTCCGGGCCGGGGAGGGGGCGCGCGGGCTGGAGGAGGTGTGTGTGTGCGCGCGGATCCCGGCTGGACGCTCGCCCCTCCGAGCGGCGTGTGTGGTGGCGGCGGCGCTGGTGGCGGGGTTTGGAGAGGAGGGGGAGGGGGCTGGGGGAGCGGAGGGGGAGGGGGGAGCCGGGAAGTGGGGAAAAGTTGGCTAGCGCGTGGGTCCGCGCTGACGGCGCGGGCGGAGGAGAGCGGGGTGCGCTCGGGCCTGGGGGAGATGCGAGGCGAGGGGCGGCCGCCGGCTCCGAGTCCCCCAGGCGCTGCACCCGGCCGGGCAGGGCGCCGGCCACGCCGGTCCTAGGATTCCGCAGCCGCCTTTCTCTCCCCTCCTCTTGCTATTTGCAAAAGAATCCAGCTGCGTGGCTGTTTGCCGGGCTCCTGCACCCCAACCCCCATTTCCCCACCTCCGTCTGTCTCCTGGGATGATCTTGTCTTCTTTCCCCCACTCCAAAAAAAGGTGGGGGCGTCGGGGGCTGGTGAAAAATCCCCGCCACGGGGGAAAAAAAAAGCGTTGTTAGCTAGGAGTGGGAAGAGAGGGATGTGCCTGTAAAATAGTGGGGGGGGGGGGGAGGGAAGAAAGAAAAAAAGAAAAAAGGAAAGAGATCTATCAATCTCTCACCCATCTTCCTATCTCGGATCTTTCATCTCCCCTATCTAAATAAACAAGGCAGGTCGCAGTGGAAATCCTCCGGCTGAAATCGTGTGGATTTCAAGCAAGTGGCGGGGCGGGCAAAGTCAGGCAGCGGGGCAGAGACGCAGCAGCTTCCAGCGCCCCAGTCGGGTTTGTTTAGCAAAGGGAAGAAGCGTGCGGGAGCGGGCCAGGTACGGGGTTTGCAGGGGAGCTCGCCCGGCTGCCTGCACGCTTGCACCCGGAAGGTCGGCTCGCAGCACTCCCCGCCCGCCGCAGCCCGCGGGGCCGCTGCTCCGCCGCGCGCAAACCTTTCCCCGCGGTCCTTTCTCTCGCGGTGCCTGGGTCGCCTTTGCTTTTTTTTTTTTTTGAAAACTGCAATAGAAATAAAACGTCCTCTGGGTGCCATCGAAACAGCGGGCAGGTTGTGTTCCTGCAATCCTTGGAGCACCTCGTCAGGCTGGGGCCGGGCTGCCGGCGCGGAGCTGGAGAGGGCTGCGCGCCCAGCCGCCGCCGAGGACTGGCTGCGGGGCGGCCGAGAGCCGAATATTTATGTTATATTTTTAAAAATTTAAATAAGTAAATAAATATATAAAGGGGTTCTCCCCTCCCCTGAAAACCCAGCATAGGCGCCATCAGCTTGGAGCATTTGCTGCTGCCATCTCTCCTTTGTTACAGCAGATACATTAGTAAGAATTTGTGGATTTATTATTATTTTGGGGGGAAGGGAATAGATATTAAAGTGGGCTTGCTTTGGGAGAGGGATACCTTTCTGGAGGGAGGGAAGGGGACTTCTATTTTTCATCATTGTAACATCAAAGAAGACTCGCTGGTTGCATTTAAAACAAAATGTTTTGCAACCATATTTGAGCCTGGTTTGATCAAGGTCCTCATCGCCAGTTGACATTTCGTCCTTTACCAATCCTTTAGCAATCGCTTATTCTACCCCCCTCCCCCGTTTAGATGGTGGAGTGGCTGTTAGAATGTCTGTACTTGCAGACGCCTAATTTCTCCAGGAGGCAATTTGCCCCACAGAGCCTCTGTATAATTGCAAGGGTTGTTTTTGAGGAGGGGGAAGTTTGGGGAGGGGGGTCCGGGAAGGGGGAGTTGTCTGGGGTGCATTGCCAAGCTGGCAGCAGCGAAGGAGCCAGGAGTGTTTGCAGTTGTGTGTAAAGGGGGAAAGAAGCAGGTAGGTTCGCTTTGCTTTTGCTCTCTCCTCTCTGGTGTTCCTGGGACCTCAGGAGAAAGCCCTGGCCAGGAGGACTGGCGGCAGCTGGGCATGGGGGGCGAGGGGTGCCTAGTGCAACATCCTTCCATCCTTCATTTGTTTCACGGCTGTATCAGTCTTGCTCAGAGCAGTGCTGGGGGAAGCCGGCTGACACTGAAGCAGTGGCAGGGAAGGAGAGGTGGGGAGAAGGAGACCAGGGGCCAAAGGATATCCCACCTGCCTTTCTGGGGCGCACAGAGCCCAGGGCATATGCAGGGGTTTAAGCAGGGAGAGTGGTCCAACCAGTTTTCAGACAAGGCTATTTATTATCCAAAAGCAGCTGGCTTTTCTGTCTGTCCTATGTCACCCGGGAGGTGGGAGTGCAGGCAGGGGAAAGGCAAGAATTGGATGCAGTTTAGGCTGTAGGGCCTGTGCAAGTGTGCCTCTCCACAGTGACGCAGGAGTCGTGGGTCTCGGGTGCTCTGGAGCCCTGGCCAGCAAAATGGGTGCTGTCACAGCCCCGATCCGGGGTCCACATTTTAGATTTTAAATGTGAAAGAAAACAGCCTAAAACGTGGTGCATTTTCAGTTGGGTGGCAGCCCGCCGGCCTCAGGTTCTTTAGAGATGATGCAACTTAGGATAACTGATGGTTTGAGAAACAGAAGAGCACACAAACAGCATCGATCATCTTGCAGGGGGGCTGGCAAGTGGGAGAAGGGCTCCATAATGAGCTAGTTAAATTTACAGACAGGGCCAGTGAGAAGAGGGGTGAGGTAGAAAAGAGAGAGTGGGAGACAGCTGGGGATGAAGACTTAGGCTTCTGGTTTGTTTCAAAATGTTTGACCCAGATGGATATGGCTTTTAAAACTGGAGGACAGACAGAGCTTTTAATAAAAACAAACACAAAACAACACAGTGACAGGAGAAAGGGACAGTGGAAAGGAGAGGATGAGAAGCAGTGACTGACCAGGCAGAGGGAAGGGCCGTGAGCCCGCTGGGCCAGGACGGGTGAGTGGGGAGGCAAATGAACCCCAGGCCGTGCAGGAGCTCTGAGGCTTCCCGAAGGAAATAAGAAGGCCAGGGTAGATCACACAGCCCCAGCGAAGGTGATTTTTTTCAACAACCCACCAACAGGTTTCCTTGGAGGATTAGTAATTTTCCGTATGAATTCACGATTTTGCAGAACAACTAGAGACCCAAGATTTGACGCGGAAGTTAGGCTGTGTTAATTCCATGCTTGCCTTTTAAATTAGGTTTTGCTGTGGCTGTGTGTTTTGAAGGCCGCTGTGCTTACAATTATCTTAACTCCCCAGGGTAGAGTATATCTCCAGGTGTCCACATATCTTTCAAAATTGGGCCTCTGATAAATTTCATAAGACCTGGGTCCCTCTTTTTATTTGGTAGTTGGTGGGGGGAGTGAAGTTTGTCTCCCTTCTGCACAGAAGGGAACCCCATATCATTAGAAGTGTGATACAAGTCAGCTGCTCTGATTCTAAGGGAGAATAGAAATGTGTTCATCCAAGGTGTTATGCCAGGCGGATTTTATTCATTTGTAATTCACACCTGAGAGAAAATAGCCATGAGCATATTTTAACAACCCATAATATTTTTAAAGGGTAGTCTTTCCCTCCCTGCAAATTATGTACGGGGGCATATTTCCTTTTTTTTTGAGGGTGGGAGGTGGCTCTCTGTCTGTGCTTTGGCCTTGGCGATTTTTGTCTGGCCTTCAAAATATTTCGTAACAGAAAAAAGAGTCATTTCTCAAGTGCTGGAGTGAATGCAGTTGCTTTGGTGAAGGCGGCCTTAGGAACATGGAGGGAGGCTGAGTCAGATGGCGGGGTGTGATGCTTTGCTGGCCACTGTGCAGGGCTAGATGGGTCTTATTGACCAAAGGGAAGGCCGATTTTGGGTGCACTGGACAGTAATTAGCATCTGTCTCAGGTGAGATGGAAGCACGCAAAGCAATCGATCAGTTTCCCACTGTAGAGGGCACCGGTTTCTAGCGCCTTATCAGAATCGAGCTCTTGGCACTGTCTTTGGGCTTAGAACACGGCTTGCACCCGCCTTCTCTTTTTCCTTTTCATCTCCTTTCTCCGATCGCTTTGCATTCTCTGTTGCTTGTTGTGATAAAATACTTTCCAAAATAAACTTTCAGTTGAATTGGCTTTTAGTTGATGGCAAGGCTGCAACGCCCAGCGGCGTCTGGCGCTTCTTGGCAGCTAGGGGGAGCTCGGTGCCCGTGTCATGCGTGGAGCCGTCGCTGCGAGGGGCCGGGACCCGGCTTCCATCAGCCGCGAAAGCAGTTTACGTTGCTGCAAAATGTCCTAAGTGTGAAGTTGTAATATTGATTTTCCTGCAGAGAGTCGAGCAGGACAAAATGAGAATATAAGTTTGAGAAATCTATTTTCAAGCCATCGGCATTGATTTACAAGCCCTCACTAGGCAGATGGGGGCAATTTTCTTTTCTTTTTAATTTAAAAAAAAAAAAAAAACCAGTTACAATTGTTAGCTTTGAACGGGCGTGTTTCCTCCGGTTAGTCTGTGGTCTTGACTTTCTGAATTGCATTAGGTCGTTGAGGCATGCCTGATGGGGTGAGGGGGTCTGGGAAGAGTGAACCTCGTTTTGTCCATTCCTGTGTTGCATGTCACAGACCTGGGGATCTGCCACTGCTCTGGGGAGTCATGCGTCTAAAACAGCTTGATGAGTGGAAATCCTTTCAGCTCAGATTTTATAACACTTGGATTCTCAATTCCATTTATTAGGTAATGTTCCCACTGTACTAAAGGAAATAGCACCATTCCCCAAAGAGATAAAATGCCAACTCAAATAATGTGTAAAACTTTGTTTGGAAGCAGTATGTGCTTGCTAGACCCAGCGTTGCTAATACCTTTCACCCCAAACGGTGCCCTTAATGGATGGCTTTTAATGAGACGATTTCTCCCCTAACCGTGTAATTTCGTGCTGGGGAGGGAATATGTGTGCTTTTGATCACGGAATTTGTGAATCTATAATGTCTTCTTCTCCAAGTTCAAGAAATCTGCAGACAGCACAGTTAACCCAGAGTCTTCTGCTTGAGTTCAGTATATGGGCAGAAGAGGTTACGTGGCGACAGGAAAGGAGTGCTTTATTCTAACCTGAAAGAGAAATAAATTAGGTCAGACAAAAGCCTAGCGCTGTCATCAGCCAGAGCAAGAGCCTTCACTCTCCAGTACAGAGGGCCAGCAATTTATCTGATGATTTCTCTACTTCATTTAATGTTTGAATCAAGCCTGCTGTAAGCATATTGTGGCAGCGAGCTCGTTTGACAACTCAGAGATGAGGCTTCACTTGTCACCTCGAAGCCTTGGGCTGGGGCAGTTGCCTCTGGCCTGCAGAAAACCGTTCAAAAAATTCATTTCAGAAATCCCCAATCCTTTGCCTTGGAACTTGGGGGAGTTTCACAAGCTGTAACTAAACATAGACTACAGATACCACAATGTGTGAAGAGAAATATTATATGGGGGAGGGTAAAGATGGGGTCCTTGACCTTTGGGGACTATCTCCTGCATCTCTTATGGCTTAAGGAAGGACCTTCTGGCTGTCCAGTTAGGTCCTACCTTTAGCTGAAACTCTCCAGGGACTTTGGACTAAGTTTAATGCTGTTGTCACATCTGGGAGGACAGGGGAAAGTAAATGCTCCTTGGGGACCATGCCCACGGTCAAGTTGTTGATGCCGGCCAAGCTTCTGCAGGTGGTGTTAGCTGTGGGCCCACTGGTGTATTTTTTTCATGAGGAGAGGGCACATCAGAAGACCAGGGATGAATGTCTGTGTCACCCGGCTGCTCTGAGCGTGGCTTTGTCACTTCCCAGCTCTCTTTATTTACTCACACGATTGGGCCTGGGGGCCTGTGTGTTCTGTTCCCCACCGCCTGCTCCCCATCCCACAAATCTTCCTTCCTTCCCAGAGAGCCAAACCTCAGTGAGATCTACCCGAGCTCTCGTCCCCTCCCCAAGAAAAGCCGTTTGTTGACTGCCTCCCTGGAGCAGTAGTTTTCCCCAGGCGTGTATAAAAAGTGCCGAGAGCAGGCTATTTGGAGACACATGAAAGCAGAGGGACGCACTTCGTGTGTCTTCTGCACGAGCCTACGAGCGGGGTGAGGGGAACGGCATCGTTTTTACTGGCAAAAGTGACACCAGATCGCGCTTTGATTAATGGTGCTACATTCACGGGGACTCTCGTCCGGCATTTTGACATATGCAAGTCTTTTGTGTAGTTGCTGAAATTCAAGAAATTCATTCTTTATTTCTTTTTCCGAGGCAGCTGATAATCTGCTTGGGTGTTGAATCAGCCAGCCTGAGCTCTGGTACTATAATGAAATCCCAGACCACACAAAATTAGGTAACTTCAAAGTAAAAAAAAAAAAAAAAAATCCTCTGTTTTACACAACTTTTTTATGACCCCCTTCAACTGAACTGCTGAAATGCAAATACACTTGAGAATGTTCTAACAACTTCTGCGCTAAAACAACACACAAAAATGACTCAAGAAAGGTGAATGCCAATGCTACTGTGATGAACGTGTACCTCAGAAATGGATGCCCTGCTAAGAATTAAAGAAGGGTTGGAGGATCATGTTTAAATTTCTACCTTGGAAACGAGATGCTGAAAGCAGCTTCCACTCTTGCTATTTTGCTGTCAGCCTCAGAGAATCTCCTCCAGTTAAGGGCTTGTAGTTCAGCGTCCTGTATGGACGGGCCTTCTTTTCTTCTGTTTAGCACCTTTGAAAAAGCACAGCGTTAAATAAAACAAATCTCTTCGTTGGGCCCCCAAGAATGCTTTTATATCGCATCGTTATGAGCTCTGTTGTGTCTCTGAAGATTTAAGGCGTTTGCAATGTTATGGAATCTTCTGAATGTGTTTAGAAGTATTTCTGTACCTTTCCTTTTTTTTTTTTTTTCTTTAAAGAACTATTTTATTTCTTAAAACATAGGTCACTCCATTCTTTGGTATCATGGACTTGACTTTTTGCTTAGTAACCTTTTAGTAGTGGACGGGCTCTGTGAATACACCTGAACGCTGCTTTCCTTAATGGGCTCTTTTTCCTGCTTTTGACTATGTGAGACCCGGCCTCTGGAGCTCAGTTTTGGGGGATCTGGAGAGGTGGATGCAGTGGGGGAGGGGGGAGAGGTTGGACTGAGCCCATGGAGGCAAGTTAGGGTGTGTTTCAGCGAGCTGATTTTAACATGCTCAAGTATTCTGAGACCAGGCAGGGGGCATGGAGGACAATGTGTGTATGTATATGGGGGTGCTCCTTATACCCTCAGAACCGCCCACCTGGAGTCTACTTCCTGCACCCCAAACCTCTCCTGGGATCAGGAATCCCCGCCTTCCTGAAATGCAGGCCAAGCCCCGGCCTTCCCCATGATGGGCCCAGTCAGCCAGACCCTGGGTCATTTTCACGGGAAGGGAAATCCACGTTACAGATAAGGTTGTGCCCTGGCATCCTTCTCTCTGCCCAGATGTCAGAAATCTTGAACATTTCATTCTGAGGCGTGTGCTGTGTCTGGCATGGAGCAGACGGGGCCTTGTGGGGTGGTGGCCGGCCCTGGTGTGTGCCCGTCCCTGCAGCTGATTTGAGGGCGCTGGGGAGGCGGCCTTTGAGGGTCTCAAGGAGGCTCGGGGTCTGGGTGACACCTGGAACAGGCTGGAGTCCTCAGCCCTTCTCCCTGGAGGGCAGGTGGTCCGGGAAGAGAGAGCTCATCTCTCGGTGGAACCTGTCTCCGACCAGCCTGGCTGCACCCTCCCCGGTCCTTGCTTGGAGGCAGGAGTTTGGTGGGCAGATGGGGGGCAGGGACCCGGCTGCGTCCTGACCGTCCGTGGCCCCTCGAGGAACGTCCTTGGAACACGTGCCTGGCTCGGCTGAGGCTCCCCGCTTATCTGTGACTCCTCTGCCGGGCACTGCGCGATTCCCTCTGTGCGGAGAACTTCATAAATGTCTTGTCGAGCCTTTAAGCGTCATCTAGTCATAGATTATTTTCTCCACCAAGAATTGATTCCTTCTCTCTCCCATCCACCCCTCCCCCCACCACACACGGTTGTTATTTTCTCTTGGAGCCAATAAATTAAACATTGATGGAAGCTCAGAAAGTGTCGCGCTCCGTCGAGTGCGCATTTTAGTGGCGGTTAGGTGTCGCCTGGGGTCTCGGCCCCTCCCTGAATGTTCGTGGGGAGGAGAGTGAAAAGATCCTTTTGCAGATTACTGGTGAGCACGGGCTGGCTGGCAAAGGCTCCGTCTTCGTAGGAAGCAGGTGTAACGTCTCCAGTCAGAGGCAGGGCTCTGGCGGGCGGATGGATGCTCAACATTTCTTGTAAACACTCGTGCAAATAGGATGGCGGCTGTGACGTTGGTGGCACAAGATTTTGAGAGCCTGGCACCCCTCCTCCCCACATCCTTCCCCTATCCACCCACCACCCCCCCCCATCACTGAATCGATAATTCTATGTAGGCTTCTCCTGGTCTGTGGCTTAGCCATTAAAGATAGCGATTTGGATTTGAATCAGTGCAGGGGTAAGGGGACACGGGCCTGTGCGCTCTGTGTGCAGCAGGGCACACACGCTGTGCTCTGGGGACAGCAGGAGGCCGGCCCCTTGGCTGGAATTCCCCGAAGGGCAGGTGCAGGGGCAGTTGTTAGAGGAGACCCAGGGTGGGCGGGGCCCTTGGAGCCCAGCGTGTGTGTAGGGCAGTCCCTGACCAGGTAAGGCCCGCTAAGCCTTTGCAGCTGCCGGGGGCCTGTGGGCTGCTTGGCCGGGCCGGTGTTAATGATGTCTTTCCATCTGTCCTCTGCCCAAATTCCTTTCCAGCCAAGCATGGGGGAGCGAGTCTTAGGACCAAGTGCTTCCCCATCCACTTAACAACAACGTCCATTATTATCTGGGAACCCTGATTTCATTGCTTCTGAATGCATTTATCAGCTGGGAGGAGGCCTCGCCTTGTGAATTAAATGTGGTTTTGTTGTAAAGGAAAATTACAACAAATGTGTAAGTGTGTGTGTGTAAATACACGTTTGTCCATGTGCTTTCGGACGTCACATTTCAGAACCCACCCCAGTCTGATACCTGACGTTTAAACGGGTTGTCTGCTGCATTCATTCATTTTTCCTCCTAATGAGTCAAACATTTTAGCGATCCCTCTACTTTATTCAGCTCGTACTAGTGAGGGCAGCAGTGTTTTCCAGGGCTGCCTGACACTCGGGGAGCTTTGCATGAAAGCAGAAATCCTCTCAGGGGAAAAGACCTCATCTTTGCCTTCTTTTTTTGAAGAAGTTTGCCGGACCAGGGCAGCCTGAGGGGCTGGTTTTGTAGGGTCTGGGAATTTGAAAGGCTGTTTCGTTTGTATGTGGCTTTTCACTTTCCTGGTGCTTTCTCATCTCAGGGTGCCTGTCCCAGCAGAGGCCTGGTTCTCTGAGGCTGTGTGGGCTCCATCCAGGTGCCCACAGGTCAGAGGAAGGAAGGTTCTGGGGTGGGGGCCAGGCCCGTCTCACTTTGCCCTCCTCTGAGCTTGGGCAAGTGGTTCTTTCTCCTTTTATTTCTTCTGTGAGGGACAGGGTTCTAAGAAGGGACACACACACAGACACACACACGCACACACATGCACCCCACACGCCCAGCTCGGTATCCGCCTGCCAGCGGAAGTGAAACCACAGCCCGTCTTTGGGGGTGTCTCCGAAGGCCTTGAACATGAGATTCAGCAAGCTGTCTTGGTCCACCTGCTCTGGCCTAGAAATTTGACAGTTTTGGGGTTCGGGGTGACGTCGCTGCCTTCCTGGGAAGTGCCTCCTGCAGAGTCAAAGCCCAGAGCTCCACGTGCCAGGGGCTGGGCAGAGGGAACCCCATTCTTGGAGTTGGGTGAAAACCCCTGTCATCCTAAGGAGTTTTACTTTCAGCACTGCAAGTGGGGCGGGGGGAAGGGGATTTTTTTTGTGTTTCTTTTTCTCCTGCACGCCCTTGGAGGAGGCAGTGAGCTGGACCCGGGGTCTGGAGACCCGAGTTCAGAGCCGTCTGCGGGATGGGACGCCAGCAGCGCCTGGCTGCTCAGGCTGGTTGGCTGGAGGGAGAAATTAGACCTGCAGCCCAGTGAACGGCTTCGGATATTTTCAAACTCAATTACTGGGGCTCACAAGGGCTTGCTGCATGAGGAAAGTGAAAAGGCAGAGGCCGCCAAATAAAGGAAAGAATACCAGATGTTACCAAAACAACAAAACCAAAAAAAAAGGAGAAAAAGGAAAAAGTACTGGTACAGAGTCCTTAGCAAAAGATGGAGGGGTGAGGGAGGGATACTTATGAACAGGTGACCTTTGCTTATTTTAAAATTAGTCTGTGTTTCTTTTAAAGGAGAAAAGAAATTTGAAATTATGTAGCTTAAAACCTCCCAACAGAGAGGAGATATTCATGCTTCTTCCCAAAACTCCCACCGGGAGTACGGATGGACGGACTCGGCTGAAAAAGTTAAAGAAAAGCAAAACCAAGCAAAACCAAAACAAGGAAACCAAAGATGAAATTAGACGGCAGAAAACACCTCCCTGTCCTCAGAAAGGATGATCAAGCTGGGATTTGGATGGATGAGCTCTGGTCTTTGTTTATTTTTTATCAAATGCCCTTATGGATGCAGCCGGCTGCCAGGCCTGCTCAGGAGGGCCCGGGTACCTCCGCAGAACTCACCCCTGTTTCATTTGAATTCTCAATTTCATTTTGTCCTTTTTTTTTTTTTTTTTTTTTGCATTTTAGCGCATTTCCTTTGTGCCTCTCTCTCTCTTTTTAACAAAACAATATTTTGACATCCTCCCCCCCATTTATTAGAGTTCCTTCTCTAGAAATGGCCTACAATACATCCTTATATTTCTAAAGAACTGTTTTCACAGCCCTCTCCTTTGGCTCTGAAATTATGTATATGTAATTGGTAATTAAAGGTGCGAGCTTTTCAATATAAACAGTATTGCTCAATGTTAGATCATTAAAGGGAAAAGAGGCACCGATAATTACCTTTTACATTCTGGCAAACCGTTCACAGGAACCTGGAACCCAGCCCCCCCCTAGAACCACTGTTCGGCGTGAGGGTTGTGATTACATTTTAACCATAGCAAAGCGTCTTTTCATAAAATAAATTGGTAAATTAATTATGTAGCATTGTCTTCCAACTCTTTTTAAAATAAACTCCGATTTCTTTTTGAAGTGTAATTAATGGTTTCTGGGGCTGCCTTTGTGCACGCTGTTTCTCTTACCTTATAGGTTCTTTTTGTTAGAGGTATGCAGACGAGAGATTTCGGATTTCCTCATCTGCGGGGTGTTTTTGTGCGGTCACATTTCCAGTGCGTTTCTACGTGTAATTCATCGAGGGTTCTGTCTGCTTTTCTATAAGCACAGGCGGGATCTCACATTGTCACTTCCCTTCTCAGCAATACCTGTGCACTGACCCGTGCATGCCTAGTTCATACATGTTACATGTGCCGTCTATTCGGTCTTACACATGGACTCTCACAGGCCCTGAAGTAGCTTGTGTTCAGAAAATACAGAACAGTGATTTATATGTAGGATGGAAGATGCCACAGAATTTTTTCCTTAAATTATCTGTTCTTTGGCTCTGGCCCGTCAATAACTTCACTGCCACGGAATGTGTTTTCCCCCATTCCATTTCTTCCCTCTGTTCTTCTGTGGTTTTCATTATCCTTTCCTAAATACCATACAACTTAAAATGTACCTGCCTCCTCGGGTTTCAGACCTCTGGCTGCCCTCTTGCTTCTCTGAAGACCCTGCCGCTTGTGCTATCTACATGACGACTGACATTTGCTCTCGAAAAATTCCACCCCGAATTTGCTCAGACCCCGAGGAAGGATGCAACCTCACCGTCCGCTTCCCTTATTTATGACAGTTTCGGCTGCCGTGTCTCCCAGTTTTCCCTGAGGGGGTTGCTGCTTTTTGAGGCATTTATTAGCTTCAAAATATTTGGGTCCCGTGCCCCCTACAAAAAAGAATGAAAGGAGATATATCGGCTGCTAAAGAAATATGAAAATGTACAGCCCGTTGAAAGTGTGGTTTGTCATCTGCCAAGAAATGCTTTTGTAGTCTGAAGAGTTATTTTTTTTTTTTCTTTTCTTTTTTCTGGGAGTGACAATAAAACCAACAAACAAAAAAGGACAGTGGGGAGTTGGTGAGTGTCGGGAAATCTGCAAAGCGATGGAAGGCTGACCAGGAGCAGAGAGTTTGGCAGGAAAGCCGGCTCCCTCTTTCAGCCAGCCAACTCGCAGCGTCTCTTCCCTGCATTTTTTTTTTTTTTTCTTTCAATATTTCTTTTTGAACCAACGCTCACTTGTTGCTTTCTGAGCCCGTGGGTTCCTTTCTCTCGTAAGGACTGGCCCTGGGACGCCCGTCTGGGTTTCTGTTTTCTTGTCTGGTGTGCAGCCAGGTCTCAGGTAGAGGAATGCAAGCAGGACTCTTATGAATGGGGAGGACGTGAATGAAAGGTGGGAGGGAAGGGAGGGGGCAGCTTGAGCCTAAGCAGGGAGAGACAGCTCTGGTTCACGGTTCTCAGCCTTGGCCGCCCATCGGACTCACCTGGGAATCTTACAAAATAAAAAAACAACAACACAGCCTGATGTTTGGCTCTCAGTGTAATTGGTCTGGGGTGCAGCCTGGGTGTCGGGGGTTTTCAAAGCTCCCAGGTGATTCTTAGATGTTGCAAAGCTTGAGAGACGCCTCTCTAGACGGCCCAGTCTCTGGTGAAACCACGATGTGTGTGGATGTGCGGGTGGTCATGTGTGTGTCCCTATGCTGAGTTGGGGGTGGGGGGGAAACTGGCAGGAAATAAACTAGAAAGCAGTAAGATCAGTACCACTTAAGCAACAACCTCTGGGAGCTGCAGTGCTGCTCCCGGAGCCTCAGTTTGCCCATCTGTTGCACGCAGGATGGTGAACCCCCTGCCTCCAGGAGTTGTAGGGAGGACGTGGTGACGTCTAGCATCCTGCAGCGGAGGGGCCTGCCTCTTGGTGGGGAAGGGTTGGAATGAGCGATGGGTGCCTGTGATTGCCTAAGCCCATCTTGTCTTCTCTGCCCCCCCCCCCCCTTCTCCTTTCTCTCTCCAGCAGAGCCTGAGCATGTGGAGGCCACCATCCTCGAGGAAGATGAGGGTCTGGAGATAGAGGAGCCCAGCAGCCTGGGGCTGATGGTGGGTGGCCCCGACCCTGACCTGCTCACCTGTGGACAGTGTCAGATGAACTTCCCCCTGGGGGACATCCTGGTTTTTATAGAGCACAAGAAGAAGCAGTGTGGCGGCAGCCTGGGTGGCTGCTATGACAAAGGCCTGGACAAGGGCAGCCCGCCGCCCTCCTCACGCTCTGAGCTCAGGAAAGTGTCCGAGCCGGTGGAGATCGGGATCCAGGTCACCCCCGACGAAGATGACCACCTGCTCTCACCCACGAAAGGCATCTGCCCCAAGCAGGAGAACATTGCAGGTATGGAACGTTGCACTTGTCTGGCCGCTGCCGAAGCCACCTCTCGGGTCCCAGGCCTGCCCTCGCCCCTCGCTCTGCGGGAGGCTCGCCCCCGGTCTGAGGGTGCTGGTGCTGGGAGGGCCCGGGGGCTACCAGGATGGGGCCACAGGTGGGCTCGCCCTTGCCGAGGGGCCACTGTCCAGTCACCCTCAGGAGGAGACGGGCCTGGAGCTCCGAGAGGCCCAGTGGGCTGATGATGGCTGCTTTGCTTTTGGCAACAGGCTCCATTGTGGGGCCTGATCCGTGGGTGGCCAGGAGGACAAGACGGAAGGCTAGCTGGCCCTCCCTTTGCAGGCGTTCTTGGCTTAGTCTCTGGTTTTGGAACCAGATAGTCTTGGGTGGAATTCGTTCTTCACAACTTGGACAAGTCAGTTTCCCCATCTGTGCAGTGGAGCGAATGAGACCCATCTCGTCGGGGTGGTCGTGAGGCTTAATGAGATGTTGCATGTGGGCAGGGCCCTCATTTCTCCTCTGCTCTCTGGCCTCAGTTTCCCATCTGTCAAAAGAGGCCCCTTCTGATGTTGCCTGATCCTAGGCGTAGGTCTGGGGAGGGGCCTGTGAGAAGTTGCTGGAGCATGTGCCCCTTGGGGGAGGTTGGCCGTACCTTCTGGCATGCCCACTTGGCCGGTCACCTGGACGGCTGGCTTTTAGCACCTGAAGAACAGGTGTAGAGGCTTGCGTCCTCTGGCAGGTCTGCTTACCACAGGGAGTTTGCATCAGGTCCTCTCCAGGTCAAGGTCACGGCGCACCAGAGCCTCTTCCAGGGAGCCCGTGCTCCGTGCAGCCCAGAGTGTTTGCTTCCGGTTCGTACTTCTGAGCTCAGGGCCCTGGTTGGCCTGTGTTTCCTAGAAACAGCAGTCTGTCCTGCAGCAAGACGCTATCAGAGTTCGTGCAGGTGAGGGTTTAGACCCTGCCGATAGACTTTGGACTACCTTCAGGGTCAGAGCCTCAGTTTCTCCACGTGTCACCAGGAGGGACAATCCCGGCAGGCCTGGTGTGCGGGTTAAAGGAGCAGAGGCTCCACAAATGCTTTGCTAGTGGAACTTTTCTCCTGGGGGTCCCTTCTGGTGTGGCAGCGCACAAGCAGGTGCCTGGCTGGGAAGTTTGTGTATCCATCTCCACCGTGTCTTGGTCCAAAACGGACTGGAGGGACTGAGGCTTTGGGTGGTCCTTGCGGGGTGAGCCTGATGGAAGTGGGACACTCTGCTCCCACGGGCGAGATGGAGGGGCATGCCCAGGAACCCCCCATCACCCAGCAGGCAGTCAGGGTGACGCAGCAAGCCCAGCTGCTCTGTGGCAGCCATCTGGCAGCTCTGTGACCTTGGGCCTCCCTTTGCCCATCTGTACAGTGGGATTAATGAACTCTCTCTCCTGTGAAGAGACTGCGGTGATGTGCAGATTCCTGCAGGCACCGGCTGGGCCCTGGGGAGACCCCGTCTAACCAGACTGGCCTGTGCGGCTGGCCTTCTTGTGGGTGTCCTAGCACGAAGTCTCCCACACTCTTAAGTTGCCAAGGGCATTGAGAAAAGTGTCTGACATGTTCAGGCCAAAGTCCTGTTCTCAGAGCACCGTGTAGATCTGAGTGATCCTTCCTTCCTTAGGGCCGGAGCCATGATCCACAAAGGTGTTGGGCCCGTTTTCTCTGTGTTTCTTTTCTTTGTCTGACGCTAGAGGGATAGTTTTCACCAGTGGTATAAACACCTGGCATCAGTGCACACAGACCTTTCAGGGTGGCTTCTGCCGATGAGACGGTCCCCTATTCATGTTTCAATGGAAGGGCTTTCTTCCTGCTTTCGCCAGAACCCATCCGAATCCTTATTTCACATTGAAAGTATTTTCCAATGAGAGGCGGCAGATCCTTGTGGGTAGGTTTGTTTAAGAAAGCGGCTAAATATGATTTCATAAAAGGCAAAGTTAATCTCCGAGGCAGCTTTGTCCTCACCCCACTGTCTCCCCTGTCCCCCGCCATCCCCCCCTTTTTTGGGTTGTAATACTGCAGTGGCCTACAGTATTTTTCTTCTGTGTGTGACGAAAGATATTCTTGGCCCTTTCTGTTCAGCAACAGGACGAATGGATTTCTTCATTCTTGAAGAAATATGTAAAATAATCCCTTAGAAGTCTAAAGAGATATGTTTGTTCAAAGCATTTAAAATGTTATTTTAATCGAAAGCACAAGACAGTCTCCATGCTGTGTCAGCTGAAGACGACCATTCCATTTTAACAGCCCGTCATGCTCTTTCCTTCCCAGTTTCCCTTTTTGCTTTTTCCCCTCCCACTTTGGCACCAACTTTTCTTTTCTTTTTTTTAATAAAAAGGAAAGATTAAAGAACAAAACTGCAGTAGCTCAAATGTATAGTCATTTAATATGGTGGGAGTATTAATTATTTTAACTTAATTGAATTCTGAGGACTGCAGTAGTTGCATTTTTGTGGACAAGCCCTGTTTATTATTTCTCTGTGTAGATTAACAGTAAAGGAAACACAGATAACTTTCAGTTATTTATTGTAAAATAAATGTGTCAATTCATGTGTAAAGCAAGCTGCTCAAAGATAATTGAGTCTTTATATTTTAAGAGGGGGACTAGGAATCACAGGCGCTTCTCCACCCGGGCTTCCGGAAATCCACACAGCTGCTGCCCCAGCCGCGGGCACCGCTGGCCTCGCCCAGGCCTCTCCTGTGCCTGCTCCCCGGCCGTGGCAGGGGGATGCTCTGGCCAGTCCGTGCTCCGCTGTTGTCCCCTGAGCTGGCCCCGGTCGGTAGCTGGTCGGGGCGGGGAGTGCTGATCCTTGGGACGCCGCCTCTGGCTTGGCTGTCTGAGGCGAGGTGCCCAGGTGGTCGTGAGGGTCCCGCTTTTCCTGGAGCCCACAGTCTGAGTGTGGTCCAGACGGGCCGGTCCCAACTCTCCTCCTGCCATGTGCTTCTAGAGGCAGGGCTCCAGAGGTGGATGGGCAGGCCTGGCCTGTAAATACGTGGGATCCCTTCCACCGTTAAGGGCATCCCTAGGGCGAGAACTGTGTTGGGATTCTGTAGGTCATTACACCAGGGTTGGACCCTTTCTTTGAGATGGTATTCTGGAGACGGGTATAAAAGAAATAGTTAACTCTTCCTTTTTTATTTATTTTTGAATGATAGAGAAGTAGGAGAGTAGAAGGAGGACGTTTCTGAAGCCTTGTCTCCTGGAGGATATTCATTCATTCATTCATTCATTCATTCAACCAACAACTGAGCACCTACTGCCATTCCCCTGCCCCGGCCATCCCCACCTGAGAGAACATCCAGGGGGTGGGAGCATGTGGGAGGATGGCCATCTGGGCCGCTGCTCTGTCCTGCTTCGGGGACACGGCCTGGGAGCAGCCCTGCCCTTGATGTGTGCGGTCGAGGTCCGGGGCGCTGCTCCTTGACCATGAGCTGTGGGTGGAGGAGGTCCCTGGAGCTTGTGTCCAAGGCGCATCTGCAGACAGAGGGCTGGCATTGGTCAGAAGTAAGGCCTTTGGCTGGAGATCTGACTCAGGGGCAGGCATCTGATACATGTCTGCCTGTATAGGAGTTCTTTACGTTTCTCAAGATCCCTTCATGCTGCATTCTCCCTGCCTCTGTGGAGGGTTCTGATGGAGCTGGGGGACCCATCCATCAAGGGGAGCACGGGTAGTAAAGCCTGGGAGGGGAGATGAGTGGGGTGTAGGCTTTGCAAAGTGCATGAGTCTCTGAGCTGTTATCTGGGATGGGCATCCTGAGAAGGGGTGAGGAGAAGCCGGGGGGGATAGGGGTGTCTGGGTTTGCGGCCTACACTGGAGAGCCCAAGTCGGCGCCCCACCCTGCTGCTTGCCGGCCCCTCGCATTGTGACTTGACCTTCTGAGCTGCAGCTTCCTCATCTGGGAACCTACCTAACAATACTCATGACGTTTAAATGACATGTGCCTGGTGCACGGTGCACGTACTACAAATATGAGCACCCTCCGCCTTCCCTTACGGATGCTCTGCTCTCTCCCTGGCTCCGTCATCTCCTGGTGTCAGTGACTGTAGGTCTCCTTGGGATCGGGGAGAAATTTCCATGGGGTTCTGAGGATGCCATCGTCAGAAACAACCTCAGGACAACCCTCACATGTCCCGTCCGGTGTGTCACCCCTCCTTCCCCTGTCTTCAGTCACATTACTGTCATATGGTGACAGCTCTGAGGGCAGGTCGCCCTGGGGGTGGGGTCCGGGGGGTTGACGGAGCACAGGCTCTGCTGCCAGTCGGCCAGGGTGGGATTTACGCACCCACCCAGGCAAGTCGCTTTACTTTTCTGGGCCTCAGTTTCCTTGTCTGCACTTACTTTTTTGGCTTCATGCTCAGAATTCAATGAGGTGAGGGTGTTAAGTGCCCACCTAGCACAGGGTCTGGCCTTGGGTAGACCACTGAGAAGTGGAAGCATCTAGAAATCTTTTAAAAGAGCGTGGACCCTGCCTGGTGGCATGAGGTGCTTGCTTTTCTAAGTCAGAATCTTGAAAACTTACTTTGGAGATCTCTCTCAGCCATTCTCTCTAGATTCCTCCTTAGAATTCCTATTTTATAGCCCCTGATCACAGGTATTTCATTTTTGCGTGTTATCACCCCTTCCGTAACCAGAAGAAGCTATCACGGAAGGAATGAGCTATCAGCTGTCAGAAATAGGTTTGCCTTTTGCCTTTTTTTTTTTTTTTTTTTTTTTTTGCTCCTCCTCCCAAACCCCAAATGTCAGATTTCTGGAGAAATGCAGGAGACAGGCAGTGGGTGACAGGAGGTGGCAGGTCCCCCTGGGCTGGAGTTGGCGGGCAGGTCCTTGCTGTGATGGCTCCACCCGCTCTGTATGTCTCTGTTGGGAACCCGGGAAGGGCCAGGGGTGTGTCTGCGGGTAGGGGGTGGGGTTCACGTAGCAGGCAGGGCACAGACCAGGGCTTTGGTTTGGGGTCCCAGTGACAAAATGCGTTGCAGAAAAGGGCTTCTGCTCAGCTGGAGGATTTACATGCTGCTCTGAGAATGTTCGTATCAGACTGTAAAAAATAAATAAGTGTGAAAAAAAGAATATTAGCTTGGCCAGTGGGAGAAACTAAATAACTTGCTTGTGCTGGAAACTGGAGATAAACCCCACTTGCAGGTTGTCTTAAAAAACTTGCATTTGATATATTTAGAGTTGTTATTTTCCCTTCAAATTAAGATTAGTTAAATCCATGTGTGTTGTGGCATGGATTATCTTTTTTTATTATTAAATCGTGACAGCTAATTACTAGTTCTGTCTGCACCAAGGAGTCATGGAGTGTTCTGTCTGAGGGACAGGGCCCTGGGCTCTGGCTGGGGTGCTGGGCATTGCAGGGCTGACCTCAGAGCTTGGGCAGGGCCTGTGGGTGGTGGGGAAGAGGGGGCCAACTTGGTCACCCACACCGTGCCAGGTGCTTTTTTCTGGGTTTTCTCACCTTGAAATAGATGTCAGTCTTGAAACAGATACCATTAACCCCACTCTGAAATATAGATATTTCTAATCCCACTTTGAGCTGGGGCTCAGAGAGGTTAAGGGACTTTCCCGAGGTCACACAGCAAAGTGGAATCAGATTCGGGTCTGCCTGGCTTCCTCGGATAGCACAGGGTGTGGAGGCCTTTAGGGAGAAGAGGTATTCTAATTCTGCCTGGCTGGTGGAGACATTGGTGGCAGGCACTATCTCTAGACCCCATTCAAGGTGGTCTTTGAAGACTGTCCCGGGTATGACACTTGGAGATACTGCCAGGAGGCCTCAGGCCCCCAAAACCCTTGATGCACAGTCCCAGGCATCCTCATACAGTTGCCCATACTTCCTGGTGAAGGTGGCAGAAAAGCAAGCAATAAAATGTGAATTCAGATGGACCAGGGCTGGAATTTGGGTTTTGCCAGTGGCTTGTATGACCTACAGCCATATGTTCACTTCTCCAAATCTCTGTTTGCTGTACAATGGAGATAATCTTTCTTACCATTCAGGCTTGTTATAAGGTTTGGTTTAGACAGTGTATGCATATAGTAGGTCCCTGTGGATTCTTAACTGTTAATAATAGAGCCGCCAGTGGGGTGCATGGGGCTTCTGGCCTCCTGGCCTGAGCTGGAAGGATCTCTTTGCTGATTCCCCATTCTTGCCTACTACGAGACTTGTCTGAGCTTGTGTAACTGGTTGCCGGCAGGGCTGAGTCCAGACCCCGTTTATCTTGAATAGGGACAGGTGACCTTTGGCCACACCAGGCTGCCCAGCCCTGCGGCTTGAGGCAAGCCATTTCCCGTCACGAGTCCTGGTTTCCTCACCTGTAAACGGGGGTGAGTGGTCCCTGTCCTGCTGGCCTCCCAGGGAGGCAGGACATGGCAGGTACCTTGGTAAACTGTCCAAACCATGGCAAAGAGTGTCAGCAGCTACGCAACGTGACTGTAGCACTGAGTCGTAGTTGGAAGTTGTATTGAATTAAGAAGACACGAAATACCAGTCAGCTAAAGGGTCATTTTTTTCTCCCCTTTTTAGGTCTTGGACCTTATTATCTGTGATTTATATAGGTGGATCCCTGCTTCCGGCAGTAGGGCAGGAAGGGGGAAGGAAAGTAAAGGAAGAGAGTGAGAGAAAAAGGCACTGGGCTCCCAAGCGGAGAACCTAACCAGCATTCAGCCTCAATTATTATTATTATTATTAGGGTTTTTATTTGACAGTAAATAGTAGTTGACTTAAGTTTTTTATTAGGCATTTGACAGCTTTCCCCCCCCCCCCTAATTTTCCTGCCTGACTAATGCATAACCAGCAGCTGTAGAATCTCTTCGGAGTGGGCTCTACGTCAGTAAGTTATATAAATAAGGCAGCCGGGCTGTCACCCCCTGTGCCCTTGGATTCCTCTTTTCACCGAGGAGACAAAAAGACTGAGTTTTTCATATTTGGATTTTTACTTTAACACATCCTTATTAGAACTTACAACGTGCCAGTCACTGTTTGAAGGGTTTTACACATATTAACTGATTTAATTCTCCTAGCAACCTCACTTTACAGAAGAGGAAACTGAAGCACAGAGACATTAAGTCAGTTGCCCAAGGTCACACAGCCAGTGAACAGGGGCCCATGGTGTAAACTCCGGCAGTCATGCTCTTTCCTGTGGTGAGGCATGGGCTGCCGGTGGTCATATTTCATCCCACGTTCCCATCCGCTGTCTCTGCCCCACCAAGGCGGTAAATCAGATATTACTTTCATTTTGTAGACGAGGAAACTGAGTCCTAGAGACTTTAGGCGCCTTGCACAGCCACCCTGTGAGTCAGTGGCACGGTTGTGCCTAGAAACTAGGCTCCTGACTTCCAGCCAGTGGCCTTCGCAGGGTGGCATGGGGTCCTCACCGGGTCATCTCCAGGGAGCCCAGGCCGCCCGGGGTTCATGTGGGTCTTTGTGGCTGGCACAGACCCCTTCTGCTCCCGATTTCCACCCTAAGGGTGAAGCTCTGTGATGGCACTTGGGGTCTAGTGTGGGGTGAAGGAATCAGGACAGTGGACCCCCCAGCCCTGTCTTAGGCATGTCTGTGGATTTTGTGCCTACTGCCGTCTGTGCAAAACTGTCTTGTTAGGAGCTGACCCCCACCCAGGGTAGGGTTAGTAACAGGCAGGTGAGCTTATTGGATGCAGTGTGGGGAGGGGCAGGTCCCAAACCTGTGGCCCGCATGCTGTGTGACCTTGAGCAGACCCTACCCCTCTCTGGGCCTGAACTTCCTTAGCCAAAATATGAGAAGGAGCCACCAGTGGTTTCTAACAGCTGCCGGAGCCTGGCAGCAGGGTAGGGGGTAGACTCCAACTTTCCACCTAAATTCCCTTCCTTTTTTTTAAGAAGCCAGAAAGTTTAATTTTATTGAATAAAGCAAGTTCATTCAGGGACTTTCCTCATTTGTTACATATTGGGCTTAGGAAGTAGGTTTTCTTTGAAGAAATTGGTGGCTGAAAATGAAAACTATTACACTAAAGGATAAACAGGGTTTCTTTCCGCTCCAAGCTGTGAAGATTCTTCTGGGAGGATTTGGTGCATGCCCTGTGAGACTGATGGAATTTAGGCTAGGGGTCCCTTGAGTGCCCAGGCCCCTTCTGGGCACTGTCCCCAGTGTTGTAGATATGGCTTGGTATTTTGTTTTCTTGTTAAGAGGACCGCCCCGCATTGTATAAAGCTCAGGTCCCACAGAATCTGGACCCATCCTGGCCCAGGCACTGCTAGGTGGCAGCCAGTGACCTAAGGGGGCAGGAATGTCAGCTTTGCTGGAATTGAGCCCAGGGAGGAGCTCCAGGTGGCAGGGTGGGGGTGGATCAGGACTTGGAGGCCCTTAGCTGGACTCAGGGGTAGGGAGGCCTTTCTGGAGAAGGCAGGGCTTCGTTTTATTTTGTTTTTAAGTGGGTGTCCTTAGGGCTGTCTTCCTGGTCTGCTGGTTTTGCTCTGGAGGCCCCCTGCGTGGGGGGCGCTCAGGAAGGAGAAGTCTCTGCTGAGGCTAGGTGGGTGTGGGAGGGGAGGCCTGGGAGGGAGAGGTGGGACCACTTGAATGAGAGACAGGTCTGGGAGAAGGGCTGCCTGCCGCTGCTCAGACAGCATGGAAACTGGGACCCCAGGCTCCTTTGGGTGGCAGAATAGCAACAAAAGGGCATTTCGTTGGACGTGAGAAGTCAGAATCCCCCCGTCCTGGTGTGGAGAGGAGAAGGCAGTTATTTGGATGTACCACCAAGGGCGGGGTGCATCCCCCAGCCTGAGACAGAAAGCTGGTTCTCTAAGCCAAGGCAGTATTTGATCAGGGCTGCTGACCCTGGCTGAATACCCTGGGCAGCTTCCACCGCCTTCACGTTCCAAGTGTGGACACAGCCTTAGGTGTAGGCAGATGAATCCAGACTCAAAGGTGCCAACAGGTGTGTGGGTCCTCGCCCACCCAAGAAGAACCCGCATGTGCAGAGCCCCGCGGCCTGACAGCCTCGGTGCCTGGGCTGTGATGGAGCACGAGGGAGGATGCCTGTCTAACCCAGCAGTGTCCAGAAAACACGCTTGTTCTCCTGACATCAGGTACCAAGGGGATCCTTGAAAGTAGTGGAGGAAACGCTGGCTTTATTTCAAAGGCTTTTCTGGGCCAGAGCATGGCATCTGGAGAGCATGGCCCCCAGCTGGGTTCTAGGGGTCCTCCCCTGGGGCTGGGGGCCAGGGACTGCCCGTCCTGGGCTCAGTGTGACCACAGTCGTCTAGGGTTTTTCCTCTCCCTTAAGGAGAAACAGGACAGACCTTTGATGACCCCCTCCCACCCCAGCAACTGGCTAAAACGTTTGAGGTTGGTAGACCCCACAAAACTAAGTTCTCCAAGGGAGCCAGAGTGGATTCTTTCCCCCTCCCACCCCGAGTTCAAAGCCAGACAATTAAGAAATCTAAGCAGTGTGGTCTTCTCCCTGCATCACTGACATCACTGGCTTGTAAAACTTTCCCTGCGAAGGAGGCGAGGCGACTTTATTGGCTGGGAAAAAGAAGTATGTAATTTTCCTGACCTGGCCTTTGCTTCGGAGGGAAGGGGAGAGGAAACAAATGGGGCCTAAGACAGCAAACAAGGTCCACACTCTGGCGTCGGGGTCGTGCTGCCCGCCCGGAGCACAGCGGTTCCAGACACCGAAAGCAGCCAGCTGTGGGGAATGCCTGACTCCCAGGGGTTACGAGGCTGCCCTGCGCTTTGGGGCCTGGGTCGTTGGCGCGTTACGGGGGAGGGTGGGAAGATGGACACCTAAATCCTCCCAACTCTGAGACTGAACCCCTTTCTCCCGCTCCCATGAAACCAGCCGCCACCTGCCTCACCACGAACGCAATTTCCCGTGTGTCCTGACGGTTACAAAGTGTAAGACTCCTCTGGCCGCCTCTCCGGATCTCCTGCGACTCCCACACCCCCAGCCTAGTCCCCTCCCCTACCCCCCACGGTGCCCACCACCTGCAAGTCATCCCCTCCCCCGTGGGAGGGGGCGGGGACGGAGCGCCTCCTGCCACACCGGCGGGGGACTTTAGGCCCCGCCCCCCGGGGCGGCCTCCAAGGTTGGGGTCCATTAGTCTCCCTTCCCTGCCAAGACCGGGCACACAATGGCCTTTTGCGCGGCGGGTGGTGCCGAGCTCAGGCAGGGGCGAGGGGGCGGCCGGAACCCTCCCCTCCCCCCCCCCCACCTCGTACGGGAAATGGGCGGACACTCTGGCAACTTCGTGACCGCTCCGGGGGCCTCCCCTGCGGTCGGTGCCCCTCTCCCGGCCGGTCCTGGTCCCGCCGGGGGTGCAGAGGCTCTGCTCGAGGGCTTCTGGGCGCGTCTGGCCCCCGCGGGGCAGCCGGGCTCGCCGACTCTCCAGCGGCCTCTCCGGTCTGCGCCCGGGGCGCGCGGCTGTGCGACCATCAGCCACTCCTTCCTGCCCACCCGGCCCCCGGCCGCCGCCCACGTAGATTGCGTCTTCCAGGGGCGGGAGGGCCGAGGGGGCTTCAGGCCCATGCATAATTCGGGGGCTTAATGGGCCAGCTGCCCGAGCTGGGCGGCGAGGGGCGGGCGGAGGCGCAGCTGACCCTGCCCGCGTCTGGCCTGGCCGGGAAGGCGCGCTCCTTTCTTCCTCCCGTGACAGCTCCCCTCCCCCTCTCGGCCCGGGTCCGTGGAAGGCGGGGGGCGGGCGAGTCGTAGGGTTAGCCCAGGGGAGGGGGCTTCCTTCGCGCATCCGTGCAACTTTTCCTTGGGGGTGGAGGCGTGCTGTGAATCGGAGACGCCCCAAGACCCGGCACGGCTCCCGAAGGAGCCGGGGGAGTTGGAATGCAGGTTTCTTCGGAGCACTTCGCTGCCCTTGAGTCTTTCTTTCCGATATCCTCCCCCCTGGTCCCCGGCTCCGAAGCCGCCCGGCGAGCTCGCCCCTGGCCCCGGGCCAGCCCTCTTCCCTGGCAGCGCGCGGAGATGGATGGAGGCGGAGACCCAAGGTCAAGGGCGGGGAGGCCGCGGGCCCGGGGCCCCTTTGTGCGCGCAGGGCCGCCTCTCCTCCACCCGCCGCCGCCGCCGCCGCCCCCTCCCCAGACCCCCGGCGTGCGCCCGCGCTGGCGACCTTTCCGTGAGTGGGGAATTGCATTTCAGGACTCCTGAAAACTCCTGCCAGTGGACCCCCCCTTTCCCACCCGCCGCGCGCGAGGGGCGGGCCTCCTAGGCTGGGGTGGCACTCCTTCCCTGGCGTTGGTCCCAGGTCTTGGGGGCGCCTGGGGATCCCCTCTCCTCCTGCCGCCTATGCTCTAGAGGGTCCTGCCGCCCTCATCAACCCGCCTTGGCCCGGCCCGGCAGAGTCCCACAGTTCCCTAGATCCAGGTGAGGCCCGGTTGGAAGGTGCCTCAAAGAGTTCCCCTGTGCCTTTTATGTCCATCCCGGGCCAAAAGCCCTGTCCCAAAGTGGTTTTCTTTGGAGTTTTGTTTTGTTTTTGCGGGGGAGGAGAGGGAGTCTGCTTTTCTAGAGGGAATTCCTGGGGCTGGGATTTTAAAGCACCCAGGAACAAAAGTGTTTTCCCAATTGTGTGGGAATGGAACCCTTCACTAGAATGGGGCACAAAGCCTCCTGGAATTACAGGGAATTAATGTCAGTCCTTCTTCCAGCCTGACCTCTTACAATAACCCCCCCAAAGAGAATTCGAATGCACATGGTCACCGTACTAGGAGTCGCTCTTTATTTTTGCTTCCTAAAAATTGGCCTCCAATTGTTTAAAGCACTCCAACAGGCCCTTAAAGACCCAGAAAAGCATTGGTTGGACGCCCAATGTATTTACCACAAAGCTCTTAAGAGAATGTTCAAACATTTCTCCAAAAGCTGTTGCTCTGGAAATAAAAATGTATGCTGTTTGCCTATAGAAGATTAAAAGTTTACCTTCACCAGGACAGCTTTTCTAGCTAGAATTGGAACCATGTCTCTATTTTCCATTATTCAGAAGTAGGTCTGAACCAAGCAGAATATATTTGCTGTAACAAGAGTCAAGGTAATTAAAAAAAAAAGTATATACATATATATTTATGATGTGGGCTGACCCCAATCATAACAGAATATTAATATGGCACTTTCTGTGCTCTCAAAGGCTAAAGTATTTTGTAAACAATGCTTTCATGGCATTTTGAGTAAGAGTTGATCTTAAAAAAATCTCAGATTTAGCTTACCCGAACTTTGAGCAGCTAGCTTTTCTGCTGAAGGCATTTGTCAATGTTTTTTTTTTTTTTTGAAAGGCCTACGGAAAAGGTAACAAATTCAACACTTGGGAACTCAAAGCTGCTGCCAGTCCGGGACAGGAAGGTTTTCATATCTGCCTGAACTTGCTCGTTGATTTCTCAGACGTCCATTTATAACAGTTCTAACAAGATAGAATCTGCCTTTGAATATCTGTAAATACGGGTAAAGATCACAATCCGACACTCATAATGGTCCAAGACTGAAGAGGCAGATTCTCATGTTTGATTAATATTTATGTTACCGGATTCCTTTACAGAAAGAAACATGAAACACTAATTATGGGTGTGTATTCGAGGGGCCTCCTCCTGGGTCTCTGCAGTTCCTTTAGAGGGATGTCCATTTCAGGATTTTTGGAGACCAGGTGTGTGTGTGTGTGCGCGGGTGTGATCATGTTTGGCTTGCAAGACAGGTAAACGTGTGATTGGCTGATTTAATGGCTATCGCGGGGAGGAGGAGGCCACCTTATTTCTGTTTTCTTTATTTTGACGGTTCAACAATGATAAAACTTATGAGTGATTTCTCCCGCTAGTTTTTGGTTAAGGCTTGGGGCAGAGTGGTGGAAGGTTCTTGTTCAGAATCCTCGAAGAGAGCTCGCAGCCCCTCTGGGTCCTCTCCCTCCTCTGGAGGACACACACCTTTCAGTGTCCGAGTGGCAGGTGGGCTGCTTTTGCGGCATGTTGTTTTGAGCCGTGGGACAGGTCTGCAGGGCACAGGTGACTAGCCTTGCTTTGATCGGGAGCCATGTTTTGGAGATTTGCTTGAGAACGGGGGATTTTGTCGGCTGGATCGTGTAGAAATACCCATGGAACTGGTAGCCACAGGGATCCCGGGGAGGCCTCCTCCAGAGGTGCAGTTAAGCATCTTCAATGTTATTGCTGTGAGCAATCTCGATTTTCTTAGAGGATTTTCTATGAGCATGGCCTCCAGGCAGCACCTGAGTCTGGGTTAGACTTGTGATCGGTATCAGCTGTTGCTCTTGTGCTGGGGGCCGTGTTGAAGTATCCTAGATGTAAGCAAGGACCTGCAAGCCTGAAATGGGTTTGCTCCTAAAAAGCGTAGGGCAAACCAGTTCATCTCTTCCTTTCTTCATCTGTAAAATGGGGCTATCCAAGTGTTTATGCTCCTGCTGCCATCCAGATCTGAAAACAAATCATTCTGGAGGAGTGAAGTAATTGCTGATTGCAAAGACATCATAAAAGTGTAAACTGTTCTTGTTTATTAGTCCATGGGGGCAGGGTGACTAATTTGCAAAGGAAAGGAATCAAACAGCTACTTGTGTAGCTTGTCATTTTCAACGGCAGGGGGAAGAATTGGGAGATTTAGGAGGGGTGTGAGGGGCAGGACTTGAATTTCCAATTTAGGAACCTAATACCAATAGGAAACACCTCTCCCCATCCCCATTCATTTTAGGGAGCTGCCCCCTCTCCCTCAGCTCCTTGTTATTGTTGGGGACTGTCATGTGATTCAGAATCCTAATATAGAGTTGTTGTCCTTGACCTGAGTGCTCCAGAAAAGGTATCTTTCCTGACATTTGGTGTCTGGCCCCAGGAGAGGAGTGGAGCAAAGGGAGTGTAGATTTGTGTTGGGGAGGAGTGCATACAGCAGGCAGCCTTTAAGTGCACAGTCTTGCTAAGTGCAGGTGAGGAAGGAACTCAGTGCAGACTGGTGAGGAAATTCTCGGTTTGCTATACCACCGCGTCACAAAGCTAACAAAAATTGGCATTTATGCCCACTGAACACACAGCTGGCTGCACTGAAATGGTACCTTCACGAGGGAAATGGGAGGCCCCAAGTGTCCTGTTGGGGCTTCGTCTTACATTTTTGTTGCCGTTTTTCTTTTGAAGAGGCTTGGATTCTTTTTCCAGCAAATGCTGAATGACTTGAATTCGACTTTTAATAGGAATCACTTCTGGCAAGGCCCCAAACCTCTGGCTTAGTTTTGCTAGTTGGAAAATACGGATGCTTTCTTTACGTATGCGGTCGGTTCACCCCAGGAGGGCCGAGACCCCAGGCTTGAGGGTTGGGGTCGGGGTGGGGGAGTGTGGCACTCCGCCTTCTCCACGGGGGGCGCGATGGAGCCCTGGTTCCCTGGCATCGGCGTGGGAGCTGGAGGGGGTGGAGGAGGCACGGCAGATCCCGTAGCCTGCGTTGGTGCAGGCTTGGAGCCAGAAGCTGTCTGGTGCTCCTTAATTGAATACAGATCTCAGTCAATTCCACGTGGGCATGCAAGGGTGGGCAGGGAAGGCAGTGAGATTTCCCCCTGGACTTGGAACCTCGGAACCCCCCCAACCCGGAGGGCCTCCTCGCCGTTCCCTGCACCCAGCCCACGTGGTTTGCAAAAGAGGAAGGCAACTGTGGGGGGCTGGGGACAGGATCTCGCAGCTCCCATGTAAATATTGTTTGTATGAACTGGGTTTTCCATCTTTTGTTAGTGGCAGCTCGTTAATTAACCAGCAGATTACTGCTGCCTTCTTTTGACACATGCATGTATTTTGGGGCTAAAGATTCTTGTTCTCCTAAAACTCTGAACGGAGCCGTTCAGAAAGTCCTCATCCAGGGCCGCCCCCCACTCCACGGTCTCCTGCTGTCCCCCCAGCTCCACCGCCCCCCCCCCACTCTGTCCCCTCCTCCCCACCCTTCCTTCAACCCAAGTGGTCTCGTAGCTGTGTGGAGGACAGACGTTAAACACAGCTAAATAAATCATGTTTACGCTTGGCGCTCTTGGTAGTGAAAAATCTGTTGGCTGTTTTTACTTCCTTATTTCTCAGCATTTGCTTCCTACCTGTTTTTGAGCACATGCCCAGAAATAGTAGTTTTGTCAAATGAGGGGATAATGCCAGCCAGCCTCTCTTGCTGCCAAGGAAGCTGCTGGATTTTGCAAAACAGAGTGACGTTTTTTAAGTGACACTAATTTTTTTTTTTCTTTCTCCCCAAAGAAATTAGGACGTATTGTAGAATAAGGGTATTAAAATGCACTTAGGGAAGGGGAAAAAAAACCCACTCAGTCACCTGCACAGCACAGGGACCTGCAGCAAGCAGGCTTAGAAACCGTCTCACTTTTGTTTGCTCGGCCCGGAGAGCTGAGTCGGGTTCATTTCTGCCCCAAGACTTAATTTTCTCTGCCATTTTGGATGATGTAGTACAAAGATTTTTTTTTCCTGTTTTCAGGTTGGTGTTGTGTCTGTTTAGTTTCGGAGGCCTCCTGAGCAAGTGCTTTTGCTGTGATCATCCTCTGAGGTGATAGCTCAATTCTTGTCCAGGTTCGGGGTTTGGAGCTTGTTGGGATTCTAGCTACACTATCGTTGTTTATATATAAGAACAGCTAGGGAGGCCTCCCTTCCTTTGGGTTCTTATCCATAATCTTGCTTGGGGGTATCTGAAAAGTCATTTTCACGACGTGATGCTGTTTGCTGGGCAGAGAATTACAGCCAAATATAGACTAGAGATTAAAAAAAATTTTTTTTAACAGTTTCAAAATCAAAACAATGGCACATAAATGTTGGGTGCTGCTTCCAGGAGGCTAGGCGGGTCTTATCAGGGAATCTTTGCAGTGCATTCAGTCTGAGGTCCAGGACATCAGCTCTGTTTCAGAGAGAGCCAAGGGAAAAGAAAATTACAACAAAATCAAAGTTAGCGTGCTCTGATTTCCCCCAATTTCTAATGGGAATACTCCGCAATAGAAATGATATTTCCATTGAGGACTGCACTTTCGGTTTCTTTAATTACATTAAATGGCGGTGTAAACCTCAGCTGAACGTAAACCCCTGTTACAGCGACACCGGGAACGCGGCTAGATTGAATCGCAAGGAGCAATGTTATTGGTGTTAATGTGCTAACAATCTTTATTAAATTAATCCGGCGAAGTGTTAATTTTTACAAATTTTGTTGTGCACACACTGTACGTCACTGTTGGTGTGTTAGGAAAGGAAAATGATTTCACGTCGAAGAAGAAGTAAGAAGGTGGCTGTCAGACGGCCCCCTGAGAAGAAACATTGGTGATTTTCGCCATCAAGTGCTACCTGCGCTGAAAGGAAGGCTCACAATATGTATGTGAAATGCCATCTACCTACAGAAAACTCAGTTAAAGGAACTATTTTGTTGAAAGTAATTATAGGCCTGTTCAGTGTGTTTTAGTCAGTGACATTTCAGACTTGGCTTAGAAACATAAAGAGGCCATAGAAAGATTTTGTTCTTACGTGATGCAAAGCATTGAACCTCAGTGTTTTATATGTCCATTAGCAAAAGGTAAAAAGAAATGAAAGGAGAAGAAGACTCAATCAACAACAAAATGCAGGGGAGAGCTGGGTTTTTTATTACAATAGTAGAGATCAATTGCATGTAACTCTAATAAATGCAACTAAAACCAAAAAATGCATTTACACTGTAGCAGGGTTTTATTTTTTTTTTAATACAATTGGATTTTTTTCTTCTTTTTCTTTGTCTTTCTCCCTCCCTCCCTCCCTCCCTCTCTACCTCCCTCCCTCTCTCTCTCCCTTCCTTCCTGTCTTCCTTTATTATTTATGATTTTTTAAAACATCCTTGTAATCGAGTTAAATTTCTAGTCCATCTAAAACAAGGAACTCCACTGGCCCTTGTGGTTGCATGTTCCCTGATTGCCCAGGTAGAATTTTATGGCCTGATCTTAAAAAAGGTCGATGGTGCCTGCATTGCTCAAATCCACAACTCCATCAACACCTGGAATTGTAATCCCTTTTCCTGCCTGCTCCTCTCAGACTGAGTCATCAGAGTAACCTCCTTGCTGGGCACCTTGCTGGGCATTCCAATGGCTTGATGTTCTTTTCATTGCCTGTGCTGCCTTATTTTCGTTCTTAATTCTCTGGGATTCTCATAGTTCAGACTTTGTCCTGTGGTTCCATTGTGCGCTCTGCACGTGGCAAAGCCAGTGTTGGAGTTGGTGGGACCTGCAAACCACGACAACTTGTGAACTCACCGGTTTGTAAACAAATGTCAGGATTCGGTGTTCCCAGGCATCCCTCGGATACCAGGCCCAGTGGATGCTGACGCGAAACAAAAATACGCCCTTAGTTTAAAACTCACTGTAGGCACCAAATCTGAAGAATCACCTCCTGGCTTATTTCCCTTCATGTGACACGTGCCTTCTGTCTTGACTGTGGATTTCCCCCTCCCCCCTCCCCCCAGGCTGAAATGAATGGGGACATGTCTAAGGCCTGCCTGGCCAAGCTGGTCATTGGAGCTTGGCCATCTGGGAAAGGGCCGCAGGGTCCTGACCCCAAGTCCCAAAGTCTTCCTGCTTGAAATCCAAACGATTTAACCAGCTTCTGACTTCCACGTATAGACTGAGCTTTTTGCCCAGGGATGCTTCGTGAGGGTACGTGCTTATACTGTTTGTGGCTCCTGATGCAGCCCAAGAGAAGATTCCTTGAGGATCTTGCATACATTGTGTTTTAGGGCAGAAACTGCTGAAGATTGAAGCCGCTACCCAGCTTCTGACCAGAAGGCCCAAATCAGGGGAAAAGGGGAAATTCCTCTGCTAGGTATTGGTCGGCTGTTTTTGCTGGTGAGATTCACAGAATCTGTCAACTCTGGTTTGTCCTTGACCTCTATAGATTGCGTGGAATGCATGCAGACATTTTAACATGCCCACATTGCTGATGGATGCGTGAGTGTGTGTGTATGCATATATGTACAATCTCTCTATAATAGATGTTCATGCATACATTTTTCTAGCTAGTGAGACACATGGTTTCACCTTCTGTTGTCCCCAGGCCTGCCCATTCCAGGATCGTGGGCCCCAATTTGGCCGACCCTTCCTGCTGAGGTCATCCCAGAGGACTCATACCTGTTTATCTGTGTGTGTCTCGAAGCCACGGTGCCTAGGCCTCACCTCCCGGCTGGAGAACAAGTGATTGTGTTTACTGGCATCCCAGCAGTTCAGAGAGCTCCAGGGATTTCCCCGAAAGACAGCAAAAGGAGAGTTGAAGCTGTGTACTTCCTCCTGCAGGTGCCCACTAGGGGTTGGCATGGTCAGCCCGAGTACTTGCTCAGCTGCCTCCATCTTACCCCGAAATGGTTCACAGAATATGGTTCAGCCACACCCTGCCTCCCCAGCAGTGCCTGAAATTTCCTCTGCTCCCTTATTGGACCTTTTGGAAGGGCCAGGGAAGGTTTTGGAATCTGTGATGTAGTCTCACTGATCCTTGGCTCAGGGCGCAGGAAAGGGGATCTGCTGCCCTGGAGGATTTCAGCTGCTTGCATCTTGAGGAAGTTGTGGTTGGTAGTCATTGGAACAGGTGCTTTTGGACCTGGCCAGGGGGTGTGCGTGTGTGCCTGCTTCTAATTGCAAGATGCAGCTGCCCGGGAGGGTGTTCCCTTTTCGAGCCCTGGTGGAAGGAGGAAAGCGGGTGTGGTGGTGTTTTTGGGGGGCAAGGTTGTTCCTGTGCCTCGCCTCTCCCTTTTCTGGGATGCATTAAATGTGCCGCGTACTGCAGAGCAAAAATAGTTGAAGCGGTGATTCACCGTGACAGATCTCAGGAGCACAGGAGGTGGGAGGCAGACAAGGGGGAGGTGGCCTGGCTCGGGGTGTCGGGAGGGCTGTGCTTCTGGCCTCCTCTCGGTGGCCAAGCCTTCTTGAGAATGTGGGTGCAGGAAGATGCCCTGGTGTTAACCCAGGGCTCTGGGCGGTCTCTGGATGGGCACTGGGGGAGTGGCAGTGGACCTGGCCTTAAGCCCAGAGATGTTCTCGCAGGCCTCCCTCCTGCCGCCCGGCACTGGGTACCCACGGTGTTCTTAAGCCCGGCCAGGCCCAGGCTGCAGTGAGGGAAGCCAAGCAGCCCCTTCCACCTGCATCGGAATCTCCACCCTCCCAGGCAGGCGAGAGGGCTGCTGTTTGCAGCGTGCAGCCTCAGGAAAGGCACGGATTGGAGCTGTGTTTTGTCTCTCCTGTAATGACCGTAAACGAAGGCTTGAAACGCAGCTGTGCAAACCCCGTGAGACCTCATTTCTCCTTTTCCTTGCTTCTCTTCTAAAGGACCTTACACAGGCACCCCCAAACCCAAACCTGCTGCAGCCAGGGACACCTTGGTGGGTGCTCAGACTTGCCTGACTAAATGTGAATCCAGTAGTGGGAAGTGGGACTTGGGGAGCCGCAGCGCCCCATAGGGGATTTTTAGGTCCCCCAAACGCTCTGGTGCAGTGACCAAGCCATGTCCCCACACCCACGCATCCTCGGGGCCTGCCTTGGGGACCTGACCTTGGGCTTGCAGGTTCTCACGGCGACTCACTGCGTTCACTTAAAGCCTTGGATTCCCCTTCTGCTTTGTCTTATATATATATATATATATATATATATATATATATATATATATATATATATATAGTGAAATGAAAAACAAGTTCAAGTCTTCGCTGGTTCCCAGAGCTTGGTTATGAAAAACTAAGAAAAAGACATGAAATAATACCTGTGGAGTGAAGGAGTTTGTTTTTTGAGTACCCCTCCCCCAGGACCCTTGTAGCTCGGAAATTGAGTAACAAAGAAGACTCCTTAGAATCTTTCTTTATTCCCACTGTCTCAGCCACTCCCCACTCTCTACCCACCCCTCCCCAGTCCCCCCAAAAAAGGGAGAGAGAGAAAGAGACAGATGATGGAAAGGCCTGGGTTTATTGGGTAAGTATCCACTGCCTGTCTCTAAGGTAGCGCTCTGCTTCTTTCAAATAGGAAATTGCCAAAATGGATGTCACCGGCTGCTAATTAGATGTATTTTAACCGCAGGATCGTTTTACTAGCTAATACTGTTATTATGTGCTTCACCGTGAACCCGTGGTGGAGCTGTTAAAATAGGAGGCCTAGCAGACAGCTCATGGAGGCTGTTGGATTGATGGAGCCCTTTCCCTCGATGGCCCTGCAGAGGCCCAGGCCAGACCGCGTGCTAGAGTCTGAGTCTGCTCACCTTCTCGAGATGGACCTGTTATTCCCTATGACTACTTTCCTTAGGTGTTTTGACCAGGGTCTGAGTCCAGAGGAGGCCCTGAGCTCTCCAGGTTGGAGACCCCAAGAATCACACCCCCTCCGCCTCTAGATGTCATGGTCCCCTGCCTTTGGGCCTCTGGACCAGCCTCGAAGCAACAAATGACCACTTGCTGCGGACATGCCAACCCCAGGCCATATCCCCACTACGCAGTGCCCCAAACAGGCAGGCCAGAACCTCCATCACTGGGTTTTCAGGTCTAAGCTGGCTTCCCTCCATCTTCTCTCTCTAGCAAACCAGAAAGAGTCCCAATTTCCCATCGGGGTGCGGGGAGGTGGGCTAGGGTCAGGATCAGGATTCTTCAGTGTGAGCAGAGCATTTGACTTCATGCGATTTCTCTCTCTTTCTCCCTCCCTGCTACCCCCTCCCGCTTAATACATAATATTTTTATCATCCTTAAGACAAAGTAGCTGGCAAAATATTTAAGCGATCGAAAGAAATGTTTTTATTTGCCCGCGTGCGAACTGGGTTATCTGCCTATCTTGTTTATGAAATTTGGGGCTGCCTTTCCTGCAGTCTGTTCGCCTCTCAAATCTTTCCCGGCTCCCATTTCCATATTTCTGCGTGCATGTTCTTTGTTAATCACTTGGCAAGTGCTTATTTGAATATTAAAAATTTCTTTAATCATCAAAGGCAGGAGCACAGTCTCATGAATATTCATATTTCCCCCCTCCTCAGACTGGAGTCTAGTTCATTACCCTGCAGTAAAAGCCAAACAGCCATCAATCGCCCTCATTACAGGCTCTGGCGTTTTGATTGGCTGCCTGCTGCCCAGAGCTTTTTTCTAATTTTTTTACTTTTTCCTCTTCTCCTATGAGCTGTCTTGTACCTGCCAGCAGCACTCCCCCGCAAAAAAAAAATCAACAATGCAAGAATAAATTTCTCTGGTTGAAAAACAACTCTGCAGACTTGTCAAACAGACCTCGTGGTTTGCTGCCACCGAAGTGGCCACCAGCACTACCTGCCCCCAACCTGCAAAAAAAAAAAAAAAAAAAAAAAAAATCGAAAAACCAAATCAAACCACCAGGAAAAAAAAGGTGGGGGAGGGGGAGAGAAATTAAATAAATAAATAAAAAGGAAGAAACTTGAGCCTCAGAGATGAATATTTGTCAAGAGAGTTGATGTAAGTCTCATTTGCATAATGACTTTGTACTTCTGCATTAATAAAATTTGCATATGAAGCCATGTTAATTACTCCTGATCATGCTTTTTGCATTCATGCATAGTAATTTTCTCCGACTTGTGAGAATTAATGTCTTGGCATGGGGGGAGGGGGCGCGGGGACTGTCAGGTTTCCTTGCCAGTGGCCCTCACTCACAGGCACTCGCTCCCTGTCTGTCTCCCTCCTTGATCTATGACTCATTTTTGCACCATCAGTAGGAGTTCTTGGCTTAAAAAATGTATCCATTGAAAGGCAGCAGTAGGGAGAAAAATATACATCTCCTGCACAGTGTATTCTAGAACTCCTCTTGCTAGCTGGGAATCTGTAACCCTCCCATGTGGGAGGGGACACCGAGGATGCAGCGTTGGGAAAGGCTCGCCTTCCCCTCGAAACCAGGCTGGGGCTTTTCCAGGGAGTTTTTTGTGTCTGCATCAGTCCGTGTGGGCGTGTTTGCTGGGTAGTGCGCATGTGTGCAGAGTGAGACAGGACCATCTGCAGGGCCCCTCTAGAAGGGAGATGGCTGGTTACAGACTCCCGCAGAATGGAGGCATTCAAAATCACCCGGATTTGGAGATTAGGAAGCATTTTAGGGGTCTTAATTTTGGTCATTTTGTACCTTTCTGTACGGATTGCATAGAGCGAGAGTCTCAGGCCTCTGAGCCTTGTGGTGTTGGACACCCAGCCTCAGTTTCCTTGTTTGTGAGAGGAGGGTCCTAATAGCTATCTGATAGGAAGGCTGCTGGGCTTAAATGAGATGACATATGTAGCCATTGTTTATTTCTTTTTTCCTTTAACCAAAGTGAACTTCCATGATAAGGAATCGAGCCAGCCGGGATTTTATCTTTAAGCCACCTGGATCCCACGTAAAGCTGAGGTGGCGTCTTGGCGTCCCTCTGCCACATACCTCGGTGCACGTGTGTCTGTTCCAGTTCCAGAGGGGAGCCGGCCTAGATCTCAAAAGAAAGTGCCTTTTTAAAGGAGTGCCTTTCAGGGCTTTGTGGGGACGGGTGGTGGTGGCCTTTGCTGCCGTGCTGTGGGGAGGAACCATAGGGAGTTAGGGAAAGTTCCAGAATGGAAAATAAATGAAGGATAGTGACGGTTATTGGGTGTTTACTAGAAGCCTGGCTCTGGCCAGGCGTGTCCTGACCTTCCTTTAAAGGCGAGGCTCTGAGACAGTGACTCAGCCCGGGTCACGCGGCCAGGAGATGGCAGAGGAGGAGACGGACGTGGGCCTCTCTCCGAGGCAGCGTGGCCTCTGTGCTCTGGGCTTCCTCCGCCTGTGTTTAGGTGCACAGTCTCGTCACAGGGTCTCAAGTCCTCTGTCAAGTGTGTTCTGGATTCCCTGGCTGCGCTTTTCAAGGCAGCCACACCCAGGGCTGGGAGGTGGCCTGGGACAGGTGCTGCAGCCAGAGACAGTCTTCACGTTGGGCTTTAAAAAAAATTGAGATAAGAGTCACATAATGTAAAATTCACCAGTTTAAGGTGTGCAGTCAGTGGTTTTGAGTATGTTCACAATGTTGTGCAGCCGTCACACTGTCTGACGCCAGAGCATTTCCATCGTCCCCCAAAAGAAACCCTCTACCCTTTAGCCCTTACTCCCCCGGCCCCCCTCCCCGGCCCCTGGCGGCCACTTCTCTGCTTTCCGTCTCAGTCTCTGTGGATTTGCTCTTCTGGACACTTCCTGTCATCATACAATAGGTGGCTCCTGGCATCACCTTGGGCTTTTGCAGCTTCAGAAGAGTGTTTTTGGAGTTCCACCTTTGGGCAGGGCTCTGGTTTAAGCTGCTCCGGCTGGGATGAGGGGACCTCCCCCAGGGCAGAGGGTCCTCTGAGAGCACCCTGAGGGTCCTCTGGGGGCAGCTTAGGATTGGAAGCCCCTGACCCTTGCTGCCCTCTCCCCTGCGTCCACTGAGCCAGTCCCTGGAGCAGGTGGGCTTCATGGAGGCCGGAAGTCTAATGAGGCCACTCAGAAGCCCCTCCAGGGGGCGGCCCAGCCCCCCACCCCTACCTGAGTTGGAGGATGACTTTTTGCCTTTACAGACTCTGGCCTAACTCAGCCCGACCCTTCCAGAAGGAGAGGGGTGCGGCCAGACACGCCCTTTGGTCCTTCCTCCCAACCATGGACACACAGGTTCTGCACCCTTCCGGCCGGGGATGGCAGTTACCTGGGCATCCTGCTGGTTTTCTCAGCCATGGTAAATGGTGGTGGTTGTGCTGTGGCCTCACCCAGAACCTGGGGGCCCGGAGTTGTTTTTTGTAACCTCCAGCGGCCCGACTCAGCCCAAGGACCCTCAGGCTCCCTCCCACTCTTCCTCTCAAGATTCTGGGGGGCCCTGGTTACTCCACCCCAGCTGCAGCCCCAGGCGGAGGCAGGGCACATCCAGGCTTTGGAGACACACTGGGTTCGAGTCCAGACCTCCCCGAGCCTCAGTTTCCCCCCTGTGGAATGGGGGGTGGTCTTCCCTGCCGAGTGGGGTGTTTGTGGTGAGGTGAGCCCAGCTCCTTGTGGTAGGGGCCCAGCACAAAGCCGCTGTCACAGTTACGATGACCCGGAGCCTTCCATGGTGTGAAGCGGGGCTGACGTGGTTGACAGGACGAACATGCTGTGTCCACTGCTGGGGAGTTTCAGGCAAGGACCAGCCAGGGCAGGCTTCCGGGAGGAGGTGGCCGACATTGGTCTCAGGTGCTGACCTTTCCTGAGGGCCTGCACCAAATCTGGGGCACGGCCTTGCGCTCAGTGTCTGTGGCTGGAACAGCGCATGAGGTCTTGGCCACACCTTCCAGGGCTGTGTCATGGGCTCAGAAATGGCCTGAGCCCCGAGCCTAGCCTAGCACGAGGTCTTCATTGGCCCAGAGGGGCCAGGTGCTGGTGGTGGTGTTGGCGTTGGCCTCTTGGCAGGACATGTGCAAGTGGTCCTCAAATGCTCTAATGCCCCCGGTCCTGGATAATACCCATTTTGGAGAGACAGGGGTCACAGAGAAAGAGCCCTGGTTCTGGAGCCAGTCAGCCAGCCGGGATTTTGGTGGGGCTGGCTGCTGGTGTCTGCAGTTTTCTGCAGTCATGTGGTCAGTTTCCTGGTCTGTGCAGTGGGTCTCTGAGCCCTGCCCCCAGGGGCATGCTGGGAAGCTCACTCACGATCAAGATTGGTAGGCTGCTGGCTCAACGGTGGGCTTGCAGGGCCCTGTGGCTCTTCCGGAGGGGGTACTCCCTCATGGGGGCCGTAGAGTGGGCAGATCCCCACCCCTGTAGACCTGTGCGGGGCACTGACAGCATGGGGGTGCGGGGTGGCATCCCTGGCAGAGCCGGCCCGGGGCCCAGCTGCCCGTCATCTTGTTGATGTTTTCCTTTTGTCTGATGCTTCTCCGCTCAATTATTTACCCAGGGAATTTGGGCTTCTTCACTTGTGGTTTTGGCAAGGGCTTCACACAAATGTTTTGCCCTGGTGGTCTCTTAGCCATTTAAGATAAACGGCCAAATCAAACGCAGGCCTTGCCGGGGAGCCCGGGCGAGCTGTAGGGCTGGTGGAGACAGGCAGGCCCCTGGCCCTGCGCTGTGGCTGTCAGACCCGGGAGGTGTGAAGAGGGGTGCTGGGCGGTGCCAGGGCTTTCTCGGTAGGGGGGGGGGTTCAGAGCCGTCCCACAGGCCTTGGGGCTTGGGTGCTGCGTGTAGGTGTCGGTTGCTGAGGACTGTGGGCCGGAGGGGGCACCGGCTGGCGGTCCTCCGGACTGGAGGCTCAGCAGTGCCCAGGCGCTGGGAGGTGGCCTGGAGGTGTCCGAGGCCTGCACCAGCAGCCCATCCTGATAGAGCGAACAGTGGTGGCCTGGAACTTCCTGGGTCTTCCAGAGGGGGGTGGCCCAGATTTGGGGAAACAAATCCCCAAATGGAGTCTGCTCCAGAACACTCCAGAAGTCCCCACCTGGGGAGACCTTCCTGGGATCAGGGGCCCCCAACAGCTCCTATCTGTCCCAGCCCCGGCATTAGGCCTCCTGGGATGGAAGTCTGGTCCCAAGACAGCCCAACCTGGCAGCTGAGGACGTAGGAGCCCCTCAGGCCCCACCCGCTTCCCTGACCCCTGCCCCTGCCCGAGTCCCGGCTGCATCCCCCCTCCCCGCCCCCGCCAAGACCCCGACAGGGGCTGGCACCCTGAGCCTCCCACCCTGGAAGGGCAGCCTGCAGCCCTCTGCCCCGGGCCCCATTCCACACCCTGAAGCCCTTGCCCAGTCCAGGGTCCGACTGACCAGCCTTTTCTATTGTTTTTTCTCCAGGGCCGTGCAGGCCTGCCCAGCTGCCAGCGATGGCCCCCATAGCTGCTTCCTCCTCCCACCCTCACACATCTGTGATTACTTCACCTCTGCGTGCCCTGGGCGCTCTACCGCCCTGCTTCCCCCTGCCGTGCTGCAGCGCGCGCCCTGTCTCGGGTGACGGGACTCAGGGTGAGGGTCAGACGGAGGCTCCCTTTGGATGCCAGTGTCAGTTGTCAGGTAACCGACGGCCGCGGTGGGGGCGGGCTCCCGGGGATGGCGGGTGTGCCCTGGGCAGGGCTGGCGGCTGCCTCTCCCAGGTGGGCTGGGGCAAGGTGGGGACCCAGGGGAGACGTGCAACCTGCACCCCGAAAGGCACTTTTGGGGAGGCGCCGGGGAAGTGGCGAAGGATGTGGACAGAACTGTACCCGGGTGCCCTGGTCCCCATTGGTCAGGAGGTCCCCCCGTGCCCCCACCCATTCTGAGGTCTCACTCCCAGAACGCCTTCCCCCAGCCTCCAAATTTCATCTCTTTGGGCTGTTTAGCTAAAGTTTAATTGGATAACGTTTAACATCTGAGGTTTTCTTCTGCCCTCGCCACTGCCGCCCCCTCTCCCCAACCCCAGCCAGTACCCTCACCCCCAGCTCACGGCTAGGAGAAGATTCTTTGGTTGTCTGTGTACATCCCTGGAGCCGTCCAAAATGCTGAGTTTCTCTTTGCGAGAATGTGTTGCCCATTAACTTTTAGAAAAAAGTTTTCTCTGAAGGGGCCTGTTAGCTTCGGCTCTGGGAGGGAGTGAAACATTGTGGGGTGTGTGTGGGGAGTAGGGGTAGGGGGCGGGGCTGAGCGCCCAGCTCCGGGTCGGCGTGGCTGCCCATTATACAGATGGGCAGACAGGGCAGTGCGGCGACCCGACCTGCTCTCTGTTACATCCCTTCTCCCTCCCCAGACAAAACGCAAACTCCTGCTCTGGCCTGGGGTCCCTGGAATTTGCAGGCAGGGACCTCTCATTGCAGCCTCTCCTGCCCAGTATCTTCGCGGAGCCTGATGTGAAAAGCACTGAGGCCAGGGGAGCCGGGACGCCGACACAGACACTGGTGGTGGCACGTGTCCTGCAGGGGCCAGGACAGGAGAGGGATGGTGCCGAGCCGGGGCAGATTCCGTGTCCCTGCTTTCTCACCGGGCACGTGGCAGGCTTTCTCTTGACTCGGGTGGTAAAAGGAAAGCTATGTTTATTGGGCAGGTTTTGCTTTTAATTGAAGCCGTCCCAAGGGATGGTCCCTGTCAGAGCCACAGATCTGCAGAGGGCCACAGGCGGCCCAGCTCCAGGGTCAAGAGCTCCCTGGGCCTTCCTGCTGGTGGGGTTGGCCTACAGCCTTCAGCACCCCTTGCTGTGCCAGATCGTGACGTCATAGGTACTGGGCTTGTGTCTTGAAAGCACAAAGCAAAGACTGAATCACCTGGGAAGGAGTCTGCACAGCTTACAAAGAAGCCGGCTCCCTGCCCCGGGCTGCCCGGGTGCCCACGGTGACTGGGGCTCCGGTCCCAGCCCCGTAGGTCTGTGCTGTGATCCCTGCTTGCTGGGTGTGGGATGCCGGCTCCGTCTGCATGGCTGCCCCGCCCTAACGGCTTCCTGTAGTTAGTGCTGCAGCCCTGCAACCACTCGGGGGGCCGTACTGTCACAGATCAGCCTGAGTGTTCGTGACTGGACTCGGTTAAGTGCTGTGGTGCGGGAACGCGCTTTCCCTGGCAGTGGAGTGCCTGGGGCTTTGCTTAACTTTCCGCTTTGCTTAACCTCTGGCTCTGCTTAGAAGCTGTGGTCCCGAGCGGGAGCTGTTACACCCCTGTTTTACAGATGGGGAAGCAGAGGCTCGGGGAGAGTGAGTGGCTGGGCCCAGGTTGCAGAACTGGGATTTGTTGTCAGGATGCCTCCCGACAAGGCCACGCCTCTTCCCGCTGAGCCACCTGCCTCTGCCTACATCCTGGGGACATTCTCACCCAGTCACTCTCTCAGCCACAGTGCCACCCGCTTCCTTGTGGGGACCGTGAATCGAGGGCCTGCTGTGTGCTGCCTTGTGCTAGGCATTTTGTGTGCGTTCTTGAATTTATTCCTCACGGTCACCTTAGGAGGTGGGTTTACTGTCCCCACTTTACAGATGAGAAAATGAAGCTCGCCTTCATTCGTTCACTCACTCATTCATTCATTCATCCATTCATTTTTTTTTTTTTGGCCGTGCTGCGCGTCTTGTGGGATCTTAGTTTCCCGACCAGGGATCGGACCTTGGCCCCCAGCACTGGAAGTGCGGAGTCCTAACCACTGGACCGCCGGGGAATTCCCCATTCATTCATTCTTGTGCAAACCACAGTGCGGTCCATCATGGCAGGTCCCAGACCTCCTGCAGCTTGCAGTCTGGTGGGCCGGGTGGTGGAGTGGGAATGGGGACCTGTAGGGAGGGGGTGCAAGAGCAGAAGTGGGGTTTGATCCTGGGTCGCTCATCCTGCACCTGCTTCACCTTTGGTGTTGACTCACCTGGCTTAGAGGCCTTCCTTGATTTTAGAATTTGATGCCGTGAGGGCTCAGAGCCCGTGAGCAGCCGCTATGCTTGCTGGCAGTGCTGGGGAGGGGAGTGAGGTGGGGCTGTGTCTATTCCTGGGGTCCCTGGGACCTCTCCTCCTGACCTGCTAAGGGGCAGACTCTCAGCTTCCGACGCTCTACCCTGATCGCCGGCACTGATCTTTCATCGATGGGTCTGCGGTAATTAGCCTGCACCAGGTTGTGCCATCGTATTTTCAGATCAGTTTCGGTACCTGAAAATATCCTATTCCAGTGGTTTTGGTCCCTTTGTGGCTTCTGTCCCTGGCACTGGGCTGTTTGCTAAAGTGTTTTTAGTGCCTGTTTAATTAGTAGTTTGAATGGAGTCATTAAATTCCCAGTAACCTGTTAGGAAGAAGCGGTCCTCTGTCAAGATGGGAAGGGGCCGCCGTCCTTACTTTGTTCTGTCCCTTTTCGGATCAGGACGCACTGAACCTATCTCTTCAAATTAATACGGAAAACCCTGGTGTAACCGTGTTTCACACAGGTTAATTGCATGCCCGTGAATGCATTTGAGGTTATTTATAGAAGGATGTGATTTTATGGGGGAGAAAACCACACAGGTATGTGTGTTTGTGTACCTTTCCGGCTGGCGGCATCCCAAACAGCCCCGCCTCCCAGGACCCCAACCCCAGATCTCCTTCTGATGGTCACAGTGGGAAGGCGGGGTCCCCTTTGCTTTTTGACTCTGTTGAGTTGGGGTGTTCCTGGAAACTGAAACTTCTTCCCTGAGAAATTCCACGTAGGAACTTCTCCAAGGTGCCCGGGGAATCAAAAGTCTAAGGCTGTGGTCTTGGCCTTTACTCCACCTGCCCGGTGACCTTGAATAAGTCATTTCCCCTCTCTGGGCCTCAGTTTCCCCTTGTGTAAATATATATATATATATATATATATATATATATATATATACACACACACACACACACGTACACACGTGTGTGTGGTACATATGTAGCATTTAAAAACGAGGCTCCTCATGTTGATCTCTGAAGCAGAACATATTGATCAGTTTCAATTACTGAGATGCTAGGGATGCCTGGGTATGGGACTCGGCTGGGGTTCCCAAGGCAGGGGTGGGGTGTTCAGAGAACCACTCGGCTTTGGACCCCTGAACCCTTCCCTATTCTGAGGTTTCTACCATTGGGTGGCAGTCGTCAGAGTATCAGACTGCAGGGTGAAGGCTGCTCAGTCCTGTATGGCTCTGTGACCTCGGACAAGTCATTTCCACCCTCTGCCTCAGTTTCCCCACCTGTAAAATGGGGGTCATTGAAGACTTGTTCTGAGGACTGGCTGAGGTCATACACGCCAGGTGCTGAGAACAATGCCTCTTGCTGAGCGAGCCCTCCAGACATTCTGACTCATGCATGAGCAGGATGGGTTGCACATCATTATATCATTACCTGCTTGGCTCTGTTTGGAATCAAGCTGGATCCCTAGTTTCCATTCTTAAAGGCATTTAGCCTCTTGGCTGGCTCAGGTCATGTACCAGCATTGGGAAGTGGAAAAGGAACCGAGAAGCTTCATTGCATATTTAAAAGCCACAAATGGTCATCAGCCATAATGATTAATACATGCGCTTGGTGAAGTTCAAGGTCTTCAGCAAGAACGCACAGGATCCCGGCTCGGGGAAGTGAAGTGTTTGGATTTAATAGAAGGAGTCAGTTGCAGTCATTAGTATATGCTGAAATCACAGGGCAATCTTGTAAAGTTAAATTCAATTTACTTTTCTACTGAAATTGTGCTTGCTGTGTTATTTAACTAGTCTGGGGTTTCTTGGCATGGGTTAAAGGGACAATAAAGATAAAAGAATACCTGTAAGTAAATAGTAGGGTTTCACAGTAGAATCTGTCGTCTTCTCCTCTTTCAATTATATCCCAGTGTTCATTTTGCGTTGGTTTTTATAACCGAATCCTTCCAATGGGATGCCGTAGCTTAGACCACCCTAGCTGTGGAAGCTTGATGCAATTAATACAGTCTGTCTGGAAAGTGGTCTTATTTCTGGAAGTTTTATGTTAATGATATGGTCTGTGCTTTGCACATTTCATACCAGAACAAGAAGCAAGCCGTAGTTTCATTTCGGTCTGGGTTTGATTGACACTGGAGGATCAGTGGGCAGCCGCAGGGCGGTGTGGACCAAGATGGCAACGCTCTCCAGACCCCTGCTGGTGCATGCCTCCAGTCTGGGGCAGGGGGTGCAGAGGCGCTCCGGTGGGGCGTGGGCGCCTCCATGGAGACCTTGGAGGGAGGGGTGAGTATGGGGTGAAGAAGAGAAGTGAGTGTGGGTGAGTGTGGGTGGACAGAAGCACTCTCTTGGGGAAGGTTCCAGACACGCCCTTGCCTTTCTCCTGATTCTGCAAAGTCGCATTCCTTGTGGGGTCTTTCTGGGCTCACCAGGTCCCAGGGGCCATGGTGGTTGGATCGCTGTGGAGGAAAGGCTTTCAGCGGAGTTATTACAAATTTAAAGAGTCATCTGTACGCCCTGCGCCGGTGTCTACATCGTGCAAGGGGCTGGTGGTCCAGCTTATCAGTGGTTCCTGGAGTCTGCTCTGGTGTCTGCTGGCTTCTTGGGATCACGCTGCTGCAGAGGCTGCCCTTGACCACCTGCCTTTAGAACCCAGGCACCTCCTTCAGTAATTGGAGGAAGTGCCGGGAGAGGCCATGGAGAGCTGCAGGGCTCCCGGGACGGAGGGTGGCAGGGCTCGGGTGGACTCCAGGAAAGTCCCCTGTCCGCCAGAACTGCAGACTCACATCTCCTCCAGCACCACCGGGCGCCAGACGGGGATTGGGGGCCAGAAGGAGTACGAGGCTGCCTAGTTGGGGGAGCAGGGACACCTACCCGCGTGACTGTCCTTAGATAAAAGGGGGGTCCCAGCAACATCCCGGAGTGGAGACCGGTGCAGCCTCACTAGATTTCGTTTCCCTCTCCAAGCCGGCCCTTCAGACGTTCTGAAGGCAGAGCTAAATCAAAGAGTTCTGTTCAAATCCGCACAAGATGTTGCTGTTTTTCTGCTCTGACAGGAGAGGCATTTGGAAGTGCAGTTTCTTTCTTTCTTTCTTTTTTTTTATAGCTGTCTTAAAAAGGAGTTTGGCTGTTTAGCACAGCTGGTGCTCATTACATTATGCACTGGCAATAAAATAGCATGTGTAATTAATTTTTAATGCAGCGCTGGGTGCAGCGCTTTAAAGCAGTTAGTGGATGTGAAGAACCAGCACTGACCACCGACATCAGAGATCTCAGAGCAAGGCGGCCACGTTCTGCAGCTTGAAAGGGAATCCGAAAGGGGCAGAGGAGGCTGTGCGCCCTCTGCTTGGATGGAATGCTCCAGAAATGGGTCCGCCTCTTGAGTTAATTTTAAACGATCTAGGCTCATGGGTCCCGAGAGATCATCTCACCCAACCCCTTCATTGTCTAGATGGGGACACCGAGGCAGAGAGTGGGGAAGAGACCACAAGATGTGTGTGGCAGAGCCGGCTTGGACCGAGTCCCCCAGGCTCTGCCCACTAGGCTATTCTGCCCCTCTTGAGTTCATATTGAAAACTGGAGAAGGAAATTCATTGTCTAGCTGAAGCCACGTGAAACGTGCAGTTAGATTTGGCAACGGATAGAAATTTTGCTTTGGGGAGCCCTGTACCTAGCCTCTCGGACCCCCAGTTTTGCCATCTGCAGTGGGGACCTGCCTCTGTGCGTCCCAGGTTTGAGACGTTCCGTGGTTGTGCTTTGATCGCTGGCAGCTCCATCTGTTCTTGGGCATCTCTTCTGTGGCATGGATTTATGCTTGAACTTAAATGCCACAGTGGTCACATATTGGCGGAAGAGCTGCAGGCATTGTGGGAAGCTCCAGAGATGGGACCGTGCTTAGTCCTTGTTCTCAAGGTGCACGGGTGTGAATATGTGACCCTGGGCCAGCCACTTCCTTTCTCCAAGCCTCAGTTTCCCCATCTGGGAAATGGGGACACTAGAAGTATCTGCTCTTGATCCCTGCCTTGGAGGGTCCCCTGATGGGCCTCCACTCTGGGGTGGCCACTGCTGATCGCCAGCACGTGGGGAAGCAGAGGCAAAGGAAAGTGTGGGGGGCAGGAAGGAGAAGACTGGGCTGTTGAAAAGCCTTGGGTACCCCGTACCTCGATGATGACTTGGTTGCCATCTCTTTGAAAGTCCTGCCTGGGAGGTTTTCTTAGCATGAATGAAAGAGGAGGAAGGCCCACCGCCATCACTGCTGCTAAGACTTGCCGCTGTGTCTGAAGGGCCTGCTAGTTCCCAGCACTGTCCTGGGCACTTTGCATACCTCACTCAGTCACCCGTCGTCATAACACCTGTAAGGAAAGGCAGCTCCATCCTTTTGCTCATGAGGATACTGGGGCTCAGAGAGGCCAAGCAATGCCCCGGGGGTCACACAGCACACAAACAGCAGAACTGAGATCGGAACTCAGGTCTGGCCAGCTGTGAAGTCGTGTTCTCGGCTCTCCCTTCCGGCTTCACGTTGGGCTGCTTGGTGGCTCAGACGTGGGCAACAGGAAAGCAGCTCACCCGTGAGGGACCAGACCACACTCGGACACGATCCTGGGAGAGTCCCCTGCGTCTTCCGTCCTTCACCGATCATGCTGGTGCCTGATCTGGGCTGGACGCAGGGATCCAGGAACGAGCTCCCTGGCGTCTCTGCCCTCGAGGAGCTCACGGCAGTGGGGGAGCACAGAGTGCGAGGTACACGCTCCGTGATGCCTTTCTCTGCTTAAAGGAAGTTAAACAACTGGGCTTGTGGGAGCTGGGAGGGCCCCCGAGGACCACTGGGGTTTTCCTGTTGGAGAAGGTGAGGCTGGCGGAGGGGACAGGCTTCTTCCAAGGCGTGGGTCAGTGACAGATGTGGGTGTGGGTACCTGCCAAGAGGGGTCCTGCTGACCCAGTGAGCCTTCTGTAGCCCCGGCTGGCCCCTATGGGGTCTGAGTTGTTAGTGACTTGCGGGGACACAGAGTTTTTCTGGACCCTCAGACCACCAGAGGGAGGTTTTGACATTGAAGAAGAGGCCTGGAGCATGGGAAAAGCTTTTCTCATCAAATCAACCTCAAATTCCTTCACATACCAGGTTGACTTATATCCCTATCTTGGTCTTCCCAGTGCTTGGGCTGGCCGAGCCCTCTGGGTGCTGGTGAATGATGAAGACCCAGAAAAGGTGTGTTCATGTTTGTGAGAGCAAGCCGAAGAAATACAGGGAATGCTGTTCCCACCTCATTTTCATACACAGTTCCCTAGAAGCAATTTCTCCTCCTTCAGGAGAAACCAACTTTTCATCGTCCTTACAGCTGGAGGTGTTTTGTTGCTTTTTTGGTGGGAGGAACAAGATGTACTTGACTTTTCAAACCCCAGGGCCGGTCAGGGCAGAGGGGCTGTGTACTGTACATATTTCACAATCAAACCCAAATAGTCTAAACCATGAAATAAAGTTTATCCAAACATAATCAAGGCTGGCCAAGTTAATCCAAAAAGCGATGGGAAGACACCCTTGGCGGGCAAGGGTCCCTCTGTGTGGGGTTTAGCTGCCCGGAGCTGCCCGGCGTTATACCTGCGGGGAATCACAGCCTGCCCGTCACTCCCACCCCCTCTTTGGGTGTTATTTAATGATAACTGAGAGCCCGGGGTGGGGGTGGGGTGTGACCACGGTGTGTGGTCAGGGTGGGTGATGCATCCACCGTGATTTCCTCTCCTCTCCCATCAGCGTCTTTACACTCAGCAGGGGGCCACCGGGTCATGGCCTGGTCATCATTTTTGTGTCCCCACTGTGCATCAGGCTCTCTGCAGGGGCCTTCCCACACGTGTAAGCTTCTCCCTTAGGAAGGCAACCTATTCTGTAGTTCACAGGTGACGAGACTGACCAGAGAGGTGATGCGACTTGCCCGGAATTGCACACCTGGTAGACGGCAGAGGTGGGATTTGAACCCAGGTCTCCTTGGGTCTGGGAACCACAGCCTGCTCCTTTTCTTGCTTTCTGGCTCCCAGACTGCCCACCTGCTGGCCTTCTACCTGGCAGGTGTGAGGGAGAGGAGCAAGTTATGAATCACAGAGCAGCTCGGGGAGATAAGAATGCCTGTGTTTTATGATTTCAGCGGAAGGGATCAGAGAGCTCGGAACTTCTCCAGGGAGGTTAATGCAAAAACGGAGTCACTGCCTGCAGAGACGGGGCAGTTGGAGTCTCTTCATAAGCCCAGACATTTTTAATGATTGCCTTTGTTCATAAGAGGTGAGGAGTGGCTGGTGGGACCAGGCCCCCGGGTGCCTGAGTCGCCCTTGGAGCTGTATGTAAGCAGTGCTTTCTGACGCAGGTGCCTTCGTCTTGAATTTCCTTGTGCTTTATTAACCAGCGCCTTGTTTTATTCTTGCTTTACTAGTAAAGGGAACCACTGCTTGAGGGCCCACTGTGTGCACGGGCTGCATACGATCATCTGCACCGATTCTTTCTTGCAACGGTTTGAGCCTATGTGTGCTGGAATTTTTTTTTTTTTTTTAATCATGGTAAACTATGCAAAACATGAAATGTACCATTTTAACCCTTTTTAGTCAAGTTGCATTAAGTACAGTCACATTGTTCTGCTACCATCACCACCATCCATCGCCAGCACTTTTTCGTCATCCCAAATGGAAGCTCTGTCCCCATTAAACACTCATCCCCCCCCGGCCCCCCACCGCTCCAGCCCACAACCATCATTCCGCTTCCTGTCTCTATGAGTCTGACCCCTCGGGTGCTCTCCTATGAGTGGAATCACGGTCTTTTTGGTGTCTGGCTTGTGTCACTCAGTACTAGGTCCTCAAGGTTACAGCATGTGTCGGAATCACCTTCCTTTTTATTTCTTTCTTTCTTTAAATATAATTTTTATTTTTTGTTGGAGTAGAGTTGATTTACAATGTTGTGCTAGTTTCAGGTATACAGCTAAGTGATGCAGTTCATATACATATATTCATTCTTTTTCAGATTCTTTTCCCATAGAGGTTACACCTTCCTTTTGAAGGTTGAGTAATATTCGTTGTGTGGCTGGACCAGAGTTGATCCATTTGTCCTGTGATGGACACTGGTTATTTCCACCTTCTGGCTACTGTTAATAGTGCTGCTGGGAGTGTGGGTGTACGCATAATAGTGGGAGACCCTGCCTTCAGTTCTTTGGGTGGATACCCAGAGTGGAATTGCTGGATCATATGGTAATTCAAGTTTAACTCAATGAGGAACCGCCCACATGTGTCCCACAGTGTCTGCACCGTTTCACATTCCTTGCCAGCAGGGCTCAAGGGGCCCAGTCTCCTCACCTGACGGTTGGAGTTTATACTTGAGGACCCCGAGTCTCAGGGATGTGGACGCCAGCTGGCCCAGGTTATGTGGTTAATAGGCCTGAGCGTCCGGGATGGAACCGGCCCCCCCTGACTCAGGCTTGGTGCTTGTGGCCCTGGTCACGGGCCAGTGTCTTCAGTTCCTTTCAGGGTCTCTAACATCAATCTCTCTTGTAAACGCTTCCCCACCATGGCCCCGTCTCCCAGATGCTGGTTTTTGGCTGTCAGCTAAACATTTCACTAGCTTGAGAGTTGAGGGGAAGAAAGTTTTGCAGATGGACAGTTTTCACTTTCCTTCCTGCTGTGTCCTCAGGGCGTTGATTTGGGTTCAGTTCAGCAGAAAGTGTATTTAGAGTGGGGACACCTATGGGCAAGGCTAGAGCTGGCTGGTGTCCCGGGGCCTGTGCTGCCCCTCTCTGAGCCTCTCCTATCTGCCTCTGCTTGGGGGTCATCATGCCAACCTTGCTAAGATGTCAGTGGGGCTGTGCGCCCTCTGAAGGGGAGAATCTGCTCTTGGCCTCTTCCAACTTCTGGTGGCTCCGGGCATTCCTTGGCTTGTGGCCGCATCCTTCCCGTCCCTGCCTCCCTGGTCACGTGGCCTCCTCCTTGGGGGTCTGTCTTCTCTCCTGGATAATTAAAAGGACAATTGTCATTGGATTTAGAGCCCACCCGGGTAATCTAGGGCGACATCTCAGATTGTGAACTTAATTATGTCTGCAATGACCCTTTTTCCAAATAAGGTCATAGTCACGATTCTAAGGATTTGGTTATGGGTGTTTCATTTCGGGGGGCCGCCATTCAACCCACGACATACCCCTTCCGGGATTGTGAGCCCCTCCAGGCCAGGAACCCCAGTTCGGTGCCCTCTGTGAACTCCTGAGTTCTGGGACAGATTCAGGCGCATGCAGGGAGTCCCCCAAATGTGTGGTGGGTTGAACTTGGAGCTGGTCTCCGGTGGAATGGCCACATGTTCCTTTCCCCAGGAATTCGGTGATTCTCAGACGCTGTCACCTCTGGGCAGCACTCAGACCTGCATGGTTTACGGAAGGCTGTGTGCCCCCCTCCCAGTCCCCTGTGCCAAGTCAGAACACAATTATTAACAGAGAGGCGGGTGGCTTAAAAAAAAAAAAGTCTGCAATGATTATTATGAGAAAAAATTAGTAGAGTTGAATAGAAGCTAAAAATAGCCGGACACATACTTGCCTATAATCTGCTTTTTTTAAAGAAAATATAATTATTTTTGTAAACCGGCTCTGAGAAGCCAGGGGTATTTTTAGTCTGCATTTTCTAAGACGTCGAGCATCTTTTCAGGAAGATGCACATGTGTGATGTCACCACGTCAGGGTGCGGCAGCCTGTGGAGCAGGGTGGGGACGGGGGTGGGTCAGAGGGTCAGGAACCCCCATTTGGCCGTGCATATCTTTGCTGGGAGGATAGTCCCTGAGCGGCCTGACTGTGGCCACACCTGGTCCACTGGGAGGACTGAAGCTGGTTTAACTCCGGGACCAGGAGGGTCAGGGCTTCCCTCTGGGTGAGGCTGTGATGAGCCGGGTCTGAGTGGACCTGCAAGAAATAACCAAGACTTGAGGGAAAACATTCCATGGCTTTTTCGTTTGGAGCAAAACATCGCCTCATGTAATATTCTCCCTGGTTTTTCCCATTGCCTCTGCCAGGTCCTTGGGCCTGGCACAGACCCCATAATAGGAGGCCCTGTGTGTTTGTGTGTTAATATCTGAGTGTATATTTGTGTGTATGTGTATATGAATGTGTGTATTTGTGCATGCATGTGTATGTATACGCATGTGCATGTATTTTGTATGTATATGTGAGTGTGAATGTGAGTGCATGTGTTTATATGTCTGTACATGCATACGTGTGTATGTATATGTGAGTGTGTATGTATGCATGTGCGTGTATGTGTATATGAATGTGTGTATTTGTGCATGCATGTGTATGTACACGCATGTGTGTGTATTTTGTACGTATATGTGAGTGTGAGTGTATATGTGAGTGCATGTGTTTATATGTCTGTACATGCATACGTGTGTGTGTATATGTGAGTGTGTGTATGTATGCATGTGCGTGTGTGTGTATGTATACGCATGTGCGTGTATTTTGTACGTATATGTGAGTGTGAGTATCTATGTGAGTGCATGTGTTTATATGTCTGTACATGCATACGTGTGTGTATATGTGAGCGTGTGTATGTATGCATGTGCGTGTGTGTATGTATACGCATGTGTGTGTATTTTGTATGTATATGTGAGTGTGAGTGTATATGTGAGTGCATGTGTTTATATGTCTGTGCATGCATACATGTGTGTATATGTGAGTGTGTGTATATATGCGTGTGTGTGTGTGTGGTGGTGTGGAAGCACTCTCAGCACAGAACAGGGCCCTTCCCCGCCCGCACCTCCGCCCAGGGCCGGGTGTTTATGGTGGAGACACTTTTGATTATTTTTCTTCCCTGAACTTTGCAGTTCTTCCTGGATTGCGGTGCGTGCGATCGTGTTTCAGCGCTGAGGTCCGCTGAAGCCTTTGAGGGCAAGTCTCTCTCTGGGGATGAACTGGCCTTCTCAGTACCTTCTGGGGGAGACTGCGGCTCCTGCCCCACCCCAATCTCAGAGGGAGCCCACAGTTCCCAGTCCGGAAAATCTGGCCAGTCCCGTGGGTGCCCTGCCCAGGAGAGTGTGGCGGTGGGGGGTGCCAGCTTTGCCTTTGGATGGCTGAGTTCAAGTCCCGACTCTGACAGGGGTGCTTTGCTAAATGCTTACTGTGGGGTTCCATCCTCAGCATCCCTCGCCCCAGCTCTGTGAGGAAGGTACTGTTATCCCCATTTTACACATTTGGAAACTGAGGCAAGTCTGACTTCAGAGCCCTTAACCACTTGATTAGACTTTAGAACTGTCCCTGTTACACTATACCACCTTCAGCCGCAGCTGGAAAAGAAAGGTGGTGAACAGTAGCAGGTATGACTACACTATTTTTATTGTTGCTATAATTATTATCAAAATCCTTACCATTGCAGTCTCCCTGGGTGGGGGTATTCCAGCATCCACATGGCTTTCCCCCTGTGGCCGAGTCCCACCCCCTGATGTTTCTGGTTTCCCGGGGGGGGGGGGACCGTTTTCATCTTTGCAATGCGATGGGCTTTCTTACCTTGCATCCCTCGGGCCACCCCCCTCACCTTCCCCTCCCTTCTGGGTTTGTGTGTATTTGAGGTCTGATAGTCTCTCTCCTCTAACTGAGATAATGAACACAGTATTTCCAGAACGGCTGCGCTAAAAGTCAAGTGCAAAGTGATGGTTTTCATTTCTCCTTCTCTCTTTCTCTCTCTCCTAATATGCATCTCTTTAAGAGGGATTGGCTGAAAGCAAACAGCTAATAACCTATGGATTTATGGAGCCAGTGTGAGCCGGCTTAATAAGCTTTTATACCTGGAACCAGCGTTCTGTCCCTTTAAGTTGAAACTCCAACTTGCTTGGTATTTTACAGTGCCTGGTTTCATTTATGCTGGAGCCAGACTTACTATGTGAGAGCCGTCCGCATGCTGGAATTAGTCTTAAGCTTGCTTCTGTGGCGTTGCCAAATTCCATGTTTGTGTTTTATTTAGAATTCTTTTCACGGCCAGCCGATTCTGTTCCGGCACACACAGGCGCTGTCGCGCCCCACAGAGAAAATAAGCAAGCTTGCGTTTTCTTTGGCAGAGGCCATGGCCACAATAGACTGCGGTCTCCGAAACATTTTTTAAAAGCTATTTTAACCCATAACAGATGCATAAAGTCGGCACAGGCATGCCAGTTTTCTTAGTTTTAATTGAAAAATAATTACTGTCTAATGGGATGTAAGTGACACATTTGGATGAATGGTGGGTGACATTATCTGCAACTTATAAATGAGCGCCTCTCCCTTGGCCGGAGCAGAGGTGGGGAAGAGTTGGGGAGGGGATCTGGATATCTGTTCTCCATTGCAGGGTTGGGGTAGGGGTGGCAGGCGCCATCCTGGTCACTGTCGGGTCCTGCAGAAGCCTCGGTGAATGGTGCGCAGCACAGAGGAGGGACTCCTGCTGCGGCCCGTCAGGTAACAGAGCTGCCAGGATGCGGTGATGAGCACCTGAGGATTGGTGGTGTCTCGGAACATCCTCTGTCCAGGCATGCTTGATGGGAAATTCTCACCTGTGGGGCTCTTCCGTGGTGTGACGATGGTACTCGCGTGCTGCAGCCTCAAGCCGGCCCCCATGATCCCTACTCCCCTTCAGGAACTATCCATCAGCTAGATGCTGTGGGCGCTAGGGACCTGCTGGGGGCAATGTAAATACGAAAATACAGCTGGGAAGGTAAAGAGGCAGAAAAGCAGAGGCTTGCCAGGTACTGCTGGTTGCAAGAAATCTGCACCCCAGATGCTCATCGTGGGTTCAGTTTTTAGGTAAAACTCAACACTTGTTGGAATCCAGAGTGGGGTGGGGTGTCTGGAGGGTCCCCGGGGGGCAGGGTCTCTGTGGGGCTCAGGGCAAGGACACGGATGTGGGCACACGGGTGGTGCGAGGAGGGCGGGGTCTGGGAAGGGATGGGCGTTTCTGGAGCTTCTGTGATGTCTCATCACGGAGGTAGGGAATCTTGCCTCCACTAATCAGGCAGCTGGTGGGTGGTGACAGGTTGTCCTGACCTCTGAGCCCTGGTTCCATCGGCCCCTGCTGGGCATGAGGACCGGGCTCAGGCAGAGGCAGGAGTCAGGGTCCTGGGGCTCAGTCTCCTGGGAGCCAGTGCTGCTGGGCGGAGGATGCCATAGGGTCGGGGTATGGAGACCGTCCCTCTTCAGGAGCCTCACATCCTGCCCACACAGTGTACCGTGCCAGGGGCTGCTATGCAGTGTTGCCAGGTGCCTCTGGGTAGGCCCGGCCTGAGCAGTGCCTCCGAGACGGGAAGGGCCACCACGCCAAGTTAGGACCTGCCTGGTTGACCTCAGACCCCACCCTTTCCCCTGAGACCTCGGGCTCTGTCCCAGCGTATGGAGGCCCCACCCGATGGATGACAGTGGATTCTGGGAGACAGGGGACAGGCTGGGGGACCTTTATTTTTACTTTCGGGGTGGCGGTACTTCTTGTCGGTGCAGCAAAACGAGTGTTTCTTAGACGATGTTTCCCGGAGCCCAAATTCCTCAGAAGTGAAAATTAAGTTCCTCTATTAAAACATGAGTCATAGCAGACCAGATGAGAGTCGTTTTGGCGTTCCTCGAATTTTTGGAAGGGAAACATCGCCTTCATGTTAATCCTTTCAATTATACCTTACTACAGAATAATCCACCGAGCGTTCTGCAGCGCAGCCCTCTACCATCTGATCACAGTTGGGGCTTTGCACGCGGCAGGTGAGAGGGAGCGACCCGGGGCCTTTGTCTCCCTTGGTGTCGGCACACTTAGGTTGGCACAGCCATGCTGCTTAGCGCTTCGGGGCTTCCTTCCTTCCTGGGCTCGTCGCACTCCCTCTGCGAGGTCTCGGGGATCTAATTGCTGTGAATGATTAATGTCCAGTTGAAAAAGTTCCATATCTGTCTGCTCATGTGAATTGGAAGCAGATGGGCGTGGGGTACAGTGAGCTCTCCACTCCGTGCCCGGCCCTGGCACAGAATCCCAGGGTCCCCTCTGCTGGTGGGTTTCCTGCTCAGGTGAGGGTGCAGAAGACAGACTAGGTTTTGTGCCCTCAAAGAAACTGGTCTTGAGAATTCCCTGGTGGTCCTGTGGTTAGGACTCGGGGCTTTCACTGCCCGGCCCCGAGTCCGATCCCTGGTTATGGAACTAAGATCCTGTAAGCTGTGCAGCACAGAGAAAAAGAAAGGAAGGGAGGGAGGGAGGGAGGGGCGAGGGAGGAAGGAAGGAAGGAAGAAGAAGAAAAACTGGTCTCTAGATTTGGGATATCTTTCCCAGGAGCCTCCGATGTCCAAGTCCTAAACCAAGGCAGGGAGGTGTCACTGGAGGGGAGGGGCCAGACCCAGAGACTTCTTGTCTGAAGGCCGTGCATCCTGCTTTGGGGGAAAGCAACCAAGGCAGGCGGGGAGGTTGAAGAGCTCAGTGAGGCTGGGGTCAGCCCCCGGGCTGTTGTCTCCTGTGCCTCCCACCCTCTCACCCTCTCACCATGGGCCTGGGCAACAGGTAAGCTGACCTTCGGCCCCAGATGCAGCTTGCGGGGGGCGGGGGGGGGGGCAGGGAGGGAGGGAGTGTCGTCTGGGAAGTCTCTGCTGGGCCAGGGGAAACAGCAGCTTTGCATATTGAAGAAATACGAGACTTGAGCTCTGTAAGATGTGGCTGTCAGGCCGACCTGGAGTTGCGTCTCTCTGGCTTTGGGTGTGCCACTTGATTTTTGGAAATTTAGCCTTTTTTGGGGGGGTCCATTTTGATTTGCTTCTCTTTATTCCACAAGATGCTCCAGCCCGCCCACCGCTCAGGTGAATCCTCAGGTAGGAGGACAGTGCTTAGGGACACATCTGAGAAAGACAGAGACGGAAGGCGTGTGGGGAGGATGGACCCGTGAAGTCAGCAGTCACGATAGGGGAAGGCTCTTGGTTTGGAATGGGATACAGAGTTTGGTTTCTTGAGTTTGGCACCATCACATCTTTTGGGGGATGCGTGTGGGGCAGTAGGAGTGGGTAGGGGTTCAAGTTCACTTACCTTTATTAAGTTGAAGTTTCCTCTTTTTTTTTTATTTTTTAATATTTTATTTATTTTACTTATTTACTTTTGGCTGTGTTGGGTCTTCGTTTCTGTGCGAGGGCTTTCTCTAGTTGCGGCGAGCGGGGGCCACTCTTCATCGCGGTGCGCGGGCCTCTCACTGCCGCGGCCTCTCTTGTTGCGGAGCACAGGCTCCAGACGCGCAGGCTCAGTAGTTGTGGCTCACGGGCCCAGTTGCTCCGCGGCATGTGGGATCTTCCCAGACCAGGGCTCGAACCCGTGTCCCCTGCATTGGCAGGCGGATTCTCAACCGCTGCGCCACCAGGGAAGCCCCCTCTTTTTATGAGTAAGAAGAACAAGCCCGTGTAGACCATGAGAAGCGCAGGCTGGAAAAGCAGTTTGTTTACCCATTAAATTTCCCAGAAAATAAACAAAGGTTTAGATCGGAGGAACCCGTGATGGAGGACTCCGAAGGGTGGGTAAACATTTCAAGTGAACCTCTGGGTGAGAGGTGGGCCAGCATGTCAGAGCCTTCGGACCCTACAGCAGCAGGTTCATTTACGTTAAGGAGGTCACCCTGGGGAGTAAGGCCAATGGACCAGAGTATCCAGAAGGAGGCATGTGTGTGTGCATGCATGCATGTACATGTACATGTATGTGTATCCACATGTGTGCATGCCTACGTGTGTATGCGCGCGTGTGTTTGCGTGCATGGACGCACGTGCATGTGTGTGCATGAACGGTGCTTCCGCCCTCCATCCTGAAGACCAGGCTCCATGGTCAGCTGCTCTGTTGCTTTGTGAAGGGCCAGGGAGCAGTGAGACACGCACAGGACCAAGAGGGAGTGAGACCCAAATGATGCCCTGGTGTGCGAATGCAGGCTTTCTCGGGGACCCCGGCTCTTACTCTCCTGGTGCATATTGGCCACCGTGCTGGTGCTTTCAGGGGCAGAGATGGGCGGGCAGAGAACCCTGCCGGGGAGTTGCCAGGCCTGGGCTTGCCCTGGCTCTGCCCCTTCCTAACTGGGTGACCGTGGCCTTTCACTTCCATCTCGGAGCCTGGCTTTCCTCACTTACTAAGAGGAGGTAACGGTGTTTCCTAGTTTCCAGTGTGTGCACGGCGCTAAGCACGGGGCCTGGCACGCGCAAGGCCCCAGCAAGGGCACCTTTACTGACCATCCTGTGATGACCATTGTCATTGTCGGTAGAGAGGAAGGTGTCTTCTCCATGATGACCCAAGCTGGGGCCAGCTGAGCAGAGGGGGTGATGATGAGGGCTGGGCCCCTGCCGCAGGGTCCTCTCGTATCCTATGTGTGGAGGCCCCCGGCTTTGGAGTACCCAAGTGTCCCCTGCTAGACCAGTGTGACCTGCTCTTTGGGGCTCGCCTGGACCTCCTTGTCCCCTGTGGGAAGCCGTGCCCTCAGTTCCCTGCCTGGGAACCCCTGGCCTGTGCTGGCTTTCCGATTTTGCTGCCTGTGTCTCCTCTTTGAATGGCCCTCTGCACCTCGCCACGAACCCAAACCTCAGGATGGCGGTTTCCTGGTCCTTGGGCATGAGCTGCTTGGGTGCCTTTGGGAGCCTGTTCCAGACCCAGAGCAAAGGGGCCAGAGCCAAGGAGGTGGCTAGCTGAGCAGAGAAATCTATTCTCAGTTATTTCTCCCTGGAGAAAACCTTCTCAGTAAACACCTCTGCGGGCAAGATGGACTAGAAAACCCATGGCCTTGTGTTTATCGTTGCTGGTAAAATTCAGAGATTTATGGAAATCCTAGGCAACTCTTCTTCCTCCTTTCCCTGGTCTTGGCCATTCTTTTGGACCAGCTGTCCCAGTTTTCCTATTTTCTACAGTCCGTGTTCTGCCTGTGTTTGTTTGTTTCTTCCTGAAGGAATGGCATGCTGTGGTCCAGAGATGTGTTGGGGTCAGGTGTGTATATAGCACGTGTGCCTCCGTTGCCCCCTCCTGTACCTATGGCAGCTATTACTAGTCAATCACGGCACCTCTGTCCTTTGGGCCTGGGCACCTTAAGTGGCTAGGCGAGGCTGCCACTACTAATTGATCACACCAGCCCAGAAGTTGAAATTTCATTTCCATCCTGGCATGACTTTGCTGTGAGGGAATTGATAGGAGAGGAGACACCACCTTGCACTGTGTCCTCAGCCCTTGAGGGGAATGTCTGGGTCTTGTGGGTCTTTCCAAGTCATTGGACAATTGGGGGGAGGTAGTTGGGAGGCCTCGGCTTAAGTGTAGCCGTTGTAAAAATGATGTTGTCTCGCTGAGGGCTGGTGTGTGCCGGGGCCAGTCTGACCCTCTGGAGCAGACCGCATTGCCCAGTGTTGCAGTGAAGATGCAGAGAAGGAAAGGCCTGGCGTGAGGTCACAGACTTAGAGGCAGAGAGGATGGTTGACCCGGCCGGTTCAACCCCAGGCCTCTCACCTCTCACCTGAGCTACGGGTGAGCTCTTTGGGATCCTGCCCCTGCCCCACCCTCCCAGATCTTGCTCTGGCCTGGCTGCCTGGAGTAGTGGGCGCTGGCCCACCTGAGGCTGAGGTTTCCCCGCCCGGCCGCCGGGGACCCGTGTTCTCTGGTACCTGGTTGAGATCACTGTGAGCCCTAGAGGGCGGGTGCGGGACTGTGGCCGCCGGTTCTCTTCTCTGCTTGTCCCAGCTGCCACGGGCTGGGGAGGCCCTTGTGCTGACCTGGTCCTGGCTCGGAACTCGGCTTGTTCCGTCACATGGTCTCCGTGGTCTCTAGGGGTTTGCACCCCAGAGACGAGCCTGCCCTTCAGTCACCTGAGAATTCCCGGCTGATGTCAGCTGAGGCTGTATGTTTTGATCAACAAAAAGAGTTTTGGGGTCCAGTAGGAATGTGAGCTGAGAGAGACTGGGGACCCATGGGCCCCGTCTTTCCAATCCTTTGCCTCCTGAATCCTCATCACAGTGGCCACTCCCATCTTCCAGATGCGGAAACTGAGGCTTGTACAGGTCAAGGCTCTCCTACAGAACCGCACGGCTATGAAGCAGCAGAGGGAAGCTCATCCCAGGTCTCCGAGGCCACAGCCCTTCTTTTCCTCCCTCTAGATGTGGTTTGAATTTGCCTTCCTCCTGTGCAGCCGTCTCTGTGCTCCGCCCCCGGGACGTGCTTCCTGCAGGGAGCCTTCCCTCCCTCCTCTTGGGTGCCCTGGCCTGGCTGCAGTGTAGGTGTCTGCCTGCATGTCTCCGTCTCTAGACTGAGGCAGGGACCGTGTCTAGTGACTTCTGTATCTCTGGTGTGAGCATCCTGCCTGGCTCACTGAAGGGGCCTGCTGATGTCTGGGGGATGGGTGGATGGACAGCCAGAGTGGTCCTTCCTGCAAATACACCTTCACGCTACCCCACTGCGCCCTGGGTCAGGAATGCTTCAAGCAAGTCTGGCTGAATTCTGGGCAGAGGCTCTGTCCCCAGCCTCCCTGGACAGGATGGAGGCAGCTGGGCGTGTCACCACCCAAGGGAGGGTTGGTAGCCGGAATCCTGAAGTGGTGCCAGAGGGAGCCCGGAAGCCCCTTTCCTCTCGTTAAACGCAGCCCCGCGCTTGGTTTTGCTTGGGTTACCCTCCCCGCCAGCGGCGCGAAGGCACGGCCCTTTTATTACTTCCGCACTTCGGGAGACCTCGAGAAAGCTAGGTGTAAATATGAGAGGCTGCCGGCAACCAGTGGCAGCAACTGCCTAATAAACTCCAAGCAAATAGTGTGGTGATTAGCGGCACAGCGGCCCTGGAGACGCTGGCCTCTGCGGGGGCAGGTCCCTGTGCACACCTGGGATCCAGGGCTCAGGGAAGTCCCAGGGCCTGTGGCTGGCGCCCCGGTGACACCTGGGCTTTTCCGTAGGGGGGAAGGGGTGGCAGGCCTGGCTGAGCTCAAGTTCAAACTGTGCTGCTCAGGAGGACGAGGGATTGCATCCTGAGCTCTTGCTTTTAAGTGTCAGGACCCTTGGGGATGCCCATTGCGGCCTTCACGGCCTCCGGGACCTCTGGACTCACCACCCCAGGCAGGCCGTGCATCACAGCTTCGATTGATCAACTCCTCGCGTCTTCCTAAGGCCGCTGCTGCCGCGACGTTGGTGTGAGGACGGGGAGCGCCTGTAGCTGGCTCGGGGTCACCCAGCCCGCACACCTGGTTTCCAGCTGGAGCCGTGGGACACTGCTTGGCCAGAACCCCGTTGGTGGTGGTGGGCCGGTGGCTGAGCTCGGCCTCCAGGGCTCCTTGCTGGGCCCTGGGCACCTCTGCCCTTTGGCCTGGCTGCACTCTGCCCGGCAAGCCCCTCAGGCACTCTGGGTAGCCTGTTGACTCCCAAAGAGCCAGCTGTCTTCCGCATCTCCGGGACCAGCTCCCCTGGGCGGCACTTAGTACACACCTCTGGACTGAGTCCATCACCGTCTTGTGTGGAATGGGGGGCTCCCAGGGCACGGACTGTGCTTTGAGCTTTGTGTTTCTGTCTCTGAGTCTTAGCATGTAAGTGGGCCTTACTGTCCAGGAGGGTCTGAGTGAATGAGTGTCTTGCCCATCAGAAGCAGGTAGGGCACTGGAAGTGACCAGAGTGAGTGCCTGAAGCTCACCTAGCTTCATGCAGGAATTCCTGGTCCAGAGGACTCAACTGGAAGGAGTTGAGATTGGAAGGGAAGGAATGGGGGGGTGTCCCTTGCCTGGGTGAATTCTGAGAGTGGGGTCTGCAAAGACTTATCATGATTCAGAGGGACCCCTGAGCTGGAGTGTCATCCTGTCCTCATGCTCTTTTTCTCTTTATTATTTATACCGTAGCCGCATCGATAATAAAGGGATGTAAAGCCTCTTACTTTATGTAAACCAGTAACAGAAGCATTAAAGCAATGCTGAAACAGTGGGACTCATACATTCAAGCGATTGGAAAGGTTATCCCAGTAAACTACACAGCAGAGGAGTACAGAATTTAGCTGTGAGCTTCCTGGCAGCCTTGGCAAAAAGGGAAACATGGTGAGTTCCGATTTGCTTATGAAACAAAGCATAATGTTTCGAGACAGAGAGATTTTTGCATCAATTTCAAGTCTGGGAGACTTCATCCCAGGGTTTTTTAGCTAAGACAGGACTTTATCTAAGATAAAGGTCCAGGTAGTAACTATGTTATGCTCTGTGGGCCCCAACCATCTCTGTTGCAACTACTCAACTCTGCCATTACAGGGCAAGAGCATCCACGGACAGTGTGTACTGAATGGGTGTGGCTGTTTCAATAAAACTTTATTTACAAAAACAGGTAGCCAGGCCATGGCTTGTAGTTTGAGGATCCCTGAGATAAGGAAGAGTGACTGTCACACTGCAGATCACCATGGCACTTAGCACACAGAAATGGAGACAGGTTCTCATACTGACCCTGGTAGAAGTTGAGACAAAACATAAAGTGGAGGGTCTGGTCCTTTTATTCTGCATCCCCAGACCTCATTCGGCATCTTTGTCCCTAGAGAGAGAGAATTGGGTCAAGGAGGCCACTGGCTCCAGCCCCGGGCAGATAAAGCTCGCTGGCTTAGACGTTCCCTTCCCAAAGCCCTGGCCTCAGGTGTTCAGGCAGCCCTGGCCTTGCGGGCTCCCTTCCTGTGAGACCTCACTGTAAAGGGCGGCCCCTTACGGGGTGACCTTGACCTTCCTTCAGCAACTTGTTCTGCAAAGGAAAGGTGTTTGAAGGAAGGCCTTGGGGCTGGCTTTGTGGCTTCACAGTGGTTGAGAGGTAGTTGGGCTGGTATTTTTTTTGATTGTTGGAGGCGCTATATGGGAATAGAAGATTGTGCATTCTGCTCATGACCTGTTACTCTCAGTTTGTTTACTTATTCCTGACCTCATTCCCCAAAGGCTGGGAGCGGGGAGAGGACTGCTAAGATATGCTTACGTTTGAGCTGCTTTGCCTTCTCTGGAGAGTGGAGGTTTGTAAAGCTCCCAGGGCGGGACCTGGCACACAGGAGGTGCGGGGAATTGACTTTCCCCTTTCCTTAGATGCCAGTGTAGCCGACACCTGGCAGTGTGGCTGCTTTTAACTAACTATTGTCAGAAGTGGGCAGTGCAGCCTTTGGGAAAATCCTTGAATTTCCCCAAACTGTATAAAACCTGGATGGGACACCCAGAGTAGATGGGAGTTCTCCATGGGCCCAGCTGGCCCTGGATTCTGAGTTAGGGATGTCGCCGGACGCTCATTTTTAGGGTCTGGAGAACCACTGGCCACACCACCCTGGAGTAATGGCCGAGGATAAAGCCGCATCGGAGTTACCAGCCCCAGAATTCTCCCTCGTCTTCCCAGGACAGCCCTACCCTCCTTCAAGGAACTGTTTTAATTCCCCCTTCCCACTGCTGTGAAAAATCACGTTTCATTAAGTAACGATCGTTTCAGCCTCCCTTTAAAAGTGACTTAATGGAGGTGCATCTTCCGAACACCTGCCCACCGGTCCCGTTCCAGGTACCTTTGATAAGAGGTGTTGTCACACCAGGTGGGCTTAAATTAGGAACCAAGCCAAGCAACTGTGTTCACATTGCCCACGTGACCTTACTGTGGGTGAGTTCATGAGTTTCTTTCGGTTTTTAGCGCCTTCAACGTTTTTGAGCAAGGAATGCCTTTCATGACCACCTTCAGGGACCCGAGGGTGGAACTAAGATATTGGCGCTCGGCTTAGTCTGAAACATTCCTTCCCCAACTTGGGCTCAAGCTCCCCCTCTGCCTGGGTGCAGGGAAGGAGGGAAGTCACCTTTCAGGGAGAAGGTTCTGGACTCTTGTCGGACGCATGTCAATGCCCAGCTCCCGGCTGCCCAGCGGTGGCCCCATCACTGAGGATGTGCCGAGTGAGCAGCTGAGGGGTCACGGTGGGCAGCTGGCAGGACATCTGTGGAGCAGGGCCTGGGGGGAGGGGTCGCCATGCACCCCCGACCTGTGCGCTGGTGGGGTGAAATGCCAGGGAGGAGGGAGCAAAGTTCTGGGTCCCCCACCTGCCTCCCTGCGCCTGCGCCTCCGTCCCCCCTGCATTGTAGGGCGAGATGCCCTCAGTCGCTGCAGACGAGAGGAGCTCAGGGCTCTCGGTACAGGCTAGCTGGGGCTTCATAGGAGCCTCAGCCTCTGCCTTCACCCCAGACCCCCGGGGAAATAGCCGGTCTCCAAAGTTCACCAGGCGCCACCACGCAGCTGGGGCATTGGTCTTAACTGCAGCAGCTGCCCAGGATGGGGACTGTCCCCCTTCAGCTGCACACCCCATCATCATGCCCAGTGCGGCCTTTTCCGTTCCAAGGTCAGCTCTGACTGAGCAGGATCCCAGCGTGCCCACACTCTGGGGGCTGGGAAGAGCCTGGAAGTCCGGGGCAGGGGCAGTGGCCCAAACCATGAGGTAGAAGCCTTTCCATCTGCAGCGGCCTGGGAGGACAGGACCACATGGTACCCCGTACCTTTCTGCGATGCCTGTTGGCTCGAAGGTCGGGGTGAGAGGGGCTGGGGTAGGGGTGCTGCAAAAGGATTTATCTGGCCCCAAGAGGTAGAGGTGGTTGCTTGCTGCTGTGCTGTAATGATGCCTTCAGGTGTGTGTGTTGGGGGGTCGCTTTATAACTGCATGCCCCACCCCCGGCTCAGAGCCTGGGGATGCCTGCACCGTTTCCGCCCGTGACGGTGGGATTTGCAGGTGCAGACCTGAGACGAGTGTGGGCCCTCTGGTGGGCCCGTGCTCATGTGGCCATCGAGGCCTGTTCTGCCTGCTGAGGCGGCAGGGACGAGAACGGGGCTGGTGGGCAGCGGAGCAGCCGCTGCCTTCCTGCTCGGTGGCTGGGAGCCTCCTTCCCATGTTCGAACCTCAATTTCCTCCTCCGGGAAGTGGGGAGTTCATTGAGATGACGTGTGGAAGGGCCCAGCCTGGTGCCTGGGCGTGCTGGAGGCTTGGAAGAGGCAGCTGCCGTTTGTCCTGTCCAAGTGGGCTGTGGTATTGGACGGCCGAGGGCAGGGACCAGGGAGCCCCACACGATTCTCCGTGGACATAGCTTTTCAGTGGCCACCCCTGCCCCAGAGCTCTCGGACTCTGCGGCCCTGGATTCTTGGTGGAGGGTGGGGAGTTGTCTGGCCTGACTCCCTCCCCAGCCAGAGACCCAGGCCCAGAGCGGGGAAGGGTCTTGCTCAGGCCACTCACTGTTCTAGGCACTGGGATCCAGGGACAAGGGAGGCAACCCCTGGAGGACACTGGGTAAATGGCCAGGGAACAGTGCGATGCATCCAGGGACCATCACGGGAGGCCAAGACTTTCCCCAGTCTGCACGGAGGATGGGAGGCCACTGGAGGCAAAGGGAGTGGCAGCGCACAGGGTGTGAGGGAAGAGACACTTCTGGGCCCTACGAGTAGCCAGCTTGATGTCGTCGGGGGCCTCGGACAAAGTGCAGAGGGGGTGGAGCAGGCTGCTGGCGGCAGATCAAGAGGTACTCAGGTGCCAGGTTTGGGGGTCTGCTGTTTCTCTAGGGGACAGCCCTCTAATGGGAGACCCAAGGCTCCCAGCTGTGTGACCTTGGATAAGTCACTTCACCTCTCTGAATCTTAGGTTGTCATCTGTAAACTGGAGGAAGCACCCCAGCGGAATAATGATGATGATGATGGTGATGTCTCATCAGATTGTTGCAAGGCTCAAATAGGGATCCAGATGTGCGCATGCCTAGTACTTGGGAGGGCTGGTGTCACCATTTGTGTCCTCCTCCCTCCCCCCCCCCAAAAAACCCCCCAGTATTTGATGTGTTAATTGTGTGTGACAGCTTTTCAACTACTGATCCATTTTAAGCAGTGGATGGTCAATTTGTTTTTCAGGCATTCTTTAAAATGAGTCTTGGTTTGGCTTCCAGGGGTAGAAATCCCTGGCTAGAGTTGCGTTTTCCTCTGTAGAAATATTTGCATGGGCCACTGGCCACTTCTCCTGGGAAATTGGATGCTCTGTGGTGTTAATCCGGTCCTTAGGAGAATGCTGGGGGCCTGGAAAGTTGGGGCCACGTCTGTCCACTCTCTGACCTGCCTCAGCGCCCAGGCGTCCCCTCACCACGCCGGGCCTGGCTGTCCCCATGTCAGCAAAGCGTGGTGTAGGAGGAGAGCGGCCCGAGGGCCTCCCCGAGACCCCTGGCTGTGGACAGGGAGCCCTGGCTCCCTCTGGCCGGCCCGTGGACAGCTGGGAGACTGTTGCCCATTCAGTCTGGATCAGCAGACATGGACGGAGGGCCGGCTGCTCTGTGCCAGGCCCGGGGGAGGGCCCAACAGGTGACCCGCATGCAGGCCCTGCCCTCGGGGAGCTCCCTGTCGGGACCCCTGCTTCTGATTCCGTTCTGGGTTGACCTGGAAGTGGCCGTGCCAGCCTCTTGCCCTGTGCCGGGGGCACGTGGCCCTAGTGGGCTGTGGCCCAGGCCTGGAACAGGCGTTTGCCCTGGCCATGGTCCTGGCTGGAGTGGTGGGCCTCACGGTGTGAACACAGATGCCCCCCCCACCCCAGCGTCACGGGCAAGGTGGCTTCCCTGGGCCCTGGGCAGAGAATCCTCCACCTTTGCGGGGGGGCAAAGTGCCCAGGCCTCCAGAGGAGGTCTGTCGTGGTTGGAGGGCTTCCAGATGTGGGTTCCTGAGCCACGGGTGGGGAGTAGACCCCTGGCCCTGATAGCCGATGTGCCCAGGGTCTCAGCCGCCGCCCACATACACGGGCTCTGGCGGTGCGACCAGCCTTTCAGTGCTTGGCACGCGCTCAGCTGTGGGCTTTCGGAACACGGATGGCAAAGCTCCAAATGGGATTTCAGCCGGGCCCCTACCTCCCCGCCCACCGGGGTGGAATCGGCCCTCCCTTCAAGCCTGACCAGGCCTGGGCTCGGGGGCCAGGGAAGTGGCTGGGCTCTCTTCTCCCTGATGTGGACCCCTGCAGCATCCCAGATTTCTAAACACTCATGGGTGGGCCTAGAGGGGTTTTATCGCTCACCCGTGCTGTGTGTCAATAAGATTGTTAAAAAAAAAAAACAAAAAAAAACAAACCACAACAAGACAAGAGTCCCTGTCCGTGGTGGAATTTGGTGCCTTTAGAAGCAGAGGGATGGAGAAGTAAGGGGGAGCTCTTTCACAAGAAATAGACTCTCATATCTTGGGATTTGGGAAAACAGAACTGGTGAGGGTTTTTTTTTTTTTCCTTCCCAAGCACTCCGTATTATTAAGACACTCTGTCTTATAAGGGATGTTGGATAATTAATCCTGTGGTGAGACAATAGCAACAAGCGTTCGAATATATTTAAATAATGAGGAGCCTCTTTAATGTGGACCTGTAAAATCATTGTGGGCCAGTGGCATGAAGGGGGGGGGGGATTTGGATTTATTGAAATGTTACTTTTCCCCTTCAGAAGATGGGGCTTTCTTTTGTGTACGCACACACACATACACACACATACACAACGCACACACGCATGCACGGAACATTTAGCCAGAACCCTGCTAAGTCTTTTCCCTTTTCAGTCGAAAAGAATCAATTATGCCTTGTGGTCTCTTTCCAAAAACCACTTTTGATGGTGTGATTTTGTTTCAGTCGAGAGCAGTCCAATCAGCCCCTCAGAAACAAGCGGGGGGAAAAAAAGCCCTCTCGCCAAATTTCTGGGCGTCTGCGCAGATTCTCAGCAATTGAGAATATTGACAGCAGTCAGAATTCCGCGGCTGTTGAAACTTCGCCTCTAATTGAACTGGGAAAGGTAAACCCAGATTCAGGGCTCTGCACGCTGTAATTGCAATAATTTAATTTAGCTATTTAACCTGTAATTCAGTGGTATTTATTAAGGAGCATGGGAGAAAATGAGGCCATTAGGAGCCAGAGATGAATACATTGAAATGAAAATGAACACTTCTAACTGCCAGTTGACCTTCGGTTTGTAGCAGTTTTTATTAGGCTGGTCACGGTAATTACCAGGATGTGAATCGGGGAGGAAAGTGAATAATTCCGTAATGAACATTTTTATTCATTATCTCGCATTTTCAGGAAGCGGACAAGTTATCTCGCTAAAGTATTGGCCTACACGCCCTTTCTGTTTGTTTTTTAAAAAATGATTGTTTGTGGACAATAGCATCATTCCATGTGGAGGGAGGTGGCGTCCAGGGTGTCCAGAGAGGCACGCTGGTGGGTCATCGGGGCTGGGTGTACTTCTGGGGTGCACGGGGGAGACAGCTGTACCGTACAATAGGTATTGTCAGCCTGGCAGGGACCAGGAGAGTGCATGCCTGCCAGCCCCTCTGGGGAATGTTTTTCCACAATTATCGATCAGGTGGAAAGCTTTCTTGACTTGAGAATATGTAGGTATTCTTGTGTCCTTTTAGGGTGAGTTGTAAAGCAGTTCAGTATTTAGAGGGCTGGAGGCATAGCTGGGAAACATGTAGAGAGATCCCTCATGCCCTTGGATCCAGGAATTCTACTTCTGGGTCACCATCCTGAAGATTAACTAGGTATACGCCTGAAAACATGGGCACGCACCTGCAGTGTCCTTGTCATAGTGGAAAGTTTTGGAAGCAAGTCGATTCCAATAGGAGGAGAATGACTACATGAACGGTGTCCCAGCCGTATGATGGGACACGTCACATAGCAATTGAAAATAAGGATTTCACGGTGTTTCTGCCCATGTGGGAAAATGCTCCCAATGTAATATCAAGAGAGAAAAGCACAAACCAAAACTGTATACCAGTAATAGCTCAATCAGTAGATGTCTGTTTGTACAAGTCCACTGAAAAGGGACCGGAAGGGAGCACAGAAATGTTAATGGAAGTTACTTTGGTGGTTTCTATTTTCCTTCCGTATCCTGGTCTGTATCTGTAAAATTTTCTACAAGAAGAAAGTGTTCCTTTAAAAATCAGAAGACGCAGTAACATTGATTTAAAGTTGTGGTGACTTTGGCTGATTGGAAAGAGAAGTTTCTAGCCGGACACCCTGCCTCGGGCTCTGCCAAGCTTGTGGTTTCATTAGCTCCTCCCACTTCCCAGAAAACCATTCAGCCCTTAGATGTAACGGGGGGATACGAGCTGAAAACACTTGTGTCAGCAGCCCAGCACTGATGGATAGCTTCCCATCACGGAAGGCTTGGATCCCTGTGCGTTTGGGAGGCCTCTTCTTTGTATTGGCATTATTTCCATTCCCTTCTTGTGGCCCCAAATTGGGAGTCAGAGGCCCTCCTCCTCTGGGTCTGGGGCTGCACGGTCCAGAAGTGGGGGCATATGGTGAGGACATCTGTTGAGTTGATGGACCCCAGTCTCTGCATCTTCTTCGCTCCAGCGTCTGCCCAGTCTCTGGCCGTGGTCGTTTCCATTCTGATAGAGATGTTAGAAAGAATCATATCTGTTCATGCAGCTAGGAAGAGGGAGTGTGCGGTTTGTGTGTGTATCTTAGCGTTGTCAGAAGAACCTTATTAGATACTTGGATGATATCCACCCCCCCCAAACAGGGTCTTCATTTCCTCCCTGAGTGCCCCTTACCCTCTGATACCCACAGGAAACTCCTGGAGGCTTGCCTTCCGGAAAAAAAATTATTCTCTTTCCAATTTTCAATTTTCCAACTTCACTCCTTTTCTTTATTAAGTGCACTATGGTTACTGGAGAGAAAGAAAGAAAATGACAGCTCTGCCCTGAATTCAGAGTGTCTGGACCCTGCTTTGCATTCCGACTTCAGCCGGCTGGCTGGAAGGGGCCAGGGGGTTCTTTAGACCCAGGGTGGCGCCTGGCAGGCTCTGGGCCCTCTGCAGATGTGCCCGTCTGCCCGTGGTCCTCTTCTCACTTATCTGCTCCATGCCACCAACCGTAATCCTACACAGTGCCCTAAGATGAGATGACTGCTGGCAAAGGCTCTGTCATGAACCCTGGGAAGGGCACAGGCGAGGGAGGCAGGAAGCCACACGGTTGCCCCCCTGGCTGTGCATCTTGGGTCTCCTCCCAGGCTGAGAAGAAAGTTCACGAGCTTATGTATACACATCCTCCCGGCCAAGTTCCTAGCAAGTTCCTAGCTCGTGGTACATGTTCCCGCTCCCGCCTCTAGCCCTGAGCCTCGATGTTACCATGATCAGCATGATAATCATGATACCCACCTAACTGGTGTGGACCCAGTATCACCTTGGATGTGAGGACACCTGGCTTATGGCAAGCGCCCAGTGAAAGAGCTCTCGAGGTGTCTAATACAGCTTGAAAGCATTTTGACTTGTCAGAGTGGATGGTACACGTGCTCCCCGCACACAGAGCTTCCATTTTGTCGGTTGAGAACCCCAACATCCTTTTTCCGTCGCCTCCCCTCCGCCATGGATACAGGGCATTCTCTTTGTAGGCACATAATTGCCCAAAGTGCAGCTGACCCGGTTGAACCTCTGAGGCTCCCTGGAATCTTGGGAGCATTTGTTAAGACAGCTACAGGTGGCAGATAGGCAAGGAGGATGGCCGCCGCAGAGCGAGAGCTTTTCTGGAAAGACTGTGGCCCCGAGACCTTCCGTTACAGGTCCGTCCGTAGCCATGGTTGTCACTGGGGGAGACATGGAAACCTGTCTCCCTGAAAAGCTGGCCGCTGGCCTGGCTTGGGAGGGGGAGGGAGGACGCCAGAGCACTTAAGTTTTCACGGTGGGGGGGATAGCTCGTGCACCTGCCCCCTCCCCCAATTTTTTAAGGTCCGGAAGAGGGTGTCACGGCGCTGCATCCCGGGAGCCACCCTCAGCAGAACGCAGCCGTCCGCGCTCCAGTGGAGGAACTCTGGAACCTTTCCTCCGCCTGGTTGCCTGGTTACAAGATTATCTGTCACCAGTTCCCTGAGGAGGGGGCTTGGCTGGGGAGACACGAGAGGGGGAGTTGGGAGATAGTGTCTGCTGTTGGGAATGCAATGAGTACACTCGATCATATCTAATTCCCATTTATATTACGCCGGACAGCCCCACTGCCCAGCTGCCCTCTTGAAGCCTCGGACCGCTGGGGTTTTTTGATGCATGAATGAAGACTGGGAAGTGGGCCAGGACTTGGCTCATGGGCTTCTCCATCATTTATTAGCTTCTAGTTTTAATTGTTTCCCGACTTCTTTCCAGATATTTATCTAGGAAGAATTGTCAGTTCTTGCTGCGCCGTGCAGATGCGCGGGGCAGGCGCCGGCTGCAGAATTTTAACGGCTTTTCTGGACGGCAGGCAGGATTCAGTTCAGCAGGTGTTGGTAGAGCACCTACTATGTGTCAAGACGGTGCCAAGTGATGAAGGGATTCCGGGATGGATGGAGAGAGGCTCCCACTCCGGAGGGATCTGCTGTCCCTTGGGAGCGGAGTCGGGGTGCTTTACTGGGAAATGTATTTACATTTAGTTTGAGCGCCGCCGTGGCTGCCGGCCCCTTGATGGGTTTGAGCTGTGTGACCTCAGGCAGATTGCTTTATGTCTCTGAGCCTTGGATCCTCCATCTGAACCCGAGGCAATGACCCTAGTAGGAGTTATCAAACAAATGCTGAGATATGCAGGCCGTTGTATTTGGGGTCCCAGGGAAGGGTCCTGGGTCTCAGGGGTTGTGGGGTGGGGTGATGACAGGATGCTGGGTGGTGAAGTGTAGGCCGTGGGCCTGCTGTTCGCCTTCTGCATTCTGGTCTCATCTGTGAAATGGGGGTGCTGGGGGAAACCCCACGAAGGAGGCGTGGGGAATATCGGGGGAGCCATTGGTGGCTTCTCTTTCTTTTCTTCAGAAGAAGCCCTGGGTCAGAGCGGACCAGCCTGTTGGTGCCTGGGGTGGATTTGTCGAGGGGACTCAGAAGGCCAGGTTAGGAACCAGGGCTTGACTCACCGAACACACGTGTGACTTGGGAAGTCTTTTTTCCACTGGGCAGCCTCAGTTTCCCCATCCGGTACGTGGGGAGGGCTGGATGACCTTGCTGTTGCCTGCCTTAATTTCACACTTTGGGTGGCCTCAGACAGACATGAGTAAATCCTCAGCCACTGGCTCCTCATCCACCGCGGTGAAAGCACGTAACTTGTGGGATGAAACGAGGTCCTGCTGACCTGGGGCCCGTGGGTGCCCAGTGCCCCTCAGGGTCTGTCGGCTCCTGGGGGCTGCTGTCCCCGAGGGCAGTCGGACCCCTGGTTGAGAAGACTGGCTCTTGGGCCATAGCGCCCAGGCCCGTGGTCTCTGCTCCCTCACTTCCTACAGGACCTCGGGCCAGACACCTAAACTCTTTGAATCTCACTTTTCTTCCTGTAAGACACAGACATTTGCTTCCTCTTGGGGCCATTTCACAGATGAGGAATGTCACACTGGAGATGGATCCAGAGGAGTCGAGCACCTTGCCCAGGGTCACCCAGCTAACAACCGCCGAGTCGGGAATAGAACCGTGGTGCCTCGTGCATGGTTCAAGGTGCAGGGGCAGCGCTGGATGGCGTCCTGAGTGGCCCAGGGGGATGCCTCCACGGTGGGATGTTTGTCCAGAAGCCCCAGCTTCTTGGCCGGCCAGGTGGAAGTGTGGGCCGTTCACTGACTGCTCCCTCAGCGGCTGGGGACAGTCTGGGGCTGGGAGCGTTTGCTCTGTGCTCGGGTTCAAAGGATGGAAGACAGGTGACTGGTGTGGTGGCCCTGCCACCAGCCCTGAGCTTTCCGATGTTGCTTCTTCTCCATCATTTTGGGAGATGGTTCGTGTGCGGGGGACACACACGTTTCTCACACGGTTCCCAAGGAAATGGGAACTCCTTGAATTTCCAGTTTGCTGTGGCACCATATTGGTTGGCAGAAACCATCAACATCGGGCCCATAGAATGGCTGGATTTCATCGGGGTGGCTGCAGGAAAAGGTGGGAGAAAAAATCCTTCGATTTGTCAGATTGCTTCTTGAACGTGAGGTTAAAAATCCATTTTCGATTTGGGGGTTTTTAAGAGAGATCCCTTCTGAAATTTGGCCAGAATGATCTGAAACAAAATGATCCCGGACTTGATTAAAAAGTGGTGATATCAAACTCTTTTCGTGGTCTGGACTAGAACTTCTGTTAATGGTGGAGTTTGTAAATATGTGTGTTTGGCTCTTGTTTCTTCACTCTGTTTCACTTATTATGTTAGAGGTGGGTTTAATCATTTATTTTATTTTTTAGAAGAGAAGCGTTTTTACAGAAAAGGGTGGTGAGAGGACTGGGGGGAGGTCAGCCCTCTGCAGCCGGAATCTGAGTTCTCCAGCATGTTGTACCAAGTTGATGGTTATTATTCCCCCCCGAAAATAATGTCCTTTTTTACTTGTTTTTAACATTCTGCCCTTGGCATCTGTTCCAGGCATTGTGGATGAACGTAGACTGTGTTCTGACAGTGGGTTAAAGCAAGCACTTATTGAAAAGCATTCTCTACTTAATTACATTTCCTTCTTCTGGAAGCTATTTTAATTTTTTTTTATAATCACATGTTAATTGTGTATTAGCGGGGCCTTTCTGATTAGTTGAAAACAGAGTGAAACCTTTGTAAACAACACAGAGAGGAAGAAAGGGGAATGTGTGAAGCAAGACAGTGGTGATGAGCCAGATCCAAGAGGCCGAAATAACTACATTTCTTGACGCCAGGGAGGGGAGGAAATGGTACCTGGAAGTCCTTTTTTTGAGTGACAGCTCCCCTGATGGGGAGGGCGGGACCGCGGCTACTGATCAGTGATGGTGAAGGGCGGGCTCATGAGTGCTCCCTCTCCTCCTCCTCCCTCCTAGCCCCATCCTGCTGTCATTCATTCATTCATTCACTCACTCATTCATTCATTCACTCATTCACTTACCCACTCAGTTCACTCACTCACCCACTCATTCATTCATTCACTCATTTATTCATTCACTCATTCGCTTACCCACTCAATTCACTCACTCACCTACTCATTTATTCACCCACTCATTTGTTCATTCTCTCAATTAATCATTCACTCATTTATTCACTCATTCACTTACCCACTCAATTCACTCACTCACCCACCCACTCATTCATTCACTCACTCATTTATTCATTCTCTCATTTAATCATTCACTCATTCATTCACTGACTCACTCACTCATTCATTCACTCATTCACATTCTTACCCATGAATAGCTTCCTCTGTTGGGTGCCGGCCAGATGTAAGATTCTTTACATGCGTGCCCTAGATCCTCAATACAGGTATTAACCTCATTCGTGGAGAAGGAAACTGTAGCTCAGAGTTGAGTTCACGCATTCACGTTCAGCCAAAGCTACCAAGCAGGAGAATCAGATCTGTCAGGCCCAAGGGACTCAACCCCAGTGAGGTTCTGAAGTGGCCGTGTCCTTTCCCATCCAGACTTCAGAAGGTCCAGAGATAAGCTGGTACCTGTGTGTGCAGTGGGAGGGAAGGAGGAGCCATCAGGGCTGGGTGTGTGTGAGCGTGAGTGTGTGTGTGCGTGTGTGTGTGGTGGGGGTGAGGTGAAAGGTCGCCAGAACTCGCTGGCATTGTTTTATTTTCCACCTTTTAACAGCTTTATTGAAAGCACCAGCCCCAGTTTACAATCCCTCTTGTGGCGAGAGGGGCCCCCCCGAAAGCCCGTCTCTGTTCCCCATGTAAAGGGCTGGGCTTGCAGGGGTTTTGCAGTTCCCAGGCTGTTATTAGGGAAGCGTGGCCCGGGCGCTTCAGATGAAAGTGCTACTGTGTGAGCGCCAGGTTCACCGTGCGCGCTCCAAGGAAACGCTGCCAAGACAGCGTTGTGAACAGGCGCCAAGCTAAACACACGCATTCCGTCCCGTGGAGCCAGCTCACTTCTGCAAATAGAGGAAAAATTGACTTTCTGATTGGGAGTGTTTCTACAACTCAGAAGAATCACTCCAGTGATTGTTCTAAAAATATTCCGGAGGCAGCACGTTCTCCAAGGCCTCGGGATTCTGAGCGGTCCTTAATTGTACTTTTTATGTAATCTCTCCGGATCGTGTTTTTTTTTTTTTTTTTTTTTTTTTTTAATGGGCTTAAGCTTGCGTGGTCATCCTCTCTGCTCCCTCCTCCCCCTCCCCCAACGCGTCAGGATTGCTGCCTTGTTAAAGAGTGGTGTACGCAGCAGAAACTGTATTTTTATCTCTTTGACTTCAGGAAGTGTATTTGGGTTTTCATCTCCTGCAGCCGCTGTTGCAAGGCTCACGTCTGAGCAGCTGAATCTAGGGCAGCCCCTGACGTCCTGGCGTTGGTGGCCGAGCCCAGTTCTGGAGGGAGGCGTCCGTCAGGCGGACGGGTTTTTGGTGGCAGGCTGGGGGGAGGGGGTGCTGGCACATCGAATGCCCCCTGCTCCCTCTGCCTGTTGAGGCTGGCATTCCCCTTTACGAGGCACAGAGCTCCCTAGGAGCCCCGGATATTTGCAGCTCCAGGCCGTTCTGGAATTCATATGATTCCTATAATGACGAAATTGACTGGGATTCCACAAGTCCGCTTACTGCCAAAAGTCAATGATGTGGGCCCCTCCTCCTTCTCTTCTCTGGTCTCAGAGTTTCTCTCCACCCTCTTTCTCCCCTCTTTCTCCTCCCCTTCCCACTCCCCGCCTTACCCGCGATTCGCACTTTCCCCTTGTGGTCGGCTTTGCCAGGTGCAGCTTCAATGCTGCTGGGGAAGCCGGGGTGGGTCTAGCTTAGGATTGGCAGCCCCAGAACTGCTGACCTTTGTAGGATGTTCGCCAGCATCCCTGCCTCTACCCACTAGATGCCAGTAACACCGCCACCCTCCTAATCGTGGCCATCAAAAATATCTCCAGACATGGCCAAAATCCCCGAGAGGGGCGAAATAGTCCTCAGTTGAGAACCACTGTTCGAGCTCTTTTTTCCGAACTGGCACTCGCCACAGCCAGGAAAAGGACTGGGGAATATTAGTATCTATTTTTAGGTTCACGAATCACCAAAAATAATAGGGTGGAATCAAAGGCCTTGGAAATGGAGAATGAATTCCCACTGTTGAATTTTCCCCCCAAAGTGTATTTTAAGAAGAAGTCCTGATGCTGGTTTGAGGGGCGACTCTGGTGGGTGGTGGGTGCTGGGTGGTGAGCTCATTGTCGCAGTGATACCTGCAGGATTTGGAATAGCCAGAGTCTGTACCTTCCAATAATCAAGCAGTTTTCCTGTAAAAAAAATTTCCCAGACTGAGCTTATGAGACAAATCTGCTAGAATTAGGTAACTGATAGTCTTATTGGTAAGTGGACAATTCTGAGGAATTTGCTAGTGTTTCTGGCAACGTACGCTAGGACTTTCTCAGTTTTATCGCCTCTCTTTCCTTCCTCTCTCCCTGCCTCCTCTGCCTCCCTCTCTACCCGCCTGCCTCCTTGCTTCCCTTAGAGGTTGTTTCCCCCATGTTAGGAGGGGGACCTGGCCCGCTCACGGGCAGCGGCAGCCTCATTTGGATGGCATATGCTGTACCCATGTACAGGAATCCTGTTCTGTGGCCTTAAATGTTGACTAGTTAGTGGGGCATCCAATAGGGTCAGGTGCCAGGTGCCAGGTTTCATTTCACCCATCAGCAGCCCATCTTTGAGAAATCTAGAATTGGGTGGTCAGCGGGTTTCGTGCTGGGCTTGTCTGGAACGCCATGTGGCCAAGTATGCATGTGACAGCGTTAGAGTGGTTTCCTGGGCTCAGCCAAAACCCATGCTTCCGCTGGCTTCTTCCCGCCAGCTGGCGGCCCGAGCCAGCCTTGAGGTGCTCCGGCCATTTGGAATTCACGGGACTCCACCTCCCCTGGGGCCTGAGCTCCTCAGCTTGAGATTCTCCAGTGCAAACCCGACAGGACATCCTGGGGGCCTCCTGGCTCCAGATGTACAGTCGGTTTGGGCTGCAGCTCCTCTGCCCCTCCCACCCCACCTCACGCTCTCCCCACCTCTGTCGCCAGCCAGCCTCCACTTGCCCCTGCACATTTCCTCCCGCCCTTGGCGTTGCTACCGCCTTCCTCTGCCCTTGTGGGGTGGGGGCGTGGGGCAGTGCTGTGACCACCACGTGCAGGAGGCGCGTCTGGTCCAGCCCAGTGCCTTGGTTGGGTCTAGCCACTGGGCCACTCAGCCACATTGCTGGGGTTATTGGTGTTTCGAGAGAGGCTGAGTGGTGAGCCCTCACCCGTGTGTGTGTGTGTGTGTGTGTGTGTGTGTGTGTGAACCTGTGTGCAGCCAGTGTGGGGGCTGCTAGGTTTCTCTTTCCCATAACCTCCCCTGGCATTTGGTGCATCTCCGAACCCCCTGATTTTCTGGTCATGCCGGGCAGCTCCGTTGTGCAGAGGGGCATCTGGGAACTTCGGCACTGTGAGCCGTGCCTGGCGAGGATGACCATCTCCCCACCGCCCGCGGGCTGCAGGAAGCTGGCACCGTGGCAGAGGCAAAGCACCGCAGAAGTGCCGCAGGTTTTTCATATGGAAATGTGAAATAATGGGGTGATTAAATAGAGCTGTATATTAAAGTACATCTGACATTAGAATTACCATAATGTGCTGTAGCCTTAGGCTGAGTACTTTATTTGCCATCTGCGTCGGCCCAAACTCCCCCGGGGAAGCGCTAAAATATTCTGAATAAACTCAGCTCGAGTTCTTATTGAGAGTAAAATACCATTTGTGGCCCGTCGTATTGATTCGTCTTAATTGTGGTGCAGAAAAGAACATTCACTCGCTGGTGACTTTTGTGCTCGGTGACAGGCTGTCTGGAGTTACTGTAACATTGCGGTTGGTTAACCTGGATGGGGCCAGGCGGGCACCTCGGCTCCAGCCGGGATGCCAAGGTGCCAACCCCGGGCGCGCGGCACAGCTGGTGCTTCCTGCCAGGCCCCCTGCTCGCCTCCAGGGAGGGCGCTGGGGAGCAGGGCGCCCACACGGGGGCAGAGGCCCCTCCCTACGCCTGGCCTCGGCTCCCCGCAACCCGGTGACCAGCCGGGAAAGATGGCGTACTGGAGGAGGTGGTCCTGCAGGGGCGTGACTTCAGTCTCGGCTCTTGGTTGGAGGGAGGTACTAGACATATTTAAGAAAACAAAACTAAAAAAAGAAAAGAAAAAAGAAAAGAATCCACCCCCCCCCCCCCCCCCCACGCAGAGTCAAGCTTGGGTGGTTACCGGTTAGTGGCGGTGGGGTCTCTACCAGTCCTTGCAGCTCTTTTGTGGGGGGGGGGGCATGTGACGTGGAAGTGCTTCTGCGTTAAAGAGACATGACTCAGCGGTGGGAAGCACTTGGTGAGACAGACAGCGCTCCCCCGTTCATAAGGTCCAGTTTTTATCCTATCATCGTCTATCATTATACACAACTTATTCAGATATTCTCCACAAACCTTGGGCTAGCATGTTTTTCTCACAAATTCCGAACAAGGGAATAACCTTTCACTTCAGAGACAAATGAGACAGATTTACAGGTGCGCATCTGCTGTTTCCTTGTGTTTTATCAATCCCAGCGGACCCGCACACTTTTGCTCTAACGCACGCTGCTCAGGACAATCTACGTAATATATTACCGCTTGTTTGTGGTGTGTGGCTATGGGTCCCCTCTGCGTTAGCTAACCCGTGTAACTCGGCATCGAGGCTCTCCGTAACGTCAGTTACCTCCTCCGAGCTAAACGTACGCTCCATTAAAACGAGGTTTACTGCCCCTGCAGTACTTCTTGGGGTGGAATGTGGAGACTTCTGTGGATTTAAGGAAAGGAAGGATGGAGGCCTGCCTCGTGAAGGAAGTCGTGAATTACAGAGAAGGGAGACTTCCTGTGTCAGCCAGAATGTGTGTGTGAGATGTGCTTGGCGTGTGTACACGTGTGCACACGTGTGTACACACCGGCGCTGAAGCACCCAAGCAGCTCACTGCGTGATGGGTTTTGCCTGTTTATTTCTTAATTCACTCTTTATTTTTCCATTAAGTGATAAGGATGGTTTGCTCTATGCCTCCTCTTCACGTTCTCTGCTAAATTCCCGTCCCCAGAATTCTAGAATCCTCTCAGAAAACCCTATACTGCGGGGGAGAGGGTTGGGGGAGTACATTCATCTCTCAGTCCACCAACACCCACTGGAAGAGTGTGGGTCCTTTTCAGAGAAGTCTACAGAAAGCAGATTTCAAGGGAGTCTGACGATGCAGTCATCTATCTCGGGGAAGACATTATCTCCATCGCATGTGGGAGCCTGGTGTAAAGGGGGGCAACTGTATAAAGATGATCTTGAGGAGTGCACTGTAGTTTTCCAAGAATGCTGTAAATGAGTTGCCACGTATAAAATCACTCTGTGTGTCTTGCCTCCGGCTCTTCCATCTGACTAGCACACACCACGGTTCTCACCCTGCCCCGAGATGCCCCCTCCACAGTTAGCGGTGTTGCTTTGTTTCAGGGCTGGGTGGCTGTTTCCTGAGCCTGAACTGCACACCTGGTGTGACCACAGAATCGAGCAGTTGAAGTCAAGACTGTTTGGGGGAAATCTGGGGTGTATGGGGCCTGCAGCCGTAGTTCAGTTTTCATACTTCCCTGTTCCCCCAAGAGTCTGGACCACCCCATTCCTGGAGGTGGGCTTCTCAGCCGTGGGTGTTCAGATAAGAGCCTTGCTGGAATAATAGAACTTCTGCTGGAGAGGGTGATTTAGAAGCCACCTCGCTTCCTAGGCTAGTGATCCTCATAGATTGGACTTGAAGTTCCCTCTTTGTGTTTTCCACCCCCCAGTTTCATTTCTTTATACACTAGGGTTTCTTAGTTTGGGAAGGGCAGGTCTGGTCTGCAACCAAACTCTCCGAGGGGTTTACCTCCATCCTTTCGTTGTACTGAGATTTTGTTGTACTGAACAGTTCGTGATTCAAATAGACCTTGAGTGTGGGCTTGAAAATCTTCATTTAAAAAAAAAAAAAATCAAAGTTTTCATTGTGATGGAATTTGCAGCAATGGAATTTGGTCTCTCTCCAGCTCAGTTTCTTTGCGTGTTTTCAGAGCCTACTCAGATGGATCCCGCCTCGCCTCTTCAGTTCCACATCCAGGTCCTCCCCTCCGTGAATCTTAAGATCCCACCTCCATGCTTTTGTGCCTGCAGTTTCCTCCACTGGGCACACACTTTCTGTCCTTTCTCTGCACAACGGACTCATTTTTCCTTCTGAGCTGAGTTCCAGGGTCTCCTCCTGCGAGAAGTACCCCCCCGATCCTCCCAGGCTGTCAGTCTCTCCTCCTCTGGGCCCTGCACCGTGTGGCACACCCTTTCTTAGTGAACTAGTGGCCTGAGCCCTTCCTGCATGTTTGTGGAGTCAAGAGCCTCTTGCCCTGGACTGCAGGCTCCGCGTGGGCATCCCTCCTGAGCTCAGTGCGGGCCTGGCAGACGACACACACTGCCTGCACGTGTAGAGTAAAGGTAGGAAGGGAGGAAGGAGCAAAGGAACAGACGTGTGGAGAAGAGCCTCTCAGCTTTTGCTCCAGTGGTACGGTTTCTGGGTGCAGATGTAGTGTTGTGCAGACCTTGGGTGTTGTCCTTAGGGGCTTCCTGGCTTTTTAGGAGGAGAATGAGAACACCGAGAGCGGGGCATCTTCTTCACGTTTACGATTTAGCCCTGGGTTTGGAGGGTGAGTGTGGGTGAGTGAGGACAGCCCTGCACGGGGAACCCTGCAGAACGAGCAGGGGATGCCTCGGATGGAAACACTCTTGCACAATTCTCCGCAGGTCCTTGCCTTTCTCATCGCCTCTCCTATCTCCCCACCCCTGCCTGCTTCTGCAGCCAACAGAGCTGCTTTTTCTTTGGTGCACCCCGAGGGTGTTCACGCAGGGCTCTCCGCCCCGAGTGCCTTCCCTGCTGGTTCTGGGCAGGTGCCACTTTCCCTGTGTCTGGCTTGAACTCACCTCCACGCGGTGTTTCCTGCCTGCCTCTTCCCTGGATGCTCTGAGGTCACTCGGCAGATCCTGCTCTGCCTCAGAATCCTTTGTGTCCACAGCTTAACCCACCCCTGCTCCCCCCGACCCCCACCTGTGGCTGATCCCTCCAAGTAAGTAGGTCCTGTTGTGGGTCCTAGCACTTAGCACATGGTGACCGGATGGATGAGTGAATGAATGAATGAATGAATGGGAAAGGGATGTCCCTAGACCATTTGGGACAAGATCAGATTTCCTTGGGTTTAGTAACTTCCCAGGATGCTGCTTTTACTCTGCTGGGGTTCTTGTGCCCCTGGCTGTCTAGGGGGATGCTGGGGCCTCGGTTTCAGGCTGTGATGAAGCCTGAAGGCCCAGTCCTCCAGCCCGAGGTAACTCCGGGCATCGGAAGCACAAAGCTGACCTCTGCCGCAGGGACGCTCTCAGGGTGAGTGGACCGCAGCGGGGTGAGGTTTCTTACTTGTGGGGCCTCTCGATTCTCAGCCAAGCTCCACGTGGCATTTCCTGCAAAGAGCCTCCAGCTTGCGGCACCGGCCAGCTCGCTGGTGTGCTCGGGGGCAGGTGGAATGGTGTGCTGTGGCTGGTTCAGGGCCGGTTACGGCAGAGTTTGCAGGCCCGTTGGAGGGGCAGCCAGGTGTGTGTCAGACACGACCCAGGCCCTGGGCTCAGACCCAGCCGTGAATCTGGGCTCTGCGACCCACAGGCTGTCTGACCCGGGGCCCCTCACTTAACTGTGATGAGACTGAGTTTCTCTTTTACATAAGATCTGGATTAGAGCCCACTTTCCAGAGTGGCTGTGAGCGCCCACAGGTCCACCTCTGGCACACGCAGTGGTACGTGAGTCAAGCCCACTAGAGTCAAAGGCAGGTGACGACAGCTTGGTGATCAGTGTCGAGCAGCATTCCCCCAAGGCTGTGGGGATTCAGAGGGGGCTACGCTTGGGCTGTGTCTAAGAAGATGTTTTGCAGGAAGAGGAGGAAAGGCAGGTATTCCAGGCAGCTGAAACGGCAGGTGCAAGGAGGTGTGAGATGCACGGGCAAGGAGAGGACCAGGAGGGTGGGGGGCCAGCGCGTGAGTGGGCAGTGAGTCCGGCCGGATCCTGAAGGCTGAGAGCCTGGTGCTTCCTCCGGGCAGCAGGGGCCGTCAGGGCTGTGATTTGGGAGGGTCGCTGGCCCGCTCGCCCACTCTGCCAGGGCGGCTTAGAGGTGGATGGGGGCGGTGGCGGAGCGTCTGGGTTCTTTGGAGTCACCTGGATCCCAGCATCCTCTGGTGGTTGGAACACAGCCAGCGGAGAGGCGTGGGCATGCTGGGCAGAGTCCTGCCCAGCGAGCCCGGGAAGCGGGGTCGTGTTGAGTGCTGAGCTGGGCCCTGCTCCAGAGGCGGCCTCGCCTGGAGGGCAGACGTCCTTGTTCTGCCTGTGATGACTTTAGCCACGCTGACCATGGGGGAGCAAACAGACAGAACACAGCTAACACAGGCACCGGCAATTCTGAAGCACATGTGCGTTCGTCACCCTGCTGGTGGCCGGAGTTGCGGCAGTAGGCAAGATCAGCTCAGCCCCGGTCCTCAGGGAGCTTGGAATCCAGACCAGATGATGAATTTTAAATAAATAACCCAAGGCCAGTCACGTGGCCTCCGGCAACTTACTTGTGGTCTCTGAGCCTTTTATTGCTCCTGTAAGTGGTCACGGGCAGAGAGTTATCCTGAGACTACATGGGGTGAGGCAGGTTCTAAACCCCAAAGTCAGCCAAGCCCTTGCATGCTTTTCTCTCCCAGCACCTTGAACTTGGCCCTAGCAGCATTCAGACTTTTCATGAAATAATTGAGAGGGTTATTAGGTGCTCTCGTCTCCCCCTGGAATTCGAGAGCTGCATCCCTCGATACGAGCAGAATACCTAGTGGATAAAGGGTGCCCAGCTCCTACTTCTTCAATGAATGAATGAAAGGCAAGTGCAGGCATTGCTCTCAGCAGGACACACCCTGCTACCCAGTCCACTCAGCCCTATCTATCTTGGTCCCCCCCACTTAGTGGGCTTATGTGAGCTGGGATCCAGGGATGGCAAAGAGGCAGACGCACACTCTATGTGGTGGTAATGGCTGTCTGGAGCTCTGGGTTAAAGAGGATTCCGAGGCCTGGTGGGGGAGTGTGGGGATGGATTGGCAATGTCTGCCACGGGCATTGGCGGAGGGGCAATGGCTGTGTTAGACTGAGGCTGCCTCAGCACTTCATCACCAGGGAGACCATTTAATAGTAGTAGTAGTGCTACTGTTGTCACCACCAGAACCAACACCCAACAAAGGGCATCTATTACCTTTCCATGAGATAATTGGCCTGATTTCACCAAGTTCTTGCAATTCTAGCCGAGAACAACACACCTCCACATTTCACTAGCATGTGGCTGGAACGAAAGGTAAGATCCCGAGGCACACACAACTGCCCTGTCTCCTACCCTAGGGTCCCTTGACTTGGGAGGGGCCCAGGTCTGCACTCTTTCCTCTGTTGACTAAGCTTTTATCTAGAGCACAGCTGGCTGTGTGGCTCTGGGCTGATCACCTTATCTCTTCCAGTCTTCAGTTTCCTCATCTGTGAAATGGTGCTGATGACAGTTCTTGACCTTGGGAGTTGTGAGGACAGTTCTCCTTAGCTACAGGCAGCTCGTGTAAGGGTTTAATGATGGTTTCTTGTTACGGCTGTTATTATCGCCTTAGCTCCACCTTCTCTCTTGGAGAGGCTGAGGTTTTGTTTGATAGGATGCTTTCAGAACAAGCGGGGATGCTTATAGATTTCATAGGTGACTGTGCTCAGAAATGATATGAACACGAAACTAACAGAGTTCCCCAAGGAAACCAACTGACATTTTCTTTCTGGGATCATGAAAGGGAAGACAGTCTTTAAACTAATAAGGGGCCTACACATCTAGAGATAATAGTGACAATAATGATTAACATTTTGGCACTGAGGAGATGGCATTGCTAGTGGGCATAGATTCTGGAGGAGGATTGGGTGGTTGGCCAATGAATCCAGCCCTCTCCTTGGGCACTGGGTACCCTAAAATCCAGAGAGGGGAAGGGGCCTGCCACAGGGAGACCCTGGATCTAACAGCCTGCCCCAGAATCCGGCTGCCGGTGTCTCATGACCCCTTCACCAGGTCCTGAGTGGCACGTTGCACTGTAGGCTCACCTGCTCTCTTAAACATCTCCACTCCAGGGACGAGGCCCGTGGTGGACCCGACTGGGCTCCATGAAAGGGTAATCGATGCCCTTCACTGGGAAGACACACACAGTGTGACAGGAGGACCTTTTCACTGTGCAACAGGCCCTGACAAGTGTAAAGGGAACGATCTCAGGTGGTGCTGTGGGGGGCGGGGCAGCTGGGATGGAGCCAGGGCTCGGGAAGCCTGAGCGGGGACATGGCCCTCCCCTTGCTGGCTGGGGGACTCTGCTTCTCTGAGCTGCAGCACCATCACGTGCCAGCAGGGAGGTGGTCCTTGCCTGGCCTCCCTCAGCGGTCGTGTGAGTGACGCTGAAATGCGCTAATGGCTGTGAAAATGCCAAACCAACTGTCAAGTGCTTTGCAAACTGTAGAGGGCCACGTGAAGCCAAGACCCAGTTCTTTCTTCAGTGTCCAAGTGTCAGGACTCTCATTTTTGCCTCCAGCTTTGGGAGGAGAAAGGCCCTGGCTGGTGATCACCCAGGCCCTGCTTGAGCTGGGAGGTGGTGTCTGCTTGTGGCTTCTGAGTAGCCGTGAACCACTAAATCCCCTGCAGGCAGGAATACCCTTCTACTGGGTATCACTTGGCCTTAGGAGAGCCCTCTTAAATTATTGCTCTCAATTATGGCCTTTTTATTGAATAATAACTCAACGAAAGGTGTGCTTTTTATTGAACATCCCTGATACCTTTATTGGTATTATTAGAGTAACCAGCATAATGAGGAAGAACAATTATTTAAATGCTCATTAAAAAAAGAAAAAAAAAACTACTACCAGCAGAGGGGGGGGCGGTAGCACTTCATTGCAGGAGCCCAGTTGCGTGTTTGTTCCCAAGAGTCACGATAAAAAATTATGTTTCCTCAACGTTTGCAAGTTTCTACTTCCCTGGAACCTCTAATGCATTAGGCAGGCTGCATTAAAATTCCTCCAGGGGAGAGGGTGTGGAGAAAAGGGAACCCTCTTGCACTGCTGGTGGGAATGTAAATTGATACCGCCACTATGGAGAAGAGTATGGTGGTTCCTTAAAAAACTAAAAACAGAACTACCATATGACCCAGCAATCCCACTCCTGGGCATATACCCTGAGAAAACCATAATTCAAAAAGAGGCATGTACCACAATGTTCATTGCAGCTCTATTTACAATAGCCAGGACATGGAAGCAACCTAAGTGTCCCTCGACAGATGAATGGATAAAGAAGATGTGGCACATATATACAATGGAATATTACTCAGCCATAAAAAGAAACAAAATTGAGTTATTTGTAGTGAGGTGGATGGACCTAGAGTCTGTCACACAGAGTGAAGTTAAGTCAGAAAGAGAAAAACAAATACCGTATGCTAACACATATATATGGAATCTTAAAAAAAAAAAAAAAAAAAAGGTTCTGAAGAACCTAGGGGCAGGAGAGGAGTAAAGATGCAGATGTAGAGAATGGACTTGAGGACACAGGGGGAAGGGTAAGATGGGACGAAGTGAGAGAGTGGCATGGACATATATACACTACCAAATGTAAAACAGATAGCTAGTGGGAAGCAGCTGCATAGCACAGGGAGATCAGCTTGGTGCTTTGTGACCACCTAGAGGGGTGGGATAGAGAGGTTGGGGGGAAGACACAAGAGGGAGGAGATATGGGGATATATGTATATGTATAGCTGATTCACTTTGTTATACAGCAGAAACTAACACACCATTGTAAAGCAATTATACTCCAATAAAGATGTTAAAAAATAAAAAGAAAAGAAGATTCCTCCAGGGTTTTATTACTGCCAGAGTTGCACTGAAAGGCATCCCTGAAACATCCACTGCCAGGTGCAAGATGGATAATAAAAAACAAAACATGCAAAGCCCAACCATAACATGTGCGTAGTGATGTGTGAATTTTATAGGGTGTGTCCACATACGCGATCTCATTTGCTCCCCCAGCCCTCTTTGGAAGCAGATATGTTATTCCCACTCTACTGATGAGGAAACAGAGGCTCAGAGAGGTTAAGTGACTTGATCAACATCACTGTGCTGGGAATGTCAAGGTGGAGGTATGAAGTCACGCTGCCGTCCAGGGTTCTCTTTAACAGAGATCACAGGGAGCGTTTCGAATTTGAGAAAAACACAGGGCCTCCCTTGAAAGCCAGGAGAGCAAAAGAAGACCCAGTGTGGGTTTCTGCCAATGGATACCAAAAATGTCTGAGAAAGGAAAAAGGAAGGAAGCAAGCAAACAAGACACGGGCCCTGGGTTCTGAGTCGCCAAGCCCGATGTAGTGATCCAAGTGCAGCTGACGTTTCTAGGCCTCTAAGCCAGGTTTGGCGTTGTTGGGTAAGTCGCTTCAAAATAACCTAGGTGTCGACCTCTCAGTTGGAATGTCGGCAGCCACAGGGGCAGCGTGTCGGGACACGGATCCTGTCTGGGCCACCAGCAAAGTCGGCACGTGGTAGAGCTTCCAGCTCACCTCTGGGCAGGTGGCCCTGAGCTCCAGGAGGGGGGACAGCCCTGAGTCCGAAGCAGCCCTCTCACCGAGGGTCTTCCGCTGCATTTAAAAATGAGCCATGGGTGACTGTGTGTGTTGGGGCTTTAAAATATTTAGTGAGTTTTTGAACAGAAAAATGTTCCGAGCGGCTCTTCAAAGGCTTCCTGACATTGTTCTCAAAAGTGAGCAGCCCCAGTGCTCAAGGCTACTTCTAGGTAAGAGATAACCATGAAGTGGTAACATGGAAATGAACATTTTATTTAAAAAAGAAAGTTACGAAGGAGAGCGGAAAGTGCGTTGTCTAGGGAGGGCCTTTGAGGGCTGGGAGATTTTAAAAACATCGGAAGCTGTCAGATCCTGGGAAGACAGGCACCTGTGGTGAATCTTGCCATGGCATGGAGAGAAGTGTGGGAGCCAGATGGGTTCAGGCGTGCGGGAAAAGAGCTTACCCCGGCTTGGCGAGGGACCCTGGAATCCTATTCAAGGGATACACACAGAGCTTTTCTCCCCCTGATGGTGAATTCCGGGCAGTTAACTTCCTCCCGGTTGCTCCAAGTTAAGAGTTTTAGCAGTGTCTTTTGCTCTTGTTTTTTTTTTTTTTAAACAAAAAGTGGAAACATCTGGACTCTTCAGGACATGCAGGTACATGCTTCTCAGCAGCTGCCGTTTGAGTTAAAAAACATATATATTTTAATTGGCCATTTCATTCCTGGCCTGCCTGAGAGTTTTGCATTGTCTTCTGATACCCACATTCCTCACGGGCAGTAGAACTTTCTAGAAAATGTGTAGCCATCAGAAGAAGAAACAGGAAGTGCTCTGGAGAGACCCAAGGAAATGAAGATGATGAAAAAAGAGACTGGGGGAAGGGAGGCGGCCCGTCTTAAAACCCCGAGGAACCAAAGCAGCTGTGTGCAGTAACTCGGTCAACGAGAGTGGCTGGAGCCGAGGTGAAGGGTACAGCGTGCTACTTAATTGCAAGATCTATGACCTTGTGGGAGGTGGTGCTTCATTTGTGTTATTAGCTCCTGTGTCAGAAAGGGACTTTCCCTTTATCTTCTTATTTATTACTTATTCTGCCTTGCTCCAGAAAAGGATTTGAGGAGGACTCTAACTATTGTGGCTTCTGGCCAGCTTTCCCATGAGGCTGTCTGAGGGGAAGAGTTCTGTCCCCCACACGCGTTAACTAATAAGCCAGGACAGGAGATGGTGCCTCCGAGAAGCTGGCGCTCTCTGCCATAGCGGGGTGGCACGGAGGACGGGAAGACTGCGGTGTCCGTGTGGCCTTACCGCTCCCGCAGTGAGGACCACGGCCGCCCAGGGCCTTGGGAAGGAAAGGCCCCGTTTCCAGGTGGGGAAATTCTCCCCAGGGGCTCCAGCATGGGGAACTGAGTTACACAGACATACTGGGAGGAGGAAGTTACCCGGACACCCTGGAGAAAGAAAATTGCCTCAGAAGTTCTCCTGGAGCTGTGTTTAAAAGTGAGGTGAAGCTGACCTTCGGAATTCTTTTTTCCTTTTTGTCCTCCCCGCCTCCCCCCACCCCTCCTGGTCTCCTCACTACCAAACACACAGACACATGTCCTATTGCACACGAGCGTGCAGTGATGCCCAGAGACCACCAGACCTGGAAGGCAGGTCTTGGTTTCCAGTGGTGGGTGATCTGGCCCAGTTGCTTCTGCGTCTGGGAGAATCTCCACCCTGCCCCCCTGCCCCCTGGACAGCCCGCACACACTGCATGTCTCAGGGAGGTCCAGGCCCCTTGGACCTTGGACCTTGGGAGAGGTCAAGTTTAACCTGTATGGAACTCGGGGCGTTTGGTCCCAGAGCCACTTGGATTTTACTGCTAAGGGTGAAGCCCCCAAGAGACATAATTCGTGGCTGGAAAACCAAAAAAATTCGTCTCTGTACGGGATTTCAGAAGTCCTTAATCTTCCAGGGAGTGGCTGAGATGGGGATTGTCTGCTCCAGCCCGCCCCGCTGTACGCCCCCCTCCCCTTACTGATACGGGGTATGAAAAGTAACATGCACATTTGGCTCCACCAGGGAGTTTGCGGCTACCGTGCTTTATCAGCGTTAAAATCTTCCAGGTACAAGAAAGTTTGAAAAAACAAAAAGGGGTATTTCAAGATCTCAGCCGTGATGTTGTGTTCCCTTTTCCTTCCCCGGCCAGTGAGCAAATCTGATGGTGGAAGGCAGGACCTGCCCACACCTGTCCTGTTCACATGAAGCATTAGGAGAAGAGGTTCGGGCTGGAGAAGCAGCCAGTTTCACCCGCAGGTTGAGGACATTGGCCAAAAAAGAGGTTCTGGTTGGAAGGTCTGGGCTCCATTTTGTGATGACCCTAATGATGGACGAAGACAGGGACGCTTTGGCTCCATGCCACCAGCGTCCCCTAAGACTGGCTCCCGATGTCACCAGAGCCAGTTTGTAACAAATCCACACTTGCCACCATTAATCCTGACCGTCCTGTCAGATGTGACATTCTTTCACTCAGTGTTTCTGGCAAAGGACCTCACCCCTCCCCCTCCCCAGGGGTCTCTGGAGGCCAGATTCCACACTGTGGTTAGGGGTGTGTGTGTGTGTGTGTGTGTGTGAGGCCAGGAGGGCAATGGTGGGGGGCAGCTGTCACCCAGTAGTGATGTTCATGACATGCCGAATGCCTTCTGTTCCTACGCATCCGTGTTTAAATTTGACAGCGCTTTCTGCACGGACCCTGGTGTATGAAACCCCGGGATTTCCTGTACTTAAAATCCCAAATGATGCAGAGGTATCAGCCGTTTCTTTTAAAATGTTTGCAAGGCGATTTGGTTTGATTTGTGCTTCTTAGAACTTCCTTGGATCAAAGATTGCCTAGTCAGTGACTGGGGCGGGGCGAGGGGAGGGGGCAGTTTTGCCCCCCAGGGAGGTTTGGCAGTGCCTGGAGAGATTTTTGATCCTCATGATTGGGAGGGGAGGGAGTGCTACTGGCTTCTAGTGGGTAGAGGCCAGGGCTGCTGCTGAACATCCTACAAAGCACAGGGTGGCCCCCGGCCCCCAGGCGGAGAATCATCAGGGTCTACATGTCAGTAGTGCCTTGCTTGACGATCTCTGGTCTAGACCGTGGCCAGTGTGAAGGTAGCCCTGAACGGCTGAAATCTGCCCTGCTATCTTTTATGCAGTCCAGCCTTTCCATACTTCCTATTACTGGTATCAGGCATTCTCACAAACACATCTCCTTTGGCTTCTGAGGCGATGGGCTTAAGGACACCGTATTTTAGGGGCACAGAGGGATGTCTACCGAATTGGAGTAACTTGCTGAGGTCACACGCCTGGTCCGGGCTTTGCCGGGGCCGCCAGCCCACAGAGCAGGCTTCTTCAGCCCCTCTGCCGGGGATCTGCCAGGGGGTCGCAGGCCTGGGCCTGCTCAGAAGCCGTCCCGCTGCTGCCGCCCTCAAGAGCCGCGGATCCCGGGACGCACTCGGCCCCGGCTCGCCTCCAGGTCAGTGGCCCCGTGGTGCGCGAGCCCCCGTCCTCCGCTTCTCACGCTCTCTCTGCCTTTCCGTCCGTGTGTCTCCCCAGGTAAAGATGAGCCTTCCAGCTACATTTGCACAACATGCAAGCAGCCCTTCAACAGCGCGTGGTTCCTGCTGCAGCACGCGCAGAACACGCACGGCTTCCGCATCTACCTGGAGCCCGGGCCGGCCAGCAGCTCGCTCACGCCGCGGCTCACCATCCCGCCGCCGCTCGGGCCCGAGGCCGTGGCCCAGTCCCCGCTCATGAATTTCCTGGGCGACAGCAACCCCTTCAACCTGCTGCGCATGACGGGCCCCATCCTGCGGGACCACCCGGGCTTCGGCGAGGGCCGCCTGCCCGGCACGCCGCCGCTCTTCAGCCCGCCGCCGCGCCACCACCTGGACCCGCACCGCCTCAGCGCCGAGGAGATGGGGCTCGTCGCCCAGCACCCCAGTGCCTTCGACCGAGTCATGCGCCTGAACCCCATGGCCATCGACTCGCCCGCCATGGACTTCTCGCGGCGGCTCCGCGAGCTGGCGGGCAACAGCTCCACGCCGCCGCCCGTGTCCCCGGGCCGCGGCAACCCTATGCACCGGCTCCTGAACCCCTTCCAGCCCAGCCCCAAGTCCCCGTTCCTGAGCACCCCGCCGCTGCCGCCCATGCCCCCCGGCGGCACGCCGCCGCCCCAGCCGCCGGCCAAGAGCAAGTCGTGCGAGTTCTGCGGCAAGACCTTCAAGTTCCAGAGCAATCTCATCGTGCACCGGCGCAGCCACACGGGCGAGAAGCCCTACAAGTGCCAGCTGTGCGACCACGCGTGCTCGCAGGCGAGCAAGCTCAAGCGCCACATGAAGACGCACATGCACAAGGCCGGCTCGCTGGCCGGCCGCTCCGACGACGGGCTCTCGGCCGCCAGCTCCCCGGAGCCCGGCACCAGCGAGCTGGCCGGCGAGGGCCTCAAGGCGGCCGACGGCGACTTCCGCCACCACGAGAGCGACCCGTCGCTGGGCCACGAGCCTGAGGAGGAGGACGAGGAGGAGGAGGAGGAGGAGGAGGAGCTGCTGCTGGAGAACGAGAGCCGGCCCGAGTCGAGCTTCAGCATGGACTCGGAGCTGAGCCGCAACCGGGAGAACGGCGGCGGCGGCGGTGGCGGCGGGGTGGCCGGGGTGCCGGGCGCGGGCGGCGGCGTGGGCGGCGCGGCCAAGGCGCTGGCCGACGAGAAGGCGCTGGTGCTGGGCAAGGTCATGGAGAACGTGGGCCTGGGCGCGCTGCCGCCCTACGGCGAGCTGCTGGCTGACAAGCAGAAGCGCGGCGCCTTCCTGAAGCGCTCGGCGGGCGGCGGGGACCCGGGCGACGACGACGACGCGGGCGGCTGCGGCGACGCGGGCCCGGGCGGCGCGGTCAACGGGCGCGGCGGCGGCTTCGCGCCGGGCGCCGAGCCCTTCCCGGGCCTCTTCCCGCGCAAGCCGGCGCCGCTGCCCAGCCCCGGGCTCAACAGCGCGGCCAAGCGCATCAAGGTGGAGAAGGACCTGGAGCTGCCGCCCGCCGCGCTCATCCCGTCCGAGAACGTGTACTCGCAGTGGCTCGTGGGCTACGCGGCGTCGCGGCACTTCATGAAGGACCCCTTCCTGGGCTTCACGGACGCGCGCCAGTCGCCCTTCGCCACGTCGTCCGAGCACTCGTCCGAGAACGGCAGCCTGCGCTTCTCCACGCCGCCCGGGGACCTGCTGGACGGCGGGCTGTCGGGCCGCAGCGGCACGGCCAGCGGGGGCAGCACGCCGCACCTGGGCGGCCCGGGGCCCGGGAGGCCGAGCTCCAAGGAGGGCCGGCGCAGCGACACGTGCGAGTACTGCGGCAAGGTGTTCAAGAACTGCAGCAACCTGACGGTGCACCGGCGGAGCCACACCGGCGAGCGGCCTTACAAGTGCGAGCTGTGCAACTACGCGTGCGCGCAGAGCAGCAAGCTCACGCGCCACATGAAGACGCACGGGCAGATCGGCAAGGAGGTGTACCGCTGCGACATCTGCCAGATGCCCTTCAGCGTCTACAGCACCCTGGAGAAACACATGAAAAAGTGGCACGGCGAGCACTTGCTGACTAACGACGTCAAAATCGAGCAGGCCGAGAGGAGCTAAGCGCGCGCGGGCCACCCCCCCACCCCCACCCCGCGCACCTGTACAGTAGCCCCGTCGCCAAGCGAGAGAATGCTGACCTGACACTTGCCTCCGTGTCGCCGCCGCCGCTCGGCACCCCCTGCGAGCCCCCGGGGTCCCAGGGGAGGCGGCCCTCCAACCTAACCTGTGTCTGCGAAGTCCTATGGAAACCCGAGGGTTGATTAAGGCAGTAAAAATTGTGGAGCCTTTTAACTGTGCAATAATTTCTGTATTTATTGGGTTTTGTAATTTTTTTGGCATGTGCAGGTACTTTTTATTATTATTCTTTCTGTTGAAATTCCTTTAAGAGATTTTGTTGGGTATCCATCCCTTCTTCAGTTTTCTTGTGTTTTTTGGTTTTTTTTTTTTTTTGGTTTTTTAAAAACTCAGTAGTAGCCTGAGCGATGACTCCCGAGCTATGTAGAGGGGAAGCATATATTTTAAATTATAATTTGGGGGGGGGAGGGCGCTGCTTTTTTGAAATCTAAGCTAAGCATGTGTAATTTCTTGTGAAGAAGCCAACACTTAAATGACTTTTAAAGTTGTTTACTTTTTTATTCCTTTTTTTTTTTTTGTCCTGAAATAAAAAGTGGCATGCGTTTTTGCTTTTGTTTTTGTTTTGGGGGAGGGGGTGGATGAACAGCGGATAACAATCTTTAAAGTTGTAGCACTTTGTTTCAGAATCGGAAAGGAGATGTAGCACTGATGATGTCCCGAGTAACAGAGGCCTTTTCTGTGTTGATTTCAGCTTTGCAATCCATAAGGAAACCTTTGAGTGGTGGGGGGGGAGAGGCCTTCAGAAAACTCAGCACTGCCAGAGAAACAGGAGTTTTTGAGGGCTGCCCCTGGGAAATGGCCCAAGAGCATTCTAAAATTGTGCATTCCCAGCAGATCCCGTACTTTTCTCGGAATGTCGGTGGGCCCTGGGATGCCATCTCTGCTATTTGCCGTAGATTCGACTAAATAAAATGGGCTGAGGGTACTTTTGGGGGTAGACGGTGGTGGCCTGCAGTGACACAGAAAGGAGAGAAACCAACGGTGTTCTTTCAGGTTTCTTCTGGCTTGACAGCTTCTCTCTCTCTCTCTATCACCCCCACCACAGAAATCCGAAGTCATACATTGCTGCCAGTGACAACTGATCGTTTCCCAAGCAGACAAGTGTACTGATGGTGAATTGAGGGAAATTACTATTCTCTCATGTAATGCACACTGATGACATTGTACGGACGGGGGTTGGGGGGGGGGGAGTGGGGGGAGGATCTTGCCAATTTCAGTTCCCTTTTACTGGAAAACGGGAAGAGTTCCATCCGAAGGTGCCCAGCGCTACTTCCCAGGTTTTTTTTGTTTTTTGTTTTTTCTATCCCATTAGGTTGGAAGGTACTAAACATTGGACTGTTAAGATTAGACATTTGAATTCTGTTGACCCGCACTTTAAAGCTTTTGTTTGCATTTAAATTAAATGGCTTCTAAACAAGAAATTGCAGCATCTTCTTCTTTTTGGCCCAGAGGTGGGTTAAACTGTAAGGGATGGCTGAGACTGAGTGTCAGTATTGCTAAGCGTGGCATTCACAATACTGGCACTATAAAGAACAAAATAAAATAATTTATTGGACAGTTTTTCTACTGCCATTCAATTTGATGTGAGTGCCTTGAAAACTGATCTTCCTATTTGAGTCTCTTGAGACAAATGCAAAACTTTTTTTTTTTTTTTTGAAATGAAAAGACTTTTTTTAAAAAAATGTAAAACGAGAAAAGTACATTTCTTTAGAAACAAACAAAGCCACATTTACTTTAAATAAATTTTCAAAAATCCTGGTTGAAGACATGAAAATGCCATAAGACCCAATCAAATGAAGAAATAAACCCAGCACAACCTTGGATATCCATTAGCTGAATTATCCTCAGCCCCTTTTGTCTGTGGGACAACGCTGCTTAGATGTGGAGTGGAGGTGATTTACTGCTGAATTAAAACTCAAGTGACACAAGGTACAAGTTGATATCGTTGAATGAAAAACAGAACAAAAACAATTCAGGAACAACGGCTAATTTTTTTCTAAAGTTAAATTTAGTGCACTCTGTCTTAAAAATACGTTTACAGTATTGGATACATACAAGGGTAAAAAAAAAAATTGTGTGTATGTGTGTTGGAGCGATCGTTTTTTTCAGAGTTTGCTTAATAGGTTATAAAAAGATGCCACAGTGGCTGCGTGTATATTGTTTTCTTTTGGTGACGGGGTTTTAGTATATATTATATATATGAAAATTTCTTGATTACTGTAAAAGTGGACCAGTATTTGTAATAATCGAGAATGCCTGGGCATTTGACAAAACAAGAAAAAAAAAAAAACCCTTTTCTTTTCCTTGAAAATGTTGCAGTAAAATTTAAATGGTGGGGTCTATAATAATTTGTTCTTGTCACAGTAACTGTAAAGTCGGAGTTTTAGTAAATTTTTTTCTGCCTTGGGTGTTGAATTTTTATTTAAAAAAAAAAATGTATAGAAACTTGTATTTGGGGATTAAAAGGGGATTGCTACACCATGTAGAAAAAGTATGTAGAAAAAAAAGTGCTTAATATTGTTATTGCTTTGCAGAAAAAAAAAATCCACATTTCTGATCTGTACTTATTTTTCTCCTCCCACCTCTCTCTGGAATGGATATATTGGTTGGTTCATATGATGTAGGCACTTGCTGTATTTTTACTGGAGCTTGTAATTTTTTAACTGTAAGCTTGTCCTTTTAAAAGGATTTAATGTACCTTTTTGTTAGTGAATTTGGAAATAAAAAGAAAAAAAAAAACAAAAACAAGCAGGCTGCCATAATATATTTTTTTAATTTGGCAGGATAAAATATTGCAAAAAAAATTTGTATGTTAAGTCCTATTGTACAGGAGAAAAAAGGGTTGTTTGACAACCTTTGAGGAAAAGAAACAAAAGGAAGTAGCTAAATGCTTTGGTTCACAAATCATTTTAGTTGTATATATTTTTGTCGGAATTGGCCTCTACAAAGGACTGTTCGAGTAGGGCTTCACTCTGAATGCCCTGAACCTTGCATCAAGGCTCCCTGGTGTGGCCACAGCAGACCAGATGGGAAATTCTTTATTCGTGTTGAGTGGAAAAATCAGTTTTTGTCAAGGTATAGGTACCATTTCACAGAGCCCTCCCTTTCTTTAAGAGGCATCTATAAAGATGTCAGATGTAGAGGAGAGCCCAAAGCATCTTCCTTCTCTGCCGTCACCCTGCCCTTCAGAGCAGAAAGAAATGCAAGCTGAGCTTTCTTTAGTCCTTGAGAAAGCATTAAACAAGCAAGCAAACAAACAAAAATTGTAATAAAGGGAGCTGGCGTATCAGCTAGGCGCAGGTGACGTGATCTGTGGCTGGGACCAGCGCAAATCGGATTTCAGGAAGGAGTCCCCATCACAACCAGGACCTTTTATCCCTTGGAGAGTGTTGGCCTGTTGTCTTTCTTACCTGCTTTGCTGCTTTTCTCTCCGAAACCTACATTCCGTCAGTTTCCGAATGCCTAGGGCCTGGGACAAATTTGGTGCCTTTCCATAGCTCTTTCTCTTTCCTTCCTCTGTGTTTCCTCTCCATCCTTAACGCCTCTGTCAGTCCTTTATTTGTTCTTTTCGTTTTTATTTGATTTATTTCTCCCTCTCTGTTCCCCCACTCTTTTTTTTTTTTTTGTAAAGCCAAGTAGCTTTAAGATAATAAAATGGCGGTTTTTTGGATGAGGGAATAATACGTTTTAAAAAAATACCTATATCAGGAAGCCATTTTTTATTTCAGGAACTCTAAGAAACCATTTCAGGTTACGAAAGTATAACCAAGCATCCTGTCGGGCAATTCTTTACCAAATGCAGAAATCTTCTGGGCGCTTTTCTGTTTAGTATGCCCTTTGCTCCTTGCCATTTACCTTTGCAAAGTAGAAAGAAAGGGAGAGGAAGTGGAAGATAAAGCTGAGATGTCCGTTTCCTACCTGCTTGATCCGAAGACCTAGGGGCCGCCCTTTCCTCTGGATGCCCTGGGAAGGTCCTTTAGAGCCTCCAAGGCGATCCTCCTGTAGTTAACAAAAGCTAGCCAGCTCTCACCAGCTTCCGCAAAGTCACCACGATTCCAGGACTAAGCCATCCTAAAGCACAAAGATTTTTGTCTCTGTCGACTGCAGAGAAATGAGCATTTTGCTTCTCTTTCATGTTTAAAAAGCCAACACTGAAGCAGATGACCCAGTGAGAGAGGCCCCGAGCCTGGGGGACCCAGCTGACCCCGCCGGTTTCCACACTGCCACAACTTGGTTCAAAGTTGCCCCAAATTGGAACCTGCCACTTGCCATTTGAGGGTCTTTCACGGGGGGGGGGGGGGGGGGGGGGAGGGGGGAGGAGGAAGCTGAATTCCTCTAAGCAAAAATGTGAAAAGTAGGGAAGTCAGCCTTTCGTCCCTGTCCTAAGTGACAGTCAAAGATTTTGGGGAACACAGGCAAACCCATGATTTTGGTGCTCTTTGTATCAGCTCTGTGAAGCAAAGTTACATTGAGTTAAGTTGTTTGCATTTGTACTGGCAAGGCGAAATATTTTTATTACCTTTTCTATTACTTATTGTATGAGATTTTGTTGTTTACTTGGAGGTTCTGTCTTTTACTACAAGTTTGGAACTATTTATTATTGCTTGGTATTTGTGCTCTGTTTAAGAAACAGGCACTTTTTTTTTTTTATTATGGATAAAATGTTGAGATGACAGGAGGTCATTTCAATATGGCTTAGTAAAATATTTATTGTTCCTTTTATTCTCTGTACAAGATTTTGGGCCTCTTTTTTTCCCTTAATGTCACAATGTTCAGTTCAGCATGTGTCTGCCATTTCATTTGTACGCTTGTTCAAAACCAAGTTTGTTCTGGTTTCAAGTTATAAAAATAAATTGGACATTTAACTTGATCTCCAAACCTTGTCCTTTTCTGTGTCTTTCAAGGGTAGGGGATGGACAGCTTATTTCCAAGGGTGACTTAAAGGTCTTTCTCCATTTTCCTCCTGACTCAACCCCTTACTCCCGTATTTGGGAGGACAGAAAATAATGCCATGAGAGCCCAAGAGTGCTTTTGTTTACCCCCGTGAAGCCCTGTGATGTGGAATAGTGGTTCTCCGTCCTGCCTGCACATTGGAACCACATGGGAATTTTTCAAAATCCCAGGGTCCAGGCCTCACCCCAGACCAATTTCTATCAGAATCTGGAGGTGAGATCCAGGCATCAGTATTTTGGAAAATGACCCAGGTCACTCTTATACAGCCAAGTTTGAGAACAAGTGGTTTAGAACTAAAAGCCCTTGTCTGGGAATGACAAGGCTCGGGTCCGGTATAATTCAGCTAACATTTCCTGAATTCCCAGGGAGAGCCACTGGGTGAGGCACCGAGGGGTCAGAAATGAGTGGGACAGAGGCCCTGGTACTCTGTGTCTGGTCCCCTGGGGTTCCCATCATGAAGGGAGGCTGTTGGACTAGAGAGCATCTCCACCCATCCATGAGTTTTAATAGAATCACACAGGAGGACCACCTTCCCTTCCCCTGTGCGAGAGGTTGACAGATTTGAGGATGCTTTCTTTAGGGATAATCTCAGATCTGGAGGAGAAGGCAATGTCTTTCAGAAGGAAATAGCCTTTAGCTTGGCTTTTCCCGGTGCTGGGCCCAGAGCAACCGACAAGATGGAAGAGGAAGATGGCAGCTTTCCTTTGGGTTTCACCCACTTAGGAAACTGTTGCTTTCCTCCAATGAGTGAGGGTCAGAGCCCAACCCTGTGTGAAAAGGGATCAAAGACCCACTGGGTTCTCAACCACTCTTCTTCTTTTCGGCCGCACCCTGTGGCATTTGGGATCCTAGTTCCCCAACGAGGGATCGAACCCACGCCCCCTGCAGCGGAAATGCAGAGTCTTAACCACCTACCAGGGACGTCCCCCTCGACCACTCTTCTTATGTTTCCTGCTCTTCAAGACACAAAGAACATTCCAGTCAAGTCACTTTTCTGCAAACTCACTGGGCACCATCCACAAACCAGGTACCAAGGTAGGCAGCCTGGGAATCTTCACAAGGAGACTTTGCAAAAAATGAAAACACCGAGCCATGCTTGCAAAGATGCTGTGTGGGTTCTGGCCAGATGTTAGGAAGAATGAGGGAGAGGTGTTCCTCTGTGTGCTGTCTTCAAAAAGTCACCATGCTCCCAAGGCCATATCTAACCACCGGATGAATAGAGGTAGGATTTAAAGTCCAGCACTAAAAATGGAGTGGGTAGCCATTCAGGGCAGGTGGCCTGCCCTGCTTTCTAGGGGTGTAGGGAATAAGAATTCCCCGAGAAGAATTCTCTTCTTTTCTGTAGGTCCTGCCTATCCCCCACTGACTTGTGATTTTTCCCGCCCAGAAAAAGGTGCAAATAGCAGAACTGAAATGGTGAGTTGCTTTCTGATTGGAATACACGGAGATGTGGTCATTTGGGGAAGAACCTCCATCTTAAGGTTGAGGAACAGACACCTAAACTGAGTAAAAAAAAAAAAAATGCTTGGGATGATGTGTGAACATGTGTGAATGCCTGACATTCACACTCATGGCCTGTCCCTTCCCTCAGCCCTTTTAAGAAAGCCCAATTTGGAGATCACCAGCAGGGCAAAGGAAAAGCTCCATTCAATTCTCATGGTCCCATTGGTAGCTCTGTGACCTCAGGCCACTCCTTTCCCTTTTCTGGGCCTCAGTTTTCCCACCTGTAAAATGGAGAGTTAAGGTGATCTGGAAGGACCCATTCTGCCTTCAGATGAGCATGCCGTGTGTGCACAGAGTAACCAAATATGATGGGAAAGTTAAGGTCAGAAATGTGCCCTATTCAGATGACGAAACTCAGGGTGAGAATGGGTTCTCAAGAACAGAAAATCCCATGTTTTTGCTGGTTTTACCTCGGGGTCTTCAGCCACCTTGCAAGTCACAGGGTCTCCCCATTTTCTAAGCGGTCCCGAGCACGTTGGGGACATCAGAGTAGGCTGCTACACAGCTCACTCTTCAACTGTAAGTTCAGCAATTAGAGCTAGAAAACATCTTCTTCTGCTTTGGAGTTAAAACTAGATGAATAGAACTTTAAAAAAAATGTTAATGTGATGAAATATATAATGAAACTCATGTAACTTTCAAGCCAGGGAGGATCAAATTCTGACTTTCTTGTGTGCAGGTGAAATCTTAGTCACTAATTGCCTGCTCTGTCTAGCCTTCCAAACAATTTTATAGCATTCTGGTTAAAGATCATCTAGGATGCGCTAAAGAAGTCAAAGCAGGTTGAGCTCAAAAGTCTATTTAATTCCCAAAGCAAAGACTGAGCTGGAGGTCAGACCTGAGCACACAGGGAGGCCTAGGGCCTGGTCTTTGCTCTCGAGGGACTCCTTGTTTAATGAAAGAAATGCATTATGAAACAAGGCTGCAGGATGGGGCAATGTGGGCAGTGAGAGCAGCCCAGAAGAGGGAGCAACTAATCCGCTGGGGAGAGGGCGGATTAGGGAAATTGTGCTGCTCCTTGAAAGATGAGTAAGAATTCACTGGGAAGTTGAGGACAGGTGAGGGAGAAATGGCATGTCTTTCAGAGGGTATGGCACAGGAAAATGCATGGATGTTGAGAAAGCACAGTGAAGCCCATGGAGAAGCAAAATCTTATAGTTGGCTGGGACCCTTAAAAGTCATCTATTACAAGCCCATCTAATATAGGAATCCTCTCCCAAACCCTAAAGTATAGCACATCCATCCATCCGTCCATCCATCCATCCACCCCTCCATCCTTCTATCTATATATCCATTTATTTATCCATCCATTCGTCCATTCCACCCATCAACCGTTCATCCATCCACCTACCCATTTATCCATTCATCCTTCCATTCCATTCCATTCATCCATCCATCCATCCATCCTTCCATTTATCCATCCAGCCAACCACCCACAAGTTGTTCATTTAATAAACATTTATCAAAGACCTATGCTGTGTCACAGACTCTGCTGGGAAGTTACAGATCAATAAGACTCACCCCTGCCTTCCAGGGGTTTACCTTTCAGTTGGCAGGATGGGACATCCATCCATCTATTCAGTTATTTATTTCCTTAATGATCCTGGAGTTCCTACTGAGTGCCCCATGCTCCTAGACCCTGGAGATGCAGTCCACAGCATGCATGACTCCCAGTTAGCTGGGGAGGCAGTGTGTGAACAGACAAGCAGGGTTCTGTCTTTTGGATGGGAGCTCAGGGTCCAACATGAGGCTGGGGGAGACATTCATGTCTTCATTACAGATTAGAAACCCGGTCCTTGCCCCATTGTGTCCTGCTGCAGTCCAAACTGTCTCGCTTTACTGTGGTTTCTTTCTCACATGCCACGATGAAAATATACTTGTATTTCTGTGACCTTTCGTAATCAAAGATGTAAAAAATAAGAAATGTCTAGTTTGGGACACATCCAGGATGTGAACCCAGGGGTCCGGTCTAGAGGAAGTGGGTGGTCTCCCTCCCAGTCTAAATCCCATGATGTGATAACAATGCTGTCATGTCACTTATGGGACAGGCCATATGAAACTTTTTTGGCACAAAATGCATTGCAGGCTGAAGTTTCCAAAGGGTAGGCAGGTCTTCCAGCAAAGCCAGGAACTACTGAGGATCAGGGATGGTGTCTCCTTCCTCCTTCTTTCTTCATAGCCCTTCTTCCTCCCTTCCACTGACAAGATTGTACAAAGCATCTACTCCATGGCCCAAGGTACAGTGTGGAAACAGACCCAAGGAATTGGTAAGTGAAAGGAAGAAATTAAGAGGTAGATTGCAGGTGACACTCCCAGACGTTCAACCACTTTTGGCACTCAGCCTTTTGGCCTGTGTTTGGTGGTGTAACTGAGGGTTCAGTTTTGTTACCTCTATCGTGTTTCAACCACGTTCCCCTTTTTCCTTCTGAAAACTCTGGGGTAGTACAAATCAAGGGCTTAATGGTATTGTGATTATTTGATTTGGTCATGTTAGTCTCAGCAACTGTACTAAGTATACTAGTCAGCGATTCCTAGAGAGAGGAAGAGTTATATGCCTACAGATGGTCACTTTGACATTTCATTAAATTCTTTTTCAATAATTCCACAAAGCTCTGAGGAGGCCAATAGGAAACATAATAAAATATAAGTAAGCAGTAAAACATCAGGACCAGAGAGAAGAAAAGATAAGAGCAAGGTGTACACACCTGTGTAAAAGTATAGCGTAGAGAAGCAGGCTATACGTTGCTACACTTAAATCATAAATCTGAGTCTAAGCTTCTCAGTAGCCAAAGGGAAAAAAGAAACATAGACACACTGCTTATTATTCATGAAGAGAAATTCCAGCCAATGACATGCATGCCAGCCAAACGTTGGAAGCAGCCTCTGTGTTCAATAAAAAAGAAGTGAATGATTGAAAAAGACTTTGTTCAAATGGAATATTTATATCCATTTAAAATGAGGGGGTTGACTTTGGTAATAGTAGGAAAACTGTATGTGAGATAACGCTAACTTTTAAAAAAATTTTTATTGGAAAATAGTTGATTTACAATGTTGTGTTAGTTTCAGGTGTACAGCAAACTGAATCAGTTATACATATACATATATCCACCCTTTTTTAAGATTCTTTTCCCATATAGGCCATTACAGAGTATTGGGTAGAGTTCCGCATGCTATACGGTAGGTTATTATTAGTTATCTATTTTATATATAGTGGTTTGCATATGTCAATCCCAATCTCCCAATTTATCCCTTCCCTTCCCCCCGTAACCATAAGTTTGTTTTCTACATCTGTAACTCTAATTCTGTTTTGTAGATAAGTTCATTTGTACCCTTTTTTTTAGATTCCACATATAAGCAATATCATATTTGTCTATCTCTGTCTGACTTACTTCACTCAGTATGACAATCTCTCGGTCCATCCATGTTGCTGCAAATGACATTATTTCATTAGTTTTTATGACTGAGTAATATTCCATTGTATATATATACCACATCATCTTTATCCATTCCTCTGTCAATGGACATTTAGGTTGCTTCCATGTCCTGGCTATTGTAAATAGTGCTGCAATGAATATTGGGGTGCATGTATCTTTTCGAATTATGGTTTTCTCTGGATATATGCCCAGGAGTTGGATTGCTGGATCATATGATAGTTCTATGTTTAGTTTTTAAAGGAGCCTCCATACTGTTTTCCATAGTGGCTGTACCAATTTACATTCCCACCAACAGTGTAGGAGGGTTCCCTTTTCTCCACACCCTCTCCAGCATTTATTGTTCATAGATTTTTTTGCTAATGGCCATTCTGACCAGTGTGAGGTGATATCTCACTGTAGTTTTGATTTACATTTCTCTAATAATTAGTGATGATGAGCATCTTTTCACGTGTTTTTGGCCATCTGTCCGTCTTCTTTGGAGAAAAGTCTGTTCAGATCTTCTGCCCTACCTAATGTTAACTCTTAAAAGAATAGAAAATGTTCATATGCTATGATTCCAAATTATCTAGCTAAACGTGTGTGTGGCTATGGAAGTATATCAGATGACGCAGATGCTTCAGGGAGAGCCTCATTTCTCCTACCTTTTCCAGAGTTTCAGGAGGTTAGTGCTATTGTCTTTGCAACTGAAAATATTCAAGTGAATAACGTGTGTCAGAGAGGCTCTAATAAGTGTCTCTCCAGTATTTGCTCTCTCGGAGCCATTTGCTCTAGCAGATGATTTTCTCAGACACGTAAAGGCTCCGTACAGAACTACCATTGGGCAATTTGGAAATGCCTATACATCCCCAGACCTAGCATGGATCACAACACAAGCAAACTTGCCTTTTTTTGATTAATCTCTGACATAATGTCTCTTCTAGAAAGTCATCCTCAAGAAATTATAATTCTGTCACAGATTTAACTAAAAAGATGTTCACTGTACTGGAAATCTAGAAAATGCCCCAAAACACTGGATGAGATAAGGAAGTGATAGAACTTACTTCAGTGATTATCAAAGTGATTATCAAAAATAATGCTATTGGATCAACTTAAATGGCACTGCAGAGGTGTTCGTGATGGAATGTTAGGTTTTAAAATAAACACATTACAGGGTCTGTTATATACTTGTGATTTTATGAAGACACATATGAGTCAAAACAAGTGCCAGGAGGAAATGCGTGGGAAGGATACTGGTGGCTGATTCTGGATTACATTTTAGTGGGACTCTTCTGGCTGCATGTGGAGGGCGGACTGTCATGGACAGGAGGTAAAGGAGGTGATAGAGGACAGAAGATAGTAGTATTTTGTTGTGGCAGCGTGAGCTGATCAAGACACTACGTCATAGAGTTATGATGAGGATTCAATTAATAACTCTTTGTAAACGTGCCTCCATATCCAGTGAGCCAACCGCTTGGAAACCTCGGAGCACCTGTAACTGGGCTTAAGACTGTCCCCTTTCTTAAAGAGGACCAGAACTTAGACTCTCACCAGAGTCTGACCACTTGTATCCTTCAAGATGGCCAGTTCTCTCTGAATTTCACGATCTACCTCATTTCCAGGTACAACATCACAAAACTGCACTAGCAATTAGCTTTATCTCTATGGCTACACCTAAAATGGGGTTCATTATAATGTGATACTTTCATCTGCCATGGATGGTCATTTCCAGGGCTGGCTACAAAAACAATTATTGTCACTTAACAATTCTCTCAACCATGGCCAATGAAAACAAACAAAAAGTTTGTTAAAGACACGTTCTGTTATGTTGTTTGACATCCTTCGAACACAGTAGTTTGATCTCTTGCTCAGCTCTTTGCATCATTCTGAGTTCTCTCTGGTTTGTTTCCCCCAAGGACTCTCATGGATCTGATTCCATGGTGGTTTGTGATTTCGGATTGTGAGTTGATCTTTGTGGGTTCCCCCTCTGGGTGAGTCTGATGACTTCTGCTATAAAAACATCCTTCAGAACACATTAATGGCTGCTTCTGTGGGACCCCAGCAACTTCAGCTGGTCTAGAAAGGGAGTGTAAACCTGGATCCCACACATGCTTGGCCCCAGCACTTTTTTCCACCTAAGACCCAGAGAGGCCACACACTTCTTTACTGCCTTCCAGTGGGTATAGTGTTTCTTGTCCTGTTTTTGCCAACGGAGCAGCTCTTCAGAATCCAGGCTTTATACAGAAGGATCCAGTTTAGGTGCCCAGCATCCCAGGGACTGATGCCAGAACTCCAGTCCCAAGTTCCAGGTTCTGTTTGTGGGTCTGCAACCCATGAGCTGTGGAGTCAGTTCTCACCACTCTGGCTTTGATTCCTTTTTCTTTCCAGGATTTCCTTTTTTTTTTTCTTATTAGGTACATGCAACTTAAATTTTTTTAAAACTTAAAGTATAGTGGACTTCCAATGTTGTGATAGTTTCTGGTGTACAGCATAGTGATTCAGTTATACATATATACATATTCTTTTTCATATTCTTTTCCATTATGGTTTATTACAGGAAGGATTCCCTTTCTTTTGAGTTTAGACACACACACACACACACACACACACACACACAGGCACATGCTATATATAACTGTGTACCATATAACTATATACTATTTAGCTCTACTGCTACAGCTGTATATATAACTATATAGTTACACACTGTATTTACAATCATATATATAAAACTATGAGTATATAGAGTTACATATACAAGTTTTATATACAACTACACAACTATACTTGTATAGTTATATAGTTGTACAACTATGTAACTACACAACTATATTGTTATATATACACATGTTTTATATACGTAGTTATATATGTGTGTGTGTCTGTGTGTATAACAAGATAACAAGTGTTTGTGACATTTTATTCATCTGGAACTCTTATCCCTGATTTCTAGGACTTAGCATTGAGAAATAAACATCTCTCTTGATAAGTCCATATAGTTCATCTTGTATCTGAATCATGTAACTTGTTGCATTTCCCTTTTTGCCACAACTGCCAGGAAGCTCCGTGTAAATTTAGTGTTCAACCACAGCATCCACATTAGTTTGAGATTTTAAAAAAATATTCCTCCTTCGATTGCTGTCGTGATGTCGAAAAAAATATTCCTTCTTCTATATTATTTTTGAGTTTCTATTTTGACAGCTTGATTGTATATGTGATCTTATTGTAACCTCCTCAATACTTTTTAGAAGATGGTGAGATAGAGAATTATAAATAAATAGATAACTCCCTTCACCCCATGGAGCCTTCCCAAGACATTATGCTGAAGCTACTCTTCTTTCCCCCAGACTCCCAAACATCCCTGTCTATGATTGGTCATGACTGCCTTGTGATGGCTCTGGTATTGCCAACTTGCACTGTTTTCAAAATCTCCTGTACTGTTCTTTGTCTTCTTATGAACTTAGAAACTTTTGTGCAGTGGAAAGAATATGGAATTTAGAATTGGATGCACTTGAGACTGATCAGGAATCTCGGCTCTGCTTCTTAACAGCTAAATACCTGGGGTCTGTAATCTCTTAGCCTCAGTTTCCTTATCTGTAATATGGGGACAAGACCTCTTCACTGCAGAGTTGTGAGGGTCAAACAGCAAAAGGTAGCCAAGGCCCCTGGTACAAGCAAGGTGCCCGACAAAATTCCATTGCTTTCCCTTTCCTTTTCTGGTTGTGGTTCCATGTTCCCAGCAAGCCCTGGACCTCACGCCTCACCACTCCAGCCTCTTTGCCCCCTGCCTCCCACCTGTGACCCCCCTGCAGTCTGCAGACGACCCGCAGCCTCCTGACCGCCATTGGGATTGGACTCGGGAAGGCTGGCTCCATCACGCACCCCCCCCCCCCCACTATGTGTGCGTCTGGGGGAGCCTTGCCGGGCACAGTCACGGAGACACCCACTTGGCCCAGCCCTGAGTGCCGGACAGCTGGGCAGGGGGTGGCTGGCATGTGGGGTGGGCGCTGCTCCGGAGGTGGGGCGCTGATCCGGCCTGGCCGGCCCTCGCTCGCAGGAGGGGCCAGAGACCCGGCAGATGGGAGCCATCACGTAGCACTGTCTCCTCTGTCTTCTAGTCTTTCGTATGCTCCCTCCCCTCCCTCTCCCTCCACTTTCTCGCTCTGTCTGTCTGTCTGTCTGTCATCACTGAGTCTCACTCGCCTCCGTCTCTCCTTCTGTGCTTTCATCTCTGATCCTTTCCTCCCTCCCCTGCACTGCACACCCAGTGCACACACCCTGGCGAGCATCTTCTGGGCAAAGATGCTGTGTGGCACCCACCCAGGTCATCCTGAGGGCTCTAGGGACCAGTGACCCTGTCCAGAGGCTGCTGCCTCTTGGAGAAAGTCCCACAGGCTCCCTGAAGGTGTGGAGCCCCGAAACCTGATCAGTCTGCTGGTTCTCACACTTTAACTGGTAGAAGCATCATCCATGGAGGTTGTATTTAAAATACAGATTTCCAGCTCGTGCTGCTCGGAGATTCTGAGTCTGCAGGTCTGGGTCCTGGAATATGCATTTTTTAGTTGGAGTAGAGTTGATTTACAATGTTGTGTCAGTTTCAGGTGTACAGCCAAGTGATTCAGTTATACATATACATATATTCATTCTTTTTCAGATTCTTTTCCCATATAGGTTATGATAGAATATTGAGTAGAGTTCCCTGTATACAGCAGGTCCTTTTTGGTTATCATCTATCTTATATATAGTAGTGTGTGTATGTTAATTCCAAGCTTGTGCTTTATTCCTCCCCACCACGTTTCATAAGTTTGTTTTCTAAGTCTGTAAGTCTGTTTCTGTTTTGTAACTAAGTTCATTTGTATCATATTTTAAAAATTAGATTCCACATATGAGTGATATCATAGGATATTTGTCTTTCTCTGTCTGACTTCCTTCACTTAGTATGATCATCTCTAGGTCCATCCATGTTGCTGCTAATGGCGTTATTTCATTCTTTTTTTGTGGCTGAGTAACGTGGAGTATGCATTTTAAACATAAATCCTGAGAGATTCTGATGCCGGGTTTTTTGGGGAGGTTCACATGCGAGAAGTCCCGTGTGGGTTAAATGAGCGCTCATCTCCAGAGCTGGTGCGGTCCATTTCAGGCCGATGGGAAGCGAGGGAGAGTTGGCCTTGCCCCCATCAGCTGGCGCCTCCTGGCTTCACATTTTTTTCTGAGGCCTCACCCCCGACGGGTCCTGTCACTTCTCAGGCTGTTTCCTTCTGTGCGAACCGGGGTGGATGTGCCGTCCTCACAGCACGGTTGGAAGATTGATGAGGTGAGGCGTGAGGAAGGCTCTGAAGAACTTATGCTCCTAGACATATATCAGAAAATGATGGATGTATTAAATAAACAACCAAATGAACGATGGCAACCCCAAGTTCACCTCACCTGCCACAGCACATCCCTCAGAGGAAGCCTCCTGCCCCTGTGAACACTGCAATCTCTTCCCAGACATCTGGCCTTTCTCCACGCTGTCCCCGCCTTCAGGAATATGTGTCCCCTCCCATCCATGTCCTACGGGACGTATGATTGGAGATCCTCTCCTGCCCCACCTCCTGCACCTCCTGCACCCCAGACCATGTGCTGCTTTCTCACCTATGGGCACATAGGCCCTGGCACGGTCCCCTGTGGCTTTTAGCATCCCGGGTCCTGGAGGGCTATGAGTTGAGGAAGGAGGAAGTGTCCCGTTGTGCTCAGTGGGGGGAACATCCACCTGTGTGTGGGGGGGTACAGAACCCTGGGGAATCAGCTACCCTCCCCTCAGAGGCACTGTCAAACCAGCATGGCAAGGAGGAGTTCAAAGCCAGGAACAAGACCACCAGGTACCTGGTGCCTCTTTTGCCATGGGTCCTTCTTCTCTGAGCCCCCTTAGATCATAGAACTCTTTGGGGTTCATCTCCAATGTAGCCACTGCCTTCCTTCTGGGTCCCGACAAGAACATCCCTCATGGGTCCCTTGGTTTTAACCCTGGAGGGGCTCTGAAGCCGGATGTCTTGGGTTGTAATCCCATTCAGCCTCTTTCCATATGCATGACCACCCTACACCTCAGTTTCCTCATCTGTATCATGTGGGTACTAATGCTACCCACCTCCTTCAGTTGTTGGCATGATTGAATAAGATACGGCATGCAGAGCGCTCAGCACGGCGCACTGAGTCAACACCCAATAAGCACCAGTGCGTCAGCCAGGATCCTTCACACTTCTGCTGGCACAACCTCAAAATCCCGATGACTCAATGTAATGAAGGTTGATTTCTTGTTAATGTCACAGTTCCACAAAGTGAATGGTGGGCAGCTTCCTATGGAGAGATTCAGGGATTCCAGCCGCTTCTGTCTTGTTTTGCTGCCATCTTCTAGAACTGTGCTGTCCAATATGGTAGCTACCAGAAACTATTTAAATTCAAGTGAATTTTAAAAATCAATAAAATTAAAAATTCAGGTCCTCAGTTGCACCGGCCACCTTTCAAGGGCTCAGTAGCCACATGTGGCTAGTGGTCATCATATTGGGCAGTACAGACATAGGACATTTCCACCGTCACAGAAAGTTCTATTGGATGGAGCTGAACAGAGTCTCCTCGGGGGTCTCTGCTGGATCCTCTGCGCTGAGCCATCAGTATTGGGAAATATGGAGAGTCACACGCAGGTGTCCTACTGGGTCAGGACAGGGAGTGATGAGTATCACTTCTGTCCCCGTCCCCTTGGCCAGAAAGCAATGACATGGCCCCAACCTAACTTTAAGGGGGGCTGCGGAGGCTTCAGCATGGCGTTCAAATCCTTCACAACTGGGTTCAGTGTACCTTCCCCGTTTCATCTCCTTCTATTCCATTTCCTATCCCCACCTCACGTGGTCCCGAGGAGTGAGGGTACAGGTTTCGAGGGGCTCTCTCAGAAGAGGGAGGAACCCCCTTTCCTAGAATTCCCCAGCCAACTCTCCCTCACTTCTCATTGGCCTGAAATGGACCGCATGGCTATTTCTGAACCAATTCCTTGGCCAGAAGAAAGCCATGTGCCAACTGGCTTAATCCTGTTTTTCTAAACCAATCAGGGTGGCCAGAGGCCTAGGATTGGAATGGCGGGGGCATTTCTACCCTACCCTAGATCTGTAGCTGCTGCCCAATGCAAGAAGGGTGGAAGGCATGCTGGGGAGAGACCACAAAGCCCTCCAGTTTGCCCTGCTCGGTGCTGGGTGCTCTGCTGGGCACTGGAGGGGCCCATCTGACCTGGGCGTGGTCTCTGCCACCAGGGAGTTCAGAGATGTGTAGGGAATAAGGTTGGAGAACGCGGCACAGATGAGGGTCAGAGCTGGGGCCCTCGGGAAGGTTAGAATTGCACAGAATCTCTAAGCACATCTTCTGGGGCCTCAGGAACCTTGCTGGTTAATGTTTAGATGCTCTGCTTTTTGTGATTTTTAGACAATTGGCCATCTCAGATTTTCCCAAGGAGTGATCGTGAGTCAGTCTGGCGGATACTCATTCCTCTTTGCTTTTGGATTCTGAGCTCCCCGAGTCCTTCCTCCTCTGCTTCGCCCAGACTAGCAGCCTCAGCCTCTACCCTCCCTCAGCTAGGTATTAGCATCCCAGGTAGTTTTTCATATTTTTTCCCCCTAATGAATGCAGAGTGCTTTATTTATTTATTAATTTTGTCAGAAGGCGCCCAAGCATTTAGCAGTTACCAATGATCAACAGTACATTTTGCAAACAAGTCATAAATTTTAACAGCAATTTGTCTACGAATTGTGACCTTTTGATGATGTATTTGATTTTTCCCGAGTTGAACTTCTTTGTCATCCAAGTTTGATTCATATTTTAATTTTTTTAAAAGCAAATGGTCTGCATAACACATTGCCACATTGAGCTGATTGCAAATGCTATTTGGGTTGCAGTCAATATTTTTAATTTATGCCATGCAAGATACACCGGGAGCCCCTGGCCCACTTTACCAACAGCTGCAAATCCACACATCTCTGCCCCTGACATTTTATACTCTGTAGTTTTCTTAATGTTATATGGATTTTTTAAAAAAAGGAACGATAATGTATGCCAGTGCCTTTTAATGAGGCACCTTTAACCAGAGATAAAACACTTCCTCATTTCTCCAGATTCCACCCTTTTGGCCTGGGTGTTGCAGATCATTTTCCTATGGAAGATGTTGTCGGCTCTTTGAATCCCCCAACTGGTGCATTACTTTGTGTTAATTACCTCAGGACGAGAGTGGCTCAGAAGCAATCATCTTTGTTTGTTAACACACCCTCAATGTGCCACCACTCCCCATAAATAAAACATAACTGAGATTACAATGTCATGTTCGCCGGGACTCCAGACCCCGGTAACTGCTCTAGCAGAATACACAAGTCATCCCCCGGCAGCCGGCTTCCACTGCGATGCCACGTGACCAGGATTGCTTTTCATTTCTCAGTCGTCTCATGCCCACCAGGCCCTGGCCGCGTCTGCAATTCTGGGATGTTCTTATGCTGGGATGGCTGGCAGGGAGCTGACTTTGTTTCTCCTCTATCTTAAAAGAGTTAAGTACGCAAGGATATTTTTAGCAGCTTGGAAGGGGCCGGAGGGGACTCGCAGAATGCAAAGCTGGGGTCGGAATTTTGCGTTCAAGGATGGTGGGAATATCTGAAGCGACCCACAGAGAGTCATGCATTTATTTATTCATGTCAGTGCTTGGTTCAACACACACACGAATAAGAAAAAAAGATAAAGAGATGGCTGATAAGAGCAATGTTTAATAATTAGAACAATATGAATAATACGATTAGGGCAAATGCTGCTTTAAATAGAAGTGAGAATGAAAACACGCAAGACAATTTGCAAGTTTGGCTCCGAGCTTCCTGGCTGTCAAAGAGAAAAGGGATACAATGAGTATAGTCATCAGTGTGAAAAGAGCCATTGTAGTGCTTCAGGGGAAGCAGAGTGTTTTCTGGTACCTTAATCTGAAAGCAGTTTCTCTAATGAATCCTTGCATGGAGTTGTGGTTCTCAATGTGTGGTCCACCACACACTGGTGGGAAGTAAGGGACTCCTGGAAAGTCACAAACTAATTAGAAATGTACATTCTGAGTCCAGTTCTTAGTTGTGAATGATGCATAAGCTCATTTATTTTTGTTGTTATGCATGGCTGATGTTTACTTAGCAGTAACTCATTGAGTTATTCAAAGTTAACAAATATAGTTCTCATAAATTAAATTTAGTGCATTACCGGAGTTTACTAAGAACTTTATTTTAGCACTCCATCAAGGAACCTGACTTCCTGACAATGATGTAAAATTACAGCAGATCAAATACATAGGTAAAGAGTTGAAATTTCCTTAGTTTTGGGTAAGGACACTTTGTTATTAGTGAATTTTCAGTGTGGTCTTGAATTCAAGTGGTTTTCAATGGTTTCTAGTCTCACATTGGTAAATGTACTGGTAGAATATCTTCTAGGTTTTCATTTTGTTAATCTTTTTTTTTTTCTTGGTAATTACTTTGGAAAATGGGAATGGGCAGGGTAATGAACTTCAGGATCATTTGCTCCAACTAAGTGGGCCTCAGACAAAAAAAGTTGAGCATCATTTATAAAAGGGACCATGATAACCCTCAACAGTGTACCTGTAGTAATTTATGAAGAGGGTATAATAATCCTAAATGCATATGTATATAATAATAGAACTTTAAACTATGTGCAGAGAACCTGGAAAAATTAAAAAGAGAAATAGACAAAACTACAATTACTATTGGAGATTTCATGCTCCTCTCTTGATACTTGATAGAACAAATAGATAGAAAATGAAAAAGGATGTAGAAGACATTACTACCAACCAACACTATCACCTCGACCTAATTGACATTTATAGAACACTTCAACAACAAAAGCAAAGTACACATTTTTTTAAAGAACATAAGGAACACTCACTAAGACAGATAATATCCTGGGCTATAAAAACAAGTCTTAATAAATTTTAGTGGTTAGAAATCATACTAATGCTCTCTGATCACAATAGTATTAAACTGGAAGTCAATAACAAAAAGAGATCTGGAAAATTCCCAAAATATTTGGAAAGTAAATATCACACTTAATGACTCATGCATCAAACAAGAAATCACAAGAAAATTTAAAAAATATTTTAAACTGAATAAAAATGTAAACAAAACGTAAAAATTTGTGAGACACAGCTAAAGTAGTGCTTAAAGAGAAATTTACAGCATTAAATATTTATATAAGAAAATAAGTTATCAAATCAGTGACTTAATCTTCCAATTTAAGAAACTAAAAAAATAGAGCAAACTAAAACTCAAATAATCAGAAAAAAGGAATAAAGATAAGAGCAGAAAGCACTGAAATAGAACAAAGAAAAACAATAGAGAAAATCAATAAAAACAAAATCTAGTTCTTTGTGAGATCAATAAAATTGATAAGTCTCTAGCTAGACCAATCAGGAAAAAGGGAGATGACACAAATTATCAATATCAAGAACGAGAGAGTAGGCATCACTACATGTCCTACAGATATTAAAATAATAATAAGAGAATACTATGAACACCTTAATGCCAATATATTCCACAACTTATATGAAATGGACAAGTTCTCTAAAATACATTAGCTACAAAAGCTCAGTCAAGAAGAAATAGACAACCTGAATAGCTCTATATCTAGCAAATAAATTGAATTTGTAGTTTAAATCTTTCCCACGAAAGTAAACCAACAAAAATCCCTCCAGGTTCAGCTGGCTTCACTGGTGAATTCTATCTACCATTTAAGAAGGAAATAATATTAATTGCATACCGATTCTTGCTGTAAATAGAAGAAGAGGGGGTAATACAACTTATTTTATGAGGCTAGCACTACCCTGATACTCAAACCATATAAAGATATTACAAGAAAGAAGACTACAGACTAATATCCTTCTTGCATATAAATATTTAAAATTTTAGCCAACTGATTCCAGTAATATATAAAATGACAATACATCGTGATCAAATGGGTTTTATGCCAGGAATTAAAATATCAATTAATGTAATTCACCACGTTAGCAGACTAGAAAGTAAATCATATGATCATCTCAATGTATGCAGAAAATGTATTTGACAAAATTCAGTACCTAGTAATGATTAAAAACTCTTAGCTAAGTACTTACAGAAAGAAACTTTCTAAGTCAGCTTATAGCTAACATCCTACTTAATGGTGAAAAACTGAATGCTTTTCCCTCAGATCATGAACAAGGCAATGATGTCTGCATTTACCACTTCTGTTCATCATTATATGTGAGATTCTAGACAATGCCATAAGGTAAGAAAAAGAAGTAAAAGCCACATGAACTAGAAAGGAAGGAGTAAAGCTGTTTCTTCCCAGATGACATTATCTTCCACATAGAAAATCCCAAAGAATCTACAAAAAAACTACTAGAACAGATAAGTGAATTTGATAAGGTTGCAGAATACAAGGTCAATATGCAAAAGTTGATGGTATTTCTATAAATACCAATGAATAATTGTCATATAAATTTTAAAAAGCAATACAAGCATAACTTGTTTTATTGTGCTTCACTTTATTGCACTTCACAGATATTGCATTTTTCACAAATTGAAGGTTTGTGGCAATCCTGCACTGAGCAAGTCAACAGGCACCATTTTTCCAATGGCATTTGCTCACTTCCAGTCTCTGTGTCACATTCTGGTACTTCTCACAATATTTCAAACTTTTTCATTATTATTAAATTTGTTATGGTGATTTGTGATCAGTGATCTTTGATGTTACTACTAAGACTTATTGATGGTTCAGATGACGGTTAGCATTTTTTAGCAATAAACTATTCTTTAAAGTATGTACTTTTTTTAGACATAATGCTATTACACACTTACTACAGTATAGTGTAAACACAACTTTTATATGCATTGGGAAACCAAAAAATTCACATGACTCACTTTATTGCAATGTTTGCTTTATTGTGGCAGTCTGAAGCCAAACCTGCAATATCTCTGAGGTATGCCTGTACAATTCACAATCATATAAAAAAAGATATTTCAAGGAATAAATTTAACAAAAAATGCATGTGTGTACACTGAACACTACAAAACACTGCTTAGAGAAATTAAAGAAATGAAGAGATATACTATGTTCATAGATGGCAAGACTCAATATTAATTCTCCCTATATTTATCTATGTATTCAAAACAATCCTAATTGAAATTCCATCAGGATTTCTAAAATAGAAATTGACAAGCTGATTCTAAAATTTATGTAGAAATATTAAGGATTCAGAATAGCCTAAATAATTAAAAAAATTGGAGCACTCACATCACTTGATTTCAAAACTTACTGTAAAGTTATAATAATCAAGACTTGGTATTGCCATAAAGGTGGATTTATAGATCAATGGGATAGAATATAGAGTCCAGGAATAGAACCATACATACCTATTGGTTTTTGACTATTGTCCCAAGGTAATATCCATATACCAAAAAATGAACCTCAACCCTTACTTCCCACCTCAAAATTAACATAAAATGTATCACAGGCTTAAATGTAAGAGCTAAAATTATAAAACTAAAAAAAAAGAACAAGAGAAAATCTCCATGATCTTGTATTAATTAGGTAAAGATTAAAAAATAAAACACAAAGCAGGTGAACTAAAAAACAAACAAACAAACAAATCAGTGGATTTCAAACTTAAAACATTTGCTCTTCAAAAGACCCCATTAAGGAAATGAAAAGGCGAGACATAAATTGGGAAATAATATTTGCAAAACAGCTATCTAATAAAGAACTAGTATCCAGAATATAAAAAGAACTTTCACAACTCAATAATAAAAAGACAAACAATAGGATAAAAACAACAGGCAAAATATCTGAACAGACACTATTCCAAAGAAGATACATGAATGTCAAACAAGCACATGAAAACGTGCACAACATCATCAGTCAATTGCTAAAATTAAAAAAGACAGAGACAGAGACTAACAAAAGCCAACAAGAATGAAGAGCAACTGGAATGCTCATATATTGCTAATGGGGATGCAAAATAATACACATCTTTGGAAAAGAGCTTGGCAGTTTCTAAAAAGTTAGGTACACCCTTACTGTATGACCCACAATTGCATTCCTAGATATTTACCTAAGAGAAATAAAAACATGGGTTCACATAAAGGTTTTGCCTAACTTTATTTATAATAGCCAACAACCCTGGGAAAACTTTGATGTTCATCAGTGTTTGAATGGATAAACAATGGAATAGTAGTCAGCAATAAAATGTATTGAATTATTCATATGTGCAAGAACATGGATGAATCTCAAATGCATTATGTTAAATGAGAGAAACCAAATGAAAGAAGCCAAAGATTCTATATGAATTCTTTTCATTTATGTAAAATTCTAGAAAAGGCAAAGCTTCAGTGATAGACAGCAGACTAGTGAGTAGGAGGGGCCACTGGGTGGGAGGAGGGGCTTGACTTCCAAAGGGCACAAGGGAACTTTCAGGGTGATGGAAACGTCCTATATCATGAATATAGTGGTGGTTACATGACTGTGTACATTTGTGGAAACTTACCAAATTGTACACTTATGATTGGTGAATTCTATCGTATATAAATTATACTTCACTAAAGCTAATTTAAAAGAAAAAAAGAATGCCTAAACTAAACTTCAGATGTGCCCAGGAGAGCAGGAAATGTGGAGAGTTGGTGAGCAGCATGCCACCTCGCAATATTTCAGACAATTTTAAATATCTTGAGGAATTAATATAACAAAAGTTTTGATCAAGTTGCTTGAATCTGAGGACTTGGAATCAGGTGAGAGATTTTATTGCTCCAACATCTCCTCTCACAACTGTGCAGACCTGACTAATCAATCATTGCTCTTTTCCCCATGAACCCAACTGTAACATCAAATCCTTCCAGTTTACGCCTGGCAGTCACCAACTTTTTATTGGGTTTAGCCTGGGAGATGGGATCATCTCTAGGTGACATCTACATCAGCTAATACACAGAATCTTGACACTTGGGGTAGATGGGACCTTGGACATCACCTTCTCTGGTAGGTCGCAAATATATTCTGGAAGGAGCACCCACATCTGGATGTCACGGGGCTCCTTGTGACACACTAGGAACTACAGATTCTCCTAATTCCTGAAATATGAACCAGAAACACTTTCACTGACAAGATATATGACTCTGGCATGTGATATAAGCAAATTTCTATGTCACAAAATTACTAATTCACAAATATTTTTGTGAAATTACTTTGGAGTAGGATGAAAATACACACTTTCAGCCCAGGTACCCATTTTAATGTGAGGGGTGGCCTCAGTGAGCTGAGCCAGTGTCTGATATCAGGGTGATGTTGGGATTACACCCTCCTTTCTGGCCCTGCAGTCATGACAGAGGAATGCACAAAATGTTCCCCACGACTGACTATTTCCTATGCCCCAGTTTCTATTTTTTAGAATAATTATCATTGTTCTTTTATAAAATGATGGCTGTTCATTATTTTGAAAATTTAAGCAATATATAAAAGTACAAAGGTAAAAGGAAAACAATCTCATACACCACAAATCCTGTCACTCGCCCCACCCCCCAATAAGCATCACTAACCTTAAGTGGCCATCATTCAAGATCCTCCGTATACATAAATCTGGGAGAAGCAAGAGTGGTCCTTCATCATGTCCCTTCACAGCGAGGGAGAGATGTTTAGAAAAGATGCTTCTAGGATTAAAAGAAAAAAGCCTGTTATTTTAGACCAGTCACTTCACCTTTGTACGCCTCTGTCTCCTCCTCTCTTAAAGGGACCGATGACACTCGTATCACAGAATTGTTTATGAGGATCAAATGAGATGACACAGGCAAAGTGCCTGTCCTGATGTGGGTACTCTACAAATTCCAGATTTGCATCCTTTTCTTCTCCATGGTTGAGTAGATGAATCAAGACTGTGGGCGATGTAGGTCTGGGTCCTGGTGGGGAGCAGTTGACATGCTCAGAAGGGGTGACTGGAGAGTTTGAGAGGACATTTACAAAGTTGTGGGCAGAACTAAATGAAACCAACAAGGGCTGGTGAGTGCCCCCCCCCGCCTGCCGCCAGTGGGGAGCTGCCCCTGCCAGGCCTGAGAGGGCAAAGGGGCATGGACCCGGAGAGAGGGGCAGATAGACAGAGGCTGTGGCCTTTGGCAGATGAATGTGTCAAAGTCAGGGCCTTCGTACATACTGTACCCCCTGCTCGAAATGCCCTTCCCGGTTTCCCCCAGGCTAGCCCTACTTAACGCTGTCCCGTCTGGGAGGTGCTCTGCTCTGTAGTCTCCGACAGCTTGGTTCACAGCTATTCTCCACCCATTCCCAGGAACCAGTGTCAAACTCATAGCATAATTTTTTTTAAAGCACAAAACAAGTTTATTATTTTTTTAAAAAAGAAATCGGATATGGAACCCAAACAGCTAAAACAGATAAAAAGTGTGACTTAGTAGTAGTTGCTTGCTGTACATGACTGTACGTCTGGTATTTACCAACCATAACTGTGGTGTGAGTGGGAATGAGAGGGTTCTGGACACCATGCCACATGGCCTCCTTCTACGGCTTGAGGTTGGAATTGACTTTTCTTGCCGTCAGCTTGATAGATACAGGAGGAGGAACTGGGTAATGATGGGTGATTGGAGTGAGGCTGTTGGAGGAGTTAATGGTTCTTGCAGGATGAGCGGGAGTTTGTCAAGAGAAGGTGGGGGATGGGCAGCATGGATAAAGGCGCAGAGACGTCAAGGACATGGTACCTTTGGAGCATGGCCCGGTGCTTGTGTGGGGCTGGAGTGTAGGTGTAGGTGGAACAAGATGGCTGATGAGGGAGCCCTCGGGTCATGGAAGACCCTGAGTGCTTCTCCTGGGAGATGGGGTTCAAGCTCTGGTTAGGGAGCCATTGACAGGCTCTTGGAGGCACAAGGAACTAGGGTCTGGTGTCCCTGTATTGCCACGAGAACAGGATTTCCTCGGGAATCTCAGTGTGTGCTCCTTTGATGGCACCCCCGAGAACCTCTTTGCCATGTGGGTGACCCCAGGTGAAGGTTAATTAAACTGCATCAGGCCGCCTGGTGGTGTGATGTTTGGGAATATGGGGAGCATTTTATAGACATGGTCCTGAGGCTCTGAGTCTGTGAGCTACTGAGTTGTCTTGAAAGACGCGAGGAAAGGCAGAACCTGGAGGTGCCGAGGGAGGACCAGGACCTCTGAGCTGAGTTAATTACTGACTTGTAATGTGGTGGGAAATAGGGCCCTGAGGTCCAATTCCACCCTCGGTAACATTTGGACATTTTATGGAAGATGCCATAGTTTACGACAATGCACAAAACAGGTAATTGTTTAGCAAAATGTGCCTGTCAGAACTCAGTGACCTCTGTGAATCATATTCTGTTCTTGGTGTCTTCTTATGGTAATGAAATTCACTTCTGTTCTTTCCCCTGAACTCTTCTTGTTCTCCCAGAATAACTGGCAAAATGAATGGCTGGGGAGGTTTTGATTTTTGTGTGCTGTGTGCTGCGAAAATGTTTAATCGGGTTTTCAGAGAAACTTCCAAAGTTTGGGATAAATAAAATGAGGATGGTGAGATCTTTGAAAGTTCTCCTGGGTTTGGTCGGAAGATCTCCACAACTGTAAGCTCCTTGAGGGCAAGGGATGTTCAGAGATGCTGAGGAGTGCCAGGGTGGGGGTCCAGAGGGCTGGCTCTGATTCCAGTCTTGCCATGTGTGCTACATCACTATTCAAGTATTTATATCTTGTTCCTAGAGGTGTGCAACAAACAGTACAAGAGGAAAGAATTCGTAAGGGAGGAAACCAGGGCAGGAGGATAAGAAAAAAGAGAAATGCCAGTCCATGAGATGCCAGCCTGTATCCATTATGTTGTTAGCAATTTGGCTCTGAGCTTGCTAACTGCCAAAGCAAAGAGGGTAAAACAAGCAAGCCATCCTTAGTTTACAGTGTCCTCCAAGTTAAAATCAAAAGAAAGAAGAGTTGCTCAGAGACCCAACACTAAAACGCCATTTCAGCAAATACCATTCCATAGGGACAGCCTGGGAAAGCCAGAAAAGCCTGAGCTCTCTGGACTCAGATGTGAGTTTGATTCCCTGCTGTGATACTTTCTTGCTGGGTGGCCTTAGACCAGTCCCCTCACTTCTCTGAGCTTCTGTGGCCTCATCTCTATGATGAAGGTGTTAGATTTTGCTCTTTTCTTGCTCTAAAAGCTAAAACTCCCTGTCTTACAACTTTGGACACTCTGTTCTCTCCAAATCAACAGATACTGGGTCCCCACCACAGGTCAGGCAGTGCGTTAGGCAGCAGAGGTGGATAAGAGCCACCCTTGCCTTCCAGCTCCTCACCTTTCTGTGCAAGTTCTCAGTAGCACATGGGCCAGGAAGCATGGGGGACAGAATGGCTAACTCTGATGGTGTGTGGAGCAAGAAGTTTCTCAAGGAGGTGAAATCTGACAGTAAAAGTAAAGAGAGAAGGGGGTGAAGGAGAGAGAGAGGGGAAGGGAGAAAGAGAGAGAGAGAGGCTGGTAGCCTGGCATTGCAGAGGAATTGAAAGTGTTTTGTTCTGGCTAAAGAAGTTGGTAGGAGTGGAGGAGTAGAGATGAGGTCTGGGGGCGGGTGGGGAGACCTGGAGAGCTTGTCAGCCCTCGCTCAGAGTATTGGATAGGAAATGGTCAAGCTGTTTCCAGGGGAAGGTTCATGACGTTACACAGGAAGTGTCCCAGGAAGCTGCTGTGCCACGTCCTGTTTGGACTCCAATAAGGAAGTGATTTTCCCTACCTCACGTGCCCAAGTATGTCCCTCCTATCACCACAGTGGGTGGGGCACCAGGGGCACAGATGAAGCTGGCACGTGGGATGTTAGGAACATTCAAGTTTGTGGGGCTGAACTGAAAGATCACGTGGCCAAGGACACAGCCAGCCGCTTGTTAGAAATAAAAATTCTTGGGCTCCAGCTGGACCTACAGAATCCGGGTCTGGGATTTCCGGTGATGTCCCAGGTGATCTGTTGCTGCAATTGAGAAGCACTGGTGTAGAGCATATCAGGGGGGAATGAAACTCCTGTAGAAACCAAGTGAAGATGGGAATCCTGAAGAAGTGCCTTAAACAAGCACGAGAAAAAGGCTCCTGACACTACTGGTGGCCGGGCCACTCAGACCTGGGGCTGCGGGAAGCCTGGGCATCTTGGAAGAAGGCTAAGAGAAGAGTGATCCCCTGGTTTCCCAGTGCAGGGACCTGGAGCCTGAGATGGGCAACCTCTCCCTGGAGGACTTGGGAGACTCGGGTTCTGGCTGATTGGGAGATGGCCAGGAGACGCTGAGACTTCCCGCCTAAGTCCACACGACCTGCCAGCAAGCATCTCTCAGGACTGATAATAATGAATAGTCTACCATACGTGTGTGTGATTTTCTCTGATGTATGCAGATACCCGATATAGAAAAAAACACACATTCATTTAGAGAGTTTACCGAATTCTTTGTGTGTTTTTGCAATCATACCAGGGATAGTAACGGTGCAGGTATTATTCTGTGAGGCTTTGTGAGGTTTTTTGGACATTGTAAAGGAGTCCTCATCCTTAGCAAGGTTGGGAACCAGTGACCCTGGAGTTCACTGTGAGGGTCGTGATGTTGGGTGGTTTTAAGTCCAGCATTTGCTCACACATTTTGTGACACTTCATGACATTTTCATCAGGATCAGGTTAGAAGTCCTTTGATAGTGACAAAACCCAACTCAAAGGGGTTTGAACAAAAAGGGGAATTTATTGTCCCTGTAACTGAGATATCCCATTTGGACCTTCAGGTCAGCTGGATCCAGGACCTCAAGCAACACTGCCAAGTTCCCCACTCCCTCATGCATCTCACGGTTCTGCTGGCCACTTCTTGACTTCATCTGGCAGGTAAGATGGTGCTCACCTGGGCAACATCCTCCGAGCTTAGCGATCTTGGCAGAAGCCTGTGACTGGCCTCATCTGGCTCATATATCTGTCCCAGAAAAAACTGCTGTGGCCAGGGGTGAGGTACACTGGCAGCCTGGCTCCTTTGATGGATGGGGGACAGGACCTATGATTAGTTGTCCTACAGTATGTATGGAGTTGGGGAGGCTTCCCAGGGAATGCCAAGGAGGGGGTGGGTCATGTGGACACAGAGCTAACTAACCCTTTACTCCACAGGGTCAGGTGGGCCCCCTGACTGTCAGAGGCAAGAATCAGAGATCCTGAGGGGGGCTAGGTAAGCAGGACAACTAGCAGAATCCTGGCTTGGGAGACCCAAAGTGCTTACACAGGCCAAGTCCGGCCCCAGGAGGTTCCCCATGGAGGTGAGGGCAGTGAGCCCGGGACTGCGGCCGGGCAGGGACTCAGGCCCCTAGAGGATGGGTCGCCTTGCTAGAGCCAGAGCCGAGGGCATGCTTGGTCACAAAGGTCTCTGGTAAAAGAGTAGATGACTCAGGTCCAACCCACTCACGTCTCATGGAAAGATGCTGAGCTGCATCCTGTGTATGGGAATGCTCAAGGCTGGGGTGGAAGCGAGAGATGGCAGCACTTCGACTGGACATTGGCCTTGAGATACAGAGGCCGGGTCCAGTTACCGGCAGTCACCAGATCCCCGGCTCTCCACCTCCCAGCTGCTTGCAGACTCCCCCAGGGAGGCCCTCCTGTCACCTCCAGGCCCTGGGATACTCATTCATCCATCCTTCACCCTGGGGCTACAGAGACAGCAACACCCAACCCCGGGCTCTTATGGAGCCCAGGTGGGGACAGCTCCCACCTCCTGGTGGCCACCCCAGCCAGGCCTCATCAGGGAGCCTCTGTGGGACCACACAAGGAAACCCACACCACAGCCAGCCCCAGACCGCGGCCTGCCTGGGAGCTCACCATCCCCACAACTGGTCTTATCTTCCTCAGCCACTGAGCAGAGAAAAGGGGGGCCTGGGCAGGACCCTGAGTCCCTGGGTGGGAAATTATGCTGTCTTCTGTCTGCCTAATCAAAAGCACAGCTCTTTGGAAGGGAGAAGAATGCAATTCCATGATTGGTTTCAATTAAAGATTTGCTACTATTTGATTAAGATGTATTATTGATTTGGGATTGTTCCAAGCAGCCCAGGCTCGCTTCCTGAGGGGGAGGGGTTTGGGGATTGATCGGTGCCAGGAGGGTTAGGAGCTCTGGGGACAGCTGCTCCCCGGCCTGTTCTCCTCCACAAAGTCGGTGGTGACCGAGTTGCTGCTCTGGATAAAGCCATGTTGCGGGTCTGAGAGGGGGGACACTGGCCAGAGTCCCTTCCTGATCGGGGGCTGCTGATGCCTCTAGGCCCGGCCTCCTGGGCTTCAGCCTCGCCAGGCCCCAGGGCTTCTTTGCTCCGACACTTGGACTCCTGCACCCTGCCTCTTCTCCGAGATCCCTTCATCCTGTCATCCTGATTCTTCCATCTAGAACTCTTTCCTGTCTCTCTCTCTCCTCAGGTTAAAAGCTTTCTGGTAGAGCTTAACTCCCACTCCACCGCAAGGCCAACTCCCCTCCCATGTGATCTCTCCTCTCTCTGGTCCCAGGATGCTGCTGAAGTCTGTGGTTCAGGGAGCAGGGAGGAGATACAGCTTCAGCCCGCCCTTCTGGAACCGGTGGCAGTTAGTTAGGGAGGATGGACCTTCACCCGCCCAGAGGCCCTGAGACAGAGGCCAGAGGGCTGCCTTGGATGAGAGGGCCTGGGATCCAGGCTCTGTGCTGAGCCCCAAGGTAGTGGTGCTGGGTGAGGGTGCCCTGCCCATGAGTCCTGTGCTCTCACTGCCTAGCACATTGGAGCCACTCAGCAAGTGTGTGTGACGCTGAAGGAGCCCCCTGCCCTCCAGAGCTTCAAATTCCTAATCGGCAAAGGGAAGGCGGTGACTGGACCCTGCTCTAGGCTCGCTGGGAGGTCCCAGCGAAGTGAAGTGTGTTAATGTCCTGTCCACAGCCTGGCCCTGCCAGGAGTGCAAGAAAGCATCACGGGCCATGTCCCGGAGTCCAGCTCCCTCCAGGTCTAAGATCTGCTCGGAGGGGCCACGCCTACTGTCTGAAGGTTCATCGTTGCTCTCCACAGTCAACTGGTGTTTTTATCCTGGCGTCCACAGAGGGATCCCCCTGTGCCGAGGTGTGGAGAGGAGGAGGCCTGTGCATTCGGAGGCCTTCAAGGCTTTCAGCCTCCTGGGGGCACAGGGCAAACGTGTGGGTAGGGCTGAGGCTGAGGAGGTGAGCTACACTGTCCAGGGAACCCCTTATGCCCCCCAAGGACGCTGGACTGGCCTCACTCTGTATGGGGGTGGAGAGGGGGATGGTGTGGCGAGGTGGCTGAGGACCACCAAGAAACTCACCCTTCCTCTCCCACCCTATGGCATTAGGACTCAGGTGAGGCTGTTCATGGAAGAACTACATTTCCCAGAAGCCCTTGCATCCAGGTGTAGCCAGGTGACTGGCTCTCAATCAGTCAGGGGCTGGGATGCTGGAGATAAAGCTGGGTCTCTAAGCTCTTCCATGGAGAGCTCTTCCACTATCTCCAAGCAGAGAGCTCTGAGTCCTGGCGAATGGCAGAGACACAGAATGGAAGGAACGTGGGCCCCTGAGTCACCACCTGCAGAAAAAACACCTGCTGTAACCGGGGGCACTGGCCCTGGCCCCTTAGCTACGTGAGAAATAAAGATCTATCATGCTAGACCTCTGAAATCGTGTTTTTTATTTCTAACAGCAGCTGGCATTGCCTTGAGGAAGAAGTGGGTCAGTCGGGGGCAGGAAGGTCATGTGAGAGCTTATGGGGATGGGGAAAGTGACAGAAGCTGGGCTGCAGGCTGATGGAGAGAGGGTGAGTGTGGGGCAGGAGATCAGGGGGTAAGGCCGCAGGTCCTGACTGCCCACTTGGAGGTGGTCCTGGCTGGCTGGAAGGTGGGACCGTTTACTGAAGCAGGGGAAGAGGGCAATTTGGGGTGGGTGGGGCTGAGGTGACAAGTTTGGTCCTGCCATACTGAGTTCGAGGCACCTGTGGACTGTCCAGTGGAGCTGCCCTAGAAGCAGTAAATTATCTGAAGTTTAGATGAGAGGCTGGTGAGCTGAAAGCAGGTGGGAGGTTGCTGCAATAAGTCCAGTCTTGGGTGAAACGCTGTGGCCTTGATCTTGGAGGCATTGAGGAGGCATTGGTGGGCTTTGCGCTGGGAGTGCTGCAGTTGGATTTGCATGTGTGGTAGCCTGGGGGGAGGTGGGAGTGGAGGGGTGAGCCTAGGGCCAGGGAGGCCTGGAAGGCTGCTGCAACCAGGAGAGAGATGGTGATGTGGAAGGGGGTGGAGGTGGGAGAGATGGAGGGAAAATCCACTCTGAATACCTGGCTTTGTTGGCTGGGGGATGGGCCAGGAAGGGGTCAGGATGGAGAGGAAGATTTCCAGCTCACCTCTGGGCTTTAATCCCTTGGAGGAGGCCTTTTCTCAGAGCCCATCCTAATGCCCTCTAGGTGTTTATTGACTATGGGTTCCTCAGGCATCCTGGCAGAGCCCAGCTGTTTGTACATGTCATACTTAGAGCAGTTTATTCCTTCCTCCAAATCATAAAAGTTTGCTTGTTTCAGGTGGAGAGAGCAGAGCATTGGCATTTTGTGGCTCTAATGGGTAATTACTCTCCAGCAACTGATGGGGGCCATATTTCCTGAACGGAACAAGCAGTGCTTCCAGGCTCTGTTCGTTGAAAACAGCTACGTGAACTTGGCTATGGGTTTTCACCTCCACCTCTTGACTATTGATTTGTTTGGCTCCATATTGATCTTCCAGCCTGTGGTTTTGGGGCTGGGTTTGGTTTGAGATACAGAAGGTGCTCCCTTGTCTCTTGTGTCACCTCCAGACCTCAAGTGAGGAAGGGGGCCTTGGGTATCATTGATGGGACCACATCCACCCTCTTTTTGATGATTAATTTCATCATCCAGGCAACTCTCCATGGCCTACCACGTGCCTAACACTCTGCTCAGCAAGCCCCGCCTCCAGGGAGCTTACAGACCCAACATTTGGCTGGAGGAGCAGGTTTTGAGGGTGGGTGATGAGTATCTTAGATGGCTGGGGTTTCCCCCAGGCCCTGCTATGGGGTGCCTGGAAGTTGGAGGCCCCTGGGAGGTGGCAACAGGACCCCATGTGACCTTTTCCAGTTGCCTAAACTCTCCATGCCTGTGTTCTCATCTGTCAAATGAGCCACTCATCCCTACCCCCATAGGGTAATGTGCCGTGGCCTTCCAGCTGGTTCTCTGCCAGCGCTCTCCTTATACCAAGCCATCTGAAGGCCAGGCTCTGAGCTGGCTACTCTAGGTCCTTTCGGATTTGGCATCAGCCTATCAGTTCTCTGTCTTCAAGTCCCTGAATCTGTACCTCCGTCATAGCAGGCTTCTCTCTACTTCCTGGGCTCCTCCGTGGACCTCTTCTTGGCAGAGTTGCCATTTTACATTTATTTGTGTACTTTTGATTAACACGTGTCCCCATAGGCAACTGTAAGCACCACAAGGACAGTTTTTAATCTCCACTGATACTAAATTGGGTATGTCCAGTGCCCAGCACAGATCCTGGCACTCAGCAGGCCCTCCACAGGTAATACTGAATGACTGACCAACTAATGGATGAACAAACACTCTCAACTTTCTCCGTCTCCTTTCTTTTGCTTTGATTTTGTGGTTTTCTGGGTCACAGAACACTTTCAGAACTTGACTCCAGCCCTCCAGGAAGATGCATGGGGGCGTAATCACACACAGGGACTTTTGTCCCTCCCGAAGCCATCCACAATCCCCAGGTCAAGGGCTCTGGTCTGAAAGATCCAGGCTCCATCTGACCCCTGTTGACATCCTCCGACAACCTTTGAGTTCCTGCTCATTTTGGAGGGGAGGGAACACTATCAGAGCCATGCAGGAGGCTGCTGTAATGGAGGAGGGGCAGGCAGAGGGAGGAGCAGACAGGGGAGGGGACAGGAGATCATGAGAAAGCAGAAAACGGGTGCTCCTCCCAGCGTGGAAGGCTTGAGGTGGAAAATAAGGGAGGCTTCCTGGGAGATCTGGGCTGTGCCTTTGCTTGGAGATAAAGGACTGAATCCATCTTTCCCTGAACTTGCCTTGTCCCCGGGTTTCACTCTGAGCCTGAGGTTTAAAACCATCTCCTCTTGAAGCTGAATTCAGAGGGCAGAGTCCTGGAGGTTTTCCATTAGAAAGGAGCCTCAGACATCATTTGGCCCAGGTGCTCTGGACCAGGCATAGACAGTGTGGTCTATGGATGGGATGGGGCCCACAAAGGATAGACAGTGAGGCAGAGAAAGGACACAGCCCAGGCTCCCTCCAGCAGGAGAACCTTCTCTTAGCAGCAGTGTCCGAGTGGTCAAATAGAATGGTGGATGCCAAGGTGTATCACGGAGGCCATTCAGCTGGAATTCTCTGAGGGGCCTGCCCATCTGGACAATAATACTGGGTGGGCTCTCAATCTGGGGGTTTAGCAAGAATGTCTCAAGGGTGGGTGGACCATGACCAAACCCACAGTCCAGAATGAGAACTTCCTGCAGTTCTGACAGGCTCTAAAGGGGTTGAGGGCACTCCACGGGGGGCTCCTGTCTGTCCTCACTGAGACCTGCTAACCTGGGGCTGGGGAAACGGCTCTGGGCCCATCAGGATCAGCTCTGTGGCTTTGGCCTTGAGCCAGTGGCCTGGGTCTGCCCTTGGACCTCAGCTTTGCATCACCTGCCCCCTTGCACACAGCAGTACCTCAGCATGGAGTCTGGAGGGGCTGGGTGCTGCTGTAGCTCCCTAGCTCTCAGAGCTGAGGGCCCTGGCCCCTAAACCAGTGGGCTTTCCTCCCGCTGTGCTGGTGGCTGTGGCTTCTAAACCCTTCCTTTGACTGGGAGGGGCATTTATTTCATTTCCTGCTGGGAGTTCCATCTGGAAACACGTCCCCCACTGAGTACAAATGGGGCCACCATGCCACTTCCTGTGTAACACCCTGAAATGTCCCCCCAGGAGCAGCAGCCGAGGAGCAGCTCAGGGCCTATGCTGTTTCATCACTTCATGGGCAATGCTGTGAAAGCTATAAAATACCCCGTAAACTACAACCCTGTGTGAGAGCTCTGAGCAATTACGACCGACCTTGGAGAGCAGTGAGGGCTGGAGTGCATTTCAGGTGTGCCCCGGCAGCGGCAAGGCAAGGCCAGCGGTGGAAAGAGGCAGACACCTGGGGGAGACAGGATGTAATGCAGACATCTGGATGTGTCTGGTTCTGGTTGGGAGGTGGAGTGGCTAACAGCCGGGTATCCTTCCCTGATTGAAATCATGTGGAGTCTTGCTTGGCTCCTCTTGGGAAACGCTGTCCTAGTTTGACTGTGGGTCTCCCTCCCCACCCCCGCCGGCTTCCTTCCAAGAAGCCTGTTTTGTAACAGTTGGCCCCGGCTCTCCTGTTCTCACCCGGAGAGGAGACTGTCATCCTTGAAACAGGGCCTCATAAACCTGTAGCAGAGACAGGACATGATTTTAACTGGAGCGCTGAGCATGGAGGGTGGGCAGGGAGGCTGCGCTGGTGACAGTGAGATCCACTTTCCCCAGAGAGAAGTCAGTTCACAGGGAGACAGGGGAAAACACGCCTAGAGGAAGAAATTCTTCAACTCAGCTGCCACTTCTGGTGACGGCGAAGGCCACTCTTGGCATCTCCCTTGTTCTTGGTGTGAACACAGTCTTGTGGGAGAACCGCGACGAGTCCTTTCTGTCTCCCAAGAACTTATGCAAATGGAGCCATGATCATAGTCAAAAGCTTCCCAAATAAGGAACTGCTTTGGGAGGAGACAGAAGGTGGCTTCACAGCGCTCACATCTTTGATACCCTCCCCTCCACCCCCCGAGAAAACAGGCTGCTGCCCACCCCCCATCCAGCTGTGACTCCCGGCCTTGGCTTGTCTTACAAAAATGAGTAAGGACTTTTATTTCTGACTGTGGGCAAGGGAGGGAGGGCTCCGATGTTACAGGAGCTCTGTCTTCCTCTGTCACGCTCAGAAACACCCAGAGTGGAGTGAGGGCTGTGGCCACAGGACTACTGGGATAAGGTTACAGAGCTGAGCTGACAAATTCGAGAGGTAGTGGGACCCTGCCCTGTGGCCGGGGATGAGAGAGGTGTCTGAATCACGGCTTTACGATGATGATTTTATTTTCTCTCTCTGGGGAAAAGAAGAAGGGGGTTGGGGAATGCACCGAAATGGGGGCCAAGAGAAGGGAGTTCCCAACCACCTGGAGTGATGCGGTCTCCCTGGGCCTCTGCTTCCCCGTCTTTAATGGGATAGGCCCCATGCCCCCTTGCCTCTCAGAATTGCTATCAGGTCAGGATAAAAGAAAAAGATCATTATGCAGGGTATCACCTCATGCAGTGGGTCTCAGCTATCGCTGGGAGTCAGCTCCCCTGTACTGCTTTTTAAGCACTGATTCCAAAGATTTCTTCTTTCACCGTAGGCTCCTTCTCATGGGGCGGTCCGTGGAAAGCTCTGAGGTCTAAGTCTCAGAGGGGAAGCGAAGCCCAGAGAGGTGAAGGGCCTTGATAGAAGTGACTCAACTCCATGAGGCAGACAGAGGTGGGCCTAGGATCAGAAACACAACTGATTCTAGTCCGTACGGGGACCACCATATAGGCATCTCATACCTCTTCACGGGCTCACACAGGAGCTGGGGAAGGAAGCTCAGGTCTGCTGGGCACCCGCAGTGTCGGGCTCTGAGGGGGCCGTTTTCTAATCGGCATTTCCTTGGACGTTCTCAACGACCCCCCGAGGTAGGGCTTAGTGTTATCCCATTTCATAAAGGAGAAAAGTAAGGCTCAGATAGAGCAAGTGGCTTATGCAGACCAATGAGTGCAGGGCTGGGATTTAGAACCAGGTCTTTCCGACTCTGACTCCTTGGGCGGCATAGAGAACCAGGAAGCAGCAGTTCCCAGCATCCTTTCCCACAAGCCCTGGTACCGAGCAGAGCCTGCCCTGTGCTGGTGTCAGTTTCATTTCCGTGACTCCAGTTCCCCCACCGTGCGTTCATCCCCACAGGACCTGTGCAGAAGCAGATCCGGTGGGGATGAACTCGTTCCTTGGTGCTGGTGTGCTGAGCAGGCAGCGTGGCGTGGGGTTGCCCTTGAGGCAGAGCGTTCCTAGCTGGTGTCATGGTCGGCGGTTCCCTCCTCTGCAGGGAGGGTGCTGCAGCAAGGCTGCCCATCTCCACACTGTCCGGGTTGCCACGTGGCCTGAAACCCCCGACTTACAGCTAGAAGTCCCGGCTGGCGGCTCTCGATGCTCCTGACGTTTATTCTTCTCTTCTGTCCGCCCTGGCCTCAGACCCACCCATCGTTCACGGGGACGCTGGAGACAGGCGCCTCCCCAGCGCACCCCAGCAGGCTAACTGCCAAGACTGAGGATCAAGGGTCACTGAGCACACAGTCTCTGCACCTCCCTCCCCACACAAGACTTCCATTTCAAGCAGCTCCAGTGGGCAGCCCTTTAGCCTCTGCCTGCACACTTCCCACGATGGGCAACTCACTACTTTACCAGGTGGTATTTCCGGCCAGTTCATACTGTTATAATGTTCTCACTTGCAAATTTTTGTTTTATATATCTTATATATAAATAGCTATAAATTATACATATAAAACTATATATGTTCATATATAAATGTATATATGTTTATAAATTATATGTAAATTATATAGTGTATATAAAATATCAATTATTAGATATATGCTCTATGTGTTTTTATGTATGTTTATTAGATATGTTAATATGTAAAATTAGATATATGCTTTATATATTTTATATACTGTACTATTATAGTTTTTTTTTTAACATCTTGATTGGAGTATAATTGCTTTACAGTGGTGTGTTAGCTTCTACCCCATAACAAAGTGAATCAGCTATACATATACATATGATCCCATATCTCTTCCCTCTTGCGTCTCCCTCCCTCCCACCCTCCCTATCCCACCCGTCTAGGTGGTCACAAAGCACAGAGCTGATCTCCCTGTGCTATGCGGTTGCTTCCCACTAGCTATTTATTTGACGTTTGGTAGTGTATATATGTCCATGCCACTCTCCCACTTTGTCACATCTTACCCTTCCCCCTCCCCACATCCTCAAGTCCATTCTCTAGTAGGTCTGTGTCTTTATTCCTGTCTTACTATTATAGTTTTATATGCTTGAATCCCAGCTCTGCTCCTTACGAGCTGTGTGTGTCTGGGAGAATTACTTAACCTTTCTGTGCTTAGGGCAGTTACTGACACAGTAAGTATAACACAAGATTTTTAATAAAATTGAAAAAATCTTTTTATAATATTTATTTTGATAAGAATTGAAAAAAGTCTTGTTTTGATACTCCCTTATCAAAATATTATTGTGATATTCATTTGTTGTTATTATGCCATTCACTTACTGATAAGTGCCAGCACAAAGCATACAGTAGTATATAAAACACCATCTCTGCTCTTTTGTCTCACCAGCAACACGGGAGCCTGCACGGTCCCTGCTCCCTTTCTTAGGCTGGGTGCTAACAGTGTCTTCTTTAACTTTGCCAACTTTATAGGTATAAAGAAGCATCTCCTTCCATGGGGCAAAGGAGTTATTTCTAGAACTCTCCACTGGCTTAGCTTTATGCTGAACGGGCTCCAGGCATGGCTCTACTTTGGGGACAGGGGCAATGAGCAAAGGGGCGACAGCCTGGCATCTACGGAGCTCCTCCTGGAGTGAAGACACGGACGGTGAGAGAGAAGCCAGAGGAGACCGGGGGCAGAGCCAGAGATGCGAGGGCAGCGTGCGGGGCTCCAAGCCTAGGGAAGGACCTGTCTCATTCCAGCTCCGGGCCTCCCTCAGCAGCTGTCCTCCCCCGACCCTGTCATAACTGCAACCTGTTTCCTCGGTATTTTACCTCTGTTACCTCTCAAACCCTCCTAAGAATCCAGGGAGACTGATGTTACTGTCTCCATCTTACAGATTAGGACACTGAGGGCCTCAGGGGTAAAATGATTCACCTTCAGTCAAATAGCTAGGAAGGGGTGGAGCCTGGATTTGAACTCAAGCCTGTCCCATGGTGGTAGAAATGAAGAAAGGAGCGAATGAGAGATTATCACGGGGAAGAGAGGCCTAGAGAGGTAAAGATGGAGTTAGATGGAGATGAAGCCAGAGACGGAGTCAGAGAGAAACTGAGGGAAGAGAGAAGACAGACAGCGAGAATGGAGACACAGGGAGAGAGAGAGAGAGAGAGAGAGAGAGAGAGAGAGAGAGAGAGATGCTAAGATAGAGGAAAAGGGGCAAGGAAGGAGAGAGAGAGGCGGGGAGGCCTGAGCAGTGCAGGGCCTGAGAAGGGAGAATGCGGACCAGGGACCATCCCAGCAAAGGGCCTGCACCCTTCGGTCAGCCCTGGCCCACTCCTGTGCAGCCGTCCCTGGTTCTTCGAAGGACCCCAAGCTCCATGCACAGGGACCTCCTGGAGGGGATTTTTCCAGGAATAGGAGCTGGAAGAGCAGCCAGGGAGGTGGGGTCCCGGGGAAGCCGGGCCCAGGGCTGCACATGGGAACGTGCCTCCCCACATGCTACAGCCACTCGGCTTCAGCTGGCCAGGACGTTCAGCCACAGGGCCCTTCGGAGGGAGATGGGACGATGATAGACTTTTGGGCAGTCTTCAGTGCCCAGGGTGAATCTGAACAGACAGCTAACCAGCAATAAGAGCCTCCAAACCAGAAACATTCCCTCTCCCCACCACACCCAAGCCCCAGTCAAAACACCCCACTGTGCCACCAATGGAAGGAAAAGCCAAATCTTGAGCTGCTAGAAGCCGAGTGAGAACAGCAGGGGCCTGGGTGTCAGCAGGCTCTCCTTTCCCCAGCCCAGGCCTCCCAGGCCACGAGGAGCAGTGGACAGATAGGCCTGCGTTCAGAGGACCAGGCTTCGCGCCTGCCACTTCTCGGCTCTGTGACCTTAAAGGCAAGTAAAGTCACTCTTGGAGCCTAGGTTTCCTCCTTTGCACAGTAGACTTTTGTCTTAAAGGTCTGTCACAGGATTCAGGAAGACAGCAGGTGCCAGTGCCCTTGGCAGGTCCCCAGTCTGGGTGGGGTTTCCTTTTCCTCTCTCCCTCAGGGCCCTCATCTGTAACATGGGGCAGCTTGACCGCATGGGCTCCTTCTGGCTCTGAGTGATGTGATTGACCCCAAAGGGTTTGCTGGGCCAATTCAGCCGGTGGGCCTAGGGCATTGTCTTCAATGTCATGCAGAGATTTATTCCCCTGTATCTCTGCCCTTCAAAATTCTACTTTAGCACAAATAAGCTGGGAGGGGCTCAGGATTTTTGGCCCCAAGGGGTTTGGGAATGGATGGAAAGAAGCGAGACGAGGAGAGGGAATTTCCCAGGGAATTTACTCAGACAAGCATTTCTTCAGGGTGTCCGGGTTTACACCTGGGCTCTTGATCCTTCACCGCACCCCGCCCTGCCACTCACATTCTCACGCACACACTCACACCACACACACACACACACACACACAGATAATGCACACTGAGCCACACTCCCGCTCTCACAAATGTACATATACCAACATACACAGACACACTTGCATTCACACACACACCCACGTGCACACACTTACACACACACACGATGCAAAGGAGAAAGCGTGTCTCATTTTCACAGGCCGTGGGAGATGGACAGGCGGAGCTTTCTGTTTGTCTTGGAACCAGCTCGGGTTAGCGAATTCTCCCCTCCTGGAGTGGCCCTGGCGCTGGGAGCCCGCGTGCTGGAAGAAAGGGCGCAGGATGAGTCTCTGATCCTCTAATGGCGTAGACGGGAGGGAAACTGGAGGACAAGTTGCAACAGTGAGCGTGTGCGCTCGCGAGCTGGGTGGCTGCACTTGGCAGGGACCGGGCCGAGGCAGCGCATCACTGGAGGTCTTTGTTGATCATTTCCACTTTGGGAAACAGTGTTCTTAAGGTTGATTTTGTAAGCTCAGCTTACAAGGCAGCGTGCCAGAGAAAGACGCATGGGGAGAGAGCCGAACACCATCAACAAAATCCCACTCAGAATATCTGAGCATGAGCGACAGCTACCATGTCTGCACTGGACCACACTTAGCACACTTAGGAGTAGCGACAGCGGCTGTACACAGGGTCTCTCTCTTCTGGGCCTGCAGCGCCGTGGCTGTGAAGCTGGACCTCAGCACCAGCCCTGATCCTTCACTCGCCAGCTGCAAAATCCTGGGCAAGTTACTGTGCCTCTCAGTTTCCTCCTCTGAAACGTAGGGATAGTGGCATTAGAGCTGTCTACATAAGAAGATGGCCAGGACCATGCAAGAGAAGGACGGACAGTCCTTAGAGAAGCATCTGGTACTCCATCAGCCCTAGAAAGTGATGGCTGTTATCACCACCACATGCCCAGTTCTGTGCGAAACCATTCCCTGGCATTCTCTCTACGAGACGCCGTGGAGGCACTCTCATTACTCCCATGAAGATGATGCGAGTTGGTGACTTGCTCACGGACATCCAGCTAGTTGGCGGAGTTGCAGACACTGGAGTTCACTGAAGCCAGTGGGGTCCCCTGGGGGAGGGGAGCTGGTGTCCCTTCCTGCAGGGTCTGTGGGAGTGCTCACTACCTCCACGTTGCAGCCCAAGGGGACACAGTGCTCAGGGGCTGTGAGGCTCTCTGACTTCATGTGAGTGGAAGGCAGGTGCTGAGGGGCATGCTTCCAGCTGGCAGCGGCGGTAGGGAGCTCCTGGTGGCAGGAGGTAATCAATGAATAGGTGGATTCACTCACTGGTACTCAGGCTGCGAGGGTAGTGGTGTGTGGTGAGGACACAGGACAGAGGGCCAGCTGACTGAATTTGCAAAGTGGTGTGAGGGTAATGCGCTTATGTAAAACCAGTGGACCAAAAATACAGACTAAGAAAACCCAAAGGCCGCACGATTAGTAATAAGGAACAAACATGCTATTTTCCCTCATTTTTTTCCTTGACTGTGCCATGAAGGGTTTCCTCTCATTCATCAGCCGTAAGAGTCCTTTGACAGTCAGACCTCCACAGGGCCTGGCTCTGCCTTGGACTTTCTGGTTTTGACCCCAGGTTGGTCTGGCTGAATTCACAGCCCGCACATCTGTAACTTGGAAGTTATCACTTCCTCTGGTGCTGAGAGCGCTGAGATATTGTAAGAATCAAATGAGATAATAGGGAGGTGAGAGAACTCAACAGATGCTTGTTGTAGGCTTACTATGTATGTGGTACTCTGCTAAATGATGGTGATTCAAAGAAAACCCACCCACCAACCAACCAACCAACCAACCAACTAACCAACACACCATCCACATTACCAACCAGCCAGCCAACCAACCAATCTACCAACCAACCAACCAACTGGCCAGATAGCCTACCATCTTGCTGGGGAGAGACCTTCACTGAGAAGGTCCGGCTCCTGTCTGAGGCGAGGAAAGCTTGTTAGCCAGCTCTGGGAGGAGCCAGGACGAGCTGCTGTAGTGACATCGGCCTGCACTCCCAGAGACCAGAGCCAAGGACACACTGGTGTGTCCCACGGACCCAGTGGAGGGGGGGGGGGCCACACACAGCAGGGGGTCAGCCTTGAGTGGCCAGGGGCTGCCCCAGAGAGCATCCAGGGCAGCTAAAGCAGACTCAGCAGGGAGAAGCTGGTGCACCCAGGATTCCCGGGGCCCGGGAAGAGAAGTGACCAGCGGCAGAGAGATGTACCCGGCTGGTCGAGGGGACTGCCGGGGGTGGGGGGGGTGACCTCTGCAGCAAGAAGTGGCAAGAGCTGGCTTTGCACGTGTCCCAGGCGGAGAGAGCGACAAGCCAGCTTATGAAGGACAGTTCTGAGCAGGTTAGACTTCTCCACTCCATTTCTTTTCCTCCTACACTCCTCTCGTGTGCCGAAGATCTGGATCCTGCAGGGAGGGGTCGGAGGAAGGAACCCGCAAGGGGGGGCGGCGTGGGTGAGAGGGGAGAGAGAAGCAGGGGGGGAGCAGGCCCAGGGAGGAGACCAGATTTAACTTTCAATCACGTCTGAAGTTTTGATGACGACAAGACACTTGGTAATTGCCAAAGTGACACAGTGTTTTGTGACTTAAAGCGACGACAGCACTTTTTATTGCCTGAGTGACCTGCAAAGTCATGAGCTTTCTGAGGATCATCCAGGAACAGGAGAAGAGCTTTACCCCTTGAATGCATTTTAAGGGGGCGATTGGAGGCAAAATCAAGCTGCCCCGTGGCTGCACCCCCTGAATCCTGCATCCTTGTCTGTCTGATGCATTAGCTCATAAACAAACTGAAGACGGAGGCAGACTCTGACTCGTTGCGTGGCCTTGCAGGTCCCTTCCCCTCTCTGTGCCTGCCTTTCCCCATCTGTGAGATGAGGTGGGTCCCTTTGCCCCGAGGGCTCCAGCCCCCACCTTGGGGCAGAGCACTTCCGTTTTCCCCTGAGAACCCCGGTCTTCAAAGAAACTTAGGTGGCCAAGACCCTGCCCGCGTGCAGCGCACACTGCAGCGGGAGAGGAAGGAACTGGACCCCAAATGGAGGTTGTTCCAGGGCGACTGCTGACAAGCGCTGTGAGCAGGTGTGGCCGCGGTCTCAACCAGGTGGGCGGGGGAACCTCTTGGAGGAGGTGACCTGGAGGCAGTGACAGGTGAGTCCTGCGGATACCTGGGGCAGAGGGTTCTGGAAAAGGATGAAGAGCAAAGGCCTGGGTGGGGCTGGGGGTGACTGGTGTGCTGGAAACAGGGCAGAGGGCCTGTGTGGGGAGGTGGGTGGAGATGAGGTCAGGGTGTCATGGGAGTGGGAGGGGGATGGTGGGTACAACATGTATGACCTTGAAGGCCAAGGTTAGGGCTGGTTTTGGCTCTGGGCGAGTCGATGTGATAGGCGGCGGGTTCCAGACAGAAGAGGGAGCACATCTGACTTTGGGGGAAAGAAGAATCGAGGCAGGTGGAGAGGCTCCTGTCGCGTCTCCAGCTGGGTCCTGACCAGGACCCAGCGAACGGGGGCTGGTCCCCCTCCTACCTTGCTGTCTAAGGGAGAGCATCTTGGTCAGATGCAGGATTTGTCTTAGATCAGGGGACACCAGGGTGGTAGCTTCTTTGACATTAACACAGAGACTAAAACAGCCTCCTGCCTTGCGCACTTACCACGGGCCATGCAGAGGTTCAAAGCTTTGTGAGTCATCCTTACAACAGCGCTGGCAGGTGGGGTCCACTGTGGTCCCCATTTTACAGCTGGGGACACTGAGGCCTGCGGAGCTTTACTGCCTTACCCAAGGTCCCATGGCCAGTAAAAGACAGAGGGGGATTTGAGCCCAGGCGTGCCCAGCGGTAAGACTAGTGCTCGCAGCCACGTCCTGCCCGGTGGGTGAAACTAACTGAGCCACGAAATACGGGAGGATGATGGTGGGGGAGGCATTCGTTTTTGTCTTGAGCCCTGACCCCTCTGGCTACATGGGGGCTCTCTGAACCATGGGGCTGGGCGCTGGGCACACGAGGGGCTCCACCTCTCTCAATGCACTTGCGGACCATTAATTAGGAGCCAGACCCCTGGCTGGGCAGTGCAGGCGCAGGGGGGTGGGCAGGAGTACAACGCAGATTTCCCATCCTCGTCCTTAGAAGCTTCCGCTTAGTGAGGTATTCGTTCAACCCTTATTAAGAAAACATTGTCTGGGGTTTTACAACAGTCTTACTATTCTTAATCACAGCCCAAAGTTGGATTTTATTTATGTCCATTTTACAGATGGGGCAACCAAGAGCAGGGAGAGAAATCGCCAAGCCTGAGCTGGATCCAGCCACCCGTGCTCTGCAGATGCCCAAGGACCAGCGGTGCGTATGTGAAGTTTGTGTTTTCTCCTCATTTTAATAGTACGTAACCTTCTGAAGGGACTCGTTGTTCATGAATATTGGCCGGGTGCCCGAGTGCTATATGGGATTCGTTTAAACTCGGGCTCTGGCAAATTTGATTTTTACTGAAAATTACCCATTTTTTAACATTTAAAATGTTATCGAGCCATGTGGCCATTGCCGTCTTGGGCAGAAAACATCTTGGATGAATTTGCATTTTTAATTCTTGGCATTTTATTTTGCTTCAGTTCCCAAAGAGCATTTTTTTTCCTTCCTTAAAAAAGAAATTAAAGAAAGGAGACAGCCCGCAACAGGGCCAGAGTGCCAGAAAAACATAATAATAGTAGTAATGTGTGTTCCCTCGCTGCTAATTGCACCAAATTTTACCATGTGCTCCAGAAGCAGAGCCTGCCTGCCACTCCCCAAAACCAATCGCTCCTGCAGCCACTTAACAGTGGTGAGATAATTGTGCCTTAATGGGCCGGCTCCTCCCAAGGGTGGCTGCCTGGCAAGTGTGGGGCAGGGCGGGGTCAGGGGCAGGGGAAGGCGGCACCTTGGGGCCTGCATTAGTGAACAGCCAACAGCTTTCTCATCACCCCTTTGCCCACGGCTCTTGCAGGGCTGGAGGAGTTGGGAGGGGGTCAGAGCCGACAGAGCTTTAGAGACCAGTGGGCCATGTTACAGATGGGGAAACTGGGGCTGAGGGAAGGAAGAGGGAAGGAGGGCTCTTTAGTCATTATTCAATGGTAGTTTCTTGAGCACCTATTATGTGCCAAGTAGAAAAGAAGTTAGACATGGCTCTGCCCCACCTGGGGTCGGGGACAGCCAGGTACACAGAACACTTGGCAGGATGACAAGTGTCAGGAGAGTGGACATGAGGGGGTTATGTGAGCTCAAAGGCAGGGTCCCACCCTCGCACTGCTCGCCCGTACCATGAATCCTCCCAAGCCCGAAGGCAAGTATTTGATTTTATAGATGAGGAAGCCCAGGTGGGGAGTGGGTATTATGGTAAGTTTATACATAAGAAAGCGACGCTTGGAGTAATGGGGTGGCCTGCCCTGCGCCCCCATTACAGGGAATACAGCGATGAAGAACCCAGCCTGGGCTGCAAGGAACGGATGGTCTGGTGAGGGCAACAGAAGACAACAAATTCATAAGGAAGATGATTTCACATTCGGTCAGTGCCCTAAGCAAAATACAGCAGGACCACATGAAAAAGAGTGACCCAGTGAGGTGTGCAAGTTGCCAGAAAGGGCTGGAAAAGAGCTCTGTGTATCTTAAGGATAGAGGGCCCCAGAGGATGGCCAGGGTGGATGCGGATTAAACCTGACTCCCGGCTTGGGCTCCACCTTCTCTAGCTGTGTGGCCACGGGCAAGTTACTCGACCTCTCTGGGCTCTCCTTTCCATGTCTACATAATGGAGTAAGTAACAGTATCTAGCACTTAAGGCTGTTGTGCAGATTAAAGAAATTAGATGTACACATAAAATATATCTACACATGTACATATCGCCCTTAGCCAAGAGCCCGACAGGGACCAAGCCCTCAGTGTGCGCTGGGCAGGATACTTCTTTACCTTCCGGAGCCAGTGTACAATCCCACGCCGCCTCAATCCTTCTCTCCCTCCAGCGACTCTGACTTGCGGGGCCATTCAGCCTGCTTCGCGAAGTGAGGAAGCCACATTTGAATTTGTTAGAAAAACAAAAAACAGAAAACAACAAAAGCCCCAAACCAAACAAACACTGCGCACCACGGCCGCTGTTTCCTTCCGCCTGCGCCTTCCACAATATGGTGCGGTGGGCCGGGAAAGCTTGGCCACAGATGGCGTGCTTGGGACCAGCCCTGTTTTCTAAATACCCGCTTCCTCAATGTAAATGATAATGCTCAGACACATGGTGCCGCTTGGCTCCCGGGAGGCTCCGGCGTCGACGCTTTTCTTGGCCTGGCGCCCCGGGTCCGGCTTTCTCCCTCCAGATGGCAGGCACGAGAATCCTTCAAGACGCGGGATGCAGATGCGGGTTGCAGATGCGGACGCTCATGTTAGAGACAGGTCGGTCCCTCGGACCCTCGCGGGGCCACCACTGACTACTTGCTCTCCCATCCGTGGCCTCATGGCACAACCTGGGAGATAGGGGCGCGCTCAGGAGCACCTCCAGGGGGACCCTCGAAATGACGCCAAGGTGGGCCTGGGACTCAAACGCAGCTCTTGGGCGGCTGTGTTCCTGAAGCTTGTCCCCCTTCCAGGAAGAGTGTGCGTTCTTGGGAAGATTCCACTGAGCAGCCCTCTCAAAGGCAGCGAGGAGAGGGTGGGGGGGAGAGGCAGGGTGTTCATCTCACGTCTGAAGGAAGAAATCTCTGCTTTTGCACCTTCAGGCCTGCCCGCCGCCGGGCAGAGTGGAAAGAAGGCCAGCTTGGCATCCGTACACACTTGCCTTTGGATTCTGCCTTCCCTCTGGACTAGTGACTTCACATGCTGAGCCCCTCCTAGGCCTACTTTCTTTATCTGTAAAATGGAAATGATGTACTAGGGGCAGGGCTTGAGGGAGCAGGCAAGAAGGGGATGCACCGTCTTCAGGGAATTTTAACAAACAAATAAAACCGACTCAAACTGGAGTTGGCTTTTAATTATCACGATGCATTGACAATTCCAAACAATGTCAGTGATAGAATACTCCTCCCTGAAATGTTCTTTTTTTGGTCTAAGTTTTTAAACATCTTGCTGCATTTTATGGTGAGTCTGAATACGATCTCTTTCAGCTTCAAGTTCACATGTTTTTATGACTTGTCCTTCGATATATATTGTATTCCATATGGAAGGTACACTGTTGGCCCCTAAGATGTGATGTGTGGACTCAACAACATGCCTTCCTTTGGAGGATGGTTTCCTAACAGCACAGAACCATTTGAGCTTACTCTGGGCACCCTCTGGTACTATATATTCCCATATTTAAACAGTAGATTGGAAATATAAAAACAACATCATAATGCTTGGAAAGACAGAAAAACAGAACTTGAGTTATTTGGATTAAATGACATAACACATGAGAAGCACTTGCTCAAGGGCAGCACCTGCCACTTGGCTGTTGCTTAATAAATCTGAGTTACCTTTCATCTGGACATATGGGCCCTTCAGCTGTCAAAATGGGCATAAGAACATCTTAGAGGGATTTTGGTTCAAGTTCTAGCTTTCCTACCTCTTGGCATATCACCTAAGTCCATGAAGTCTAGTCTCCTTTTCTGAAAAATAGGGATCTTAATATCTACTCCAGTGGGAAGCCGTGAGCTCACCTCTGCAAAGTGCCAGGTGGGGCCGTGGATCCCTCCTACTTGGGGTCTGATTCTGCTCAGCAGCTGATCCTGGGGTCCATTCCCCATTCCTGGACTTTATCCTTTTGGATCTTCACGTAATCTTGGCTCTGCAAGATTGGGTCTTCTGGAGGACAGAGAATTGGTTCTCTGTAGTAATCTGGGGTCTTTCTTGCAAGAAATTGAAACTTACTTGGTCGTCCTAAGCAAAGGGAGCTTTGGTGAAAAGATATCGTGGGGTGTTTGTTGGGGGATGGAGGAGCTCCTGAAATGGATGGGAAGCCCTACAGCCAGCCTTGGGAATGGGCGGAAACCAAGACAACTCAGGGCGAAGCAGGGGAAGCAGGAAGAACAGATGCATTTTTTACAATTGAGGCAGCCTGGCCACCATCACCCCCTTAAGGTGCTGGAGCTACAATGAAGCCCCCCTTCTCTACTCACATCACTCTGATGTGATGATTTAAGAGTCAGATCCTGGAAGACAGGCCCTGATTGGCTGAGCAGGGCAGGGAGAGCTAGAATCTGGTCCTTAGGCTTCCAGAGTGGGAGGCTTGTTCTGGAATCCCTCTCAGAGAACACACATGGAGGAAGAGCTGGTTTCCCCAAAGAAATCTGATGTGCTCTTAGGGAGGGGGATTAGGTACGGGGCAACCGAATTTCTTGCAAGTCTACCACGCTCACCCTTGGGTCTTTTTCCTTTCTACTCCTTGGCAGGGGCCCTAGCCAATTCCCCTCTTGGTCTATCCAAGAGAAGTTCTCATAATAACTGATGGATATGAAATACTTGACTTCTCGACCTAGGTCTGAGATGGATAATGCTTCCGTCTGAATAACAGAGAGACTGGCATTTAGTTGCTTCTGGTAGGGAGTGAAGATGAAGAAAGAACACTTGTATTTAATAAACTCCTAGTATATGCAAGGGATTGTACTGTACACATCACAATCATTTGTCTTTTTCTAATTATAACTAGAGTCCTCGGAGGCCGTTACTCCTATTTTTCAGGTGGAAAACCAAGGATGAGAGGACTCAAGTGGAATTACTCACTGTTTCATTTAATCATCAGAAATTGACCAGAGTTAAATTAAGCCAAAGGGAAGGAAATGGCATAAGGGCTGATAACATTGGAAAGAAGCAAATGAATCAGATTTGGAAAAGATAGGAATCAGGAATTCCCTGGGGATGTAAGTAGCAGAAACCAACGGAGTCCTCTAGGGGAAATTAGTTACAGGTTTTTCCCGAACCTATGTCATTGTGGTCAAGATTTACATTTTTGGAAGGGGGAGTCTGATTATTTGGGGGTGACTTTCCTGAGTGGACAGCCTGGGAAGTCTCATACAGCCCTGCCCTTAGAAGAGCCCTGCATTTGGTTCGACCCTCTGTTGTTGCCATATAGAAATTCTTAATAAGTTTTGAACAAGAGGTCTCACAAATTATGTAGCCAGTCATGCTTTGTTCCAGTGAATGAAAGATGCTTTGATTGATGGACTTATCAAGATTGCATACAGTGGTGACCAGGCAGTCATCTAAAGCATTACTGGGGGGATTCCATCATATGAAGGGGGCTGAATGCCAGGCAGGCAGACATGTAGGCAAAGGCAGTGGGTGTTCATTGTAGTCCATATCTTGTCAGCCCAGCATCCCCACACACCCCCTTCCCCATGCCTACAATTTTACCTTGTACCACTTCCACCCAAACTTCATTGACCAGAAGTAGCTGTAGGACCTTGACTTAACTGCAAAGGGGGCTGGAGAATGAAGCACTCAAGATGTGGGAATGAGATTAAAGAGCATCTAGCCAGTCTCTGCTGCAGGCTAGTTGTCCATAATCATAAGGCACCCAAATTATATTCTATGTATTATATATTGCACAATGATCGTCCATGGGAATGGAATGGTACTTGAGATCAGGAATGAAGGGAAAAAATAAAGTAAGGGCCTTGTAAAAACCGTATGATAGCAACCTGCTTTCAAATGAGGATCACTGTTGACACAACTCTCTGCATCTGGGTGAAAAATAAAAATATTTATTGGAATTAAAAACAAAGCTTCTCAGTGGATGGATGAATGATCAACCAGACACAGCTGAGAAAAGAACAAATGAATTAGAAGATTGAACTGATTAAGTCTTTCAGAATCTAGCTCGTGGAATTAGAGCTAAAAATTATTAAAGGCACAGGAGATGTAAATGAGAACTTCTTAAGAAAATTTGAAGACAGAATGAAGCGCTTCAGCATATGACTAATAGCGTGGAAAATATTGAAGAGATGGAAACTATGAAATAAATAGCAATTATGAGAGAAATAGAGATAAGGAATATAGAATGAGAAGCTTCAACATAAATCTAATAGGATGAAAATCATGAAAATAGAAAATATAAAAGAAAACTTAAGACTCATGGAAGATAGAAAATGAAGCGCCATCAAATGTCAAGAAAGACATACTGGGGTGAAAGACAGCAAGGTGGTATTTTAAAAAATAAGAGCTGAAAGATTTTCAGAACTGCAGAAAGACCCATTAAGCTTCACGCTTGGAGCCTTTATAGTGAAACTGCAGAATATCAAAGACAGAGAAAATCCTAAAGGCCACCAGAGAATAAAACATAGATTAGTTTCAACAGAACACCAATCAGATTAGCCAAATTGTCACAAACAACAACATATGCCAGAAAGAAATGAAGTAATGTCTTTGAAGTTGAAACGAAATAGTTGTGAACCTATAATTCTATACCCAACCAAACTATACTTTTGGGGCAAGGATGACAAAGATATTTTTAGATAAACCAGAACATAGAATAGAAACTACATGCAGATGCTCTCTAACATGATTATTAATTGAATTACTTAAACAAGACAAAAAAAAGAAGGCTAGAGTATACAATGGGGAAAATACAGCCTCTTCAGTAAACGGTGTTGGGAAAACTGGACAGTTACAAAAGAATCAAACTGGACTACTGTCTCACATCACGCACAAAAATAAGTTCAAAATGGATTAAAGACTTAAATGTGAGATCTGAAGCCATAAAACTTCTAGAAGAAAACATAGGCAGTATGCTCTTTGACATGGGTCTTAGTAATACTTTTTGTGGATCTGTCTCCTCAGGCAAGGGAAAAAAAAGCAAAAATAAACAAATGGGACTGCATCAAACTAAAAAGCTTTTGCACAGTGAAGGAAACTATCAACAAAACAAAAGGCCACTATATGGGAAAAGAATCTAAAAACAGAGAGGATATATGTATATGGATAACTGATTCACTTTGCTGTACACCTGAAACTGACACAACATTGTAAATCAACTATACTCCAATAAAAATTAAAAACAAAAACCAAAAAATGAAAAGGCCATCTACTGAATGGGAGAGGTTATTTGCAAACTATATATCCAATAAGGTGTTAATATCCAAAATACACAAAGAACTCATACAATTCAACATAAAAAAACCCCATACAATTAAAAAATGGGCAGAGGACCCGAATAGACATTTTTCCAAAGAAGACATGCAGATGGCCAACAGGCACATGAAAAGGTGCTCAGTGTCACTAATCATCCAGGAAATGCAAGTCAAAACCACAGTGAGATATCACCTCACACCTGTCAGAATGGTTTTTAATCAAAAAGACAACAAATAACAAGTGTTGGCGAGGATGTGGAGAAAAGGGAACCCTAGTGCACTGTTGGTGGGAATGTAAATTGGAGCAGCCACTATGGAGAACAGCATGGAGGTTCCTCAAAAAAATTAAAAAAGAACTACCATATGATCCAACAATTCTACTCCTGGGTATTTATCTGACGAAAATGAAAACACTAATTAGAAAAGATATATGTGCCCCTATGTTCATTGCAGCATTATTTAGAATTGCCAAGATATGGAAGCAACAGAAATGCCCATGAATAGGTGAATGGATAAAGAAGATGTGAGATATATATATATATATATACACACACAATGGAATATTACTCATCCATAAAAGGAATGAAATCTTGCCATTTGCAGCAACATGGATGGACCTAGAGGGTATTATGCTAAGTGAAATAAGTGAAATAAGTCAGACAAAGACAAATACTGTATGATTTCACTTATATGTGGAATCTAAACAAAACAAATGAGCAAATATAACAAAACAGAAACAGAATTATAGATACAGAGAATGAACAGATGGTTGCCAGAGGGGAGGAGGCAGGGAGGAGGAAAGAAATAGTTGAGGGAGATTAAGAGGTACAAACTTTCAGTTGCAAAATAAATGAGTCATGGATATGAAATGTACAGTGTAGGGAATATAGTCAAGAACTATGTAATATCTTTGTATGGTGACATATAATAACTAGACTTACTGTGGTGATCATTTTGAAATGTATAGAAATATCAAATCACTATGTTGTTTATCAGGAACTAACATAGTGTTGTAGGTCAATTATCCTTCAAAAACAAATGAACAAACTCAGAAAAAGATATCAGATTTGTGGTGACGAGAGACGGGGGGTTGGGAGGAGGGGAAATTGAATGAAGGTGGTCAAAAGGTACAAAATTCCAGTTGTAAGATAAGAAACTACCAGTGATGTAATGTACAACATGATAAATACAATTAACGCTGTTCTATGTTATATATATATATGTTATATTTCAGAAAATAAATTCTAAAAGTTCTCATAAGGAAAAATATTCCTTTTCTATTTCTTTAATCTTGTATCTATATGAGATGATGGATGTTCATTAAACTTATTAAAAAATTAAATTACTTTCTCCTGTTTCTCTTTACATTTTTAAAGGAGGCTACTAAGAAATTTAAAAATTGGTATGTGGCTCATACTACAGTTCTATTGTATAGTGCTGCCTTAGAATAATACCCTTAGTTGCTGCTACATACTCTCACATTTTATGTTCTGTTGTATGTAGTTCATTTTGTTAAAAGTGTAGTTTTTGACATACAAAATCAATTTTACATATATAAAAATGCAATTCCAGATAAACTGACACGTGGAGAACCTCCTAGACTCCAGGCACTGTGCTAAACCAGATGAGGAAACTGAGGCAGAAAAGGGTCAAGAACCATGCCCATGGTCACACACTGCTGGGTGTCAAGGCCTGGGGCCAGGATCTGTGTCCAGATGTTTACCACTTTCTGCCAGGGCCTCACCTTTTATTGCTCCGTTTGGGTTTGGTTGAGGCTTTGTGGGAAAAAAAGAAAAAAAAAATTCCAGAAGGAAGGAATGGGATGCAAAATAAACAATATTAAGATTTAAGACTAAATACCAGAATGATAGAGTGCATGACTTCTGAATCAGTAGTGGAAAATAAAAGAAATATAGAAAACTTGATCAATCTAACAAAAAAAATAGAAGGAAGAAAATACCCCTCCCCCAAATAGTCTTCTGAAAGGGGACCAGATGTAGCAATAGTCAATGCAATTGGATTCGGTATCTAATTAAGCTTACCTAAATCTGCGGTGCTTTCCAAATTCATCAGCATCTATCAAGTATTTGATGATTAAAATTCTCCCAGGCATGTGGTATTTATTTTTATCTTTTAATTTTGAAATAATTTCAAACTTACTTCTGTAATTTTGCAAGATAGTACAAAGAACTACCTCCTGAACCATTTGCAAATAGGTTGCTGACACTATGTCCCACCTCTGATGAATATTTTAATGTGTATTTCCTAAAGAAAGAAAAAGATATGTTTGTACGTAACAACAATATGACTATCAGAATCAGAAAATTACCCCATTCCCATTTTCCAATTGTCCCAATAATGTCCTATATAGCAAAAGCATCCATGATCATGTGTTCTACTTAGTTGCCATGTCTCTTTAATTTTCTTAAGACTGGAACAGTTTCTCAGTGTTTCCTTGACTTTCATGACCTTGATGTTTTAGAAGATTACAGACCAATTATTTTGTAAAATGTTTACCAATTTGGATTTGTCTGATATTTCCTGATGATTAGATTCAGGATAAGCATCTTTGTCAGGAATGTCATATAAGTGATGCTCTGTTCATCTGTTTTCATACTGTATTAGTTTACTTGGGTTGCTATAACAAGATACTGTAGACTTAAAAGACATTTATTTCTCACAGTTTCAAAGTTTAGAAGTCCAGGATTATGGTTCTAGCCAATTTGGTTCCTGGTGAGATCTTTCTTCCTGGCTTTCAAATGGTTACTTCCTCACTGTGTCCCCACAAGGTGGAGAGAAAGAGCTCTGGTGTCTCTTCCTTTTCTTATGAGGACACCAGCCATATTGAATTAAGGCCTCAACTTTATGACCTCATTTAACTTTTATCATTTCCTATCTCCCTATACAAAAGTTAGGGCTTCAACATGTGAATTTTGGTGGGGGGACACAAAAATTCAATCCATAACATCCAGCGTCCACATTTTCCCCCTAGACTATTGCAGTAGGTTCTTACTTGACTTCCCTGCCTCTGTCCTTTACTCAGCAGTCCATAACACATACTACCAGGTAGTATATGATTTGATGTGTCTCATTACTGGCTTTGTAAATTTATCACTGCTGTTAACTGTCAAGTTTCTCCACTGTAAAGTTCCTTCCTCTTCTTTTGTAATTAATAGGTATTTGGGGGAAGGGAGTACTTGGAAACTATGTAAATATCCTATGATTCATCCGATATTTATCACAAGTTTTATCATTTACTGATGTTTCTTGGCTGAATTAAGTATTAATATCATGGCTGCCAAATGGTGATTTTCTAATTTTATCATGATTTATACATTTATTAGTAGACATGCTACTTTAAAGAGAAGCTTTCTTTTCTCCCCATTTAAAAAAAATTCACATCAGAAGAGACTCATGAATTCTATTTTATTTGGTGGATATAATCTGTTAGTATCATTATTTTATTGATTCTCAGCTGTCCCTTTTATGGTCTTCCCATGAAGGAATCATTGGTACTGGACTAACTCTCCCACCTTAAACAACTGTAACACTAGACAAAGCATACAAAACAACATTTTCAGATACTTGACAGCAGGCAGAGCAGGACTGTGACCATTAGAAGAAGTGGAACAAACAATACAAGCTCTATAACGACCCCAGCTTTCTTCCTGGAGGAATTTTATGATCCTAATGCAGGAAAAGGGAGCTCAAGTGGAGAAAAGCCGAGTTGGTGAGGTGAGGCCACAAAAATCAGAGTTTAAGTATGACTGAGATGATTAGAATTTGTAGAACAGAGTACCAGAAAAAAAGGTAGCTACAGAGAGAGCAATCTTGAGAAGTCTTCAGGAGTCTCAAGAGTCTTTGACTGAACATTGATCTACATATACACAAGGTGAGACTCCGTGAGGCTGGGCAAAGAAAATCTTGGGAGAAAAAAAGTTACTGTGGAGAGGGAAGCCAAAAGCTGTCAGAACTCACACAGAGTTGTGAATCATTCACATTTCAACCAAGCAGAGTGGAGGGACCTTGGTCAGTAAAGGGGAATTCAGTAGAGATTCCAGAAAAGCCATACCTTAAGAGTAGTGTTATGTGGGCCATAGCATAAAATCAGCTCTAGACTCACTCTAACAAGTCTTTCTAGCAAGCTTCAAAAGTGTAATGCTGATCTACAAATAAATTAACTGCCTGTCAGAACAAAGCTCAACACTCTTTGATGAAAAAACAAAACAACAAAAGCAAAACAAAACAAACAAAAAAACAAATCCAGCCATTCTACAATGCAACAGCCAAAGTGTCCAGCCTCCAGTAAAAAATTGCTAGACATGTGAGAAAGCAGGAAAAATGTGGTCCATAATCTGGAGGAAAAAAAATCAATAGAGCCACATTCAAAATGACAGAAGCTGTAGAATTAACAGGCAAGGACTAGATAAGAGCTCTTATAAATATGTTCAAGAATTTAAAGGAAACGTGAACATAATGAGAAGAGAAATGGAAACTAGAAAAAAGAAGCAAATGGATCTTCTAGAGCTGAAAAGTACAATCTGTGAATTTTTAAAAATCCATCAGATCAGCTTGAAAATATATTAGAAACCGCAGAAAAAAAGATTGAAGATGTAGTCATATAGACTATCCAAAATGAAAAACAGAAAGTAAAAGGCTGAAAAAATGAACAGAGTCTCAGTGACCCATGCACAGTAACATGCTGTCTAATATACGTGTAAACTGGAGCCCCCAAAAGAGAGGAGGGAGGCAGTGGGGCAGAAAAAAATATTTGTGGAAATAATGTTCAAAATTTCCCCAAATTTGGTGAAAAATATGAAACTACATATCCATGACTCTCAATGAACCCCAAGCAAGATAAATTAAAAACTGCATCAAGACACTTTATAATCAAATTTCTCAAAATCAATGGCAAAGAGAAAAATCCTAAAAGCCTCCAGAGGAGAAAGACATATTACAAATAGGAAAACAGAAATTAAACATGATCCCTGGCTTCTCTCAGAAAAAATACAAGCCAGATGACACTATAGTAACTTCTTTAGTGTTGAAAGGAAAAAACAAAATCCACAAAACCCTGGCCATCTAGAATTTTATATCCAGCTCAAATATCCTTCAAAAGTGAAGGTGAAAGAAAGACATTTTCAAGCAGACATAAGCTGAGAAAATTTGTCACCAGCAGACCTGTACTAACTACACTAAATGTTAAACCAAAATTTTCAGTCTGAAGAAAAATGAGTCTATACGAAAATGCAAATCTATAGAAAAGAATAAAGAGTGTCAGATATGTCCAATATATAGAAAGACATTTGTTCTCATTTACATTTTTAAGAAAAGATAATTGACTGTTTAAATAAAAATAACAATATGTCATTGACTTGTATCATATACATAAGTGAAATGTATGGCAACAATAACACAAAGGATATGGGGAGGAAAATGAAACATATAGTTGTAATGTTCTTACATCACATGTAAAGTTATATGATACCCCTGAAGGTAGATAGGGTAAATAAGCATATTGTGATATTGTGATAGGGTAAATAAGCATATTGTAAAACTCTAGAGAAACCAATAAAAATAAATCAAAGAGGTTTAGATAATAAGCCTATTGAGATGATGAAATTGAATACTGAAAATACTCAATTAATCCCAAAGAAAATGGGGAAAAGGAACAAAGAACAGATGTGACAAACATGAAAGAAATAGCAATTTAAATCCAACCACGTCATTAATTATGGAGTCATAAATGTACTAAACACTCCAATTAATAGATAGATATTTTACAGTGGATTAAGAAACAGCATCCAACTATATGCTGTGTACAAGAAATGCACTTTAAATATAAAAAAAAAATAGGCAAAAGTCAAAGGATGTAAAACGTATTACAATGCAAAGACTAGTACTGGGAAAACTGGAGGAGCCATATCAATATCAAAGTAGACTTCAATAAAAGGGATATTGCCGGGCCTCCCTGGTGGTGCAGTGGTTGAGAATCTGCCTGCCAATGCAGGGAACACGGGTTTGAGCCCTGGTCTGGGAAGATCCCACATGCCGCGGAGCAACTAGGCCCATGAGCCACAACTACTGAGCCTGCGCGTCTGGAGCTTGTGCTCCGCAACAAGGGAGGCCGCGACAGTGAGTGGCCCACACACCGCGATGAAGAGTGGCCCCCGCTCGCCACAGCTAGAGAAAGCCCTAGCACAGAAACGAAGACCCAACACAGCCAAAAATAAATAAATAAACAAACAAACAAACAAAATTAAAAAAAAAAAAAGGGATATTGCCAAAGACAAGGGAGGACATTTTCAAATTATAAATGGCCAATTCATCAGGTAGACATGGCGGTTCTAAATGTGTACTGATCTAATAACAGAACTTCCAAGTATATGAAGAAAAAAATGGACAGAATTCAAATGAGAAATAGACAAATCTATAACTTTAGTTGATGATTTTGAACACTCATCTCTCAGTAATTAATAGAACAGAAAATAAATCGGTAAGCAAAAAAAGACTTGAACGACACCATCAACCTACTTGACCTAGTTGACATCTATAGACTACTCCACACAATTGGAGAAAAGAAAATACACTCTTTTTTAAAGTGATTCACTCATTATGCTAGCCCATATGATGTACCATAAAATAAGTATCAGTAAATCTAAAAAGATTGCAATGGGGGAGGGGTGTGGAGCTTCCATGTCCTTCCCATGTGCACAACCCACCTAAAACACTGATGTGTTCATCAACCTGGAAGCTCACCAAATCGTTTTGTTGAAGAGGTTTTATAAAGCTCAATTTCCAGCTCTCCCCTCTTTTCATTTCCAAAGGTTTGAAGGTGGTGAGTGGGGCTGAAATTTCCAACTTTCTAATCACTTAGACCAGCCCATCCTGGTCCACCCTAAATCACCTCATTAGCATAAACTTTGGAGTGATCAAAAGGGGATTGTTATGAATAACAAAAGGCACTCTTATCACTCAGGAAATTCCAATAATTTTAGGACCTCTGTGTCAGGAATCAGTGACAAAAATCAAATATATTTCTTAATGTACCACAATATAATTTCTACACAAAGAATTAATAGATTTAATGTAAATTCAATCAATGTATCAGTATATTTCTGGGAGAAATTGATAGACATTATAAAGTTTATATGGAAATACAAAAGACCTAGTGTAACCAAAATAATTTTCAAAAAGGAGAAAAAATTTGGAGGGCCTGTACAAACTAATTTCAACATTTATAATACAAAACTACAATATTCAAGTCAGTGAATGAGTAAACATATAGATTAATGGAGAGCAATCATACATATATGATTAATTGTTTTTTAACAAAGAGGCAAAGGTAATTTCATGGAGAGATGATAATCTTTCCAGCAAATGATTCTGGAACAACTGAATATCCACATGGAAAAAATAAAGTTTGACTCTGTCTCACAACATTTATAATATTGAACTCCAATTTGATTATATGCTTTAGCACAAAGACTTAAATGATAAACTTCTGAAGAAAACATAGGACACGTATTTCTGATCTTGGAGTATGCAATAAGGACTTAGGACACAAACAGCGCAAATCATAAAATAAAATTTGTAAAATGGACTTCAACAAGATGAAAAACTTCTGCTCTTCAAAGACACCATTAAGGAAGTGGAAAGCATGTTACAACTGGCAGAAAATATTTGCAATACATATATATGGCAAAGAACTTGTATCCAGAAAGATTCTTACAACTCAATAATAACATAAACAACCCAATAAATACATGCAAAAATTTGAACAATCACTATACAAAAAAAGCTATACGAATGGCCAATAGCCATTAGGAAATTCAAATTAAAACCACAATGAGATGCCACTATATATTTACTAGAATGGCTAAAATAAAAAAAGCTAAATAGAACAAATATAGGTGAGGATATGAAACAACTGGGACTCTCAAACATTGCTGGTGGGAATGTGAAATGGTACAATCATTTTGGAAAGCAGTGCAAAAATTTATTATAAAGTTAAATATAATCTTATCATAGAACCTAGGAATTTCACTCATAGGTATTACCTTAGAAAAATGAATACATATATTCACAAAAACATATATATGAATATTCATACAAGCTTTATTCATAATATCCAGAAACTAGAAACAACATAAATGTCTATCAAAAAGTGATTGAATAAACCAGTTGTATTTTTCATAAATTAGAAAACTATCAACACTGAAAATGAACATACTCCTGATATGAACAGCAATATGGATAAATTTCAAATACATTATGTTAGTCAAAGAATGCAGACACCAAAAAAATATACTGTATGATTCCATTTGTATGAAGTTCTAAAAAAATCAAAATTAACCTATAGTGACCAAGATCAGACCAGTGGTTGCCTCTGGGGAGGGACGAGTTAAGAAAGGGTCTGAGAGAATTTTGGGGGCGTTGGGTATGTTTTGTATCTTGATTAAAGTGGTGGCCACATACTTGTATATAGTTATGTATTTGACAAAAATCATTGAACTATAATTAAAAATAGGTGCATTTTATTGTATGTAAATTATATCAGAATAAATTTGAGTAAAATTTTTTTTTAATTCTTAAATTTGGTCAGTGTGTGCCTCTTTAAGTTAGTCTCTGTTCTTACCTGTTCCCCTTATTCCTTGAACACTTCCTCACTTTCTGGCACAAGATGTTCCAGGTACCTTCTGTATTTGCCCTGTCCCATCCCTGGAATCATGCATTTCTCTAAGGAGCCCTTGTTCCTTTGAATGGAGAATGGTACTTAGACACCAAGATCTGGGTGCTAAGTGTGCTCATTGCTACTGGGTGTCACTGCTCTCAGGTCCTCTTAGTGGACACATACAAACCCATGTTCAGGTCTATAGTTATAGCTATCTCTCTCTATATTGAAAACCATAAATTAAGAGCAACAGTTCCAATTCTAATCCAATCTGTTTCAGACCTTCACTCTCCTGGCTTCTCTTTGAGAGTCCTGAAGCTGATAACTTAATTAGCTGTTTCACCTCTATGTGCCATTGGCTATTAAGTTCCCACTCTCAATATAAATCGGAATCCTCTTGGCCAGATAGCCATGTCAATACACCCTACCTTTACCTGAGGTTCTTTTACCTGAAGATTCACTCTCTGCTATTGATTTCTATGTTGGTTATGGGTTTTTTCTTTCAAATCATATATCAGATTCTGACTAACTTGAGCAAAAAGAGTATTTATTGGAAGGCTGACGGGCTCACAGAATCTAAAGGAAAGCTGAAGAATCAACATTGGGAACAATAAAGAACTAGACAAACTTTAGGGATGTAAGAGGCAGAACCAAATAGCCTTCTCATTAGAGCACCACCAAGGGGATGAACCAATTGCCACTCGTCTCCATCTTATGTGCCTCTGCTTGACAAGCACACCCCCAGGTGAGGGTCTGATGGCCTGTCTTGGGTCATGTACCATTTTCTTTGCTGGATGAGGTCAGGGCACAGCTGGTGCGAAGGAGGAGGAGTGAGTGCTTGATGGGCAAAATAACAGAAGCCCGCAATGTAAATTCTTTTTCTTCCTGTACCCAGTGCCTGGGTTGCCCTTTGAATTGCTGGCATAAGCTCAACTCCCAGGTCTTATCTCGAATTCCATTTCCGCAGAAGGGCTTTCCTCAATTACCCTGCCTAAAGTTGGCCTTCTTCAAGCTCCCTCTTTTAAAGAATTCTGTGTATTTCCTCAAAAATGCTCATCTCCTCCTGCCTTGTTGCTTTACCTCTGTACAGAAGCCCTGCCCAGGTAAGAATGCAAACTCTCATGCCTGTCTTGTTCATCTGTGCGTTCCTGGAACCCAGAACCATGTCTGGCCTATAGCAGATGATCTGTTGAATAAGTGAACGAGTGAGTACCCAGGGTCACATGGCTCGTGAGTGGCAAAACGGGGCTTCTTACCCAGGTCTGTCTCACTCCAAAGTCCATGCTTTTCTAACTGCATGCTGACTCCTGTCTACTGAAAGGACAGACTGAAAAAAAAAAGCCACAAGAACAGGCCACACCAAATTCTCTTTCTCTCTCAAGGAAATACACGTTTATAATTTGAAAGCAAGTGACATGGCTGATTCTAACAGGAAGGGTTAAAACAAAAGCTGGCAAGGGGAGCCAGTTAAACTTGTTTTTCTTTTTCTTTTTTTTTTGCAAGAGGCCTAAGTTTGCAGTCTGCAGAGCTATCTGCAAGGCTGGCGGGAGAGCTGTGCAAAGAAAGGAGAGAAGCTTGCTGACAAAAGACTGAAATCCTGGTATCTCTTTTGTTTTCACCCAAGTCTGTGGCCACTGACATTCCTCTTTTACACCACGGGTGGATAATAAGCCCCCTTTCTCAGGAATCCAAATGCTCTTATACATTTTAATGTGACCTTAGCAAGTGCTTTTCAGAAATCACAGGCCCATCTGACTACACTTGAGGTTGAATTGAGCTAATGGTATTCACCTCATCTTTAGATGCAAAATTGGAAGATAAAAAGACCTTGATGTGAAAAGAAGGAGGGGGGATGTGAGGGGAGTAGGGGGTGGATGGGTTGCAGGGGGCAGGTGGGGGAAAGCAGATTAGAGATACTGCTTAAAAAATCTCATGATTGCGCCTAGATAACGAAATGTCTCCTCTTTCTAAAATCCCCCATGGGCTCGAGAGATGTCCTTATGCTTTTATTTTTAATGATAGAATCTTTTTATTCTTGGGCCAGGGAAATTTGAATGTTGCTGCATATGTGGCCAGGAGATACACTGACCTTTAGCAAATCTTATTTTTTTAAAAATCAGAGGGAACAGTTATTGCGATATTCCAGCCCTAGAAGATGAAAAAGAGAGAGAGAAAGAAAGCTTTCTTCCTCTGTAATCAGACGTGGATTAAATTTATTAAAGATGCTGAGTCTCCTTTTAAATGACTTGCAACCGTCTTTCTGAATTCTAAGGAGCTAGTTGGAGACACGGCACCCTTCTGATTTCGTCTTAAGATCACAGAAAAAAGTCTTCTAAAATGGGAGGAAACTTGATTCCTTTTTCTTGCTCTTTGGCTAAAATGTGGTTCTCAGACACACACCAAATTCATTCAGGGCCCTAAGGAGGGATAAAGAGGGCTGAGGGGGAATGAGAGGTAGGGGGACAGGGTGTGGTCAGGAAGAAGCTGGGAAGGGGCCCCCGCAACTCAAATAAAACGCATGTCCCACCGAGACAGGCTCCTTTCCAGTTTTGACGTGCCTGCCGTCCATCAAAAAGACCCGGAGGTTGCTTCCTGCCACCCGGGCTTGGCCGCCTCCAGGATGGAGGGGCCGGTCGGGCAATCCATCACGGAGCACACCTGGTCTGCCCAGAGGAGACAGCATGGAGGGTGGGAGTGGCAGGCTGAGCGTGTCGGGCAAGCGGATGGGGGGTGGACTGGGGCCCGGATTGAAGATCTGACTCTCTCAGACAGGACCTCAGGCCTCGGGGCGTATCCATCCAAGGGGTGTACATAATTTATCAATGCGGAAAGGGTGACAGATTGGGATGGTCTGGCCTTTTGACTTTGCAGCTTCTGTCTGTATTTATAGAATTGGACGCTTGAGCCTTCAGGCCACGGCATTCTGACTTTAAAATTGGGCATGCTGACTCAGATACAGGTGGTGAATGGGATTATTATTATGATTTTTTTTAAGATACGAGGATCTTGTTTGCTCACATTTATTGCAGCCATTAAGTTGCTTTGGGGAAACACTTCTTTTCAACAGCAACGGCCCTGTATATGTCTTCATAAATGTTGTACCTGGAAAAGGGAGATTCTGAAGTCTGTTTCCAGTTCAAACAAATTTCTTATGTGGATTCTTGCTTGGGAAGAGAAGGCAGCAATCCAGGTCAAGAGGCATAATCGTAGCAGAATATTTTACCATAAGGCCCCTTAAAGCCAGAATTTATGAGTTCAAAATTCACTCACCTTGGCGTGCTACTGTTTCATAGCCGATATAAGTGTAGGAAAAACCGTAGTTCTCATTTTCCCTTAGCTTGAAATTCGCTCATTCATAAGGAAATTCCAGGCTAGGAGATGCTATTGCCTTAAATATTTGGATAATTAATATGTCTGTTGAGTGAATGAATACACAAATAAGTGAATAAGTGAGTGAGGTCGAGGGGGAGTGGGAGTCACACGGGGCCTGGGCATTTCAGGAAGTGTCGAAAATGAAAGCATGAGTAACCTTCTGAACGAGGGAATTTTAGACGGAGGGGCAAGTGAGCTGGGCAGAGTAGGTGGTTCTTAGACCAGGTTTTGAATGACTGAGTGAGCGTAGGGTAGAGGCTCGGGGATGGTCCCCAGTCTTCACAACAAGCCTGGGGTAGGTGGGTGGGTGGTAGACGAACGTCACTGACCTCTTCCTACCAAGGAGGGGACTGAGTCTCAAGGTCAAGTTGCCTCAGCGCTCTTGCGAGCCAAGTCCAAAGCAAGGTCGGTCCAGATCGTGTGATTGCTTCTCTTTTCCGGGATGTTCTGCTGTCCCCTTTGGAGCCCTTGTCCTCAGGGCTTGGCCCTGGTGGAAGGACGGGCTGGCTTCCTGCCTGAACAGCACACCTGTAGAGCTCACCGCCCGGCTGGGTGCTGGGAATCTTCTCCATAAATGAGAGGTCCCACCCCTGCCCTCCAGGGCCTGAGAGCTTTCTTTCCATTGCATTCTGAAAGCCCAAGGAGAACTGGCACTGCTTCCCCAACCTTGTCCTGACCAGTCCTCAGAAATGCAATCTTGGATGAGCAGAGGCTGGGGTGGAGCCCTTGGTCAATTCCTTGGACCTGGGCCACCTGTTCTGAAGAATCTTTTGGGTCTGGCTGCTCCCGCTGGGGGGCCTCTGAGACACTGGCCTGGTCCACCCGGGCTGGCCTGGCCACCGCGGTGAGGTGGGGTGGGTGGGGACCAGGGTGGGACCGCGCTCGGCTGTGTCATCCACAGGGGCTGACTTCTCCCATCGCAGGAATGTGCTGACTGCTCTGATTCTCGCATCCCCCAAACCTTCATCGGCAATTCACAATTTAAATATGTTCCAAGACTCAGAAGAACAATTGATCCTTCGTGTACCATGGCTATTTCGAAGCGGGCCTACTGTGGTTGCCCTTGAGGAAGAAGTGGACAGTGGGGGCCATAGTGAATGAGCTTGGGCTTCTGAATCAGCCGACCCACAACCAGCTGTGTGACCTTGGGCAACTGACTGCCCCTTTCTGAGCCTGTGTCCTCTCTCTAATGAGGGCCCTAAAGAGACCTATGCTGCAGAGTCCTCTGAGAAGTAGGGACCTTTATGTGAATGGCTGGGCATGTATTAAAAATGTGTGGCTGGGCTTCCCTGGTGGCGCAGTGGTTAAGAATCCGCCTGCCAATGCAGGGGACACGGGTTCAAGCCCTGGTCCGGGAAGATCCCACATGCCGTGGAGCAACTAAGCCCGTGCGCCGCAACTACTGAGGCTGTGTGCCCCAACTACTGAAGCCCGCGCACCTAGAGCCCGTGCTCCGCGACAAGAGAAGCCACTGCAATGAGAAGCCCGTGCACCGCAACAAAGAGTAGCCCCCGCTCACCGCAACTAGAGAAAGCCTGCACGCAGCAACGAAGACCCAACACAGCCAAAAAATAAATAAATGAATAAAAATTAAAAAAAAAAATGTGTGGCTATTTTTATTTGCAAAATTCTGTGCTTAATAATGCAAAGGAAGGAAGGAGAAGGCGGGGGAAGAGGAAGAGGAGAAAATGATCATAGCTATCATTTCTTGAGTTCTTACTATGGGCCAGCCTAAGCTCTAAGCCCTTTACAAAATGATCCTGTAAAATCCTGAAGTGAACATAAATCCTGAAGTTACTACTGTTGTTCCCCACTTTCCTGTTAAAGGAATGAGCTTAGTGGGGTGAGGGGCTTTACTCACGGTCACACCCCTCGTAAATGGCGGAGCTGGATTTCCACCAGCTGCCCCAGAGTCTGTGTCTCACGGATGATGAGTGCCCACCATGGGGAGGACACCTTGGCTGGGACCTGACCTTAGGTCCACTGGACCCAATGGACAGAGTCAGAGCTGGAACACACCGGGCATGGCCTCTTAGAAGCTCATGGAAGTGCCCCCTCTTGAACATGGCTGGGGCACTTAATGACTTGCGGGTGGGGGGGTGCCAGGGCAGCACACCAGCAGCCAAGAGATCTTAATGTGCCCTCAGAGAGATCTGACCATCAAATATCCGCAGGCTGAGAAAACAGCTTCCAATGTAGACCCCAGTGAAAGAAGTCTTGCTCTGTATTTTGCCATAAATATTTGGAGCAGAAATTGCCTTTGAAGATAAAGAATTGGGCTAGAAGCAAAGCGCACCCCGGCCCATCTCCTGGGGGGTGGTGAGGAGTAAGACAGGGGAGCGTCCTGGCAGATTGAGCAACTGAGCGTATCTGGGGGGATGTGGTGAAGTGCTGCTGACCTTGGCCTTCTGCAAATGGGGAAGTAACCCCAAGGGACTGAAATGACTGTCTTGGGAAGAGTTTGGACTTTGGAGAATGGGCTGGACTCCTAGAGTGACCATTCACTAGCTCTGACTTTGGACAGGTCACTTGACCTCTCTGAATCTTCTTTTTTCTCGTCTGTAAAATGGTAAACAAAATAATAAACCTCCCCATGCAGAGGTCAAGTTTAACTAACTTAACACATAAACTATTTGGTGGCTCCATAAATTTTTTTTTTAAATATTCAAATCATTTATTTATTTATTTATTTATTTATTTATTTATTTATTTATTTATTTATTTATTTATTTATTTATTTATTTATTTATTTTTGGCTGTGTTGGGTCTTCGTTTCTGTGCGAGGGCTTTCTCTAGTTGCCGCAAGCGGGGGCCACTCTTCATCGCGGTGTGCGGGCCTTTCCCTATCGCGGCCTCTCTTGTTGCGGAGCACAGGCTCCAGACGCGCAGGCTCAGTAGTTGTGGCTCAGGGGCCTAGTTGCTCCGCGGCATGTGGGATCTTCCCAGACCAGGGCTCGAACCCGTGTCCCCTGCATTGGCAGGCAGATTCTCAACCACTGCGCCACCAGGGAAGCCCCCATAAATTTTTTTAAACAGCTTTACTGAGATATAATTCACATACCTTACAATTCATCCATTTAAGGTTTCCAATTTAATGGCTTTTGATATATTCACAGGTATGTACAACCATCACCCCGGTCAATTTTAGAGCACTTTCACCACCTCTAAAAGAAACCAGTTAGCTATCACTCTCTCCCATCCTCCTATTCTCCTAGCCCTTGGCAACCACTAATTTATTTTCTATCTTGATCGATTTCCCTACTCTGGCCATTTTCACATGAATGGAATCATATATGCGGTCTTTTGTGACTGGTTTCTTTTACCAGTGTAATTTTTTCAAAGTTCATCCATGTTGCAGCATGTGTCAGTACTCCATACCTTTGTGTGGCTGAATAATATTCTATGGTAGAGCTAGACCACATTTTGTTTATTCATTGATCAGTTGATGGACATTTGGGTTGTTTCCATTTTTTGGCTATTATGAATAATACCTCTCTGAAAATCTGTGTACACCTTTTTGTGGATATACGTTTTTATTTCTCTTGCGTATATACTTAGGAATGGAATTGCTGGGTCATATGGTAAGTCTTTGTGTAAGCATTTGAGGAACTACCAGGCTATTTTCCAAAGCGGTTGTGCCATTTTATATTCCTACCAGCTACACAGGCTGACTCTCCACAGAGTTTTCAGATAAGGCTTTCTGCACTCCTGCAACATCTGACAACCCGAATCAAAAATCCTCAAAGCTCCCCAAAGCACCCACAGCAACGGGTCCCATCCCTTGCTCCTAGATCGTGTGGGTATGGCCAGAGCCTCCAAGCCCTGTCTCCCTCTACCTCCTTAAGTAATCCTCCTCTTTGATCAACCTCCTTTACTCACATTTTTCTCTCCGAAGGAGCCCTCCCCTTCACTTCTGGGCTGTCCAAACCTGTCTGTCCTCCTGGCTTGGGCCTTCTCAGGCTCCCACGGTGACTTCTATGTCTCTGTGAAGCTGTGCCTTCCTTGGAGAAGGGCCTTTGACTTCTCCCTTGCTGTATTCCTCACAGCAGCTGCATGGCCGGCTGCAGGAGGCCAGGCTGGCTGGTGTGGTGGAGAACATCTACATTTGGGCTCAGACGAACCAGGATTCAGATCCTGGCACTGGAATTTATAGCTGTGGGACACCATGCAAGTTCAGCTCCATCCCCCACCTCAGCGTCTGCATCCCAAACCAAATAGCAATGGCGAAAAAAGGGGCAACTACACCTTTCTCTCTCTGTCAGGTAGTAAATGTTTGTTGAATGTGTAAATAAATAAGAGCAATATGCAATGGGTAACAAATGTGGTGCTTAGTTATTTCCCAGGCAGTTGCAGGCAACCCTGGCTTGTGCATTCTGTGAAATATTTTCCTATATTCCTGCAACAGTCGTCTCTGTGGATACTATATATATATATATATAGTACCCATTTTACAGATGTCAAAACCAAGGCTGCAAGAACTCCAGTTGTCAAGGCTGCTCACATCTACAGGAAGAATTTAGGAAAATTTCCGCCAGATTAAGCTACAGTTAAGAACTATAAAGGCCACATTTCCCAAAATAGGTCTTTAGAACTTGAGACCCTGTAGGTAAAAAGACTCCTAGGCCAAATGAGCTTGAGAAACACTTTGCAGGGGTAGTCTCTCCTGGGACTCTCCTGAAGACTCCCCATGGACACTGCTGTGCAGAGAGGCTGAGAAGGCCTCTGGGTGGACTTCCAACACGGACCCTGTCCCCTGTCCTTTAAGCGAGGGGAGTGGTCTTGACTGAGAAAGAGCTGGCTTGTTTTGGGGTGGGGGTAGGCGGGAGGTCTTTCTGGCACTGTGACCCCCAACTCTAGCACATCCTGAACTGGGCAGGACAGATATGGCCCTCCTTCTGGGCCTGTAGCTCCTCCTCCGCAGGGAGAAGGGGCAGCAGGAGGGGAGTCAGCTGGCCTGCTGGTCGACCTTCCCTGTCTCACTCTGATTTCAGGGCTGAGCTTTCAGGGGCCTCCACACTGCTGAAGCTTTACCCAAGGCCTCTCTCCCTCCAAGCAGTCGTGCCAGCCCTTCGCTACTGGAAGCCCAAGCCCAACAGCAGTGGTTCTGCTCCCGATTCCATGTCTCCCTCTCCTCCCATCTCACCCCACCCTGGACTCAGAATCACACAGATCACTGAGTGGCGAGAACAAGGCTTCTGAATCCCGCCCGTGACTCCTGCTTGCCGCGCTTCCACAGGGCTCACTCTTGGTCCCCAAGAATGAGCTGTGGTTCCATCGGGCACAAGGCTCCTCTTTTGAGCGACAGTGGGGGAGGAGCAGCCCTAGTCCAACACCTACTATGTGCCAGGCACACACATAAGTGTGGACTCAGTCTGTTCAAGGATTCTTGTCACATTCAAAAGATGAGGATGCTGAGTGTGATTCAGGGGCACAAAGTGACCTCTTCAAGTTCATGCCATCACGGTGCTGGGCCTGGAAGGAGGGCTGTCGTCTGCCAAGCCCTTTCCCACGGCCCTGCACACCGCAGTGAAGCAGGGCTTCCTCAACCTCCCACTTCACTCTGCAGGCAGGAACACGGCTCAAGGGAAGGGCCCAGGAGCTGAGGTCCTTCCCGGTGGGCAGAGATAGCAGTTTGCTCCTTGAAAGAAAGAGAACTGGCTTCACTGACCTCCAGGTTAAGTGCGTCTCCCCAGAGCGTGACGGTGTTTCAGACATGCTGTGCTTCACAGCTACACCCGACTGTCCAGACAGCTGGAGGCTTCCATTCCCCAACGGGCCGATCAGTCAATAACCTTCCAACAGCACAGGAGTGTTTACCCCTCTGTCACTGCTGGTGAAATAATTATCACTGAAGACTTCTTAATTTCTCACCCATTCACAAGACATCACTGGGGTCAATTATTATTATGGTAAAATATCCACAATGTAGTAGTTATCGTTTTAACCATTCCTGAGTGCACAATTCAGGAACCTTAAATACGTTCACGCTGTTGTGTAACTCTCACCACTATCTCTACCCAAATCTTCATCATCCCCAACAGAAACTCAGTACCCATGAATAATAACTACCCTCCATCCCCACACCCAGCCCCAGGGCTAATTCTTATTTAGGTGCCTCCCTCTCGGCCCTTCCACCACTGTCCCTCTTTGGGAATATATTTGTAAATAAACACCACAGCACACATCCAACCAGGCTGAGCACGGGAAGCTGCCTAGATTATTCTGGTCTCTGAAACCTAATCAGGGAAAAGGGGAAACAACAAAACAAAAGATTCCAAAGGAAAGGAACCTGGGCAGCTTGAAATTAGTTACCTTCCTCCTGGAGGGTGGGGCTCGCCCGAGGAGATGGAAACCTGGACGAAGGTTTGTTTTTGAAATGTCTGCGCTGGGCTTGGCCTCCTGGCTCTCCTGGACGCGGCTGGGCTGCCTGTCTCCCTAGGCCATGCAGACCGTGAACTATTTTTTTGCTCTCTGTTCCAGCTGCCTTCCAGGCCCAACAACCAGCTCCCTGTCCCAAGAGATGGGCACAGATGTGGGGTGGTGGGAAGCAGAGCTGTGGGGCAGGTTAGTTTCATGGTCTTGATCCTAGGCTGCAGTTTGGCCAAAAATGAAGAAGAAGATGATGGAGAAGGAGAAGGAGAAGAAGAAAAAGACGAAAAGACTTGAAACACCAATCTCTGGCTTCAGATATCAACAAAGGAGGAAAGAAAAGTACTTGGGACGTTGGAGTCAGACCTAAATTTGAGCTTTCAATTTTCTAGCTACGTCATCTCAGACAGGAACATCAAACCGTCGAGACTCAGTTTCCAACGTGGTAAGAGAAGACAACTCAAGCATCGCATCCTACCTTCTTCCTTCTGTAGCAGGAACACGATGTCATGGTCTTTTGATATCTCTTTGTCTACCTGAAAACTCCTATTCACCCTGCAAACCCCTGCTTACAAAGCCTTTTCTCCTTGAGGCCAACCCAGAGGATCCCAGAAGTTTATCAGTCCCATCTTTGTTCTGTTTTAAAACTCAGACAGTTTTCTGTATTACTCACAGCTTTCTTCTGTAATTGATAGCTTTATACCTCTGCTGGGCTAAGCTTTTAGAGGGTGGGGACTTTGCTGATTCATTCTTGAGTCCAGGATACAAAATGTGTTCGATAAACGTGAGGTCCTCTTTGCATTCTGGTGACCCTGAGGTCTACCTCCCCTCTGCTGGGACACATGGGAATAGCATGGGAACACAGGGCGTGGATTACTGGGCAGGGACCACGAGAACTAAGGGAAACCTTTTTTTTGCCGTAACTGAGGCCTGCCCCCCATTGCATTGGAAGCCCCCAATAGGTGCTTGAAGTCTTACTCTTTGAGGGACCTTGGAGGGAATGCCCAGGGTCCTGACTGGTTTCTGGGATTAGAAGGACCACTGCCGTAGGCTGGGATCTGCCCTCTCCCAGAATGTGGTGCAGCTGCCACTGGCCATTTGAGCAGGGCTTGCCTGGCCGGTTCAGCCCAGGAGCCTGGCTTCCCCGGAGGTCTCTCACCACTTTCTCACTCCTGTTTAGTGCCTGGTTTGGCCCAACCTCTCTGATCTGTGTAAAAAATAATTATTTGCTTAAAATCCATGAAGTGCTCCTGTCATTTAAATTGGTTTAATTTAAATTTTAAACGACGAATCTTCAACCTCTAATCACTTTGAGACTGAAGTACTTTTCGCCAAAGGTGAAGTGCTTTAAGGTTGGAAATGATTACGTGTAGTTCAGAGTGAAAGCAATGAGAGAGAGAAGGAAAGAGAGAAAGGAAGGTACAGAAAGGAGGGTCAGAGAGAAAGAGAAAGGCAACAATTCAGAATCAACTTGGAATAATATCCTCGTGGCTTGAGCCACCATCAGGGCAAAATTCAGCCCTTTAGAACACGGGTCCCCAACCCCCGGGCCGGGGACCAGTACTGGTCGGCGGCCTATTAGGAACCAAGCCACACAGCAGGAGGTGAGCGGAGGGGGGGTGGGGGGGCGAGTGAGTGACGCTTCACCTGCCACTCCCCGTCACTTGCATTCCCACCTGAACCACACCTACCCCCCACCCCCCGTCGGTGGAAAAATTGTCTTCCACAAACTGGTCCCTCGTGTCAAAAAGTTTGGGCACAACTGCTTTAGAAGATCCAAGCCGAGAAGAGAAAATCCTTCCTAGAGCCCCGTGTGATTCAAGTTCATAGTGCATTTTTCATATTGACACACACCTTACACATATGGTGAGATTTAAAGTGACTTCCGCTTAGGTTTTCTGATTGCAAACTTCTGATAGGCCCCCTGAACTTGAACTTTGTGTGTGTGTCCCTGTGGCCTTAGGCACGTGCCTGGTCTGCCTCTGGGGTCACCCAACACTGACCGTGGAGCAGCTTGGACAGCTGGACAGAAGGGGGAACTGATGGGTGAAGAGTCGGAAATTTGAGCTTGGGCTTTAGGGCTGGAGGAGTGTGGCTCTGGCACAAGGTATCAGGGCAGTGTGTGTGTGTGTGTGTGTGTTGGGAGTGGGCTGCTGGGAACACCTGGCTGCAGCTGGCGAGGTGAGAACCCCGACATGGCTGCCGGGCACCGTGGAACCTGGAAGCTCCCACTGCAGAGGCCCCAGGGCTGGGGACGGGGGTCAGGCAGCTGGGGTAGGGGGCTGCCCGCAGCTGCTGCCCTGTCTCCCTGCCGTTTGCTTTCTCTCTGCAAAGCAGTGCTGAAAGAGCAAGAGAGACTAGATTTGCACAGCCTGACTTCTAGGTTCACTTCTGCTGCTTTCCTCTAGGTATAATTTTGGGCTGCTTACTTCAACTTTCTGAGTGTCGTTTGGTAACTAGGAAATATGCACTTTTTTTGTGCTGTCTTGGCTTTGGGGCAGGGTTTCAAGGCCTCTCGGCCTTGAGTTGGTCCTGCATTTGCCTCAGCGTTTCAGGAACATATAATCCAAGAACTCCCTGTTGGAGCGCATATCTGGGCCCCAGCAGACAGAGCTCCTCCATAGGAGGCCTGGGTCCAACTGATGTATGTGTCCACAGGGCTAGGAGCCTAGCACAGATCAGATTAGAAGCCTCTGGACGGATGCAGTGGGTTGCAGGAAAAGACCATGCGGTCTGGACCAGGCAGATCTGGGTTTGCTTCCAGGCTCTGACATTTACAGCCTGAGAAGCCCGGTCACCAGTCTGAACCTCAATTTCACCTGCTGTAAAAAGGGAATCAGCCTCACGTGACACCCAAAATAACTTTCAGGTGAATTATGACCTATGTGGGAAAAGAGAAATTTTAACACATTCAGAAGAAAATAGCATATCTTCCTGACTTTGGGGGTATAGAAGAGAACTTTTGAAACAAACTCAAAATAAAAACCAAAGGAAATATTGATATATTTGACCACCTTAAAATTAAAGCCTTCTGTTCAATGAAAGGTACCCTAGTGCAAAGGCAGGCTACAAACTGGAAGAAGCTATTTGCAATACATATAACACACAAAGGATCTGTATCCAAAATATAGGAGAACTTCTGCAAATAAAAATAAGAAAATGAATAGAAAATTTGGGCAAAAGATCTGAACTGACCATTCACAGAAGAGAAACGACGTGAGGCTCCAAACGTATGAAGAGATTCTCAACTTTCTTAGTCATCAGGGAAATGTGAATTAAAACCATAGGTACTAGATTAGCAAAAATATCTGCCAGAGAAAGATAATAAACAGGAAGTGGCTAGAGCTGATCTTGGGGGAGCTGGAATCCGGGGCTGACAACCTGCCCCCCCCCTCCAGCCCATCACAGCCTCCCCAGAACAGCATACCTCTGCAGACTCCAGGAGAGGGTAGACCCCAGAACCTTCAGCAGCCACGCCTTCTGTCATTTTCTTTGGGTTTTACTTGCTATTTTTCTCTCCCAATTCTTGAGATGGAAGTTTGGATCACTGTCTTTCAGCATTTCTTCTTCAATGTACACATTTAAGGTTATACCAGTTTCCCTGTCAGCATGGCTTCTGAGCCATCATATAATGTAGTTATCATTTAGTTAAAATATTTTCTGATTTTTGTTGTGATTTCTTCGTTTGATGCAGTATATTTCTTAGAACAGTTTCTCTTAACCCCCCAGAATTCTTAATTTCCCAAAATATTCTACTTAAACTTACTATTGATGCGTCGCTGAATTCCACTCTGGTCAGAGGACATGATCGGTGGGATTTTAATCCTTTCAAATGTGTTGAAACTTGCTTTATGGCTCAGCATATGGTCAATTCTGTTAAATGTTTAAAAGGTATACTCAGCAGTTGTTGGGTTCCATGTCCTATAAATGTCAATTAAGTCAAGTTGGCTAATACTGTTATTCAAAACTTCTAAATCTTTGCTAATGTTTTTGGTCAGCTTGTTTTATCAGTTACTGAGAGTTCACTGTGATAGTGGTTTTGTCTATTTCTCCTTTTAGTTTTGTCAGTTTTTGCTTTGTATATTCTGAAGCTATATTATTAGGTGCATGCACATTTAGAATTATTATCTTTCTGATAAACTTGACCTTGCATTTTATAAATTCCCCTCTTCACATTTAGTCACATTTCTTCCCTGAAGTGTACATTTTCTGATACTAATATAGTTATACCGGCTCTCTCTTGGTTAGTGTTTGCATTGAGATATATTTCTATTCTTTTACATTCAACCTTTCTGTATCCTGGTATTTTAAGTGTGTTTCTTCTAAACAGCATATGATTGGATCACGTTTTTCTTAAATCATGTCTGACAGTCTTTGTCTGTTTACACTTAATGTAATGACTGATATAGATTTTCTTTTTTTTTTTTTTAGCTTCCCTTTTCCATATTTGTTACTTTAATTCATTTTCTTTCTTTTTTCTTGGGAGCATATGAAACATTTATGTGGTTCCAAAAGACAAAACCGTGTGAAAAAGTATTCTCAGAGTAGTAACATTTCTACCCCACCAATTTCTTCTATTATTTTCTCCTGTTCTCTTCTCTTCCTTGTGGTTAATCAGTCCCAACAGTCTCTGGCTTATCATCTCTGTTTCTTTTTGAATGAATGAGCAAACATGGGTATATCTTCATATCTCTCCTTCCTTTCTATAAAAAGGTGTCTTTTTATAGGTACTCTATAATATTTTGTTTCTTCACTTAACAATATGTCCTAGAAATTCTACCATATCAGTTTGTAGAGATTTTTCCTCATTCTTTTTAGTACTCCATTGTGTGGATGTACCATAGTTTATTCAACTGTTTTCCTACTTGTGGATGATTAGGTTGTTTCCAGTATTTTGCAGTTATTAACAGTGCTGCAATGAACTCAAAACACTTTTTGGGTCTTTTAGAAAAATTGAAGTATGGTTTATTTATAATATTACATTAGTTTCAGGTGTACAGCATAGTGATTCAGTATTTTTACAGATTATGCTTCATTAAAAGTTATTACAAAATAATGGCTATAATTCCCTGTGCTGTATAATATATCCCTTTTGCTTATCCATTTTATTCATAGTAGTTTGTATCTCTTAATCTCATGCCCCTGTCTTGCCCCTCCCCTTTTCCCTCTCCCCTTGATAACCGCTAGTTTGTTTTCCATATCTGTGAGTTTGTTTCTATTTTGCTATATACATTTGTTTGTTTTATTTTTTAGATTCCACATATAAATGATATCGTACACTTAAGTGATGTCTCTCTCTGTCTGACTTATTTCACTGAGAATAATATCCTCTAGGTCCATCCATGCTGCTGCAACGGTAGAATTTCATTCTTTTTTATGGCTGACTAATATTTCATTGTATGTATAAACATATCACATCTTCCTTATCCATTCATCTGTTGATGAATACTTGAGTTGCTTCCATATCTTAGCTATTGTAAATAGTGCTCCTATGAACATTGAGGTGCACATATCTTTTCAAACTAGTGTTTTCAGTTTTTCTGGATATGTACCCAGGAGTGGAATTCCTGGATCATATGGTATTTTCTGATCTATGTCATTTTTTTCTACTGTCTTGCCTTCTTTTGGATTCACTGAGTCTTTTATTATTATTATTCCACCCAACTTCTCTTAATAGTATTTATACATTCTCTTGCTATTTTTTTTAATAGTTACCCTAGAATAGTGATCCTCAGTCTTTTGTCTCAGGACTCCTTGACACTCTTAAAAAATGTTGAGAACTCCAAAGTGATTTTATGCCTCTGGGTTACACCTACTGATATTTTATTGTATAATAATTTAAAATTAATAAAAATTAAAAATATTTATTAGAAGTTATAATAATTATTACTAGTTATTAGAAATAACTTACTTTTATGAAAGATAGGTATCTTTTCTGAAACAAAAAATTGAGGAGATGGTATTGTTTTCTATTTTGGCATATATTTTTTTTAACGTATAGCTTAATAGAAGACAGCTATAACCTCATACCTGCTTCTGCACTCAATTTGTTGTGATATGTTGCTTTGGGTGAAATACATAAAGAAAATCTAGCCTCTTTCAGTTACGTGGTTAAAAAAGAGGAGTGTTTTAACAGCTTTTTCAGAGTATTGTGGATATTCTTCTTTGATCCTACACTGAAAGTTAATAAGTGGAAGTTTCTTAAATATTATTTACAATTTGGAATCTGAAACCATATCAATGAACTTTTCATATTCTGTTTATTTAAAATCCATTAGTCTCTCTTGGAATTTGAGTAGATCTTTCACTTATACATAATTTCCAAACATAGCACTATGCATTGGTCATTTGGAAAATATTACTTCCTTGGGTTATGTAGGTCTTCCACATGTTGACACATTTGATTACATAAGATCAAAAAAATTACATTTGTTTATATCGTCATTGGTCTTATCAGAAAAGTCTTTAAGTATTGGGGAGCCATTAAGCTCATGATGGCCAAATCAAATTTTGCAAAATTCTAATTTTTCTTTGAAAGCTCGAATTGTATCATTGGTGACATATAACGTAAGCGGTTTTCCTTAAAGTGACAGTAACTTTGTTAATTCTGTTTGAGAGGATGCCGACCCAGTATCCAAGTTGGAATCATCATAGTTTGTCTAACAGTTGTTCTTTCCAGTAAAAATGGTGTTTGATTAAAAAGTGGTTAGTTCACCTTGTGACTTCGTTGCTCAAGTGCTTTGCCTTGACATAAGTTTTTGTTTCAGGATGCAGTAGCTCTGCTTTATGCCCATGTCCCATTTTGTCACATAAAGTATTAAAAATGTGTAGTCAAGGGTCATGATTTAATAAAAATTAATACTTTTTTTTTTTTTTTACTGTTCCATCAAGGAGAGTCAAATGAAATGGGCTCCTTTTGTTTTTCTCCTGCAGGTGCATGGCAGTGAAGATGGCAATGACTAGGAGTGTGTTTTCTTGCCATGGCCGTGATTTGTGTTAACGCACCAGCATTTGTAGTTTTATCCACTGTAATTTTGCACTATCAATGCAGATGTCAACAGAATAAAAAGAATCGAATAATGCCTTAGCGTTGCTATGAAAGTAGTTTTGACCTTGCAGTCCCCTCTGGACTCCTAGGGGTCTCTGAACCACATTTTGAGAACTGCTGCACAGAGATCACAACAAACATCTTTGTTTTTATATTTTTTTGATTATCGATCATCCTTATTATATGTTTATTTTATATTTCATTAATTAATGCTTTTATATTTATTACTTTCTTTCATCTTCTTTTTTAAAATTAATTTTTATTGGAGTATAGTTGATTCACAATGTTGTGTTTGTTTCTGCTGTACAGCAAAGTGAATTAGTTATACATATACATATATCCACTCTTTTTTAGGTTCTCTTCCCATGTGGGTCATGCAGAGTAGAGTTCTCTGTGCTATACAGTATGTTCTTATTAGTTATCTATTTTATATATAGCAGTGTGTATATGTCAATCTCAGTCTCCCAATTTATCCCTCCCTCCACCTCAAAACAACAAGCATCTTTAAATTTTTTTAACAGTCTAATATAAATCAGTACCTGCCCTGCTTCTTGGATAATGCAAGAGTCTTAAAGTGCTTCATCTTCATTTACTCCTACTTACATGTTATAGTTTTCATGTATTGTATTTATCTATCTATTCCCTACCCCACAAGTCATTATTATTATTTTCATACAGTTGATATTCATTTTACATTTATCTACACATTTGCCTTTCTGTCATCTTTTTATTCGTTCCTACATTTCCAAGCTTCTCTCTGAAGAATACCGTTCAGCATTTCCTTTTGCGTGGGACTGCTGGTGTGAATTTTCTCAGCCTAAATATATATTTCTCCCAATCTGAAAATGTCTTTGTTTCATCTATATTGTTGAAGGATATTTTTGCTGGGGAATTCTAGGCTGGAGAATTTCATTTCCTGTACTTTGTAGATAACATTCTATTGTCTTCTGGTTCTTGCTTGTGTTGGGAAGTCAGATGTCAGTGCTATTCTTGTTCTTTTGTAGGTAATGCCTCTTTTTTCCCTTTCTCTCTCTGATTTTAAGATTTCCTCCTTGGTTCTCAATAGCATTAGTATAATGTGCCTGGTGGGATTCCCCTTGTATTTATTTTGCTTGGCGGTTCATACTGCTTCTTGAATCTTTCTAAATATAATTGATCACTTTTATATCTTTAGATATTGTTTCTGTCTCACTCTTTGTCCTGTTCTTCTGGGACTCCAATTACATATATGTTAGACCTTTTTGCAGTATCTCATATGCCTCTAATACTTTTCCCCTATCCTCATGCCTTTCCACACATCATGCTAGATATTTTCTTCTGAGGTATCTTTCAGTTTACAAATTATTTAATCAGCTGTATCTTATTTGCTTTAAACCTATCCATTGAATTTTTAATTTCCGTTATTCTGTTTTTCTGTCCTAGAATTTATATTTGATTCATTGTTATAGTTTCTGGTTCTCTGATGTAATTCTCAATTTTTCTTTTATTTCCTTGAACATAATAAGCTAGTTGATTTTAAAGTCTGGGTCTGATACCTCCATTATCTGGGGGTCCTATGGGAAGTTTCCATATTATGTAGTGTCTCTTTGTTTTCAGACATATTATTTTGTTTCCTACTATTCCTGGTTTTGACTGAGTACTGGAAACATTGTAGAGATAAACTGGGGACTAGGTTTAATATCTGTTTCTGACACAGGCTAGCTAGGAGATCTAGCAGTGCCAGATCTCCTTAATCTAATTAGTGATGGAGAAGTTTTAACCTGGGCTTCAGTCCCCTTGAAGGACAGCGTATTTCTGGTTTGCCCTTAGTCCTAGAGCATATCCTTTTAGAGTCAGTTAAAGAACAAAACACAATCAATTCCTCCACAGGAGGTAAGAAAGAAAAAAAAGAGAATCATAGAAAAAATGGGTACCACTCTTGGTGTTGGTGGTTTCATAAATCCCCCTTATTAATCGTCTCTGAACTTTAATTCTGTCCCTCTAGTTCTATGAATTTGTCAAAATTTCAGCCTTTCTGCTTCCTCCTCCAGAACCAGTGAGCACCGTTAGGGGAAAAACTGTCCAAATGCTAAGCTTGTCTCCTTGAGTTTCCTTCTTCTCCTGGATCTTGGTTACAATTCTTCATTGTCTTGAAAACTCTTCAATGCCTTCAGGCATTTGATTTTTAATTTAAAAGTTTATCTGTATTTTCCAGGTTTTGCAGTGGGAGGTTTGGTCCTAATTACCTAGTCTGCCATTGCCAAAAATGTGGTAATCTTGTACAACTACTTTCAATTTGTCACTATCTAGGGGAATTGAAGATTTTTGCATTCCATGACCCAGAAATTCCATACCTAAGAATATTTACCTTAGAGACAAACTTTTGCAAAATAAACAGTTTTTATAATAGTGATGCCAACCAACAGGGGAGTGGATAAATCAATTGTGGCATAGTCTTACAAAAAATAATACAGCAGTAAAAATTAATGAACTAAAGTTACATCTATCAAACTGGAAAACCATGTGAACATGATATTGAGTAAAAATGTGATGTGCAGAAAAAAAATGTGTGTGTGTGTGTGTAGTGATACATACATTTGTGGTAAAATATATGGGAATGGATGGTTATAATAGATATTGAGTTAGTCATTTTCTTTTCTTCTTGGAGGAGGGAGTTGGAGTTGAGATTAGAAAGGAGTACATAGATTATTCAGTTTTGCTGATAATAGTTTACTTCTCAAACTAGGTGGTGGTAATACCTGGGTTTCCTGTGTTTTGAAGTCTTTTGGGCAATCTTGTCTTGAATTGGTTAGTTTAGCACACTTATGTTTATTTATATTATTGATTGATTTTGACTGTTTCTGTTGTCTTAGTTTGTGATTTCCCTTTTTCCACTTTTTCTATGATTCTCTTGTCTTCTTTCTTGCTTTTTGATTGTCTTAAAAAATTTTCCATTTGCTCTTTTTCCTTATTTCATTTTTACTCTCCCTCTATTGTTTTGAAATTTATTCTTTTTTTTTCCATATTGTTTTTCTGATTGTCCTGGATATTTTACCATGTGTGTTTAACTTGACAGCATACTAAATTAATATCTTCAACTCCTTTGGATAATAAAAGGACCTTAGAATACCCAGAATCAAATCAACACCCTCTCAACTTACATGTTACTGTTGTTTAATATCTTACTTCTGTTATTTTTTGTAACTTTATAAATAAGACAATCGTTATTTTTAGACACACATTGCTTTGTTAGTTTTCATACATGTTTACCAGCTTCTTAGCTCACTATTTCTTCTTGCATCTCATGCTGTCCTTTTTTGGATCATTTTCTTTCCTTCCTTAGGGAAGGTCTGCTGGTTTACCACCAACTGCGTATATCTGAATATAACTTTGTTTCGTGTTTGCTGTTTCTGGGTACACAGTCTTGTGAAGTACACAAATCTGGATCTGCAGTAAATGCATCTCCACGTGTAGAAGGCTCTATTCTATGACTTCTGGCTGCCATTGTTGGAGTTGAAAAGTTTGTTCTCAGCCTTACTGTAATTCCTTTGAATATTATCTCTTCTTTTTGTGGTTGCTTTTAAAATATTATTTTTGTTTTTGGTATTTTAAAGATTCACTATAGGATGTCAGAGAGGATTTAAGACATTTAATCTTACTTGGAATATATTGTGATTCCTGAATCTTGGATTTCCATCTCCCATTTGTTCTAGAAAGTTCTCAGCTATTATCTCTTCAAACACAATCTCTCATCTAATATCTCTACACTCTCCTCTGGGACTCTGATTAGGTCTATGTTAGAGCTTCTCATTCTATTCTTCATAACTCTTACATTTCCCTTTATATTTTCTAGTTCCTTGTTTCTTAGTACATTATTTTGGTAATTCAATCAGACTCTCGGGATCACAAATTTTATTTTTAGCTGTGTATAATCGACCACTCATTGAGTTATTGTCAAAGTTAATTAAATTTTTTATTTTTAGAAGTTCCAACTATTTTTCAAACCTGTTTGGTCATTGCTGATAATCTTTTGTTGATCGTTCATCTTTGTGATTCCAACCTTTCTTTCTTGATGCACTTCAGACATTGTTATATATTGTGTGTCAGACTATTCAACGTCTGCAATCTTTGGGCATTTAAAGTTTGTTCTCACTGCCACTCATGGATACTTGCCTCCTTCTGTTTCTGTGACCTTTCATTGCGAGGTCGTTGCTTAGCCCTAATCCCTGGGACACTTGTGAGCCTAAATTGGGGATGCTTTCTTCCAGAGATTTCTATCTGGTTCTGCTGTGAGTCAGGACCACAAAAGACCTGGTGACACATGTACCACCTTTGAGCATCCCAGATCTGCAAGATTCCCAGGCTCAGCTTCTCCACCTTGCTCTTGACTGTAGGGTCACGATCCCAATGGCAATGTATTTATTGGTGCGCACCCTCAAGACAAGCAAACTCCTGCTTTCTGTGCACTGCTAGATTGTCCCAGATTCAGGTCTAGCTCATATTTTGGGGAGGAATAGGGTGGGGGATTTGGAAACTTCCACATGCCTTTGCCAACCTAGTAATATATCAAAAGTGAATGTTTATCAGGATAGTCTTTTTTTTTTTTTTTTTTTTTTTTTTTTTGACATGAAAGGGTGCCTTGGAAGACTTGGTCTGCCATACTCCCAGAGTGGAAGTTATTCTATTACTCTGTACTAACCTTTTTACTTCCTCAGCTCTCATAAATATTGCCTAATAAAGGCAATCCTACTATCTACCTTGAAGTATTATTATGAGGATTAGAAAGCCTAGAAAGCCTCCAACATTTAGCAGATGCTAAATAAATGATCACTAATAACAATCATGATGGTGATTAAATATTTGCTGAACTTAATTGAACATGTATTGGTTGTTGAAGATGCATAGACCCTGTACATATATTACCTCCCTTAATCTTGTAATGCTGTTAGGTAGGTAATATTCTCCTTATTTTGTAGTCTAGGAGACCGAAGATCAGAGATGATAATAAGCAGCATTCTTATTAAATGATATAAAATATATGATAGTGTCTAATTCATTCATTCTTTCAACAGATACTTACTGAGTGCCTTTGTAGTGTTTGCATTAGAAGGGTCCTGGATAAAATCTTCTTCAAGGTGGGCTCAGGCCCTCTAAGCCAATGGCCCCTAGGAGTAACCATGCTCCTATAAATTAGTTGGCACTGGGGAGCCCTGAGTTATAAGCACTATGATGCAACTTTGAGTTTAGGTGCAGCTGGAGTGCGCGAGTTACGATGTGTTGTTGGTATTTAGGAATTAGTAATGTCATTAGAAGGGATTGGGCAACTGAGTGTGTGCAGCCTGTCTCATAAATATCAGGTGCTCTTGGTGAGAGCAGGGCTATGACCCTCGGGCCCTCCGGTTCTCTCCAAGAGTTGGCTGGGGCGACAGGAAGTGCACAGCATTCTGGCTACTGCTGGTCACCTACTGGAATCTTCTATGATTCCTCACCACACCCTGATCTTCCAGGGGCCTTCAGGTTGCTATGAGACCGCCCCCACCTGCTCCACGTCCTGGGTCCCACAGTCTGTTGGGATGGTGAGACCTGCGCCTGGGAGTCAGACCCTCTCTTGCAGGTCCCCTCAGTCTGGGGAAGACAGACTGAGGCATCAGGCTTACGGACAGTAGTGCGTGAAGGTCCATGGCTTAGAGGGAGCCCCCTGCCTTGGCTCCACCTTGGGAACTGTCAACTCAGTCTGTAAACAGGATTAAACTTTTTACGTGCATTTACACATGGAGACGTGTGATGGTGAGAGGGATGAGGGTGGGGGAGAGAGCGAGGGCAGGCCTTTTATTTTTTTCATCCAATGAGCACTCCTTTAGGACTTCCCTGGCGGTCCAGTGGTTGACTCCGCGCTTGCCATGCAGGCGGCATGGGTTCGATCCCTGGTCAGGGAAGTTCTGCATGCTGTGCAGTGCGGCCAAAAACAAACAAACAAACAACAGAACAAAACAAACCAGCACTCCTTTATTGAGCATCGAGTTTGCACGACTACCGAGAGTCAGAAAGGGGATCTGGACCTGATTCTGTCTCGATTCTGCAGCCCATGCTCCTGCCACTGGTAATAATACCCACCTCCCAGGGTGGTTACAGAGCTTGGAGAGACCACGTGCGTGGCCAGCACAGTACCTGGCATGTCAGAACTCGGTCTATGCCATCTTCTTTCTTTCTCTGAGCAAAAAGAAATCTTAAAAGGAAGTGAAAAGCTGTTGCCTTGGAGAAGTTTGAGAAGAAACCAGAAAGTGTGTGGGAAGGAACTCGTTCAGCCTCAGCCTGGGCGGCCGCAGCGGCTCTGGTGAGCTCTGGTGGGCTCTGACTCCCGGCATCCCCTGCTGATGGGGGCATTTAACCACCTCCTTCCCCCAGGTTTTATTTTCCCCCACTTCAGCCACATGGTCCGGCAATTATCACGGGCAGAAGGGCTGGAGAGTTTGCCCCTTTCAACAATGAACTTTGCCACACTAAGCCTTATCTTTTATTTATCATGATTATGCTTATAATGAAGAACTGCAAATCTGACAGATTGAATATCAGCTTGGAGGCTGTACTTTTCATAGTTCTTGCGGCTTGGGTGGATTTGGGGGAGAGAGGTCCTTTGTGAAGAATACAATTTTTATAGGAGTAGTCATTACAGAACATGATTACATTGTATGTATCTAACTGTGCAGAAATGACGCTAGCAAACATCCCTCCTTTATTTCCCCGAGTCAAAGAAGACTTTGAGGTTTAATAAGCTGAAAGGAACCCAGGCAATGGGATGAGGAAGGTGTGAAGTAGTGGCCTCTGCCTCCTTCCAGCTGCTCCCGGGAAGCAGCAGAGGGTCAGACGTGCAGCGTGGAGATTCAACTTCCCCCTTTGGATATGTCACTTCATGACTCTGAGCTCGTTACACATTCATAATGTAAGTTCTGGTTGTCTGCGGCTGTGTAGCAGACCAGCCCACATGGTGGGATAAACCAACGCTCGCTTCTTGTTATTATCTCTCCTGCTTCAGGGGGTGACTGGGCTCAGCTGGGCGGTCCTTGCTCAGCATCGCTCAGGGGGTTGTGGTCAGACGCTGGCTGGACTGGAGACGTTTGAACGCAGCCTCGTGCACGTGTCAGGTGGGTGCTGTGGGCCATTGGCTGGGATCTCAGAGGGGCTGCGGGTCAGGACATCCACACGTGGCCTTTCCGTGGCCCTTGGGTTCCCACATGGCATGGGTTTCAGGAGCGAGTGTCCTGTGAGGCAAGAGGAAGCTGCTTTGCCGTCTGTGACCGAGCTTCAGGAGTCATGCAGCTCCACGTCGGCTGTCCTCACCAAGGCCACCAGGAGCAGCTCTTGTTGGGGGAGAGGCAAGGCTCTGAGATGTACTGTGGCCACTTCTGGAAAGTACAGTAAGAATTGGCGTCTGGGTCACTGTGAGCGTAAAAGGAACAACATTGATAGGCAGTGAGGTTTGGGTTTCTGATTCTGATTCTGGTTTTACCACTTACCAGCCGTGGGACAAGCCAACCACACTCCGGGGGGTTTGACCACTCGAGGCCAGGCTGACAAGGGAGGAGGGGTGGGCGGTCCTTCACTGACTCCAGGTGTTTCTCCTGTTTTCCTTTCCTGGTGTGTCTCATCGGCTGCTGCCGATTTGTCCAGTGTTCAAGGCCTTCCCTGTTCTTTCAGATCATTATGATTGTAAGGAAAGACTGTGGGTTTATTAGATGGCAAGCCACATTGGAGGCTGTCCCTTTCACGGCCCTTTGATTTGGGCAGATGGAGGAGTTAGATCATTGGTAATACCTCTCTTCCTGGATCACGGCAAAGACTAAATGGAATAATGTGCAGGAAACTGGGAGTGTAGGAGGTAGTGGTGTGTGGGCTAAGTGTGGACTTTGGGACCTGAAGCACTTGGGTTTGGATCCTGGTTCATCACCTGGGGACCTTGGAGAAGGCAGGTTCGGTCTCCGAGCCTCTGTCTTCATAGCTCTAAGAAGGGACGGTGCCCAGGGTTACCATGTTGTGTAAGTACAAGGGGCACCTCTCACAGCCTAGTCTGTGTGGATGGTGCCCCCTGGAGGTGTGCGGGCACGGAAGGGAAGGGCTCGCATGAGCCTGGGCACAGGAGACTCGGCGAAGGCTGCTGGCTCTCCCTGCCCTCCCTCCCCCGGACCCTCGGTGGGAGCAGTGAAGTCTCCATCTTATCTGGGTCCTTCTGGGCCCTGTTGTACCCAAACAGCACCACCCAGCTCATGCTGGAGACGCATGAGTCCTGGTCATGCTGGAGACGTGCGAGTCCTGGTCACTTGCACCCCACAGCCCTGGGAAAGGAGCACTTGCTTTAACGAGAGAGGCACGAAGCCAAAGGCTCCCTCTCTGTGGTTCACATTCAGATTGAAAGGTCGCATGGGTCTTTCATAAGGCTGCGCAGGGGGTGCTTTGGTTTTGTGATTGGTCCAGTACGTCCCTCCTCAGCGACCTGGCTCAACTATTCCGTCCCTCCCCTTCAAGGCCAGCAGGTGAAATGGCAAGGTTTACTCCTGGCATCCAGACAAACCTGGCTTTGAATTCCCAGCACTTGTACCATCACTCGCTGGCCTGGACAGCTGGGTCTTGTTTTTGTTATCTGCAAAATGGGTACAATGACTCCCACCTGTCAGGCTGGAAGTGTGGATTCAATGAGATAAAGCCAGTGTAATTGATGAATGAATTAAGCAGTGTTGATCCTGTGTTTGTTGAGTGTTCAGGCCGTATTCACGTTGCTGGGGGTGTGAATAGACAAAGTCCTGGTGATTAAGGAACAGAAGCTGATAGAACCAAGTAAACGAGTCAGGATGCGACCCGTCAGACGGTGACCTGTGCATGTGTGTGTGGGGGGGTGGAGACTGTGCGGGGGGCAGAGTTTGTCTAGAAGGACTGGGCTGATGAGGTGGGCTTTGAGCAGAGCCTGGAGGGAGGAGGGAGTGAGCACGTGGCCCTTTGTGGGAAGAGCATCAGGCAGAGGGAACAGCATGGCCATTCCTCACTGGGAGACTAGATAGGAGGCTGGGGCTGAACTGGAGGGGGAGGAATGGGCCAGATGGACATGACCTTGAAGGTCACCATAAATAAGTCAGTCTTAGATCAGAGTGAGATGGGAGGTGAATGGGAAACGCCTTGTCTTCTCCTGTCGTCCTCGCCTTTCTCTTAGTATTTGACGACCCCTTAATACACATGGAAAGAATGCACATTATTTGTAAATATCTCTTCTTTCTTCTTTTCACCTTCTTTGCAGCTTTCCCTCTTCCTCTAAGAACAAAGAAAAGCTACTCTGGAGTGTGAAATAAATCCACATCCTTGCATCTAACTGGCATGTTGAGAGGCAGTGTATGCGTCTCATTTTCCACTCTGTACATCAGGTCGAATAACCCTCACAGCAGCCCTACGAGGCAGTGTTATTACGCCCATTGAGTGGATGAGGAAACTGAGACCAATAGAGGTGAAAGAGGTGGTCAAAGTCACAGGGCTTGCAGAGGGCAGATAGGACTTGAACCCGGGTTTACGTGACTCTGGGTTGTTTCCTCAATCTTGGCTGATGAGGTCAAGTCCTGGGTCCAGCCAATGACATCTGATGGTGTCAGTCTCTCCTCCTCTGCCCCCTTCCAGCATTCAGCTTCTGTTGCTGATGTGGGTGTGAGATGTGGGCTTCTCCATCAACATGCCAGGCTTAACAGGGCTAAGTGGATTTTTTTAGTGATGACGGACATAATTCATTTGGTATAGAAGATGCCTAATTGCTGCCGGCGTCAAAAAAAAAAAAAAAAAAAAAAAAAAAAGAGAAAGGAAAGCAGCTTGCCCAGTAGCTCCAAACAGAACAATGAGCCCAACAGGAACTGGAGGGGAAAGCGTTCCCGGGAGAGGAGTGAGCTGAGGGCGTGGGCTGGCTCTTAGAGGTGCCTCGAGTGCATCTTGTCCTGAATGGCAGGCAAAGCACCAGCAATGATGACCGTAGACGTGGAGTGTTAGACCAGGGGAGTGGAGTCCTTCAAACCAGGCAGGTGCAGATATTTCTTAGAATAACTCAGCCAGTGGCATGTCGTTCAGTGGTTCCCAAACTGCAATGTCCAAGTCATCTAGGAGGCCTGTTTAAAAAAATCCAGATTCTCTGACCAAGCCCCCAGAGATTCTGACTCAGTCCTTGGGGTGGGTCCTGGAATCTTGATTTTTAACAATCATTCCAAGGGGTTCCTGTGCAGGAGGTTTGAGAAATGTGCCCACAGGAGGATGAGTGCACGATCTGGTGCTTTCCTGTTGTGGGTTTGAAGCTGCTGTGACCCATCCCAAGAGATCTAACCTTTACTTCCCCCTGCTGTAAAACGAGCCATAAGAATGTCCACTTTGGAGGGTTGCAGGAGGAATGTGGGATCATGTGCATAAAGCTGCTTTAGTTTTGCATTTATCGGTTGTAAGGAGTAGACTCAGCCCCCAAGTGGAAGACTGGTTAGTGATGCTCAGACATCAAGTGATTGGGGTTCCAAGTCCGGCAGACACCAGCTATGTCAGTGATGATTCAGTCCTTCGGGACTCAGACAGGAAGTCTTCCTGCCTGCCCTCAAGGAGCCTTCCTTAGGCCTCTACTTTGAGCTTCCAGTACCTTCTATGTTCCTCTGTCCCAAAATATTCTCACACGTCATTAAAGCAGGCTGTTTGTGTATTCGTGCACTGGGCTGTCTTGCTCATCCTTTTAGCTCTAGGACCCAACACTTAATACATTTTGCAATGTTGTAATCAGAACATTAAAGCAATTTCGTATGCTGCCCCCTTGGCCTCTCATCATACAATGAACACTTGTCCAGGTTACAAAGTTTGTATTGTTATCATTTTTGACGGCTGCCTAATATTCTACTGAGATGTTGTACTATCAATGTTTAAAGGACTCCCTCATTGAGCATCTTTATTTTGGCCATTATAAATAATGCGGAAGTGAATATCTTTGTGTCCCTGGTTTGTGTAATGAGCTCCTGAAAATTAACAAGAAAACTAGCAGACTCTAGTAGTAAACAATTTAAATAGATAATTCTAACAGGATGGGATGCAATTGGCAAGCATGTAGAAAAATGGCCGACCTCACAAGATAGAGCATGCAAAATAAAACAATGCCTGATATCTTACCCAGTAGATTAGCAAAATTAAAAATAATAATAATGGTTACTCTTTGGAACACAGAGTCATCTTCTTTGTAAAGAAGCAGCTTCTGTGTGATGCTGGGATCCAGCCTGCAGGTGGAGGGAGGGATACGAGAAGCCTCTAGAAAGAAGTGATTCTTGACCTTGGAACTGAAGGATCAGTAGTTGTTCATTCAACAGATGGAAGAGTAGAAACAGGGAGACATAAGCAGCCCAAGCAGAGGAAATGGCATTGTGCCTGTGTATGCGTGCCTATGTGCGTGTGTGTGCATGCAGAGAGGTGAGTGAGTGGGTGGGTGGTTACTCAGCTGTGTCAAAACCAGAGGCTTGTCGGACGTGTGGGGATTGTAGATCATGAAAACCTTCTGTGCCATGGGGGAGTATCCCCTGAAGGTGATAAGGTGACACTGAATCAGAGAAGGGACATGGTTGAATTTGGATTTTAGGAAGATCTCACTGGCTGCTGGGTAGAGGATGGAGGCAGGGAGGCCAGGTAAGAGGCTGTTGTAATAGCCTAGGGGAGAAATGTTGACCCTGGGTGTTACAGACTAAATGTTTGTGTATCCCTCCACCCCCTCACCCCCTGCGACCAAATTCATATGTTGAAGCCCTAACTCCCAGGGTGACTGTATTTGGACACAGGGTCTGTGAGGAGGTGATAAAGCCTAAATGAGGTCCTAAGGGTGGTGCCTTAATTCCATAGAGCTGGTACGCTTATAAGAAGAGGAAGAGATACCAAACCCTCTCTCTCTCCTGCCATATAACGTTATGGTGAGAAGATGGCTGTCTACAGGAAGAGAGTCCCAGCAAGAACCAAATCGACCTTGATCTTGGACTTCCCCGCTTCCAGAATGATGAGAAATAAATGTCTGAGTCAGATCACCCTGTCTGTTTTGTTATAGCAGCCTGAGCAGACTAAGTCACTGGGCCTGTGTGAAGGCAGATTGGATGAATTCCCCAATTTTAGGAGCTCACCTTCACTTTTCCAAATGCCCTCCTCCAGACACCTTTCCTGGGGCAGGTGCCTCTATGCCATGTCCATCCTGGCCCCCGGGGACTCCTGGAAGCCTGCGATGGCCCCATGAGCTCGTGCATGTTTCAAACTCTGCTAATTGCGTGTCAACTGATTGCATAATGCAGTTAGTTATCTGCTAGTGAATTGAGGCCCAAATGTTGCTCTTTGCAGGGTAATTATGCTGGATAAGTGAATGGCTGGAATATTTACAAGATTTTGTCCCTTGGTCGATTTCTTTTCTCAGAAGACAGCCGCTGTGTGGGGTACAACAGAAGAGAGAAAATATCTCTGGGGCTTACGCAACATGGCGACGGGAAAGCTTGTGGTGTTTGAGAAAGAAACATGCAAAACATTAAGTTTGTGTAAAAAAGAGCATACAACTGTTCCATCCTTGAAATGCATATGTTCCGCCGGATGATTGGCACAGTGCGGGTCGCTCTTGCCTGTTTCCAGCCGGGGAGTGTTTCGCATTTCCAGAGCTGGGGTGTGTGCGATGAACTTGCTGTGAGGTTGGGCCCCACGTGGTTCCGGGACACATGGCTGGATGTTGGGGTTCAGCTGACTTGGGTTTGGATCCTGGTGCGTCCATAGTTGTGAGCTTGGCTGAGTGAGTCCAACACCTGAGCCTCGGTTTCCTCATCTGTAGAATGGGAACAACAGTATCTTTGGAGAGTTGGGTGGCGGGCAGGTCTACGAGGCAAGGCAGGTAAGGGCTCCAGATGAGGCGTGGGATGGAGGCCTGTGCTTCCTCCCTTCCCTCACAGAGGCCAAGGGAAGCTCAGGGCCTGGGATGGTGGGGTTCCTGCGGGCCCTGGGAAACCATGATGAAGGCTACCGTTGCAGTCTCCTCCCCATGGACTCAGTTCAGCCGGATTAGCTGGGGGGCCTGGCCCAGTGAAAAGGCAAAGGGCCAGGGCTGGGAGGAGAACTTGTTGAAAGCTCTAGCTTCTTCCTGGAGAAAAGAAGATTTTCTTTTCCTACTAAGTGCCGGGCACTGTGGGAGAACATGCTTTGAAATTACGCACAAGTCTTGAGAATTTTCTGTCTCCATTCTTTGAGGGAGGTATTTGAGGCTCAAAGAGGTTCCCTGATGTTCTGTGGGCCGCACAGCTCACAGATGGCCGGAGTTGGGTTTGGGCCAGGCTCAGAGGTGCACTCTCCCTCAGCGAGGAAAGGGTGCAGGAGGCTCCCTTCACCCTTGGGTGCGACTGGAAGGCATTTAGTTCTCATCCTCAGACTCATACAGTTGTGGCCCTTGGCTGGCCGGGAGGTCAGACAAAGCTGTCTTTGTCCCTTGTCCCTTCCCAGCAGGTTCCCGGCCCTGCATCCCAGTGGCTTTTCACCAACGTGGATCCGACTTCCTGACAAGGGCCCCTTGACCTCCAACTGCCCTCACTGGAACCTCCTTTCACCACTTCCTGACCCTCGGCCACCTTCCCAGGCCCTGGGAGGCCCAGCACCCCCATGAGGTGGGGATGACGGGCCTGTGTGTGTGCAACTCCCATAGCGCTCTCTCAGGGCAAAGCCGGCCACCTCCTGACAGCCCCCATGCGTGGGGAGGAAGTCCTCTCAGAGGTTACAAGAGCAGGTCAGAGTCTGGGGGAGGCTGGCTCAGCCCCCTATGGGCTGTGTGACTTCCTCGCTGTGCCTCAGTGTCCTCATCTGTCAAATGGGCACAAGAGCGCTTCCTTCCAGGGCTGGCTGGTGAGGAATACACGAGAGAATAAGCATCCGGAGGCTGGCACAGTGCCGGCTTGTGGGAAGTGCACCGTCTCAGGCCTTGTGTCATCACGGTCACAATCATCATCCTCACGTCCCGTGAGTGATGGAGGCTAGTGCAACGCAGGGTCCAGACCGGAGCCGGACAGAATTGCGGGTGTGGGGACCGTGGCTGCTCTGGGCATGTGCTCACAGTGGCACACGCAGGGTGTGTGGGATCACCCCAGGCCTCCCACCGGACAGTGGGTGCCCAAAACATACCTGCACACAGCTGCTGCTCAGGAACCATCAGTTCTCATGACTCAGGCTCGGGTCTGGGCCCTGGGGGGAGGGGCCGGTCTGCGAACAGTGGGGTGGGCGCTGTGCTGGGCCGGCAGGGGTTCTGAGCCGGGAAAGGCAGAGCCCCAAGGGCTCGGGCAGATCAGACCCCACCTTGAAGTTCTGCTGTGAAAGGGCTGGGAGCAGTGTCTCTTGAGCGCTCCCCTGGGGCGGGCGGTGGGCTAGGGCAGGGATGCAGGCTGAGTTCTCAAACAGCCCACGTCGGGTGGACGGATGTGCGCATAATGCATTGCAGGTTAGAGGGGATTTGGAAATACATGATGCAGCTTCTGCGATCTCCTGGGCTGTGATTGCCAGCTGGCAGGCCTTAGAAGCTTTGGGCGTTCCCTGGTCACCTCCTGACCGATGCCCTCACACAAAGCTTGCTCTTGTGGTCTTGGCAGCACAGGGCAGCTAAGCCTCGTCCCAAGGCTCGGCCGATCACCTGCTGCCCCACCGCTCAGCGCCCGAGGCTGTGCTGGCCCCATGCGCAGGGCCCAGGCGGGTGTAGGACAAGGACCGTCTCATCTAGCTGCCCTCCCCTCGGTGCCCGTGCGGGCCCCGCATGCCGTGGGCCTGGGAGGCCTTTGTGGAGAAATGATCCCTGCTCTTGCTGCCTCGTCTACTCCATGTGCCCACAGCCCACGTGAGCCCTGCACATAGTAGGACTCAGTGGTGTCTCTTAAATTAGTGAATGAACTTGAATTGGTGAATGGCTATGTAAACTCCTACTTATCCCCTCAGAACAAACAAAAATTTTTTTCTTTTTGACGGCAGTTTGGAAACTCCTGAGGTTGTCAAGTTAAAAAAAGAAAGGGTCGTGATGCACTCTGTGGAATGTCGTGAAACACTGTTGGCATTTTAAGCCTAAAATGACTAAATACACTAAATATAGTTTGAAGCTATGTTAGGTGATATCTTATGCTAGCACAAAAAGTCAAAAGGTTAAGAGAAATTTAGGAGAGGAAGAACTTGAAACGGAGGAAATTCTACCCGTTAATGTCGTGAGTGTGTGTGTACATGTGAGCATGTGTGTACGCGCGTGTGTGAGCATGTGTGCGTGTGTGAGCATGTGTGCATATGTGTGTGTGTGCGAGCATGTGTGTACGCACGTGTGTGAGCATGTGAGCGTGTGTGAGCATGTGTACATATGTGTGCATGCGCACACGTACGTGCATGTGTGTGTGACCATGTGTGTTGGAAAAAGTCTTCTATTGCAGTGACTCACCATGGTTCTGCTCCAGAGCTTTAGGAACCTGTCTAAGCCTATTCTAGGTACACAGCAGGTGCTCAATAAGTGCTCTTAAGTTGAAGCTCCCTGCTTCACACCCCACTTCTCTTCGCCAGGGTGCATTATTTGAAAATTGCCAGCCAGCAGAGGAAAAAAGCCTCAATTATCAGATTAATTCTGTGCAAAAATCTGTTAAGGTTTTGACCCTAAAACAAGCTCTCGCCTGTCCATCGCCCTTCAGTTTGCTCCCCAGAGTCTACTCCTCAGGGACTGCAGGCATGGAGGCGGGCATGGGGTACAAATGTGAGAGGTGAGTTCTGGCTCCCAGGTGGGTTAGTTTCCTGGGGCTGCCGTGACAAAGTACCACCAACTGGGTGAGTTAAGCAACAGAAATGTATTGTCTGATGGTCCCGGAAGTCCAGGATCAAGGTGCCCTGAGGGTCAGCTCCTTCTGAGGGCTGTGAGGGAGAGTCTAGCCCAGCCCCCCTCCTTGGCTTGTTGATGGCCGTCTTCATGTTCACATGTCTGTCTCTCTTGTGCCCAAATTTCCCTTTCTTATAAGGACACCAGTCCTATTGGATCAGGGTCCACCCTCATGGCCCCATTTTAACTTGATTACCCGCGTAAAGACCTTCTCTCCAATCATGACCACATCCTGAGGCACTGGAGGTGAGGACTCCAACATGTGAATTTGGGGAGGACGCAGTCTAACCCCAGGTATTAGGACCCTGAGGACCTGTGGGAAGGCAGGACCCATGGACCACTACAAAGGAGTTGGACCAAGGAAGCTTGGAAACAGGGAAATAGTCGCTGACTCTGCTTGGGAGGACCCGGAGGCCTTCACAGGAGGCTGCACGTAGGTGAGAGTGAAGGGTGGAGAAGGGGTGTGCTGGATGGCCAGGCGGGTGGATGGAGGGCGCCCTCTGGGCGACCACGTGCTGGACTCAGGAGGCTGCCCGTAACGAGGGACAGGGCCTCCTGCCGAGTGGGCTGTCGGGGAGAGGACGCCGTGGGTGGGCAGAGGCTGACGCCTGGGCTTTGAATGCTGGGCAAGGACTTGGGCTGGAGTCTGAAGGTCACGGAGGCCTAGAAGAGTTTTACGCAGGGCAGGCACAGAATCAGATTTGGGCTTTCAAAAATTCACTTATACCTTCAGTCTCTCATTCACTCACTTAAATATTTGCTGGGTGGTTCTTTCCTTGGACTCTGCAGTTATTCTGTCATTGAGTCTATCAAGGGCACACAGCAGAGTGACCTTGGCCAAGTTATTTAACCACTCTGAGGCTTGGTTGCCCAGCTGTAGCGTGAGGACTCACCAGCACCTCCTTCCTGGGGTGCTGGCAGAAGGAGACATTACCGTGGACTGACTACCTTGGGCCTGTCCTACAGTCAAGTGTCCATGAATATTAGCTACTAGGATGGAGGAGAAAGGGTAGGAGGGAGAGAAAGATGTAAAGAAGAGGGAGAAGAGGAGGGGGGAGGGGAGGGGAGAGCCAGGCGCTGGGGAAGGATGGAGAGGAAACCGAGGCAGGCCCTGGGCTCAGAGCACCCACCCCGTCCCTGCCCTGGGTGAGCCTGCGGTGGGGACAGGGGGACGGGCAGGGGTGGGCTGAGGCCAGGAGGAGCCGAGAGTCCTGTGGTGCCCAAGTGATGCCTTGAATGTCTGGATATTCCTCCCCTTGTAGGAGCTCCCTGACCCGTGGCCGGCAGACAGCCACACGGATGGAAGGAGGGCAGGTCTGTTTCCCGGGCTCAGGGTCCACATTTCCGGTGTGGACACACAGATCATTCCCGCAGATAATCTGTCGCTTGAAGACTGACCCGTCCCCGTGACTACACTCAATTGCATCGGGGTTTGGCTGCTCTCTGAGGCAAGAGTGTCCTCTGGATGCTGATTTGGCTTTGCCTCTGCCAGTTTAGGAGCTGTGACGCTGCCCGTGGCGGTCTGTGTCCCCTTGCTTGGCACCTCCCGATGGTCCTATCATTTTAATGACCTGGTGTCACTCGGCGGGAGGACTCCAGTGTGTGTGGAGCCGCAGGGTCTGGCTCTGCATTTACTGCTCTGTGAGATGGGGCCCCTCGACCCAAGGCTGGTATTTCAGCCGTGGTCTAAGTCTCCTGTGCATCTGGCTGGGTGGTCCCTGGGCTCTTGTCACACAAGTCTCGAGGTTGTAGAAGGAAATGAAATGAAGGCTCTGATCATGGTGTGCTGTGAATGTGTAACAACCGGTTTTCTGGGGCAAAAATTTCTGATCTGGAGCATTTGCCGGTTTCCACGGTGTAAATACTTCTGGCCAGTTCTCCCGAAGGATGTCTCTGGGCACTGAGCTGGGAAGAGATGAGCACCGTCAACTCCTGTGAGCTGGTGTGAGCCTGCCCACCATGCCACTGATGCCGGGGGGGTGGGGAGACAGCTCGCGGTCAGCGGTGGGCATGGTAATCAGTACCTTTGAGGACTGGACATACCGAGTGGATTTGCCAAGTGAAGCAAACAAGCAAACACGTATCAGAGAGCAGATGGTATGATTTGCTGGCACTTGTTTCCTTTGGGTGGCACACAAAACATTAATGTAGGTTATCTCATTGGATCCTTCCATATAGATGAACAAACGGACACCCAGTTTGTCTAAGTTCCCCAGACAATAAGAGACACAACTCGGCTTGGAACCATGAGGATGATGATGAAGATGGTCAATAGTAACATTTACAGAAAACCTTCTCTGGGTGTTTGTCATGTGCTAAGAGTATTCTTATAATGCTCACAACACACTTACAAGGTGGGCCTGATGCTTTGCCCAAACTACAGAGGATGGAACAGAAGCTCAGAGAGGTTAAGGAACTCACCCTAGGTTACACAGCTTGGAAGTGGTGGAGCTGTCATTTGAGCCCAGGTCTTTCTGCTTCTAAAACTCAGGTCACCACCCCACTCTTATACTGCTGCTCTCCTATTATGTCTTCTGCTGCCTTTTGTTGGTAAAGAATCTCTAGATTTAGTCCCCAGATTTTCACAAAAAATAAGTCCCATTTTGGACACCTTGCCAAGTGCACGTGGACATGGAGAAATGCCTGGTGTGGTCAGTGAACTCAAACATTGGACCGGTTTTCCAGAGTTCACGTTCCTGTCTCTGATGACAGCCTCGATGGCCTTGGGCAGGTCTTCTCAGCCTCTACTATTCCATCTGTGGATGCTGAGGCTTAGTCCATGCGAGAAGAGTGGGTGATGAACCACAGCTCTCCCAGGAGGGCAGTGCAGCCCGGTCCTCAGTTAGTCTGGGGAAAGCACCGAGTGTCTGCCCCGGGAGCCACAGCCCAGCTGGTGAAGGGTGAGTGATGGAGCCTTGGGGAGAGGCCAGGTTCTGGTGCCTTTCCTGCCCCATCCTGGGAGAAGAGAAAGTGTTGCAGGGCAGTTAGCAGGTGGCCAGGGAAAGAAGATTTGGTAGCAAGTTCCCCGTGCTCTGAATGACCCACGTAGAGAAAGAGGTTGAGCGAGGCTGAAGCCGCAGGGGATGGGGTAGGGGTGCTCAGGGATCCAAATGCCAGTCCATCCATCTGGGTCTGTGCTGGCAGAGGTGAGAGGTAGATGGATATTTTGGGAGGGAGATTCTATGAGGAAGAGGGGAAAGAGCACAGGCCTTGGAGGCAGACACACCTGGGGTCCTGGGGATAGTGGGCAAGTCACTTTACTACTCAGGACCTCAGTCTACCCTCAGTCTATCCATCCGTATAATGGGTGTGATAATGCACCCTTGCAGAGGTGAGATAAGGAATCTAAAGTGCCTGGCACAGGGCCTGATATACAGTAAGCGCTCAATGGATAGAGATTTCCTCCCCCTTCCTCGCTCTCCGTATCACATCCCTCTTTGCAATCGGCCAGGGAATAAATGCTGACTTCCTGGTACTTCTCCAGCCCCAGGGAGAGGCATTGGCAGGTGGCCTCCTAGCACCGGCCTTGCTCCTCCTTGGATGCCCTTGTGTTTCTGAGCTCTGGACCGGACCTCCCAGGGCTGAAAGGTGGCATTGTGTATGTGGGCTGACGCCTTTGCCCTCCCAGGGCTCTGCAGACACTGGCTCACCAGGGCCAGGACAAAGCTGAAAGGTGCTTTGAAACCTGAAAGCTTTCACGTGAAAGCACCTTTCACATGAAAGGTGCTCACGTACATGTCTCAAGTGCGTGAACCTGCCGCCCCGGCCCGGCCTGGCCCACGGAGGGCTGGCATCGCTCTGCCCAGCGACTGTTCCTATAGCGCCAGGGAGGTCACCGAGGGTGTTGCTGCCCAGGGGCGCCTTTTGTGGGTGTGGACCCTGAACCTGCTCTTGCTGAGATGGGACCAGCTGCTCTGCATCTCTGCTGTGGTCCTGGTCGCAGACTGTGGCCCTGGTGGGAGGGAGGAATCTGGAAGGAGGGATGCCCCGGCTCTGTTCAGCATCAGGGTGGGAAGCCAGGTCCCAGGGTTTCCTTTAAAACGGAGTAGGTGTTAACTGGAGGATGTTGCACTTGTTGGCAGCAGAGAGGAGGACCACATTCGTTCTTCCGGTCAATCAATATTTGTTGAGCGCCCGTGACGGGCCAGGCTCTGTGGGTGCACAAAAACAGGTACACACACATATATACACACAGAGGCGGAAACTTGTGGCAGGGTTGAGACTGAAATCTAGTTCTGCTGATTCTAAAACCTGTGTTTGTGTTTTTTTTTTTTTTTTCTGGATTCACATTTTTCTCTCCATGGTCATGGCTTCATAAATCAGAGGACCTCCTCTGGAAGCTGAGGCCCAGAGAGGGTACATGGCTTGCCACCATCACACAGCAGAGGCTGGCACCTGAACGGGGTTGAGAGCCCTGGCCTCAGAGCTGCAGCCCGGACTTGCCAAGTCTCAGCGCCTGCCAGCTCTTGCGTCCTGAGATTTGGGTTCTGTGAGTCTGCGGCACAGACTGGACAGGCTGCGTTTTTCGGGGAAAGGGCCTTGTGGTCACTTGGAAGACAGGACGGTTAGTGGGTAATGAGACAGCGGCTTGTCTGTCTCCTGCAGGAAAGCAGTGGGGATTCACCCAGGTGAGGACAGGTAATTTCGGCAGGGGTGAAATTGCAAAATCCATGTTGTCATTTTGACTAGTGAATTGGCTGAACACTCGTGCTTGTCCATTGTACTGTAGACTGTAGTGCAAGGTGAGAACATCCCTTCCAGGCTCCGTAATTCCCTGGTCCCACCACTCTCGGGGGTGGGGAGGAACCATCACTTGAAAGAAACTTCAGCTAGAAAAGAAGTTTATGCTCCTCAGCTTTGCCTGGGGTGCATTTCTTATCTGTGAGTAATAGGTTTTTCACAATCCACCTTTTATGTTCATTTCATATGTGCCATGCTAAGCCAAGGTTCTCTTAAAGGAGAAGGCCCTGTTTATTTCCTGAGTGGTGCAGCCCAGCTAAGAGCCCGGGTAAACCTTGGGAGCCTCTTCCTGCAACCACGCTCCCATCAACGAAAAATTAAACCGAGAATATGTACTTCTGCGACATCTAGACCAAAAACCCAAATAGAATGAAAACACCCAAGCCCCAAAGATTTCAAAGCAAACACAGCTTTAGGGGCTTTTGAAGGTGAACATGAAAGCCCCAGACAGTAGTATACTATATGTTGTGCATGTCACAGCTGCTGGCCAGCGATCCTGGGACAGGTGGTCACTGTATCGGGCTGGCAGGCAGGAGCCTTCTTCCTGCCAGGATAGGTTGCGATGCTGATCTGTCTTTTGCTCTCGTGAACCATGAGTGTCTGTCTATATCCCTCTTCAGAAGAGTGGGACATTTCCTGGTTCTCTGCATGAGCTTAAACTGCCTGTTAAGCAAGGTGGAATCAACCTCCGTGAAAGTACTCTACAGCAATTCTATATAAATCGTTGCAATTCATTAATGAGGGTTTTTTTTTTTTAACTTACCTATTTCTAGGTTTATAGGCAACAAAGGCTCAGAGAGGCCAAGCAATTGGCTCAAGGTCACACAGCAGGTACGGTATGGAGCCAGGACATGAACCTGCTTCTAAAGCCCTTCTGTCTTCTGTATCATGGCCAGTCATCATGCCCAAGAAGGTCTCAAAATAAGTCCACACTCCATCACATCGATTCCTCCTCTCCCTGTCTTTCCGCAACAGAGTTGGGGGCTGCTTTTTACCACACTCATCAACCTTTAATTTTTTGCTTTTTGAAAATATCTGTAGCTGTGGGTCAGAGGCTGGAGCTGAGTGAGGGTGCATCGGGGGTGTCCGAAGGTTAATTTCCAGCCCTCCCCTGGGAGGCAGATAAACAAGCTCCTGGGACTCACACAGAACATTTTTTTAGTGTCTTGCACTTTTGGTAAGTGACAGTTTTGCAAATTGCGGGTAAAGAACTTAAATGTCTAATTAAATCCCAAAGATGTACAGGAGTTTGAAACCAGTGATTGATGTTCACGGAGGTGCGGGTCCCTGATGGAGGCTGCCTGACAGAGACTGCAAAGCCCGTTCGGCAACTGATGTCTTGTTGTGATTGGGGTTGTCATTTTTTCATTACTGATTAAAATTAAAAATCTGCTCGGCAAATCCATTGTAAAAATTCCCTTCATGAGCATCGACGGGTACAAATTATTTTGTCAATCGTCTGGCAATCAAAATGGGGCTGGAGACGGTTTCTAGCCCACACTTCTTTTTTATCCCCCTCTCGCTCACGCCAGTGACTTTTCACAGCAAAGTTTTCAAAAGCATAGGTAACAGTCTTGGCAGTGCTTAAAAAAATGAAAGATTCATCTCTATTTTTTAATGAAATGTTCTGTTTATGTGCACCCCTCCCCCTGCCAAGAGAGGAGGAGAAGGTTCGTGGTGGGAGAGCCAGTCTGCGCTCTGTAATTGTCTACTGCCTTGTAATGACAGGTGGATAATAGTAATAAAAGCCTTTATTGGGATAGAAATCTGTTTTGAGAATGGAAGCGTAAATTGCCTAAAACTGCAAGGCAGAAAAGGAATCTTGCTAACCTGCAAACCAGGTGGAAAATATTTACAGCTACTCCTTTGAGATGGTTTTTGACTTGGTATCCATGTGTCACTGAAGGATGGGAGAGGGATGGGAGACATGCAGGTGGTGCAGAGCCGTGTACATAGAGTACTGAGTCGGGAGACCTGGACTCTAGGTTTGGCCTAGTGCTGTGTGACTTTGGGCAGGTCACCTCCCTCTCTGGGCCACATTTCCTCTTTTGCAAGATAAAGTGATTGGATCACTCAGCTGGTGCCAGCATCCTCTCCAGTACACTCTCTGCAGACATGTTCATTCATCTGAAGTCTGGGAGTCAGCTAGGCATTTAAAGATGCCCAGGATTCATCTCTGAAGGCAGAATGTGGTTCTGGGAAGAGACCATCCCTGAGTTTGTAGCCAGGAGCTCTGAGTTGGATCCTGGTCAGCCACCTGGTCTTGAGAATTGACTCTTGTCTTTGAGCCTCAGTCCCTTGAGTCTAAGTGATTAAGAAAGCTAACATCCAAGGAGCACCCAGTGGGTGCCAGCCCTGTGGTAGTCACTGAATCTATGAGTTAAAAAAAAAAATCGCAATCAGGTGTACAAAGAAGTCTTTGAAGCCTTCTGAGAAAGAGAATGACTCCTTGTGTGTGTGTCACGTGGGCCTCTAGACCCCCTGCGATTCTGATCACCAATTACCATGTGTGGATTTTTTCCCCACATCAAGCGGTTCTCAGACACCAGCTGGGTGTCCTACTGTTCAACTCAGTTCTGACGATATCCACCGGGAGACAGCGTCAGATCCTACAGGTTAAAGGCTCTGTCCTACAAGACTGCCCCCACTTCAGACACCAATCACAAGTTCAGGTTGTCACCTGTGCTTCCGACTGACTATGCATTGGAGATTTCAATGACCACGTCCGCCCCCCGTTCAATTAATTTGCTAGAACAACTCCCAGAGGTAGAGAGACATTTTACTTACTAGATTACCAGTTTATTAGAAAAGGATATAACTCAGGAACAGCCAGATGGAAGAGACGCAGAGGGAAAGATATGGGGGAAGGGGTGTGGCACTCCCATGCCCTCTTCAAGCCTGTCACTCTCCTCGAATCTCCAAGTGTTCACCGACCCCCAGTCCCTTCCCCCTGCCTGGAGGTCGGGGGCGGGGGGGGGGGGTGCGGAACTGAAAATTCCAGCCCTCCAATCACATGATTGGTTCCCCTGGCAACCATCCTTAGGTGCTTTCCAAAAATTACTTCATTCCCATAAACTCAGGTGAAGTTGAAAGGGGTTTGTTATGAATATCAAGACACCTTTATCTCTCTTATCATTTAGGAGATGCAAAGCGTTTTAGGACATCTATGCCAGAAGCAGGGAGGAAGACCAAATATATATTTCTTGTTATAAATCACAAAATCATCCCCATACTAGCTCCCACAGGCAACCGCAGCCTGGCACTGGGCCCCTTGCATTACACTCAGTGGAATTGGGGACTCTGCTCTTGGCTATAGGGGTTGGGAGAGCAAGAATTGATCTCATCCATTCCTGGGTCCTCAGAGCCCCACCCAGTGCTTTGTCCCAAATAGATGCTTTGTCCACGATTTGGAAGAAGGAATGAATGCTTGATCGAGGACACTCACAGGGAACACAGAAACAGGAATCTCCCCAAACTAGATAAGGCTGATCACAAGAAGACCTGAAACCAGTACCTGGGCATGGGTACCCAGCAGCATCCAGCTACATCCTTACAAGCACCCCATTCAACTAACACAAGGTCGGTATCCCAGGGTGAGATACCACCCTTTCTGTGGTTCTTAGATATGTGCAGGAGTGGAGCTGCAAGAGGCACCTTCTGGAACTGTAACTTAGACTTAATTAAAAAATATTTCATTCTGTTTGGGGCCGTTTGTTTATAATTTATGCGCCTCATTTTTCCCTTCCTTGTTTCTAAAAATCTTAAGGTTTCCATTCTTCCAGGAAAGGCAAAAGCAGAATCTATTTTTGAAGGATTGAGATCCTAGGGTCATCTTTAATGAAAAACAATGTGCCTTCTGTCTTTTTACAGACCTGTCTGCTTATTAAGTACCTTGAACAAATCATAGCACAGAGAAAGAATTTGTAAACAACTGAAATCAGGAGGTTCAGAATTCCAAATCTCCATGCTTTTATAACTGAACTGGAATATTTATGTCTCTGCACACAGAGTTGGCATGTGAGCCTCATACAGAGAATGGGATATTATAAAATGCAAATAAATCCATATTTTCCTCCCTTCATTACACAGCAGGAACAGGGCTGTTGGGAATAAAGGCCATGGATATTTGAATGGTTAAAAAAAAAAAAAAAACAGTTCAATGATTGGGCAATTTTCTGTTTTGGAAAATGGTTCATTCCGTTTTATAGGATGATTTCCCCAAACCTATATTTTGTGGATATTCTGCTAATGTGCCGACCCACAGCTAGGAAGATGAGTGTGTGTTTTCCACACCCCTGAAATATGAGCTCATGCAGGCATTCCTGGATGCTGGTGAGAATCCTGCATCCAGGAACCCCGGGGAGCCAAGTTCTCTCCTGTTCCCATCTCGGCGAGGCTGATGCAGACAGGACATTTGGGGGAGTGTTATCTGAGATTCCACTGTCCATTTGCATGTCCACCCACTTACCTTATGGACCCATCATTGTTGAACTAAGTTTAATTTAATTATTTTTCTCCCCACACTCACAGAGGACCTTGTATTACATGCAGGCAGTAGGAGTGCAGAAATTAATCAGACACAGTCTTCGCCCTCAAGGAACACCCCAAACTAATTGGAGAGACAAACACAGGCAGAGCAGGAGAGAAGGGCTGGATAGGGGAACTCTGAGGACAGGATGAGTCACCTTTGAATTCCATCCTCGTTGCAGAAGCTATCAATCAACAATAGTTCTAACTGATGTGCATAGCCTGAACTGATGCCATGGTCAGCTGACAACCCGCTACCACACTCCCATCCTGTATCAGTGACAGACATTACTAATTGATCACGGCACTCTTTCCATTTCAGCCAGGGGCAACCATCGCCAGTCCATTGCAGTTGGCACAAGAGGGTAAATCTAGGTGTTAGTTGGGGTCTGGTGGTTGGAGAGAGCTCTGAGTTAGGACTTAGGAGACACGTTTGCTGCTGGTTCTCTGGATAACACGGGACTATTAAATGAGGAAATGATGGAGGATCTTTAAAGTCTTTTCCAGCTCTGACATGTTAGTCACAAGTAAATTACTGAGGACATATTTCAGGCAGTACGCATTGATTGAGGACCTACTGTGTGTTGGGAATTGCATTAGCTCTGAGGCTGTGAGAAGTAGAAGACACTGTCATTAGGAGGAGACAGGCATGTACACAGCCAGTCCTGATATCTCCTGGGTATGAACGAAAAATAACAGAAGTTGGTGAAGGGCTCTGGGAGATAGGAGAGGAAAAGATGAATTGTGGGGAAGACTGGGAAGCCTTCCTGGAGGAGGTGACATGTGACCTAAGCCTTGGTGAATGAAAAGGAATCCAATAAGCCAAGAGGGTTTGATTTGCCATTAAAGTGAGGAGATTCCTATTCTTCCCTCTCTCAGCCTTCATTTCTTCATCTGCAAAGTGGGATCATAACAACCACCTCTCATTAAGATTGAAAAATGGCTGGGAAATATGCTCTGGTGTGTGCCCTATAATGTTTTATACAAATGTCCATTATTATTATTATGTTCATTCGTTCATTCAAGAAATATTTATTGAGTATCTACTATGTGTCAGGCCTATTCAAACCCTGGGGATAAAGAGGCCGAGGGAGAGGTAGCATCTCTCCTGCCGCGTCTGCATTCTGGTCGGCATTTCAAATTTTGTTGGACATCCTAGCGTGTGAACGTGCCAGCGTTAAGACACTTCAACTTGTCTCTGGAAGTTGGTGAGGTTGAACATGGTGAATTTCACAGACAAGTGAAATACTATTTCAAGGAAAGAGTTTGTCCTTTGGAGGTGGCTCTTCTCCCCTGGAGATCTTCCAGAACTGGTTTGCTGTTGTGTGGGTGAGAAGAATCATCACCATAAAGGCAAAGAACATGAGCTAATGCTTGCAGAGGGCTTAACATAGCTCCTGGCCCGGGGTGCATGCTCTGCAGACACAAACTGAAGTCCAAATTTGTCTGCATGCCGCAGGGCAGAGTCAGCGCCACGGCCCTACTTGACCCTCCCATGAGCTCATGGGCCCCCTTTGCAGACCTGGGCACTGAGGTTTGCCGGGGCCAATGCCTGCTGCAGGGTCACACAGCCTGCGTGTGGCAGAGCGGCCCTAGCTCCCGGGAGCCCAATTCAAGCAAGCCTGCCCCAACCCCACTAACTGGGATCTGTTCCCCCACCTGCGTGTTGCCTGGTTCCCAGCTTAGGCCTTGTGGGGACAGTGAGGCTGGGCAGGGTGAGGGGCATGAGCCTGGAGCCTGTGTCTGGACCAAATCCTGGCTTCACTGCTTATTAACCATGGGCCCCAGGTCACGGCACCTCTCTGAGTCTCAGTTTCCTCATCTGCAGAATGGGGATGTGTGAAGGGCGAGGAGAGGGAGGGAGGCCTCTGGGCCGCTTTGTCATCCACCTGGAAGCTGCCATCACCAGGCCACGAGCACAAGGTGTCCTGAAACGCTCTCTGCTTCTCTCTCAAGCTGATGCATACTTGTCGTGGGCGATGTTCCCACTATCAGACATTTGGTGGAATCATAAAAATCCATTCCCACTCTGCTTAATACATTTTCATGCTTCTTCCTTGACAGCCCTGGGCGCATCAGATTCGGGGTCCCACTGTCTCGGAGCCCACGCTTCTGGTGTCCTTGGGAACGGAAGGTGTTTGGGGACAGCCCAGGCAAGAGACCTGGGCTGCTGAAACAAAAGGAGAGAAGGTGAGGTCAAGGGCAAGAGCAAGGCCAGGCCCCCGGGTGTGCCCAATGCTGCTTCCTGTAGCCTCTGTCATCCAGAGGCTCTCAACACACTCAGCGCTTGGGTTTAAGCCCTGTTTCTAACCACGTGCCCACAGTTAATCTCTCCGAGCCTCAGTATTTATGAAACGGGAAAAATAAAAATGCCCACCCATCCAGTTAAGCGATTAAATCGTGTGATGCTTGAAGACAGCTGTGTCTGTGCCCAGCTCCTGGTAAGAACCCAGTGATGCTGCAGTAAGCAGGTATTAATATCATAAGTCAGCAGCATATGCTGAATTCTGAGCTTTATCTATGTATCTCGTTTAGAAAAGTCACAATAACCCGGGGGCTTGGGGGAGTGAGTATCATCTTTACCTTGTTGATAAGAAAACTGGGTTTAGGAAGGGGAGTGATGTAGCAGAGTGATGCCCGGAGATTTTGCCAAATCCGCCAGTGTGATCTCCCTGCCATACACACCTGAGCCCAGGTTCAGGGCACCCTGGGGTGGTGAGGGCCAGCTGGGGACTCCAAAGCCACACGCCAGCCAACTGTGGCAGGTTTAACCAATGCTCCTGGAGGGCCCTCCCTCTGGAGATGCAAACACACTGGTTCCCGAGGACTGGAAGCCTCAAGCAAGTGCGGCCCTAAAACCTCAAAGGGGGTTTTGCCGCTATGGCTTTTCTGGCAACAAAAGCTGTTGATGTATTTTTCAGGCTGAGTGGCAAGTTGAGCGCATCATCTACAACCTGCTATTAGACGCTCCTCACTGTGGTCTGTGTGGAGGGCTCAGGGGTAGAGTCCGGTGTGTGGTGGGATCCCATGTCTCTCCTTTCTTCCCTCTTGATTGGGAGCACACCAGGGATTTCTTTTTCTTTTCTTTTTTCTTTTTTTAATTGAAGTATAGTTGATTTACCATATTGTGTTAGTTTCAGGCGTACAGCAAAAGGATTCGGTTATACATGTATATGTATATATCTATATTCCTTGTTTTCCCCGATTCTTTTCCATTATAGTTTTTTACAAGATACTGAATATAGTTCCCTGTGCTATCACGTAGGGGATTTCTGCATGAGTCTTTCTCCCTCACAGGACTGTGCACACCCCCTTGGAACTCGACGGAGGCTTGCAGGACTGATCACGTTTGATACTGACTCAGAGGCTGGTCTCCTTCTCTTGGAGGGGTGCCCCAAACTCCTCACTCCCAGGCCAGCCTCCTTTTCTGTCCTTGAGTGTTTCCAAACACTGCTTTGGGACCAACTCCTGGAGAAACTTCTATGGATATAGATGCAAATATGGAAGGCTGGGCCCCAAAGGGCTTCTGGTGATTCTGACGTGCTGCCCCCGTGGCTGGCTTTGTCTCCCTCTGTCCTCCCCACGCCACAGTGCACACGTCTCAGGGCAGGGTTCTTGTCTCTCTTATTCTCTGATATATCCTCAGAGCCTAGAACAGCACAGAGCAGGTGCTCAAGAAGTGGAATGAACGGATGCAGGGATGGATCAATGGATGCCGGGTGATTCAGCCTTAACCTGGATGTATTTTAGGTGCGCTGTTATGTCTCCGTGGTTATGTCCCAGCAACTGGTACAGGGTCTTGTGCTCAACATCTGCTTAATCAGGGAGCTGGACCCGATTATTCACTAAGTCAAGAGCATCTCCCCTTTCCTTGCCTAGGATTTGGCTCAAGACCTGGAATAATTGGTGCTTGTTAATGTCTGTTGAGGTGAATAGCTGGGTGTGAAACTTAAAACACCAAGTCAGGGATCTTTTCATTCCACCCCCTGGTACTTTTATTTAGTAAGAGTCTGTGGGTGATACATCTTTGTACATCTGAAAATGTCCTTTACAGTTCTCACTCTTGAACAGCGGGCTGATAGTACCTCCCATAAGTCTTTAAACTTGAAGAGTGATGACAGGAGGTCTGCTATTATTCAGTCCTTCCTGTCTTCTCTCTCTGGTGACCTTTCAGCTTTCCTCTTTGTCTTTGATGTTTGATAGGTCCACCATACTTCATTTACATGGCTTTGAGTCGATATGGAGTCTCGTGTTTTTTCGATTCTGAAAAATTGCCAGCACTCAGCTCTTCAAACATTGTCTCTCTCTTCCACATTCTTTCTTATTTTCCTCTCCACCACTTTTATTAGGCATGGTAAGTAGAACTGTATGAAATTGCTGATAGTCAACCATTTTTGACCTACGAAATAGTTCATTTTAGTAGATTGGAGCTTCTCTCTCTGCCATGCAGATCTCAAATTATGCTTTCATATTATCCATTTAATTTATCTTTTTTAAAATCTACATTCTGTGTGATTTCCAAATGTCTATTTTGGAGTTCAGTATCTTTGCTTCAATGCATCTATTTTTCTATTTAACCTGTCTATTGAACTTTTCTATTTTATTCATTGTAGTTTTCATTTTTAGCATCTCCATTTAGTCCTTTTCAGATGTGTCTTTACTTTTCCATGCAATCTTGTTTTTGTATGTATTTCTTCCTATCTTTCTTTGAAGATTTTACATATGCTTATTTTAAAGTTTCAACTTTTTACTTCTAGTTCTTGGGGTGAATTTCTCTATTTTGCTATGTCTTTTGATTGTACTAGACCTCAGGGTGGATTTTTTGCTCCTGTGGATTGTAATTTTTATTGTGAGCTCATCTCTAATGGGGCAGCTTTTCACAGGAGCCTTGTTCTCTGGAGTTTTAGAGGTACCCCTTCTGGTAGTTTCACATGTGCTTCACTGCTAGGATCCTGTGGGTTTTATCAGCTCTGGACGGATTTGATAATAATGTTTTAGCTTGGAGTTTCATGGATGGGCCATGCTTCATGGTTCCCGGCTTTAGGAAGGGGGTCAGACACATACTCTGCCTCACTTAAGCCTGAAGTTTCCTTTCTTCCCCTAGACTCCAGCTCCTATAATTCAGTCCATATACCCTGTGAGTTGTTTGTCTTCAGCTTTTATCAACTACTCTAGTTCGAGTTTTAACTTCATTTTGAGCTCCTGGAGATTTTCCTTTCTTTGCTTTTGAAATTGGCTTTGTATTGAAATCATTTGTTGTTACCTTGTATCCAACATTTTTAACGGTTTGAACTGAGGGTGAGTGGGGTGGACAGTCATGCAGGGTCTGCTCAGTCTACCATACTGACTGGATATCTGAGGATCAAGAGTTATTGTTATAGATATTTTTATTATCATGAAAGGAGCTACATAAGTCACCAGAATAAGACAACGGATGTCAATCTGCTTCTAAACTTTAAAGTTCTCTAACAATGGTAGGTATGAGGTGCTCAATTCCCATTCCTAAAGGAGGGACTTAAAAATTACCCTGTATGTACTGAACTTGTGAAGATGGCTGCCTGCATTTGCAGGCTCTGCTTTCTTATTTCCCTCCCAGAAAGGGTATGTGTCAAGGTCACTGATATGACCTCCATCTGGCCACATCCGATGAGCAGTTCTCTGTTCTCCTCTTGCGCACTTGGCTCAGCTAACCACTCTTTTCTTCCTCCAATTCTTTCTTTGCAATGCTTCCAGGATACTGCACCCACCTGATTTCTACCCACCTCCCTGGCCACTGTTCCCACACTCCTTTACCCAGATTCTAAAGGTCGGGTGCCCCCAGGCTCTCTTCTCTTCTCTGGGTGCCATCTGGTCCATGGCCCCACCTCCCAGCTGTATCCCCAAATTCATATGCTTTTCTCCAGCCCCATTGCTGCCATGATAGTCCACCATCTTTTGCTAGACTGAGAAATTCTCTTAACTGGTCTCCTTGTTTTCCAACTTATCTTGCCATTATCCTGACTCCATCTGGCAGGGTCAGACACAAATTAATCCTGTAGTTCCACTGCTTAAAACCCACCAATGGATTCCCGTTGCCCATAGAACAAAGCCCAGTACAACCCCGTATCATGGCCTTCAAGGCATCCTCTGATCTGGTCCCTGCATTCCCCTGCAGCCTCACCTCCTTCCTCCTGATAGTTCACATGCTCTAGCTTGGCCTTCTCACTCTGCCCCAGGGCCTTTGCACTTGCAGACCCTTTGCCCCAGCCATCTCTCCATGGCTACCTCCTTCATATCATTCAGCCTCAGCTCAAGTGCCAGCTCCACACTGATGACTCTTGCTAAGGCAGCCCACTCCCACCTTCAGTCATTCTCTCTTCCATTACTCTGCTTGACTCTTCAAGACTCTGTCAGGACTTCCCTGGTGGTCCAGGGGCTAAGACTCCTTGCTCCCAATGCAGGGGGTTTGGGTTTGAGCCCTGGTCAGGGAACTAGATCCCACGTGACACAACTAAGAGTTTGCATGCTGCAACTAAAGATCTGGCATGTCTCAACTAAGACCCAGTGTAGCCAAATTAAAAAAAAAAAAAAAAAGGCTTTGTCATCAAATATGATCTCACTTATGTCTTTACCCATTTATGGTCTCTCCCCCACAAGAATGTGAGCTCTACCAGGGAAGGGATGGGGTCTGCCTTGCTCACTGTTGATTTTCCAGTATTGAGAATAAAGCCTGGCATTTCGTAGGTACTCAACAATTATTTCTGGAAGAAATGATTGACTCGAGGCAAGAATATACAATGGAGAAAAGACAGCCTCTTTAATAAGTGGTGCTGGGAAAACTGGACAGCTACATGTAAAAGAATGAAATTAGAGCACTCCCTAACACCATACACAAAAATAAACTCAAAATGGATTAAAGACCTAAATGTAAGGCCAGACACTATAAAACTCTTGGAGGAAAACATAGGCAGAACACTCTATGACATAAATCACAGCAAGATCCTTTTTGACCCACCTCCCAGAGAAATGGAAATAAAAACAAAAGTAAACAAATGGGACCTAATGAAACTTAAAGCTTTTGCACAGCAGAGGAAACCATAAACAAGACGAAAAGACAACCTTCAGAATGGGAGAAAATATTTGCAAATTACTCAACGGACAAAAGATTAATCTCCAAAATATACAAGCAGCTCATGCAGCTCAATATCAGAAAAATAAACAACCCAATCCAAAAATGGGCAGAAGACCTAAACAGACATTTCTCCAAAGAAGATATACGGATTGCCAACAAACATATGAAAGGATGCTCAACATCACTAATCATTAGAGAAATGCTAATCAAAACTACAATGAGGTATCACCTTACACCAGTCAGAATGGACATCATCAAAAAATCTACAAACAATAAATGCTGGAGAGGGTGTGGAGAAAAGGGAACCCTCTTGCACTGTTGGTGGGAATGTAAATTGATACAGCCACTATGGAGAACAGTATGGAGGTTCCTTAAAAAACTAAAAATAGAACTACTATACGACCCAGCAATCCCACTACTGGGCATATACCCTGAGAAAACCATAATTCAAAAAGAGTCATGTACCACAATGTTCATTGCAGCACTATTTACAATAGCCAGGACATGGAAGCAACCTAAGTGTCCCTCGACAGAAGAATGGATAAAGAAGATGTGGCACATATATACAATGGAATATTACTCAGCCATAAAGAGAAACGAAATTGAGTTATTTGTAGTGAGGTGGATGGACTTAGAGTCTGTCATACAGAGTGAAGTAAGTCAGGAAGAGAAAAACAAATACTGTATGCTAACACATATATATGGAATCTAAAAAAAAAAAAAGGTTCTGAAAAACCTAGGTGCAGGACAGGAATAAAGACACAGATGTAGAGAATGGACTTGAGGACACGGGGAGGGGGAAGGGTAAGCTGGGACGAAGTGAGAGAGCGGCATGGACTTATATACACTACCAAATGTAAAACAGATAGCAAGTGGGAAGCAGCCGCATAGCACAGGGAGATCAACTCAGTGCTTTGTGACCACCTAGAGGGGTGGGATAGGGAGGGTGGGAGGGAGATGCAAGAGGGAGGAGATATGGGGATATATGTATATGTATAGCTGATTCACTTTGTTATAAGGGGGAAACTAACACACCACTGTAAAGCAATTATACTCCAATAAAGATGTTAAAAAAAAAAAAAAAAAGAAATGACTGACTCTATGTTTAACCTATATTATCTCAAGTCTCTCAACAACCCTACAGGTAGAACTTAGTGTGCCTGTTATAGGGATGAGGAACGTGGGGATATTCTGAGATTCCTAAGATTCCCAGAGTCCTAGAGCAGAGAAGAGGCAGAGCCAGGCGTTAGGTTTTCCTGGCTGGATCCAAGGTCCGTGTTTATTCTCTTGTATCAAGTTCCTTTTTGTGAGCAGATTTGGGATTTGAGTGCAGAGGTCAAGACACAAACAGTTGTTGAGTCAGGATGTCTCTTTTGTTTGAGAACAAAACCGTTTCTTCAAGCCAACGAAGAATATCCAAGTCCCCGAAGGCCCAGCGCGGGATGGCATGCTTGAAAATGCCCGCACAATGGCCGGCATTATGCAGAAGCAGTTTTTTAATCAACTGTATTTTGGAGTCTTTCGAACCATAAAAAGACCAGTGCGAAACCACAAAACTTCTATGTTTCTTACACTCTTAAAACTAAGGAAGGAAAAAAAAAAAAGTGGGGGGTGGAGGAGATGAGATTATTTGAACCATATTTTGCAAACGCCAGCTTCTCTCCCCGTCTGAGGGAGACGGTGCCAAGTTGCAACTCGCCGCACATTTTTATGGGCTGAGTTACTAACCTTTGCAAACAGCTGCCCGCAGTGGAACGACTGCCTGGGCCCCGGTCCCTGGACACGAGGAGGCATCGATGCGATGCCCACCAAAGGCAGAGCTTTCCGCCCTCGCTCCGGGATTGAATCTGTCCTTTGGCCACACATGCTCACTGGCACCGCAAAGAACCGTCTGTTCTTTCACTCACTTAAGACTTGGAAATTTGGGGAGTTGGCACGAGCAGCGCGTTGGACCACAAGCTAGGACCAAACCAGGGAAGCATGAGCCTTGACGCCTGCATCGCTCGGAAGTAGTGTGGAAGGAGGGAAAACGCTTTCCGGTTTGGTGGACCAGTTAGAACCTCGGGCTTCACCCACCGACGCTCCCTCTGTGTGTCCTTCCGGCAATGACTTGATCCAGCTCGTCCTCAGTTTTCCTGTTTGTACAGCGAGGCTCCGAAACTTGCCTTGTGGGCTGGAGGATGAGGGTTAAATGAAATAGTGCCTGGGAGAGGACATGGTGTGATGCTTAAAAGCAAGGACTTGAGAGTCTGTGTAGACCCAAGTTCAAATCCCAATTCCAGCTCCTACCAGCTTCGTGATCTCAGGCCAGCATAGACTAAACATCATTTCACTGGGTTACGCAGGGGTGTAAATGAACTAGTGCATGTAAGGTCTTGGCACAAAGTCTGGCTCACAGTTCTAAATAAATAGATACCATTTTCGTCTTGTTCCTGATAAACAGTCCCCAGGATTGTGGGTGACGCTGACCGTGTTTGAAATGAGAATCACCACGTGATTAGGAACATGTTCTTAGGCTATTTGCTGATGTAAAAAATTGTCTAGCTTGGTAATCATAATGAGGTTTTATGTACGTGTGTGTGTGTTTCACTTAAACTTGGACAAATTGGAAAAAAAAAAAGAAAGAAAATCCTTTGTTCAGTGGAGAACATGTTTCAAAGAAAAAGTCATCAGCCAAGAATATTCAGATCCTTTTGTTATGTTGCGAAGAGATGATTATTTTGTAGGCTCTGGGGCACTTAAACTCTCTCCAGAAATTCCTTTGGTAAATAATAATAATAGAAAATATCCTTCGGAAATAATAGAGGGGATTTAGCAAATGCCTTTCTTTCAGGGATCTCAAAAGGCTTCCACGTAATTTTAGGGCTTTAGTGATTTTCTTAAAAGGGTTTGACTTTTCTGCATCAGTCAGAGGTATGTTCACAGGAACTGGAGAACTTTAGAGCTGGAATGGGTCCTAGGGCTGACTTTGTTTTGTCCAGTGTGTCTGCTATACCAATAGGAGAAATGGAGGCCCCAGCAAGAGAATATGCAGGACCTCTGGGAGCCAGCTCAGCGTTCTTCCTGGGCCAGAGACTCCCTGACTTCTGCAGGCTCCGTATTCTCAAAAAAGGCATCTGAAGGCTGACACGAGATTGACATTTGACATGTGTTTGCTCACTTCATCTCTGAGCTTTCACCTGTGCAGGTCTGGCAGAGAGGGACAGGTGAACAACGAGGGCCAGAGCTTCACCCTGGGACCCCTGCCTTGGAAGCTGAGCGGCTGGGAAGGCAGGGGACAAGCCCTGGCTCTGGAGTTGGGCTGGCTGCTCAGATGCCAGCTGTGACCTTGGGCGATTTCGCCAAGTGGTCTGGAACTCTTTGCCTTCCCTTTAGAAGGCAATAGCTAATCATTACTTAGGTGGGTTTTGGTTAGAATTAAGAGCCTGTGTGCCACGTTCATCTATCCCCAAAGCGTGGACCGTCATTTTCTGCATGTGTCAGATTTTTCTCGCTGATTCAGGAAACGTCAGTTGACATCGTCTTGTTGTTTTGGCTCATTATCCAGAGTCTTTTTTTTAAAAAAATTGAAGTATAGTTGATTTACAATGTTGTGTTTGTTTTAGGTATACAGCAAAGTGATTCAGTTATATATATATATATATATTCTTTTCCAGATTGTTTTCCCTTATAGGTTATTACAAAATATTGAGTATAGTTCCCTGTATTATACAGTACGTCCTTGTTGGTTATCCATTGAGTCTTTGTTTATACATTTCTTCAATAAAAGTCTTCTGAGCCCAACTATGTGCTAGGCATTGGGTGTCATGATAGCCAAAATGAAACGTGAATCCTGCCATTGTGGACTTTACTAAGAAAAACCAGAGCAATGAATCCGTGTCATCACCACAAAAATGTGCGTCAGTCAGAGTAAGATAGGTTACGTTGCAGTAACAAACAGCCCCCACATGCAGTGGCTTAAATACAACAAAGACTTAATTTTGGCTCTTGCTACTTGTCTAATACTGGTCAGTGGGAAGGCTCTGTTTTTCATGGATGCTCGGAAACTCAGGCTGATGCAGAATCACTTTGGCTTGGGCCTTCATCATCACTGAGACAGCAAAAAAGGAGTACGGTGAATTGTACAGCGATGCTTCGAGCTTCCACCTCAGTTTCCCCATCTGTACAAGTGGGAGGCAGGACCAGCTGGTCCTTTCTCTCCAGCTGTGGCAGCTGAGGTCTGAGGACTGGGCTTTCTGAAGCAGCCTTTGGTCCTGCTGCCTGTGTTGTGGAGCAGGGATCACTCCTGTTCACCTTCAGAGAGTTGGCGGAGAAGTGGGTGCAGTCAGTGCTTAGAACTAATTTACGTTTTCAATTTTCAGCGCCATGCCTTTATTTTGGGCCTCCTTTCCCTTCTGCTCTTAAATTCTGGCAGAAGTATTTTCAAGGTTATGGTTATTACATCAATTATTTTTCTAATTTCTTTTTTGAGTGAAATTCATTTTTGCAGAGCAAAGAGGGAGTGGTGTGAATGGGGTTTCATCAGTGAAGGGAGGTCCGATTTTGGCAGGAGAATCGTGACTTTCCGAACGAGTAATTATGGATGGGGTGCGTTTGAAACCAACATTCACAGCGAGTTCCCCTGCTGTTTCCAATTGGTTTTGCTGGTTAGTTTTAAATCCTGCCCTGGCTTTTTCCACTGCTACTGAAAATCCTTCCCCCACGGCTGTTGGCCCTCCTGGAGGTGGCTGCATTTCTAATGCTGGTGAATGCATGGGGGTCGTTTTGAAATAGGAACTTGGAGGTCTGTCTCTGTGCAAATCTCAGGCCTCTACCTAGGGGTGTGCCAGGGACCTCCTTGAAGGTTTCATGACCGGACTTAATTCCAAATGACAGAAATGTAACCCAGTTAATTTAGGGTGACCCCTCACCCTGGGGTTGAGTGTACATCCTAAGGGGTTCATGGAGGGGAACGTGCATGGTCCACTTGTCTACGCTGGCAGGTCTGAGACTTCCTGACTCCTTGTGGTCCCTGGAAGATTCCTTGCCTTCCCAAGTGTCTCCCAGCTGCTTTTAGGCCCGCAGGGAGGCCCGGGGCACTTCCCAGGCCACTAAGAACCGTTTGTAGCATCACAGACACTCATGCAGCTGTGGCCACATCACTATCCCTCGACAGCCCTGCTGAGTAGGATGAACACCTTGGGCTGGCCATCACCCTGTGCTCTTCTAGAAGCAAGGCAGAGCTCCACTCTGCTCTCAGATTTGGCCAAACCCCGCCTCCTGTACCACCCTGGACCTGGCTGTCTTCTCAATCAAAAATGCCAGCCCTTAACTCTCCAATTTATGTTTGGCTCAAAGCATTTTTATCCTGTGATTGACCTTCATTCTCCGATGATGGGGACCACGGGCTTGGGTGAAGGCCAAACCGCCAGGTCTGGGATGGCATCACCCCTCAGGCCTGGGAGCAGGAGATGGGGCTGGGACTCTTGGGTGGAGGGCTGGTTCCCAATGGGGCTGGCAGGACCACGGGTCCTCACTGGGGTCCCCTTCCTCAGCTTGGGGGCAACCTTCGCCTCCTCCATCGGATGCTCCTGCCCTTCCAGGCGGAGCTCAGAGTCACTCCTCTTGGTCACTTTCCCTCGCATCCCTGGTCCACACTGCTTTGGCTTTCCCAGCATCAGAGCGTTTGTTTGTTCGAGTCTAACTGTTGAGCCGGTAGGGGGCCTGTCTCCTGTATCAGTTGGGGTTGGCCTGGGGAGGCAGAACCACTGAAAGGTATGTGAGTATAGGTATGAAAGCCCCTGACGCAGGGACTTGAGCTCACACGAGTATGGGGGCTAGGTAAGCAGTCCCTGTGCCTCTGTTGGCTTCACTTCCGATGCTGGAGCTTCCGGGCTGCTCAGCAGGTAGCTGGGAAGGGAAGAGGGCAGTGAGGTGGGAAGCAGGGTGGTCAGGAGCAAGATGGGATCCCAGCCGTGCAGAAGGCACCGGGATGGGTGGGCACCAGTGCCCGTTTTGCTGCCTCCAATCCTGGGGATGTTCTCCAGGGTGTCCTGCCTAGAGAAGCAGGTGCCCTTCGTCACGAAGCAGACACGGCCCAGGAGCTGGAGAGCTGAAGGATCGTGCGGGGACTGGAGCCGGTGCAGGCCCATCCGCTGCCCCGCGTGGAGGCCAGACAACATCTGTGGGCTGCAGAGTGCCTGCCCCTGCCCCAGACTGCTGCGTCACCTCTGCCCTCCACGTGTCACATGAAGATGTGTCTTGCGGCCCCTCCTCTGGGAAGCCTTCAGGGAGTGCATTCTGGGAAACGGAGTCCTGCCTGGCCAAGCTGATGAATCCCTCCCCCATTAGCCTTCAACCATTCAGAAGGCTGGTGTATCTAGTTCAGCACAGTTCATTTATTCAATGCATTTTTCTTGGGCACCTACTATGCGCCAGGCCTGTGCTAGTTGCTGGCGACACAGAGATGACTTGGGTCCAGTCCCAGCCCTAAGAACCTGCCAGGCTGGTGGGAGAGACAGGCTCAGAACCAGGCAGTGCTAATGCAGAGGTCACCACGGAGGTTGCATGGGGCACAGAGCCAGCCTGGGGAGGGGTGGGAGATCAGCAGAGGTTTCCTGGGGGAGAGTCTGCCTGAAGGATGGAGCAGGAGTTAGGCAGAGAAGGAGGAAGGCCGGGGGGGTGGGTGGGGTGGGGAGGTTGTCCATGAGAGAGCATGTGAAAAGGCCCTGGGGTATAAGGAAGGAACCATGAGTCACTCAGTCCGGCCAGAGCAGGGAGGAGAGCTGAGAGTGAGTAAAGGTCAGGATGGGCCAGCATTTGTGAGGTGTTAGGTTCTCGGCTGAAGAACCTGGCTGAGCAAGTGTGGTGGTGTTTGTAGCTGGGGTGTCCCCTGGTCAGATCTGGATTTTAGAAGGCTCTCTGTCACCCCGACCTCACTTGGATGGGAGGGGAGGGACTGCAGGCGAGCAAGCCCCCTGCGGGTCAGTGTGACGGCCATGGTGAGCGATGATGGAGCCCTCAACAAACCCGGAGGTGTGGTGGATTCAGTTACGTCACCTTCCTTCACAGCCTCTGAGAGAAATGAAAGAAACCGTGGTGATGACACCCCAGTCCTGGGAAAAGGAGGTCAGTTTTAGACAAAGCGCAGCCTTTATTTTTCAGGCTCTGTCTTCCTAAGGCAGGAGCCCTTTCGGCTCTTATTGAAGTGGTTTGGGGGCTGGAATCGGAGCGGGGGCACGTGCCCACCTGCTGGTGGGGACGGGTCCTCGGACACCACCTGGGTGGCCACAGAGGGGAGGCTGGAGCTCCCGTAGGCAGACTGGGGGCCTCAGGGGGTGAGCAGAATCCCACAGTTCAAGTCCAGGCCACGTTGGTCGTGTGTTCCTCCCACCGCTGACCACACGTGGCCACATTCCACAGGCTTTGTCCTGGCACCAGAGCCTCAGCCCTGGGTGGGGGGCAGCAGAACCAAGGCCTTGCCTCTGATCATTGGCCTTTTATATAATGTGTTGCAGCCGTCGTAGAATTCTCCTTAAGTTTCAAACAGAAATGTTCATCTGGAGTGTTTTGGGAAAGGTGTTATTACAGAGCCTCTGATGCCACTGAGTCTGTATTAGTAACGAGGGGAGGTGTGGAAATCACGAGGTGGCAGCTCCAGCTGATGGGCTTGACCTTTAGTAGATGGATTCACGTTTACAGTGAAATGGGTTTCTAACTAGTGATGTTAGCTTTTCTTTCACAGTGCCTTTGCTTTAGCCATGTTGCTTTCTCTTTTTCCTCTCCTTTTCCTCTCTCTTGGAGGCTGAGCCTTTGTGTGATGGGCTCTCATTCTCCTGTCCCCTGTTTTTCTCTGCATGAGCCCAGCTCACATGCTCTCTGGAGCTGGTGTCCAGGGGCGTTGGTGCTCCTGGATCCACAGCGGGGACGGGGGTGAGTGACAGCAGCTCTGGGCTCCCTCTGGCCCCTGGTCCTCACAGCTAGCCGACTGCCCTCTTCACCTCTCTCAACCTAAATGTCTCCCTTCTCCAGAGGGACCTGCCATATTACCTGTCACGTCAAATCGGAAACTAAGTGAAATGATGCAAAACACAACTTGCACAGGCTTGGGTGCCTAGCAGGTGATCCGTGAACGCAGGTTCTTTCCTGTCTGTGCCTCCCCTCCTGGACCAGGGCTTGGGAACTGGTCCAGGGGACCAGCCCGGGGCAGCGAGGGGACCCCAAGTCTGGGCCCACCCCTGTAAACCACTTACTGTCTGTCTGCAAAATGAGCTGGATTATCCACACGTTGTGTAAGTACCTTCTGGGTCCCCATTTGCGGGTCCTGACTGGGCAGTGTTGGAGAGAGAAGGTGGAGGAGGAGGAGGAGGAGGTGGGGGAGGGGAGGGGGAGACAGAGGCCAGCAGGGTAACAGCAGGCATCCCAGGTGCTGCGGGCATTATTTTGCATCCATCCATCCTTCTCCTGGTCCTTACCCAGCCCTCTCCCCTTCCACCCTCAAACCTTTCCAAAAGTGGGGGGGTCAGGTACCAGCCCTGCAGTCCTGGGGGCTAGAAGTCAAATCGTGCCAGGGCTTTAGGGACAGCAAAAGCCCTCCAGACCATCACGTTGAAACTGTAGGTGAGTTGGGGAGGGTGGGAAGGCGAGTGCGGAAGAGGCAAAGACCAAGTCCAGCTGTGAGGACAAAGGGCTTTGGCCTGGGGGGCAGGGCAAGCGTAGAAGGAGCAGGGAGGGGAAGGTAGCACAGACGCTCCTCCTTTCTGGGCCAGGCTCTCACTAGTGGTGGACGAGCAGATGTGACTGCCTCTTCCGACTTGAGCAGGTGTGTCTCATGTCTTCTCCTTGTTCACTGGTGGCAGACACAGACCCCAGACCTCAGTGCACACGCTGAGGCCCAGGGCAGGGGGAGGAGGTGATGGGTCCACTTGATGGATGGAATGCAGACAGCTGCTTGGAGCCAGGCCCGGCCCCCTTCCCTTCAGTGGACTGGATGTGAATCAGAAATAAACCTTCACTGTGTTAATCCACTGAGGTTTTGAGGTCATCTGTTACAGCAGCTAGCACACTCTGATACGGGGACACCGGTGAGTGGACGCTGGCAGGGATTCATTCTGAGCGTCCGTTTCTGTACCTCTCTGCAGGACGGAAAGACACACTCAGTACATAAAGGAGGGCATAGCCCCCCTCCCTGAGACTGCCCCGTGGGCGAGGCAGCTGGGAGAGATGCAGGGGCAGGCGGTATAGGAGGCCGGGCCGTGGGTCATGTCCCCCCCCACTTCAGTCACCACCCCCCTTCCCCACACGCAGAGCATGCTGGGAGGACACCGAAACTGGCCCAGGGCTGTGGATGTGCTCTCATCAGCCCAGCTGCCCCTCCCCCTAACCGCCTCCGGGCCAGGGGGGCTGACGAGGCCGACCCCACCCCCAGCTCCGAGGGTGGGCACGGGACCCAGTCCTGGCCAATCAGAGCACTGGAACCCACCCACCCCCAACCACAGGCTGCAGGGATGTAGGACCCAAGTGGGGTCAATCCCCTCCCCTCCTCCCCCCAGCCCCTGGCACCCACCGTCTGCTTTCTGTCTCTACAAATTTGACTGCCCTGGGTACCTCATATAAGTGGAATCCTACAGTATTTGTTTTTATTGTGACTGGATTATTTCATTTAGCATGATGTCTTCAAGTTTCATCCATGCTGCAGCATGTTCAGAATTTCCTTCCTTTTTAAGACTGAATAATATTCCATTGTATGAATAGACCATTCATCTGCCAATGGACACTTGGGCTGCTTCCACATTTTGGCTAGTGTGAAGAATGCTGCTGTGAACACGGTGCACAAATATCTATTTGAGTCCCTGCTTTCAGTTCTTCTGGGTGCACACCCAGGAGTGGAATCACTGGATCCTATGAGTTTTTGAGGACCCACTATACTGTGGGAACTATTTTTTTTTTTAAAGCCCCTGGTCCCATTAGCAGGGGGTTTATAAATCAGAGTTAATAAAAGATAAGGGAAAAAGGAAAAAGCCTTACCTTTGGGGCTGACATGGCAGCCCTCACGGGAGAAAGAATTTATTTTGACTAACAAGCCAAGCAGGGATAACCCGGGAGCTGGGCAGGAGGCGGAGGAGGCAGCAGGAGGAGGAGGGGCCTCTCGCCCAGATGTCCGGCTGGCCAGCGGCACAGGCAGCCGTCTCTATGTTGATGGCAAATTGTCACTTTGGTGGAATTCAGGAGCGCTACTGCCGTCATTAGGAGGCCATCTATAATTAACCCACTCAAGGCTTTTTGAAGGGTAGGACCCTTCCAGAGACAGCTAGAGCGATTCCACCTGCACCATCCCGGGAGGGGGTGAGGGGACGTCTCTTCAGCCCGCAGCTGACACGTAAGTAATGGCAATGCTATTGTTCCCGGGCCTCCTCTCCCAGGAAGATTCTGGACTCCCGGCTGGAGGTTAGCCTGTCTCAGGAGGTGCAGACCAGCCTGAGCACAGATGCAGAGGAGGCCTGACCCAGGAGAGCACGGGACACAAGAGGAGTCCAGCCTGGTCTGCCTCGTCATTTTCATTATTGGCCCTGGGGGCCTCGAATGCCAAGGTCAGCGCCCCCGAAGAGTGGACCAGACTCCTCGAGGGATTAAGCAACTTAAAAAATGCCGACAGGGAAGGGAAAAACATTGTGATGCGTTCTGACCACGGGGCTGCCTGCAGCCCGTTTCCCAAGCCCTGGGCAGGATTGGCGTCTGGATGTCCCCTCTGGAATGTCTGGGCTGCAGCCGGGGTTCGCTCTAAATGAGAAACAGGCTGGCAGGCCGCGGCCAGCTCCTCGTGCGGTCTGGGCAGGGCCGCTTGGCAAGGGCCGCTGCCGTGGAGGACACACGGGCTGTGCCTGGCGGCCATCCCACCAGCATGGGAGGCTTGGGGGCCCAGCCAGCCGGTTCAGGCCAGTGCCTGCACAGAGGGAGGGCAGGGCTCCCTGGGGCCGTGGCCGGGCACCGCCCTGGAGGCAGACGGAGCCGGTTCTGCTCCTGGCCCAGCCCCTCCCTCATTCTGCAAACTTGGGAACAATGTGCGTCACGGAGTCTCACGTGAAAATGTTTGCCCACGTTGAAAATGGGAGCAGTGACATGCCCCAGGGTGTATCATGGCACAGTGCTGGGAAGCGGAGGGGATACTTCATGGACTTTTAATGCCTGGAAAGATCTAAGAGGCTAGCTCAACGTACTGGTTTTATAGCCGTAGGACCTGAGGTTCAGAGAAGTTCAGGAGCTCACCCATGTCACACAGCAAGGTATGGGTAGATTCTCCAAATCAGCACTTCTCTGCGAGAACCTGGCCCACAGTGGTGCTTCCCAGCTCTTTCCCAGCCTCATCCTTCACCCTCATCTTCCCAGCCCACGCGTTGATCACAGATCTCCTGGTTTCCAGCCGGCATGCACGTACTTTTTCTAATCCTATGGGGTGGAGACTCAAGGATGTCCCAGGAGCTTCCAGACCAGAGCTCTCCCTGAAATCTGGGGTGGCTCAGATCAAGCCCCTACACACTTTCTTCCCACCTCCCACGTGGCAACATCTGGCTGACGGGATGCTGCTATTTGGTGGTCATTGCACATTTAACAAGGGGGCCTGGAATTGACGTTTGTCCCCCAGAGTAATCTTTCTAGTCATCCCAGGCTGTGTTTTTAGCTCCACTTTACAGATTAAGAGCCCAGAGAGGTTCAGTGACCCATCAAAGGACACCCAGGGGAGAGGGAAGGGTAAGCTGTGACAAAGTGAGAGAGTGGCATGGACATATATACACTACCAAATGTAAAACAGATAGCTAGTGGGAAGCAGCCGCATAGCACAGGGAGATCAGCTCGGTGCTTTGTGACCACCTAGAGGGGTGGGATAGGGAGGGTGGGAGGGAGACGCAGGAGGGAGGGGATACGGTGTTATGTATGCGTATAGCTGATTCACTTTGTTATAAAGCAGAAACACAACAATGTAAAGCAATTATACTCCAATAAAGATGTTAAAAAAAAAAAAGGACACCCAGTGGGAAGAGGGGTAAGCTGGGGAGGAAGAGGAGCTGCCTGGGACCCTCGGGCGATGCTGCCTGTGCTCCACCCTGGCTGCAAGAGGGCAGAGAAAATGCACCAAGGCCTAAGCATCTGCCCCTCTCCCTCGGGAGAAAAGGTGTGGTCTTCAGCTTACGAGTGTGTGACCTCGTGCAACCACGCAGTCTCTTTGGGCCTCCGTTTCTCCACCTGAAGTGGGAGGTGATGATGCAGGAACGTGAAGGAATGCGAGGGGGTGGGGAGAGCACCCGCGGGGGCCCTGTGGGACGCTGTATTTGGGAAGGGTGTCTCGGGAAGGGTGGGGTCTGTGGCGGAGAAGCCCCCCCCACCCCGGGGCCAGACTCTAAAGGATCTTGAAAGCTAGCGAAAGAGGGCTGAATTTTTCCTCTTAGTGGTGGAGACTGAACTTTTAAAGTGGGAGGTGACATGGTCTCTTGGTGCCTTGGGAAGACCATCCCTTTTGTCACATTGGAGAGGGTGGCCTGGAGGGGCCGAGAATGGAGCAGGAAAGCAGTGAGGGGCACGGGGCTGAGAAATGGAGGGCGTGTCAGGCAAGAACCTTCCCCCTTTCACTCTCCCCTTCCCTTTCCTACGGAAGTGGCAGTATCTGCTTCCATTCCTGCTGGAAGTTTTGGTTTTAGTTCCATAAAAGTGGTGGAGCTGGTTATGATTAAGATAAAGATGGAGACATCTTCAAGGTTAGTGCGCGGGCAGGGCATGTCACCGCCCCCCTTACCGCCCACCTCCTGCTTCCTCTTCCCTGGAGCACCCTTGACCCTGACCCCTGAGAAGTGTCCACTGGGCCATGGTAGGGCCAGCAGAGGACCTCTCAGAGGCCACCCAAGATCGGCCTTCACTGAGGACGATGGAGGCTCTCCGTAGGGGCCCCCTTGCTGCAGCACAAACCTTCCAGCACCCACACCTGCACCCCAGTTGCTCGCTGGACCCCATCCCTCCACGGTCCTATGCAGACCCCAACCCCACTGATGCTACAATTCACACTGAAATGATGAAGGACCACTGGGGGTGGTCATGATAGAGATATGTCAGGCCATGGGGGTGAGCAATTGCCAAACCAAGAAAGCAGGTTGGGATTCGAATACTTGGTAGTGACGCTACTGCAGGGACGAATTCTGCTCTAATTTATAAAAATATCCCCCAATCCTCGTGTAAATTATTATTTTCAATAACAACTTGGGACATCTCCAGAGCTATCTCCATGGTGCACCTGTGCTTGGTAGAGTTTTGGCTGAGAACCGTTAGGTGTATGGGTGACATCTCTGGGCAGAGGTAGGGGTGACCCACGTGAAAGTTGTCCCTGAAATTCGGGGTGGCCCAGAGCAAAATCCACTACGCTTCCTTCTCCCATCTTCCCAAGGGGTGGAATCAGGTCAAAATGAATACATTTGGAGAGACGCTGAATGGTCCTTTGTTTTTTGGTGGTAAGGAGTGGTTACAGGCCTAGTGCTTGCCTAGAAGCTTCATGCCTTTGTTTTAGCTTGGTATCCAGGTTGACACGGGTCTCTGTATGTGTGTCTGAAAGGGTGTGTGTAAGTGTGTGTGCATTCGTGAATGTGCATGCGTGTATGCACGTGTGTGCGTAGGGGTGAAGGGCACTTCCTTATTTCCCACATGCTTTGAAAGCAACACTCGTGAATTGGTTCAGCTAGGCTTTGGGCCCAGAAGGGGGCATCTCAGCCCCAGTCTCAAGCCAGCTGCTGTCCCAGGGCAGGTTACTAGCTGATGGCTCCTGCCGGCAGCGGGGACATCAGAAAGGGTTAAGGGGCCTGACGGGCTGCTGCCCCAGGGGTTCGTGCCCCTTGGTGCCCAGGGAAAGATCGATAGGCCCTTAAAGTGATTTATACAAATGGAAGAGGGGGCAGCGTCCTTACCTCAACTCCGGTGAGTCAAATCAGCATCCTCTCTTCAATATTGATCGTCCTGCTCTGTCTAAACACACATTAGCAGGGGCCAGACCATAAAAATGATTCCTCCTCCTTCATCAAATGGAAGGTCGTCTTGCCAGCTTCCCTGGAGGGGAGTGATGTCATGAATCATCGAGCTGGAGGGAGAGATTTTCCTTAGATCTGATAAGGCTGTTGGCGTCAAAGTTAACTGGGATGGCCAATGGAGAGAGGAGCGAGGGTGAGTGTCTAGAAGGGCTTTGGTGCAGCAGATACACTGGTGAAGACCGTCTGGATTCTGCAACTGCGTGTGAAAGCCTTCTTTCAGCGTCTTTACCTACAGCTGGCCTCACTGGCCAACTCCTGGTTTTTTTTAGGAGTTAGTGCCATAAATACAAGGCCCAAACCCAACTAATACTAGCAATAATAACATCTTCTCTTCCTATCTGCTCCCTCCTAGCCCTCCTGGCCCACCCCTGATACTCCGCCCCTTTTTTCCTTCCACGGCCAGGGAGGAGACGGAGCTGCAGGGGTTGAGGGGTCCGGCAGGCTTGGGTGTGCAACCCATCACTGACCCTTGTTTTCTGTGTGATCTTAGACGACTTGCTTCATCTCTCTGAGCCTCAATTTCCTCATGTAAACCTGCCTGGCAGTGTGAGTGTGAGCGTTATGTGATATAAAACAGGGTTTCTCAAGCCATGTCGCACATCACAATTTTTGCGCTATTTGTGCACTTCGTCTATGACTATTTAATAGTTTTATTTAAACCAATTCACTTTTTTCTATATAAATTTGTTTAAAATGGAAACATTACACCATTTAGAAATGTTTTTATTGAAGTATAGTTGATTTACAATGTCATGTTAGTTTCAGGTGTATAGCAAAGTGATTCAGTTATATATATATATATATATATATTCAATTTATATATATATATATATATATGTATATATTTTCTTTTCTCAGATTCTTTTCCCTTACAGGTTATTACAAAATATTGAGTATAGTTCCCTGTGCTATACAGTAGGTCCTTGTTGGTTATCTGCTTTATATATAGAGATGTGTATAAAAACATTACACTATCATTATAAATGGAAAATTAGGATCATGTACTATAAACAGAAGGGAATAATCAAAATAAGCATATCTGCAGATGACATCATGGTTTACATAGAAAATTTCAGGAAATCTACAGTAAAACTTCTAGAACCAGTAAGTGAGCTCAGCAAAGTCGTAGGATACAAAATAAACATACAAAAATCAATTGCATTTCTATAAACTAGTAATAAACACATGGAAATAGAAACACAAAAATACAATACCATTTATAAATGCTCAAAAAAATACTTGGTAAATTTATGAAAACTTGTACAGAATTGTATGCTGAAAGCTACAAAGTACTGATGGAATAAATCAAAGATGATCTAAATAAATGGAGAGACATGCTGTGTTCATGTTGGCAGACAACATAGTAAAGAGGTGAATTCTCCCTGAATGGATAAAGAGGTTTTACACAACTCCTATGGAAATTCCAGCGAGAATTTTGTAGATACAGGCAAAATTATTCAAAAATTTATATGAAAAAGCAAAAGAACTAGAATATCAACAGTAATTTTGAAAACGAAGAATAAAGTAGGAGAAAGCATTTTGCCTGACTTCAAGACTTATTCTATAGCTAGAGCTATAGAAATAAAGGTGGACCTACGTGCTAAACGATGCTTGTGCACAAACCACCTAAGAGCCCTTACACATCACTCAACAAACATGTACTGAGCAAATGCCACGTGCCCTGCCTGAGCCCCACCTGTGCTACGCAGAGAAATGGGCACCGTCCCTGCCCTTGAGGGGCTCCAGTCTAGTGGAATGCCAAAAGTTTGTCTGTGGGAATTCCCTGGCAGTCCAGTGGTGAGGGCTCCACACTTCCACCACATGGGGCACAGGTTCAGTCCCTGGCTGGGGAACTAAGAACCCGCAAGCCACTCGGCGCAGCCAAAAAGAAAAAAATAAAGTGTGTGTGTGTGTGTGTGTGTGTGTGTGTGTGTGTGTGTGTGAGACAAGGTGGGAGGAAGGGCAGAGAGGAAACTGAGCATCACCCAGGACCTCGTGCTGGGCTGAGGGACCCAGATGTCTTCCTCTTCTTCTCCATCTTGTTTTTGCCATGTTTTTCATCCTCTTCTTGCTTCTTCTCAGCTCTCTTTGGGAATGCTGCATTTAGGAGGAAGTGCTGTCCAGTGCAACGGCTTTCATAACTTTCTAATTTTCAGCCGTGGATCCCTTTGAAAAAGGCAGCTTAACACAGCACCTGCAATAGGATTGATGTTTGTGTCCCCCCAGATCCATGCGTTGAAGCCCTCATGCCCAATGTGATGGTATTAGGAAGTGGGGTCTCTGGGAGGTAAGTGGGATTAGTGTCTTTACAGAAAAGACCCCAGAGCACTCTCCTGCCCCTTCCATCACTTGAGGACACAGCAAGAAGACAGCCGTCTATGAACCAGGAAGTGGGCCCTCAGCAGATGCTGAATCTGTTGACACCTTGACCTTGGATGTCCCAGTCTCCAGAACTGTGAGAAATAAATGTGTTTAAGCCACCCAGTCTGTGGGGGTTTTGTCACAGCAGCCCTGATGGAGTAAGACAGCACCCCGATCTCTAAAAGTGGTCAAAGTGTAGCTGCTCAGGTAGGGTCCTACCTCCCGTTCTGTGCAGGGTGGCCCCTCAGGAAGCAGACACTGAGCTGGAGGTCGACGGGCAGGGCGTTGATTAGGGATAAATACCTGTGGGAGGGCAGGGGAGGCAGCAGGACTGGGCAGAGGAGGAAGTCCAGCCAGGATGCAGGCTTGACAGCACCCCAGCCGGACCTGCCATCTAAATGGCCCAGGCTGGGCCTTCGCACTCCTGCCCCCATCTGTTGCTTGCTGTGGGCTGCTCTGAGAAGGGTGAGCTCTTGGCTGAGGCTGGTCTCTGCAGCCGGGTGCGGGTGCCCCATGAAGGGGTGACAGCTGGAGGCCACATATCCTTTGTTTAGGGGGATCTGGGCGCTGCATCTCCACGTCCAGCCCAGCCCACCCTTGTAGTCCCCTCCTTTCTATACCCCTGGGGAGCAGCTCCTTCAGGATTCTGGTCACCGTCTTTTGCGGGGGCTTAGAAGAGCTAGGTTAGTGGATGAACTGAAGCCAGTCTCCAGGTGCAACCCGTGGTCATGGTGGGGGTTGCCCGGCCCTGACCTCAGTCAAATTCCTCTCCCCTCGGCTGGAACGTCTGCTGGTCTCAGGGCTCACCTGGTGGCCTGGGACCCCAGTCGCCATGACTCTCTCAGGCTAAGGTTCTTGCACTTATCCATTTACCATTACAACTGAGAAAGAGAGCATGGCAGGAACCCCAGAGGAGCCCGTGGGCAACCTCTATCTCTCCCAATGGGGTTACTGCACATGGGGGTGGCTGGTGACAGGTGCTGTCTGGTGGCACAAAGACCTTTGCACCTGGACCACCCCCATCTATCCATCTACCTGCCTCCACCCCAAACCACTTGTGCCCCATCTTAAGTTTTTTTCTTTACAAATCCTTGTGCACCCAGCCAGGCCATTCAGCACTGCCCACGAGTCTGTATTTATTCTAATCTATACCACTTCTCCTTCCACACAGTCGATGGCCAGGCGCTCTACTTGAAACGCTGCCCTTTGGGAGGATTTGTGACGGGTCTCTCATGCAGCCACAGGTGTGCATTGAGGAAGGGGGCAAGTGCCGTCCTGTGGCAGGATGGGGGTCCTGGGCCACCTGCTTGTGCAGCTTGCTCGTACCTTCTGGTCCTGTTCATCATCCATCCTAGAGGCACCCCTTCTATTTTAGGATGGACAGCTGCAGGGCATCCCCAACCTTATGTCTTGGTGGGTCTGACAGACCCAGCTTGTTTTGGGCAGTCCCGGACACCTGGTCACTTCTTAAGCCGTGGCCGGGTGTTCCATCTCTATCAGGGTCCAGTGGCACAGCTGGATTTATTTTTCAAAAAGCACCTACTTCTCTGTTGCAGATGGCGTGGCCTTGCTGCAGACCCCCAGGGGCCTCCTGAATTGTGATTCTCTCTCGCTGGGATTTGGCAGATGCTCCTCAGAGCCGCCCCTCCCACCACCAATACTTCTAATACTATAAGATCTTCTGGGTGGTGGGGTCCGAGTGGCAGTGTCGCTTGTGCTGCCGTCTGGTTCCCAATGAAGCTGGCAGTGGTTGGTGTCATCTGATTTATGGACCAGAGCAGTATTCCTGGATATGGAGTATCAGAGGCCTGCCAGACACTGTGCTTTTCTCTTTGTGGTAGGAAGTACCCAACACGATACTCTTCATTTTACCTTGGAGGGGCTCTCCCGTGTTGCTGCTGACCGCTGGACCTCGGCACTTTCCGCTGATATGGGGTTCACCTACCTTACCAAGGGCCCCAGCTTGAGAACCACTTCTTACCAGTGATGGGCTCCGTGAGAAAGCATCCCTGAGTTTTTTCATGCATCCATACTGGTCAAGGGCCTGCCTTGTGCCAGGTGTTGGCTTAGGATCTGGATGTACCATAGTGAACAAAACAGACAGGGTCCTCTCCCTCCTGGGACTTTCCCTCTAGTGGAGACAGAGGCATGGAGCAAGCAAAAGAACAAATAAATATACGGTTACAAACTGTGAGAAATGTTTTCAAGGAGAACTCAGGTATTGGGGTGGAGAATAATGGGAAGCCATAGTTTTATCGGGGAGACAGGTGGAGTAGGGGTGCCGAGGAGGTGATGCTTGTACTGAAAGCTGGAGCAGAGCTGGCAGAGCCTGGGGTCCTCGCGAGAGGGGAGAAGCAGGACGAGGTCCCCAGCAGAGGGGAGAGGGTGTGTGGGGTCCTGAAGCAGGAAAGAGCCTGGCGTATTCTCGGGTCTGGAGAACGGCCAGCATCTGGAGCAGTGAGTAAGGGAGTGAGTGGTGGGGTGGGTTTGAAGGAAGAGGCGAGCCCCATCATGCGGGGCTTCTACAGGAAGTAGGATATTATTGGAAGCACTGTGGGCACCATTGGAGGGTTTAAGCAGGGACGTGACGTGACCTGATTTCATTGACAAATGTGACTCTGGTCACCCCAGATAGAACAGACTGCAGAAGAGCACATCGGGGTGGGCAGGTGGTCCAGGTGGGAGATGGTGGTACCCTGGGGAAGAAGAGTGGTGGGGTTTTAAGACCTGTTTCAGAGGTGGAATGGACAAGGACTTGGGGATGGGAGGGGCGTGTGGTTGAGGGAGAGGGAGGTGCCAAGAAAGACTCCTGGGTTTCTGTTGCAAGAAACTACGGTGGAGGGCGGTGCCACTCCCTGGGGCCGGTTCCAAACGGTAAGTTCTGAAGACCCAATGATGCGTAGGTGCTTCTACTTAGGAACGGGGCAGGGGAGGGTGTCTCGGGCAGATGACACACCGTGTTTGGAGCACAGAGCCAGCAACTGCCTGGCATGAGGGCAACACAGGACCGGGACCAGTGGGTGGGGAGGAAGGTCCAGAATAGGCGTGAAGTCCAGGCTTGCTGTCTTTTGCTTGCTTTTAAATAGCATCCTGAAGCACAGAGAGACAACATACGCATCTCTCATGAGCTGGAAAACCAGAAAGTGCTTCTAGAATTGCGCAGACGAGGAGGGATGGTCACCCACTCCCGAGGGTGGCAAAAGACCAGCTTGGAGGCACTGCCCTGCCTGGCTTGGGACCTTCCTCCACGGAGGCTCCCTCTGCTTCCCAGATCGCTCTGCGGAGAGAGGCTGACGTGAACATGTTAATCCAGCCCCGTCTGGTTCTTTTCCACCAAAAGCTTCAATATGCATCTGATCTCAGGATATTGGATTTTTCTTTGAGGAAAGAAATACATGACTTATCTGAGGAATAAGCCCAAAGTTCCCTCCATGCATCGCACCTTCTCTATATTGGGCTAAAATAAAGTTTGCTGATTCTCATGTAAAGCTCTAAAGCCCGGGTGTCATAATATGAGGGTTTTATGTGCCAGGTGAGTGGGTTGCATCCCCAGAAAAGAAAGAAAGAAGGCAAGGAAGAGAGATTAGTGATTATATCCGAGGAGAAAGGGAACAGATTCAAATACTTTAGTTGTCTATAGCTTCTTGATAACGGCGGACGAGAAATATGATTCCCTCTGAGAAGCAGTCCTTTCGGTTTATATTTGGAATTGATCTTGAAGTCTGGCAGATATGTTCTTTTTGTAGTTGTTGCCACTGCATTTCTTTTCCACATTCCCTCAGCCTGACAAAATGATGCTTCATAAAATCCTAGCGGTTTTTGGTTCTTTCCTGTGTGGCTTGTGCAGGACGGGTAATAAAATAAAGTACCCTGCTTGCTGCAAATACTCATTGTGTGACTGTTTGATTTTGGCCTAATGGGTACCTCAGAGAATCTTGTTCATGTCTCGATGGGTCTGAGGAGTGAAAAGCAAGGACGGCCCACTAGGATCTTCTCAGTATGACTCTGCTTGTAGGAGGAAAAAGAGATGCCTTTTCTGATTTTAAAACTAATTGGAAAATTTCAGGGCACAGCAAATACAAAACAAGAATCAAGGTGAGTCCGAGGGGGTGATTTTAGCTTATGCCAAATGCATACCTTGTTAGATGGTGTGGATGTGTCCCCAACTTTATGCTGAACACAGAACTTTAGAGTTGGAAGGTTTTTAGACACATTTCATCGGTTTTCTTATTCTATTGATGAGAAAACTGAGACCAGGGCAGGTGAAGTGATCCACCCATGTCACAGAGTGAGCTGGGTTTGAGAAAAGCTTATCACCATTTGTAACAGAGTGTATTTCCAAAGATGGATGCAGCCATGTCTCCCAACCCACAAGCTCTTCTGCAGCACAAACTTGCTACCCTTCCCAATCTGGGATGAGGCTGGGACTGCTTTGACCAATAGACTAAGGCAGAAGTGATGCTGGGTCACTTCCAGGCATAGCCCCTCATGGCCTGGTGCTTTTGCTTCTGGCTTTTGGGGATGTTTACTCTCGGTGTACTTCCTCTTTGAACCAAGGTGCCATATTGTGAGAAGTCCAAGTCACGTGGAGACACATGTGTAGGCTCTCCAGTTGACCTCCAGCATGGACTTGCAGCCCTCTGAGTGTGCCATCTTGGATGCCCAGCCCAGCTGAGGTTTCAGATGACTACCGTTCCAGCTGAACCAAGAGAGAATTACCCAGCTGAGCTCAGTGACTCTTCCCAGCTGTGACAGTTAATACTAAAGTATTGATTCAAACCAGTAAGTTTTTGGGTTCTTGTTAAGCAGCAGTGTTTAAGGGGAACGCTACTCATAATGCTAATATGCAAACTCATACTTGAATATCACTCCACAATTTTACCAACCACTCTCTCATTTATTCTAAAATCCAGTGTTTTTTTTTCTAGCGGAAGATCATGACTCATGAGTGGATCATAAGGTCATTCTCGTGGGCTGCAAAAAAGTAAATCAAATAGAACAGAATTTATCAGAGCACATGACACACAGAAGGGTAGGAATTGTGAAATATTTGTTTCAGTGTGTGTGTGTGTTCTAGATCTTGTTGTAGAATATATTTCTTATTGTGGGTCCCAGTCCAAAATGTTAGGAAAACATTGTTCTAATTTTTTTTTAATCTCTATTTATGTACTGTAATATACTTTATAGTATATTATGTACTACTTTGCCTAAAACATTAAAATCTTATTACAGTTGTTGCACTAAATTTACATACTTATAAACCTACAAAACTATGTTTTATATAGATATAGTCATAGATAGACAGATATAGTTATGGATATAGATGTAGATATAGATATAGATGTATAAACATATATATATGTTTATCAAAAATTAAGAAGAAAATGGTAAAAATAAAAAAAAAATGATTTTCTATCTACCCAGATATTTCAGATATTTTTCCTTCTTTTCTGAGAACATAGTGTTTCCTCTGCTATCATTTTCATTCAGCCTGAAGAATTTCCCTTTAACATTTCTTTTAGAGCAGATCTGTTGGCAATGAATTCCTCTGGTTTTCTTTTACCTGAAAATATTCTTATATTTTACTGGTGTTATTGAAGAATGTTTTTGATGGATATAGAATCCTGTGTTACTAGGTTTTTTTTGTTTTTTTTTTTTCTTTCAGCACTTTAAAGATGTTTCCATCTTTTCTTGTCTACAAGGATTCTGGTGAGAACTCAGCCATTAATTGGAATTTTGTCTCTTTTTGTGTAATATATTAATTCTCTCCTGTTACTTTCGATATCTACTCTTTATCTTTGGCTTTCAACCATTTGAATATGATGCACCCTATTTTGGGCTTTTTTCCCTTTTTTCTACCTGATATCCATAGAGCATCCTATGTTTGCAATTATATGTTTTTCATCAAATTTGGGAAATATTAAGCATTATTTATTAAATATTTTTATCCTCAATTCTCTCTCCTTGTCTATTCCAATTACATGTGTTGTACTCTTTGAGATCATCAAACAATTCCCTGTTTGTTGATTTTTTCTCACCATGTTTTACCTTAAATAATTTTCATTGATTTATTGTGGTGTTCTTTAGTGTTTCCTCTGTCATGTCTATTTAGCTATTAAGTCCATCCATGAAAATCTCTTTATTTCAGAAAATATATTTTTCAGTTCTAAAATTACCAATTCTAGAATTACTGTTTTTATTGGTTCTATTTCTCCATTTGGTTCCTACTGTGGCACAGAGCAAGTTTCCAGGACGAAGTGAAAATATACAGAAGGAACATAGAGACAAAAGACAAGCTGCATATTTCACAAGGGTGTTTACATAATAAACGTGAGTATTTTTGCCATATATTTGGTTATGAGAACTTTGGGACAATTTGAGTGTATTATTACATTGTTCTAATTTGATTCTTATTATGGCTTTGACAAGCAAGCAGGGGCGGTTTCATGATCTCCTTTTCCTCAACGAGGAAACCAAAATTAGACGTGGGTAACGCGGCAGATCTGGGCGTCTCCTCTTCTGTCACCCAAGTCCAGCCTCGCGTGCTGCCTCCTTCTCATTCTTAAAATATTTAAAATCTTTCAGGTCTTGAGCTGATGTGTGTGCCCAGTAACAGCAGGTGACACATACGTGTGCTTGCCCTGTACTTGGTCCTCATTGTGTTAAGGACTCAACACAACCGACTCATAGAGGTGTTCTAATGACGCCCATTTTACAGGTGAGGAAACTGAGGTTCAGAGAGTCTGCATAATGTAGCCAGCGTGACGCTTCCAGTAGGCGGGGGAGCCAGAAACAAATCTATGTAAGTTGGCCCCGTGTCTACACTCTTAACCATTAAACTAGGCTCTTCTCGTTGGGAAAATTCTCGTGTGAGGAAGCCCCACCACTTCATTCCTCAGTTTGTTTCCCTTGGGCTGGTTTCCTCACTCGCTCCTTCCTCAGCCTGTAACTTGCAGCACCAGCTGAGGTTTCTGAGGCTGGAACGCGGCTGCCCCGGTGTCCCATGGGTACACTCAGGGCTGCCACCTGTCCCAGGGCCTGGAGAGGGGCCAGGCCTTTCTCAGTGCCTGGGAGGGAGAGCGTTATCTTGCAAACCGCTTTCCTTCTTGTTTACAAGATGAGAATCAACTCCGTGGTTAAATAGTTGACGTTGGCAGAAGACTTAAGAAAGTCTGTGTGATTTTGGAGGCCCATTTCCTTTCCTTCTTGCGTTACTTTCACGTCTGATTGTTTACTTGTCAACTAGAAGTCCTTCAAGGAGAAAAAGCCTGGCCGACAGACAGCCTCTGCTCCTTGGTTTCCCTGCCTGGAAAAGTAAGAGCGTGGATTTGTCCGATCCAGTGGTTCTCAAGTGGGAGCCATTTTTACCCCCAGGGGACATTGGGCAGTGCCTGGAGACATTTTGGATGGTCACAACTTGGCGTTGGGGGGGATGTTATTGGCATCTGATAGGTAGAACAAGGGATGACGCTAAACATCTTATTACGTACAGGACATTCCCCACGGCAAAGAAGTATCCACTCCAACTGCCAATAGCACCAAGGCTGAGAAACCTGGATTCATCTCTTCATGTAAACATCCCTGCTCTTTGAGGGCCTGCCACGTGCCAGATGAAAACAAAACAAACAAAAATACAGTCTCTGGACTCAAGGAGCTTGTAATTTAGCGGGAACGCCAAAAGCGTGAACCCTTTCAGAAATGAAAAACACAGGAGGGGAGAAGAATACAGTGTTACGGGGACACAGAGCGTGGAGGGGCCGAGTGCCTGGGGAGCTGAGGACTTTACAGAAGGGGGTGCCACTGGGATCAGACCCAGGGGGCCCAGGAAAAAGAGGAGCAACACAGATGGGAAGGTGGGAAAGCACAGGATGCTCTCAGGGTGATGGAGTGTGGGGTTCCTGGAAGATGAGTGTGGAGAGGCGAGGAGAGGCCAGGGCTGCCCCTCCTGCCTCAGGGCCTTAGCACATGCTGTTCCCTGTGCCTGGAAGGGTTTAGCAATGGTCACCTGGCTTCCTCCTCTCTTTAGTCCCCATCCAAATGTCACTTCTTTGGGAAGCCTAGGCTTCCTAGTATTTAATCTCAGTTTGTAATTTAATGTTTATTTCTCTGAGGAGTTGACTATTGTCTGGGCACTTCTGCCCACACCATTCAAAATGGCCTTCCCTCCTGGTGAAAGCAAGCTCTACGGGTCTCTCTGGGGTCCTTTAAGCTCCTCCCACTTAGAGCAGCCAATCACATGTCCTCTGTTGTGTATTTGAACTTCCCATGAGCCCCCATTGCTTTTAAGATAAAGCCCAAATGCTGAGCTCCGCACCCTGGGCCCTCCGTCCTTTGGGATCTGGCTCTGGCCTCCTGCTCCAGCCTACCCCACCTCTAGCTCCTTAGCCCTTGGTTTCAGTCACCCCACCCTTCTCACAGGGGCCCAGAGTGGCCGCCTGCTCTCCTGCATCTGAGCTTTAGCCTCGAAAGCTCTGCATGTGCAACCTGCTTCTGGTTAGATTGGTGACTTCCTTGAGTCTGCCTTGCTTGCTTCCAGGAAGCCCTCTCTCTTTCCCCAGGTCTGAGTTAGGTGCCGTTCCTCTGCGTGGTCAGAGTCTCTGGGCTTACCATGGCACATTTGTTGCACTGAAACTGTCTCCAGGGAGAGGTTGGGTGGTGTTCAAGTGGCATCCCCGGCACCTAGCACAGGAACCAGCATATTTTTCTGTTCATTTAATGGGCAAAGTCACGGATGCCAGTTCCTTCCAGCTAATTCCTGGATCTGGTTGAGGATAGATCCAGCTTCCTTGAGAGCCTCCTTATACCAGAAAAATCCTCCCTGGTCCTACAAGCCCATGTTCTTACCTCCTCCCATGTAATTTATAATAAAACCTACATTCCCCACCCCCCTCTGCCCCCACCCGCCCCAGTGATGCTAGAATTGAGGCCAAGCTCTGGTTTCAGTGATTTAATGGCACCAAATAGAAGGGGCATTCAAAAAATAATAAAAAATTATGAAAGTGACCAGTGCAATTCTTGAGTGATCAAGTGATTCCATTACATGTGTGCGTTGGCCCCCTGAACTGGACATGTGGGGTAAAGATGTTGAACTGCCCAAATTTACACTGCTCAGTATTCACAGTCTAATGGTGAGTTAAATGATGGATATTTGCTGAAGAAAATTCTAAGTCGAAAAGATTCATGCACCCCAATGTTCATTGCAGCACTATTTGCAATAGCCAAGACATGGAAGCAACCTAAATGTCCAGCAACAGATGAATGGATAAAGAAGATGTGGTACATATATACAACAGAATATTACTCAGCCATAAAAAAAGAATGAAATAATGCCATTTGCAACATGGATGCAACATGCAACATGGATGCAACATGGATGGACCTAGAGATCATCATACTAAGTGAAGTAAGCCAGACATAGAAAGACAAATACCATATGATATCACTTATATGTGGAATCCAGAAAATGATGCAAATGAACTTATTTACAAAACAGAAACAGACTCATAGAATAGAAAACAAACTTATTGTTACCATAGGGGAAAGGGAGGGAGGGATAAATTAGGAATTTGAGATTAACAAATACACATAAACAACAAGATCCTACTGTATAGCACAGGGAACTATATTTAAGATCCTGTAATAAACCATAATGGAAAAGAAAAAGAAATGATGGATATTTGCAGTGATCATCAAGGCATTGGACAGGCTTGTCTATCAGATGTGTTTCCAGCTCTTAAAATCCCAGCAGCAGAACACACGGGCTGACTTTGCACTGTCACCTCCATCACTCCCTGGGCGTATGATAAAGTCTTGGTAAATGTTAGTGATGGCTACTCCATGTCAAGTACCTTGCTAGACCCTGGGAGAATTTAGAATATAAATTATACCTGATTTCTGTCTTCAAGGAGCTCCTTGTCTTATATGAAATTTAGGATATATACATATTCTAAAATGAATATATGTAATATATATTTATATTTATATATATTAATATTAATATATATTAAATATATATTTGATTCTAGACAGTCAGTGAGAAATGCTGAAAAACGAGAGCAGATTGGGAAATTTCAAAACAGGATAGATAAATTCTACCTGGAAGGGTTTAGAGAATGTGGAAGAGATAATATTTGATTTGCATCCTGAAAAATTATACGTTTGAAAGAACAGCTATTCCTGTAACAACTTGATACACAGAGTTGAAGGTAAGAGTACTACAGGTAGACAGAATGGCCTTGGAAAATGCCCAGAGGCAGAAAAATGAGGTCATGAAGACTTATTACTATGTTTTCTTCTAGAATATTTGTAATTCTAGGTTTTACATTTAGGTCCATGATCCTTTTTGAGTTAATTTTTGTATATGGTGTGAGGCATGGATTGAGCTTATTTTTTTCCATATAGATATCCAATTCTTCCAGCATCATTTACTGTATCATGCTTCTAAAAAAAAATCATCCATCTGGTGATGTTTAGACCATTTATATTTAATGTAATTATTGATATAGTTAGATTTAAACCTATCACCTTGCTATTTCATTTTTCTTTTTGTCCGATCTGTTGTTTTTATTTTCCGTTTATTCTGCCTTATTTTGGATCAACTGAGTATTTTTAGGATTACATTTTGTCTCCTTTGTTGAATTATTAGCCATAACTATTTATTTGATAATTTTAGTGGTTGTTTTAATTTATCATAGTCTAATTCGAAGTGATATTTTGTGTCTCTAATTATAGTATAAAAATTTTATGATAACATAGTTCCATTTCTTCCCTCCTGACCTTTGTGCTACTGCTGTCCTATATTTTACTTTTTACATCTTATAAACCCCACACTACATTGTTATTATTTTTGTTTAAATTGTCAGCCATCTTTAAAGAGATCTCGATAATAAGAAAAAGTCATATATTTACCCCCATATTTACCAGTTCTGGTGCTCTTTATTTTTTGTTTGGATCTGTATTTCCATCTGCTATATTTTCCCTTCTGTCTGATGAAGATAAATTTGGCTTTTGCTTGTCTTTCAAAGTCTTGTTTCCCCCTTCATTTTTGGAAGATATTTTGCTGGTTATAGAATTCTAGGTTGACAGTTTGTTTTCCTTTCCAGTACGTTAAAGACATGGCTCCACTGTTTTCTAGCCTGCATCATTTCTGACAAAAAAAACATGTTGTCATTCTTACCTTCACTCCTCTGTTTGTCTTGGCTTTTTTTTCTCTTACTGCTTTTTCTTTTTGGACTCATTAAATTGACGTATAGTTGATGTACAATATTATATAAATTACAGGTGTACAATATAGTGATTCACAATTAAAAATTAAAAAAAGAATTTTTTTGGCCATGAGGCATGTGAGATCTTAGTTCCCTGACCAGGGATCGAACCAGCTCCACATGCACTGGAAACATGGAGTCCTAACCGCTGGACCATCAGGGAAGTCCCTTGCTTGACAGTTTTTAAAGGTTGTAATTCTCTTACTGCTTTTAAGAGTTTTCTCTTTCTTACTGGTTTTGAACAATTTGATGATATGATTTGGTATAGTTTTATCATGTTTCTTGTGCTTGAGGTTCATTGAACAACTTGGATCTGTAAAATACAGTTTTCAGCCAATCTGGAAAAACATTTCAGCCATTATTTTTTCAAAAAAATTTGGCCCTACCCCTTCTCATCTTCTGGAACTCCAGTTTCAAATACGACTCATTGATGCATTTAATGCATCATTAATTTTTCTTCCTTTCTGCTTCATTTGTATAGTTTCTATTTTATGTCTTTAAACTCACTATTTTTTTCTTCTTCAAGGCCTAATCTGCTATTAGTCCCATATAGTGAATTTTCCATCTCAGGTGTTATAGTTTTCATCACTAGAAGTTCTATTTCATTCTTTTTATTGATCATATTTTTCTGCTTCTTTACATGCTTGGTAATTTTTGCTTGGTTGCCAGACATTGTGAACTTCACCTTGTTTGGTGCTAGATATTTTTGTATTTTTATATTCTTGAATTTTGTTGTGTGACACAATTAATTTACTTGACAAAAAGTTTGATCGTTTCAAGTTTTTCTTTAAGTTTTGTTAGGCAGGGTCAGACTAGTTTTCAGTCCAAGCCTAATTATTTTTCTCTACTTTACCCAAACCTTTCTGATTGTTCTAGCCAATACTCCATGAATCATGAGGCTTTCCAGTCTAGTGGGTGGGAATAGGGACTACTCCTGGCTCTGTGTGAGCACCAGGTACCAGTCCCTTTAATCCCATTGGATGGTTCTCTCCCCAGCTTTGTGTAGTTTCCTCACACACATTCCTTGGTCCAAACTCAGCTGTTGCTCTGGGAACACTCTGCACATTTCTGGAGTTCTCTCTCACTGAAGCTCTCTTCTCTCCAGTATTCTGCCCTGCAAACTCTGTCCACTTTATTCTCCTTTGCTCTCAGCTTCACATCCTCAACCCTTTCTGTAAACTCTCAAGGCATTAAACTGGGACAATTGTGACACTCACTTCATTTGTTTCTCTTCTCACTGGGATCACTGTTCTTTATTGCCTGATGTCCTTCATGGTCTTGAAAACCTTTGATGTATACATGTATTTGATAAATATATAAATAAATTTTGATTGTCTTAGGCAGCAAAAAAGATCCAGTCCCTGTTACTCCATCTTGGTTGGAGTAAAAATTCTCCCAGAATTTATTTTTTAATCTCTAATGAAACTAGTCAGATCTCTCTTGGGTATGCCTCCCTCTTCACCATTAGCATCCCATCCACCATCCTAGCTTGGTCACCTCCCTCTTCCACTTGGATTATGCAGTCACTTCCTATGTGCTCTCCTCATCTCCACCTCCACCCTCTCCTGTCCATTCTTGTGTAGGAATGCATTTGATGTTGCTCAGAGAGAGGTCTGGCCTTTGCCTTCAACTCCTTGGAGGTATTGCCTAAGTCTTTGGAATGTTATCCCTGATAGGGGTGTCCTTGTTTCCCTGGGGACTTTGGGCTACACCAACACTGTGATTTAGGGTGGGGGCTTTGGGTCACAAGGTATCAGCTCAGCCTCTGGTGGGGCTGAGGACAGATCAGCCACATGGGCAGATTGAGCCCAAGTAAAGACTATGAATACCAAGGCTTGGGTGAGCTTCACTTGCTGGCAATGCTCCATGTATATTGTCACACACTGATGCTGGGAAAGGTTTATTGTCCCTGGCTCCATGCGCAGAGGACAACTGGAAGCTCTGCATTTGGAACCTTCTGATGCTGAAAACTTGGCCTCTGTGCATTGGTGCAGGATCAAATCTTAGAGACAGAGTTTTGGATGAAGTAGAAAAGAATAGCTTTATTGCTTTGCCAGGCAAAGGGGGACACAACGAGCTTGTGCCCTCAAATACTGTGTCCCAACCCAGGGGGATTTGGTGAGGAGTTTTGTAGTGAAGGTTCAAGGGTGGAGTTGCTGATAAGGATCAGGGTGTGTGCAGGGCCTGCACTCCTTTAATCTGGCCTCAGGTGGTCTCCTGATGAGCTTCTCTGGTTCTCAAGGTTACCAAACTGTGACCTTCTCTGGAATGAAGAATGCTTCATCAAGTAGTTAACGTCTTCCATTTGGTGGGGGTTTTAGTTCTGCAGAACAGCTCAAAGATACTGTTACGTGTATCCTTTGAGGGAGAGCCGGGACCCTGCACTATGGTTTCTTGGCTGCCCCTCCCTTGTTTCTGCATCCCCTCCCTTCCCTGATCAACAACTGTTTGAACCTGCCCTTTGGAACTCAGGGAAGGTCACGGAGGCTGAAGCTTATTTCCTACAAACAAGAAATGGGGGACACAGAAAGGCTTCTGTGCCCTGGAGCCCCACAGGGTCCTGTTCAGTTTCACTTTCTGGACTCAACCCTACACGCTTCTTCCTTTGGCTGATTTTAATCTCTGTCCTTTAGCTGTAACAAAAAATAACCACGAATTTAACAGCCTTCATTGACTTCTGTCTCTTTAGTGTATTATCTATGGACGAACTTGGGGAGCCCAAACTTTTAAGAGATATCAGAAGTGATGGCAGTTCTCTTCCCGCTAACTCTGAAATTCTTTTTAATGCAATTTGCTTGATCTTTTAAAAAAGAAAAAAAGCCTGATATGCTCCTCTCTTGTTTAAACCCTTTTGTGATTTACTGATATACAGTGAAGAGCACACTCTTCAACATGGCCCATGCAAGCCTATGACCCAGAACCTGCCTCCCCCACCTTGCTCTCTGTTACTCTCCTACCCATGGCTGCTTTCTTTTTCTGTTTCTTCCATTCTCTTCCCCTTCCCTCTTTTTCTAGTTAACTCAACTGGCTTTTAAATTTACCGAACTCAGGTTCAGCTCCTTGCCACTTGAAAGCCAACGTTCAAGAGGCAAGTGTTGGTTGGAAAGAAAAGTTTGCTTTATTCAGGAGGCCAGCAACCTGGGGAGAAGGTGGACTCATGTCCAAGAACCAACTCGGAAAATTCTGCTAACCATGAAAGTTTTTAAAGGGTGAAAGGGGAAATTAACCACAGTTAATCATTTGGGGAGGAGATCAGAATCTTCCTTATCTTTTACTATGTGCAGACTTTCTTCTGACTGGTTGGTGGTGAGGTGACAGGGCGGTGCTCCAGGAATCTTGTGTTCAGCCTGAAGTTGCCATCCTCCACCTGGGTTGGGGTTTTAGTTCCTGCAGAAGAACTCAAAGGTGCTGTTAGGTATATCCCTTGAGGAGGAACCAGGACCCTGCTTTAATCGCTGCACTATTGTCTCTTGACTGATCCAACTTTGTTTCTGCATTCCCTCACTTCTCTAATTAGAAACTATTTAAATGTACCCTTTGGAACTCAGGGAGGGTCTAGGAGCCTGAAGTCTTCTTCCTTCATATAAGAAACAGGGGACACGGAAGGGCTTTTGTAACCAGGAGGATCCCACAAGGTCCTGCTCGGTTTCTAAATTTCAGTCCTCTTGGGCTGGCTGGTACCTCCCTTCCACAGACCAGGTATCTCTTCAACGACTCTTGAGTTCTCCCAACCCTTACGAAGGTACAGTCCGCTCTGCTGACAGCAGCCAGCATGGTATGGTGAAAGATGCTGTTTCTGGCCACGGAGGCACAGGCAACCCAGTTCTCAGCAGAGGCTGGTCAGGAGATTGCTGAGAAAGGTCTTTTAATTAACACTAGTGGGAGCTTTAAAGACGGGCTTGAAGCCAGAAAGAGTTTTGGGCCCAGGGTCCCCAGTTAATTACAGAAGCCATGTTCCCAGAAAGAGGCACCTCCTCTTCTTGGTACCCACCTTCCCTCTTCTCCCTCAATTCTCAAACAAGGAAGTGGAGTGGGGACTATGAATCATATTTCTGGGTCATATTTCTTGCTCTTTGAAGATCTTGGGCAAGATACTTCACGTCAGGACCTCTGGTTGCTTCTGTGGAAAATGAAGAGTTTCAACTAGCTCAGTGGTTCCCACCAGTTTGACCACAAATGTCCCCTCTTATAGTTTTCCTTCCCTTGTGAGCATCAATCGTGTTGCAAACAACAAAGAAACTTGAGTCTTGGTTGGTGTGGCCTTATGGTCCAATAAGGTCCTAGTAGGTGTCATGCCTGAGTCAGACAACAGGGATGCAGGGATGGATCAGGCATGGGTTCACAGCCACAGGGAGCCCACCACGTTCTGGGAAAGACAAGCACACAAATGGTCACACTCAACAGGAGCAATAGGGCTTACTGGGGCCAGTGGAGGGGAACTTCATTGACACTGAAGGACAAATAGGAGTGTCAGGTGAGGGAGGGCACTCTGAAGCCCCTCTAGATCTAGGAAGATGGAATGCTATGGGCAGATAGACTTTTTGTACTGCTGTCAAGAGCCGAGGAGCTCTTCCATGCAGATTCCAGGTGGCTTGGGAAACAATGGGACGGGTGTTTTCTGAAGCCAGGGCTTTAGGTCCTGCTGTGATGCTGGGCAAGTCACATCATCTCAGTTTCCTCCCAAGCGCATAGATGTCTAACATGTGCTCAAGTTCACGTGTTGTGTAAAGCTTTGTCCTTATACCAGCTAGTGACATTCAACACAGTCCTTGGAAGATGGATCCCACAGCTGTGCATGAAATCCCAGTTCCTGTTGACCTTGGTCAGCTGTGTGACCCTCTCAAAGAATCCCACATGACTCTGATCTCCTGGATTTTTACACATGTAGGGAGGCAGGAAGGGCGCCCACTGTTTGTTGAGAACCCACCAGGTATCATTCATTAGATCATATAAGTCCCCTAAAAGGAGTAAATGGGGTTTGCTCAATTTAAGAGATGAAGCTAGGAAAGAGTGGAGAAGTCTGGTAACCTGTATGGGCCACATAGCTGGCCCATGGAAGAGTTGAGATGCAAAGCCAAGTCTGAGTGGCCCCAGAACCCATGCTCTTCCCACTGACCATGCCACCTCCCAGGTGTGGGGGGTAGGGTGGGGAGGGGTAGAGATGAGTAGGATGGTGGTATCAAAAGTGCTGGGAATGGGGAGAAAGAAACTAAGGTCTTTGTAATGGGTTGAATGGTGACTCTCTTTAAAAGATATGTCCACTTGGACCCTCAGAACATGAAAGTGTTTGGAATGAGGGTTTTTGCAGATGTAATTAAGGAAAGGATCTCAATGTGAGCTCATCCTGGATTAAGGTGGGTCCTGTATCCAATGATGGGCATTATTCTAAGAGACAGAAGAGAGAAGATAGGGAAACAGAGGGGAGGAGGCAACATGGCCCCAGAGGCAGAGATTGGAGTGATGCAGCCACAAGCCAAGGAATGCCAGGAGCCACCAGAAGCTGGAAGAGGTGAGGAAAGATTTTTCCCCGGAGCCTTCAGAAGGAGCATGGCCCTGCTGGCACCTTGATTTTGGATTTCTGACCTCCAGGACTGTGAGATAAGAAATTTCTGTTGTTTTAAGCCATCAGGCTGGTGGTCATTTGTCACAGCAGCCGCAGGAAACTCATACAGTCTTCACCACGGCGGGAGGTTAGTGTCACACCTCCACGTGGTCAAGGGGAACACTAGGGTGTGGTAGATGGTGTTTACAAGCACTCCTGGCTTTGGACCCTGAAGCTCAATCCTAAGAAAGGAGAGCCTCTCAGGCTGAGAAGGCCACAGGGCGGTGACTGATGGTCAGAGACTGTGAGGCAAAGATGCTCACGCCTTCCTGGTGCCCCTGTGCTCTCTTCGCACAAGCTGGGTGTCCCTGTGCAATTGCCTGCCTTGTGGACTTTCTAGGGAGTTAGGTGCACCTGGCTTTGAATTTTGACTCTGCCACGTTCCAGCTGTGTGATACAGGGACCATTCCTTCCCTTCCCTGAGCTTCAGTTTCCCCATCTATGGGATGGGGTTAATAATCCTTCCCGGCAGAGTGAGTGGGAAGATTCGAGAAAGCATCGCGTGTCTGGTATGTGTCACTGCTCCTGTGCTATGCAGGAGGCACCTAACACCTGGCGACTGAAAACTCACCACCTTCTCTTTGGAAACCTTAGTGTCCTCCTCTGGGAAGTGGCGGTATTAAGTGTTGCACAGCGAGGTGTTGGGAGGATGAGGATTCCCTGCACATGATGGGCACTCGGAAGCTGGAGTGGGGATGAGGAGAGGTGCTCTCCTGAGAGCAGAGACACCTGTGTTCAGGTGTTGTGATGCTGTGAGGCAGATCCAGCCTTGGAACCCTCCTAAACTCGTGCTCTGCAACCATGGACATCCGGTGCTCAGCCTTTCCACCAGGGCTCACAAAATGTGCTGGCCAAAGGGACCCGAGGTTCCTCCACGGCCAAGCCTTACACAAACGTCAGGCCTTGGCGTTCCTTCCAACGCTGACTTTGCCTGTTGACCTCACCCGGACAGCTCACCCACCTGAAGCCATGCTTTACAGCCCCCAGAGGAGACAGAAGCCTTTCTCCTCTTTGGAGATCCAACCTTCTACAATTCCTGGGGAAACCTGGTTACACAAAGTAGTGGAGGTGGGGGTCCAACATCTTCTGAGAGTTAAGACTGTTCTTCCTGGTTCCTCATGCTTAAAAAATTTTTTTTTATTTTGATTTTTTTAAATTGAAGTATAGTTGATTTACAATATCGAGGTTTCTCATGCTTTTAAACCCAGAGAAGCCATTCACCTTGTGGGCTACAGATGAGGACATTTTATTCTGATTAAAACCATGGAGATTGTAGAGAGGGAGCTGATATAAATCTCTAGACCAGGGCATTTATCCCAGAGCATGACCCTAGAGCATGACCAGGAAGGATGCTTAGAACTCAGCTAAGCATTAAATAGGCTACTCCGGGAAGGGGAAAACCCATTGTTTGTTGACCCAAATACTGAACTCAAAGTATTGAACAATCTGGTGAATTCACTGGCCGTAATGGAGTGTTGAGTTTGTATTTCCCATTTGGGTCTTTCCTTAAGTCACTCCTGCTCCTTGGGGTCTGGAGATTTTATTATCAAGCTTTCTCTTCTTATTGAAAGACAACATCATGCCTTTCAAAAAAAGCCACACTTTATCCTTTTTTTTTGTGTTCTCCGCAGTTTCCAGAAAAAAACAGCTAGAGGACTCCTCATGGGCCGCTCAAGGGCAATGGATGACTCTGGGTCTTCCATGATTGAGGGAAGAGAGAAACTGTCCTGTGTCCAAGAGATACAAGCCAACTGCAAGAGAAGCTTGGATGGATCTGCACCCATTAAGCTGTGTGATGTTTAAGGAGCACTGAGGTTGTGGGTCCAAAGGCCGATGGGTTCCTTCTTCTCTTCCTCCTTCCCTCCGTCCATCCCTCCCCTCCCTCTTTCTTTAGCAAATACGTATCGAGGGTCTGCTTGCCCAGGTGCTGGGCCAGGCTTGGGGGAAAGAGAGAGAAAGGAGCTGGTTTCTGCTCTCAAGTAACCCACGATCCGGGTTAGGGAACGGATGAGCCAGCAGACACCACAGGAACAGCCACAGGGCAGCCTGGGAAGGCTTCTTGGAGGAGGGGACCCCTAAAGAGAGACTGCACAGGGGTTGTGAGGGGAGGAAAAGAAGAAAGATATCTTAAGCATATGGAGCAACTTGTCTGACAACCCAGCGGCCCTCTCTGAACAGGCCCATTTTGTGTTCTGCAAACTGCTGGGAGTTAGAGGCTGTGGATGAACCGTGCAAATGGGAGGGGTCAGAAGTAAACACACTCTGACACAGTAACACCGCACTGTGTGCCAGGCCCCACTTCAAGCGCTGTCTGTCTATTTCTGTTGCTTATTACTGCTTGGACCCCAGAGCAACCCAGTGAGGTGAAAATCCCATGTTTAGATGAAATGGAGGCAAAGAGAGATAGACAGAATTGTCCTGGGTCACATGGTCAGTGTACTAGTCAGGGTCCTCCAGAGAAACAGAGCCAATAGGATGTCTGTCTGTCTATCTCTCCATATAAGTATACATAAGAGGAGATTTATTACAAGAATTGGCTCACTTAGCTGTGGACGCTGAGAAGTCCCTTGATCTGCCGCCTGCAACCTGGGGATCCAGGAGAGCCAGGGGTGGAATTCAGTCCAAAGGCCAGAGAACCAGGAACGTCAATGTCTGGGGGCAGGAGAAGACGGACATCTCAGTTGAGACGGAGCAAATCCTCCCTTCCTCCACCTTTCTGTTCTATTCAGGCCCTCAGTGGGTCGGTGATGCCCACCCACGCTGGTACCACCAACACTCGACCACGAAAAGGCACACGCTCCAGTGGCCTCCTCGCCTCCTAGCCCGGGCCCTGGTCCACAGCTGGTGCTTAATACGTGTGTGTCAGAATGGAATTAGGGAGAACCTGCTGACAGATAGAGACAGCGGCCGACTGACAGAAATGCCTAAGGCCCAGCAGCTCCACTGTGTTTTCCAGAGAAAACAGTCAGGGCAGAATGAGAGGGGGACCGGCCAATCACGCTCCCCTGGGCCGTCTTCTGGACACACGATGTGCAAAGGAAAAGCGGCCAGAGTCCATGGTGTGGCGCCTGCCTGCCATCCTGCCACTGACTGGTGGCCTGAGAACCGTAAAGACATCCACGGGAGAGGGGAAACCAGGGCCGATGAGAGGAAGGCTGTGATCAGGGGACACTGACATCTCCAAAGTTTCAACCCACCAGGTCTTGTGCCCCACCCTTCACATATGTCCTGCTGCAAAGTCCTCCCCAAGAGTTGGAGGGTTACCTGCTTTATGGATGAGGAAACAGGCTCAGAGAGGTTGAGCGAGTCACCCCAGGTCATGCAGCTGGGACATGGCAGGGTTGGATGGAACTCTGGCTCTTTCAACCACGCCATACTATCTCCTGTCAATCTACAAGAAGTTTCCCTGTTGCCCTGCTGGCGGGTGATTCCAGCCTCCATACCATCTCTCACGCTGGCCCCTCCCCCTGTCCAGGAGGCTTGCTAAGGCGCCTTGACCTCCCTAATCTGGCAACTTTGATGGGAGCTCTCCTTGGTAGCACATCATTGTGGGAGCGTGAGGTGTAGTCACACCATGCAGACTCCCAGTGGACCCCTGCTGAGCACCCTCTGTGTGATTCCAGCCACTGCTGCCCTCAAGAGCGTCCCACACAGGGATCCCTGTGCTAACCGTAACACTCGTGCTTAGTTTGCACAGGGAGACCTGGGACCCAGAGGAGGGGCCTCATTCACCCTTGGATGGTGAGGGCCTCGGGGGCAGAGGCCAGGAGAGCTTCCTGCAGGAGGTGAAAACCATGCCTGTACTTGAGGGGCGAGGAGGATGTTGAAATGGTGGTTCTCAAGTCTGGCTGTACATGGAAATAGCTGGGTACCTGTGCACTGGGCCCTAAGATTCTGATTCAGTTGGTCTTGGGTGGGATTGAAGCATTGGTATTTTAGAAAGCTCACTGAGTGATCAGCCATGCCTGTGTAGTGAAACCACCATTAAACTCCAAAAGGAGGGGTTTCAGAGAGATTCCAGGTTGGTGAAGCAGAATACCTCCATGTGCCACTGTGCTGGGCACCAAACTCCAAGAGGACTGAAATTTTTTTGTTCTCGACCTTGCCCTATGAATCTCCTCATCTGGCTGTTGGTTCCTGTGCTTTAATATCCTTGGTAATAAACCACTCATCTGAGCCATGTGGCTGACAGGGTCTTGATGCTCTGGCTTACTGTCAGCCTGAGATTTGAGGTGGGAGAGCCGAGCAGGACACTGGACCACCAGAGACCTCCCGGCCCCATGTAATATCAGTCAGCGAGAGCTCTCCCAGAGATCTCCATCTCAACGTTAAGACCCAGCTCCACTCCACTCAATGACCAGCAAGTTCCAGTACTGGGTGCCCCATACCAAACAACTAGCAAACAGGAACACAACCCCACCCATTAGCAGAGAGGCTGCCTAAAGTCATACTACATTCACAGACACCCCAAAACACACCACCGGATGTGGTCCTGCCCACCAGAAAGACATGATCCAGCCACACCCACCAAAACACAGGCATCAGTCTCCTCCACAAGGAAGCCTACACAAGTCGCTGAACCAACCTTACCCACTGGGGACAGACACCAAAAGCAACGGGAACTACGAACCTGCAGACTGTGAAAAGGAGGCCCCAAACACAGTAAGTTAAGTAAAATGGTAAGACACAGAAATATGCAGCAGATGAAGGAGAAAGGTAAAAACCCACCAGACCAAACAAATGAAGAGGAAATAGGCAGTCTACCTGAAAAATAATTCAGAGTAATGATAGTAAAGATATCCAAAATCTTGGAAATAGAATTGAGAAAATACAAGAAACGTTTAACAAGGACCTAGAAGAACTAAAGAGCAAACAATGATGAACAACACAATAAATGAAATTAAAATTTCTGTAAAAGGAACCAATAGCAGAATAACTGAGGCAGAAGAACAGATAAGTGACCTGAAAGATAAAATAGTGGAAATAACTACTGCAGAGCAGAATAAAGGAAAAAGAATGAAAAGAATTGAGGACTGTCTCAGAGACCTCTGGGACAATATTAAATGCACCAATATTCGAATTATACGGGGTCCCAGAAGAAGAGAAAAAGAAAGAGACTGAGAAAATATTTGAAGATATTATAGTTGAAAACTTCCCTAACATGGGAAAGGAAATAGTCAGTCAAGTCCAGGAAGTGCATAGAGTCCCGTACAGGATAAATCCAAGGAGAACCACGCCAAGACACATATTAATCAAACTATCAAGAATTAAATACAAAGAAAAAACACTAAAAGCAGCAAGGGAAAAGCAACAAATACCATACAAGGGAATCCCCATCAGGTTAACAGCTGATCTTTCAGCAGAAACTCGGCAAGCCAGAAGGGAGTGGCAGGACATATTTAAAGTGATGAAAGGGAAAAACCTACAACCAAGATTACTCTACCCAGCAAGGATCTCATTCAGATTAGAGCGATAAATTAAAACCTTTACAAACAAGCAAAAGCTAAGAGAATTCAGCACTACCAAACCAGCTTAACAACAAATGCTAAAGGAACTTCTCTAGGCAGGAAACACAAGAGAAGAAAAAGACCTGCAAAAACAAACCCAAAACAATTAAGAAAATGGTAATAGGAACATACATATTGATAATTACCTTAAGTATAAATGGATTAAATGCTCCCACCAAAAGACATAGACTGGCTGAATGGAGAGAAAAACAAGACCCGTATATATGCTGTCTACAAGAGACCCACTTCAGACCTAGGGACACATACAGACGGAAAGTGAGGGGATGGAAGAAGATACTCCATGCAAATGGAAATCAGGAGAAAGCTGGAGTACCAATTCTCATATCAGACAAAATAGACTTTAAAATAAAGACTATTACAAGACACAAAGAAGGACACTACATAATGATCAAGGGATCAATCCAAGAAGAAGATATAGCAAGTGTAAATATTTATGCACCCAACATAGGAGCACCCCAATACACAAGGCAAATGCTAACAGCCATGAAAGGGGAAATCAACAGTAACACAGTCATAGTAGGGGACTTTAACACCCCACTTTCACCAATGGAGAGATCAACCAAAATGAAAATAAATAAGGAAACATAAACTTTAAATGATACAATAAACAAGAGGGACTTAATTGATATTTATAGGACATTCCATCCAAAAGCAACAGTATAGGGCTTCCGTGGTGGCGCAGTGGTTAAGAATCTGCCTGCCAATGCAGGGGACACGGGTTCGAGCCCTGGTCCGGGAAGATCCCACTTGCCGCGGAGAAACTCAGCCTGTGCGCCACAAATACTGAGCCTGCGCTCTAGAGCCCGTGAGCCACAACTACTGAGCCTGAGTGCCACAACTACTGAAGCCCGTGCACCTAGAGCCCGTGCTCCGCAACAAGAAAAGCCACCCAATGAGAAGCCCGCGCACCGCAATGAAGAGTAGCCCCCCACTTGCAGCAACTGGAGAAAGCCCGCGTGCAGCAACAAAGAGCCATAAATAAATAAATAAATAAATAAATTTATTTAAAAAAAAAAAAAGCAACAGAATACACCTTCTTTTCAAGTGCGCATGGAACATTCTCAAGGATAGATCATATCTTGGGTCAAAAATCAAGCCTTGGTAAAGTTAAGAAAATTGAAGTTGTATCAAGGATCTTTTCTGACCACAACGCTATGAGACTAGATATCAGTTACAGGAAAAAATCTGTAAAAAATACAAACACATGGAGGCTAAATAACACGCTACTAAATAACGAAGAGATCACTGAAGAAATCAAAAGGAAATCAAGAAATACCTGGAAACAATGAAAACACGATGACCCAAAACCTATGGGATGCAGCAAAAGCAGTTCTAAGAGGGAAGTCTATAGCAATACAATGCTGCCTCAAGAAACAAGAAAAATCTGAAATAAACAACTTAACCTTACGCCTAAAGCAATTAGAGAAAGAAGAACAAAAAAGCCCCAAAGTCACCAGAAGGAAAGAAATCATAAACATCAGATCAGAAATGAATGAAAAAGAAATGAAGGAAACAATAGCAAAGATCAATAAAACTAAAAGCTGGTTCTTTGAGAAGATAAACAAAATTGATAAACCAGTAGCCAGACTCATCAAGAAAAAAAGGGAGAAGACTCAAATCAACAAAATTAGAAATGAAAAAGGAGAAGTAACAACTGACCCTGCAGAAATAACACAGAATCATGAGGGATTACTACAAGCAACTATATGCCAATAAAATGGACAACCTGGAAGAAATGGACAAATTCTTAGAAAAGTGCAACCTTCTGAGACTGAACCAGGAAGAAAAAACGTATAAACAGTCCAATCACAAGCACTGAAATTGAAACTGTGATTAAAATTCTTCCAACAAACAAATGCCCAGGACCAGATGGCTTCACAGGCAAATTCTATCAAACATTTAGAGAAGAGCTAACACCTATCCTTCTCAAACTCTTCCAAAATATAGCAGAGGGAGGAACACTCCCAAGCTCATTCTATGAGGCCACCATCACCCTGACACCAAAACCAGACAAAGATGTTACAAAACAAAGAAAACTACAGGCCAATATCACTGATGAACATAGATGCAAAATCCTCAACAAAATACCAGCAAACAGAATCCAGCAGTACATTAAAAGGATCATACACCATGATCAAGTGGGGTTTATCCCAGGAATGCAAAGCTTCTTCAATATACGCAAATCAATCAATGAGATACACCATATTAACAAACTGAAGGATAAAAACCATATGATAATCTCAATAGATGCAGAAAAAGCTTTCGACAAAATTCAACACCCATTTATGAAAAAAACTCTCCAGAAAGTAGGCATAGAGGAAACCTACCTCAACATAATAAAGGCCATATATGACAAACCCACAGCCAGCATCGTTCTCAATGGTGAAAAACTGAAACCGTTTCCACTAAGATCAGGAACAGGACAAGGTTGCCCACTCTCACCACTATTATTCAACATAGTTTTGGAACATTTAGGCACAGCAATCAGAGATGAAAAAGAAATAAAAGGAATCCAAATCAGGAAAGGAGAAGTAAAGCTGTCACTGTTTGCTGATGACATGATACTATACATAGAGAACCCTAAAGATGCTACCAGAAAACTACCAGAGCTAAACAATGAATTTGGTATAGTAGCAGGATAAAAAAATTAATGCACAGAAATCTCTTGCATTCCTATATACTAATGATGAAAAATATGAAAGAGAAATTAAGGAAACACTCCCATCTACCATTGCAACAAAAAGAATTAAATACCTAGGAATAAACCTACCTAAGGAGACAAAAGACCTGTTTGCAGAAAACTATAAGACACTGATGAAAGAAATTAAAGATGATGCTAACAGATGGAGAGATATACCATGTTCTTGGATTGGAAGAATCAACATTGTGAAAACAACTATACTATCCAGAGCAATCTACAGATTCAATGCAATCCCTATCAAACTACCAATGGCATTTTTCACAGAACTAGCATAAAAAAGTTCACAATTTGTTTGGAAACACAATAGGCCCCGAAGAGCCAAAGCAACCTTGAGAAAGAAGAATGGAGGTGGAGGAATCAGGCTCCCTGCCTTCAGACTATACTACAAAGCTACAGTCACCAAGACAACATGGCACGGACACAAAAACAGAAATATAGATCATTTGAACATGATAGAAAGCCCAGAGATAAATCCATGAAGATACGGTCACCTTATCTTTGATAAGGAGGCAAGAATATACAATGGAGAAAAGACAGCGTCTTCAATAAGTGGTGCTGGGAAAACTGGACAGCTACATATAAAAGAACGAAATTAGAACACCTCCTAACACCATACACAAAAATAAACTCAAAATGCATTAAAGACCTAAATGTAAGGCCAGACACTATAAAACTCTTAGAGGAAAACAGGCAGAACACTCTGTGACATAAATTACAGCAAGATCCTTTTTGACCCACCTCCTAGAGAAATGGAAATAAAAACATAAATAAACAAATGAGACCTAATGAAACTTAAAAGCTCTTGCACAGTAAAGGAAACCATAAACAAGACAAAAAGACAACCCTCAGAATGGGAGAAAATATTTGCAAATGATTCAACGGACAAAGGATTAATCTCCAAAATTTACAAGCAGCTCATGCAGCTCAATATCAAAAAGCAAACAACCGAATCCAAAAATGGGCAGAAGACCTAAATAGACATTTCTCCAAAGAAGATACACAGATTGTCAACAAACACATGAAAGGATGCTCAACATCACTAATCATTAGAGAAATACTAATCAAATGTATAATGAGGTATCACCTCATTCCAGTCAGAATGGCCATCATCAAAAAATCTAGAAACAATAAATGCTGGAGCGGGTATGGAGAAAAGGGAACCCTCTTGCACTGTTGGTGGGAATGTAAATTGATACAGCTACTATGGAGAACAGTATGGAGGTTCCTTCAAAAACTAAAAATAGAACTACCATACGACCCAGCAATCCCACTACTGGGCATATACCCTGAGAAAACCATAATTCAAAAGGAGTCATGTACCACAATGTTCATTGAAGCACTATTTACAATAACCAGGACATGGAAGCAACCTAAGTGTCCATGAACAGATGAATGGATAAAGATGTGGCACATATATACAATGGAATATTACTCAGCCATAAAAAGAAATGAAACTGAGTTATTTGTAGTGAAGTGGATGGACCTAGGGTCTGTCATACAGAGTGAAGTAAGTCAGGAAGAGAAAAACAAATACTGTGTGCTAACACATATATATGGAATCAAAAAAAAATTGGTTCTGAAAAACCTAGGGGCAGGACAGGAATAAAGACGCAGACGTAGAGAATGGACCTGAGGACACGGAGAGGGGGAAGAGTAAGCTGGGAAGAAGTGAGAGAGTGGCATGGACATATATACACTACCAAATGTAAAATAGATAGCTAGCGGGAAGCAGCCGCGTAGCTCGGGGAGATCAGCTTGGTGCTTTGTGACCACCTAGAGGGCTGGGATAGGGAGGCTGGGAGGGAGACGCAAGAGGGAGGGGGTATTGGGATATATGTATATGTATAGCTGATTCACTTTGTTATACAGCACCAGTAACACAAAAATGTAAAGCAGTTATATTCCAGTAAAAATTAAAAAGAAAAACATAATGGGGGGATGGATAAATTAGGAGTTTGGGATTTACAGATACACACTACTACATGTAAAATAGGTAACCAACAAAGACCTACTGTATAGCACAGGGAACTATACTCAATATTTTGTAATAACCTACAAGGGAAAGAATCTGAAAAAGAATATATAGTATATATATAGTATATATATATGTGTGTGTATGTATAGCTGAATCACTGTGCTGTACATCTGAAAACTAACATGATATTGTAAATCAACTATACTTCAATTAAAAAAAAATAACATTGGCCGTGGCACACAACACTCTGTAACTACTTCACTGTCGTGATGATTGCTCTAGTTCCATGGAATAACAGGACATCAGAATTTGAGGAACCCTTGGAAATCCCTAGCCCAGTTGACCTTAATCATTTTCATGCCTTGGACCCTCCGACAGGTGACTGACGCCTGGCTCCTTTTCTCAGAATACTCTTCTGCCTGCATAAAATAAAATACATGTGATGACAAAGGAAACCCATTATTTTGAAAATTATCAAATATTAAAAACAGATTTGTGATGTAGGAGTGCACGTGCTTCCTCATTAATGCATTAAATAACAAGCCCGACCAGAGGGTCTAATAACCACCATAATTTCAGGGTAGCGAGGAGTGTTAATGGTAGTTTGAATTTTCTGCAACAATGACAGTGGAAAAGGAAAATATCTGGGATTCCTGTTGGTAACCAAGTCACAGGCACTGCAAACACTGTGCCGACATCACACGGTCCCTGTCTTGACAGAGGGGCTCCGCTCAGTTAGAGGTTAGTGATAATTAATATACAGTTTTATTTTCTCAACCAGGTCTGTAGGCCTGTCCACAGGCCCTTGCCTCCCCAGTGAGACGCCTTCCTTGGTCCAACCCTCTCCGTCTGCCCATGAGGACATGGAGGTGGGGAGGCGAGTTGTTATTCCAAAGCTATACAAAGTTTGAACCCAGAACCCGGTGTCCTACCTCCCAGGTCACCCTGCGTCCTTCAGAGATAAAACGTATAAAAATTTAGCACAGAGCCTGGCCTAGGGGTGTCTCATCATTAAAGGATGACTACGATTTGTTGGTGCTGGGACAGGGCAAAGCCGGGATTCCAATGCGTGTGCACAAACACACTGACTCACCCTCGCACACTGAGCCCTGCCTGATTCCATAGCTCAGGGCTCAGCTCAGGGAGCTCCCCGGAATCCACAGCCCCCGCCAGGCCCCGGCCCAGAACGTGGGCGCCCCCCGCTGCGTCAGCGGTCAGCAGGCCCCGTCCACCCCAGGCTGGCAGGCTGGCAGTCAGCGGTTGCCCACCGAGCACCGGGCCTCTGCCCGCATTAACTTCCTGCTGGGATAATTCTTCTCCAGGCTTTTTTTTCCGGCCACCAAGTGCGCCTGCCACCACACTGCTGTTTTTCATCTTGTTAATTGAGTCATTTATTTTGTTAAAAGGTGAAACTTTATCAGGGTTTATGTGCCAAGTGCAAGAAAGTGTATTTAATGATACATCAAACGGCCACAGCTTCAGATGCCGCTTTATCTGGATGCAGCTCGGAGGGAGGGCGGGATGGAGCCCATCCCTCGCAGTTAAATTATGCTCATTTTACGAACAGCCACGAGTTAAATCCCCGGTAACCTTGGCCTCAGGGTGCGCCCAGAAATACACACAATGGCTGGGGGCTTGAGAACAGGATCCATGCCCTGTTCATTCTGTCCCCAGGGCATCTTGGTGGTTCCATCCGGCTCTCCTGGGTGCTCAGGCCTGAACCCTGGGCATCTCCCTTTTCTCCAGGTTCCCTGGCCCCTCGGGCCCCAGTGTCCAGCATCTCTCAGGCAAGCAAACAATCAGCCCCGCCCATTCCTGCCCGGTTCCGCCCAGCCCCACTCCCAACATCTGGCATCCATCTTGTGTCCTGAATCCCCCAGAGGACCTTGCAAACTCCAGAGCTCAGCTGGCCTTCTCCCGCCAAGAAATTCAGTGCCCTCCTTCCCCTAAAACCTCGAGGTAAAGTCAGAACTCCCTGGACCGGTGTCCGAAGCCTTCCCAATCTGGCGCCACCTCCGTCCAGCCTCAGCCTCAACCAGCCCTACCCTCTCTACCTGCATGGCAACCAGGCTCTGTGCTGCTTTAGAAGTCCGTGCCTTGAAATAAAGCCCTCCACATCCCCATCCTCTGCATCCCTCTTCACTCTAAGGTAGTGTTTCTCAACCCAATAGAATCACTCAGTGAGCTTTTTTTTTTGAAATGTTGCATATATTTTCTTTATTTTAACCTCTTTATTGGAGTAAAATGTTTACAGTGTTGTATTAGTTTCTGGTGTATAACAAAGTGAATCAGCTATATGTATACATATATCCCCATATCTCCTCCCTCTTCTATTTCCCTCCCACCCTCCCTATGCCACCCCTCTAGGTGGTCACAAAGCACCCAGCTTATCTCCCTGTGCTATGCGGCTGCTTCCCACTAGCTATCTATTTTACATTTGGTAGTATATATAAGTCCATGCCACTCTCTCACTTCCTCCCACCTTACCCTTCCCCCTCCTTGTGTCCTCAAGTCCATTCTTTACATCTGCGTCTTTATTCCTGTCCTACCCTTAGGTTCATCAGAATCTTTTTTTTTTTTTTGATTCCATTTATAGGTGTTAGCATATGGTATTTCTTTTTCTCTCTCTGACTTAACTTCACTCTGTATGACAGACTCTAGGTCCATCCACCTCACTACAAATAACTCAATTTCGTTTCTCTTTATGGCTGAGTAATATTCCATTGTATATATGTGCCACATCTTTATACATTCATCTGTTGATGGACACTTGGGTTGCTTCCATGTCCTGGCTATTGTAAATAGAGCTGCAATGAACATTGTGGTACATGACTCTTTTTGAATTATGGTTTTCTCAGCCTATATGCCCAGTAGTGGGATTGCTGGGTCATATGGTGGTTCTATTTTCAGTTTTTTGAGGAACCTCCATACTGTTCTCCATAGTGGCTGTATCAATTTACATTCCCACCAACAGTGCAAGAGGGTTCCCTTTTCTCCACACCCTCTCCAGCATTTATTGTTTCTAGATTTTTTGATGATGGCCATTCTGACCGGTGTGAGGTGATATCTCATTGTAGTTTTCATTTGCATTTCTCTAGTAATTAGTGATGTTGAGCATCCTTTCATGTGTTTTTGACAATCTGTATATCTTTTTTGGAGAAATGTCTATTTAGGTCTTCTGCCCATTTTTGGATTGGGTTGTTTGTTCTTTTGATATTGAGCTGCATGAGCTGTTGTATATTTTGGAGATTAATCCTTTGTCTGTTGAATCATTTGCAAATATTTTCTCGCATTCTGAGGCTTGTCTTTTTGTCCTGTTTATGGTTTCCTTTGCTGTGCAAGAGCTTTTAAGTTTCATTAGGTCCCATTTGTTTATTTATGTTTTTATTTCCATTTCTCTAGGAGGTGGGTCAAAAAGGATCTTGCTGTGATTTATGTCATAGAGCGTTCTGCCTATGTTTTCCTCTAAGAATTTTATAGTGTCTGGCCTTACATTTAGGTCTTTAATGCATTTTGAGTTTATTTTTGTGTATGGTGTTGAGGTGTTCTAATTTCATTCTTTTGCATGTAGCTGTCCAGTTTTCCCAGCACCACTTATTGAAGAGGCTGTCTTTTCTCCATTGCATATTGTTGCCTCCTTATCAAAGATAAGGTGACCATATGTTCATGGGTTTATCTCTGGGCTTTCTATCATGTTCCATTGATCCATATTTCTGTTTTTGTGCCAGTGCCATATTGTCTTGATTACTGTAGCTTTGTAGTATAGTCTGAAGTCAGGGAGCCTGATTCCTCCAGCTCCATTCTTCTTTCTCAAGGTCGCTTTGGCTCTTGGGGGTCTTTTGTGTTTCCATACAAATTGTGAACTTTGTTATTCTAGTTCTGTGAGAAATGCCATTGGTAGTTTGATAGGGATTGCATTGAATCTGTAGATTGCTCTGGGTAGTATAGTTATTTTCACAATGTTGATTCTTCCAATCCAAGAACATGGTATATCTCTCCATCTGTTAGTATCATCTTTAATTTCTTTCATCAGTGTCTTGTAGTTTTCTGCATACACGTCTTTTGTCTCCTTAGGTAGGTTTATTCCTAGGTATTTTATTCTTTTTGTTGCAATGGTGGATGGGAGTGTTTCCTTAATTTCTCTTTCATATTTTTCATCATTAGTATATAGGAATGCAAGAGATTTCTGTGCATTAATTTTTTATCCTGCTACTATACCAAATTCATTGTTTAGCTCTAGTAGTTTTCTGGTAGCATCTTTAGGGTTCTCTATGTATAGTATCATGTCATCTGCAAACAGTGACAGCTTTACTTCCTCTTTCCCGATTTGTATTCCTTTTATTTCTTTTTCGTCTCTGATTGCTGTGCCTAAATGTTCCAAAACTATGTTGAATAATAGTGGTGAGAGTTGGCAACCTTGTCTTGTTCCTGATCTTAGTGGAAACGGTTTCAGTTTTTCACCATTGAGAACGATGCTGGCTGTGGGTTTGTCATATATGGCCTTTATTATGTTGAGGTAGGTTCCCTCTATGCCTACATTCTGGAGAGTTTTTATCATAAATGGGTTTTGAATTTTGTCAAAAGCTTTTTCTGCATCGATTGAGATTATCATATGGTTTTTATCATTCAGTTTGTTAATATGGTGTATCACATTGATTGATTTGAGTATATTGAAGAATGCTTGCATTCCTGGGATAAACCCCACTTGATCATGGTGTATGATCCTTTTAATGTACTGCTGGATTCTGTTTGCTGGTACTTTGTTGAGGATTTTGCATCTACGTTCATCAGTGATATTGGCCTGTAGTTTTCTTTTTTTGGTAACACCTTTGTCTGGTTTTGGTATCAGGGTGATGGTGGCCTCCTAGAATGAGTTTGGTAGTGTTCCTCTCTCTGCTATAATTTGGAAGAGTTTGAGAAGGAGAGGTGTTAGCTCTTCTCTAAATGTTTGATAGAATTTGCCTGTGAAGCCATCTGGTCCTGGGCATTTGTTTGTTGGAAGGATTTTAATCACAATTTCAATTTCAGTGCTTGTGATTGGACTGTTTATACTTTTTTTCTTCCTGGTTCAGTCTCAGAAGGTTGCACTTTTCTAAGAATTTGTCCATTTCTTCCAGGTTGTCCATTTTATTGGCATATAGTTGCTTGTAGTAATCCCTCATGATTCTGTGTTATTTCTGCAGGGTCAGTTGTTACTTCTCCTTTTTCATTTCTAATTTTGTTGATTTGAGTCTTCTCCCTTTTTTTCTTGATGAGTCTGGCTACTGGTTTATCAATTTTGTTTATCTTCTCAAAGAACCAGCTTTTAGTTTTATTGATCTTTGCTATTGTTTCCTTCATTTCTTTTTCATTCATTTCTGATCTGATGTTTATGATTTCTTTCCTTCTGGTGACTTTGGGGCTTTTTTGTTCTTCTTTCTCTAATTGTTTTAGGCATAAGGTTAGGTTGTTTATTTGAGATTTTTCTTGTTTCTTGAGGTTGGATTGTATTGCTATAGACTTCCCTCTTAGAACTGCTTTTCCTGCATCCCATAGGTTTTGAGTCATCGTGTTTTCATTGTCATTTGTTTCTAAGTATTTCTTGATTTCCTCTTTGATTTCTTCAGTGATCTCTTGGTTATTCAGTAGTGTGTTGTTTATCCTCCATGTGCTTGTATTTTTTACAGTTTTTTTCCTGTAATTGATGTCTAGTCTCATAGCGTTGTGGTCAGAAAAGATACTTGATACGATTTCAATTTTCTTAAATTTACCAAGGCTGGATTTGTGACCCAAGATATGACCTATCCTGGAGAATGTTCCATGTGCACTTGAAAAGAAAGTGTATTCTGTTGCTTTTGGATGGAATGTCCTATAAATATCAATTAAGTCCCTCTTAATTGTATCATTAAAAGCTTGTAAATGTATCATTTAAAGCTTGTGTTTCCTTATTTATTTTCATTTTGGTTGATCTGTCCATTTGTGAAAGTAGGGTGTTAAAGTCCCCTACTATGATTGTGTTACTGTTGATTTCCCCTTTCATGGCTGTTAGCATTTGCCTTATGTATTGGGGTGCTCCGATGTTGGGTGTATAAATATTTACAGTTGTTATGTCTTCTTCTTGGATGGATCCCTTGATCATTATGTAGTGTCCTTCTTTGGCTCGTCTAATAGTCTTTATTTTATAGTCTATTTTGTCTGATATGAGAATTGGTACTCCAGCTTTCTCCTGATTTCCATTTGCATGGAGTATCTTTTTCCATCCCCTCACTTTCAGTCTGTATGTGTCCCTAGGTCTGAAGTGGGTCTCTTGTAGATAGCATATATACGGGTCTTGTTTTTCTCTCCATTCAGCCAGTTTATGTCTTTTGTTTGGAGCATTTAATCCATTTACATTTAAGGTAATTATCGATATGTATGTTCCTATTACCATTTTCTTAATTGTTTTGGGTTTGCTTTTGCAGGTCTTTTCCTTCTCTTGTGTCTCCTGCCTAGAGAAGTTCCTTTAGCGTTTGTTGTAAAGCTGGTTTGGTGGTGCTGAATTCTCTTAGCTTTTGCTTGTTTGTAAAGGTTTTAATTTATCGCTGGAATCTGAATGAGATCCTTGCTGCGTAGAGTAATCTTGGTTGCAGGTTTTTCCCTTTCATCACTTTACGTATGCCCTGCCACTCCTTTGGCTTGCCGAGTTTCTGCTGAAAGATGAGCTGTTAACCGTATGGGGATTCCCTTATATGTTATTTGTTGCTTTTCCCTTGCTGCTTTTAGTATTTTTTCTTTGTATTTAATTCTTGATAGTTTGATTAATATGTGTCTTGGCATGGTTCTCCTTGGATTTATCCTGTATGGGACTCTCTGTTCTTCCTGGACTTGATTGACTATTTCCTTTCCCATATTAGGGAACTTTTCAACTATAATCTCTTCCAATATTTTCTCAGTCCCTTTCTTTTCCCCTTCTTCTTCTGGGACCCCGCATAATTTGAATATTGGTGCATTTAATGTTGTCCCAGAAGTCTCTGAGACTGTTCTCAATTATTTTCATTCTTTTTTCTTTATTCTGCTCTGCGGTGTTCATTTCCACTATTTTATCTTCCAGGTCACTTATCCATCCTTCTGCCTCAGTTATTCTGCTATTGGTTCCTTCTGGAGAATTTTTAATTTCATTATTGTGTTGTTCATCATTGTTTGTTTGCTCTTTAGTTCTTCTAGGTCCTTGTTTAATGTTTCTTGTATTTTCTCCATTCTATTTCTAAGATTTTGGATATCTCTACTATCATTACTCTGAGTTCTTTTTCAGGTAGACTGCCTATTTCCTCTTCATTTGTTTGGTCTGGTGGGTTTTTACCTTGCTCCTTCATCTGCTGCGTATTTCTCTGTCTTTGCATTTTGCTTAACTTAGTGTGTTTGTGTCCTCCTTTTCACAGGCTGCATGTTCGTGCTTCCCGTTGTTTTTGGTGTCTGCCCCCAGTGGGTAAGGTTGGTTCAGTGGCTTGTGTAGGCTTCCTGATGGAGGGGACTGGTGCCTGTGTTCTGGTGGGTGGGTTTGGTTCTTTCTGGTGGCAGGGCCACCTCCGGTGGTGTGCTTCGGGGTGTCTGTGAACGTAGTGTGATTTTAGGCAGCCTCTCTGCTAATGGGTGGGGTTGTGCTCCTGTCTTGCTAGTTGTTTGGCATGTGGCACCCAGCACTGGAGCTTGCTGTTCGTTGAGTGGATTGGAGCTTTGTCTTAGCCTTGAGACGGGGATCTCTGGGAGAGCTCTCACTGATTGATATTACGTGGGGCCAGGAGGTGTCTGGTGGTCCAATGTCCTGAACTTGGCTCTCCTACCTCAGAGGCTCAGGCCTGATACCGGCTGGAGCACCAAGACCCTGTCAGCCACATGGCTGGAGTGCCTTCACAGTTGGAGAAGCTGGCCTGCAGTGGCTCTCTTTCTGCACTGCACATTAGAATCACCTGCTTCTTCCTTGTTTTGCCCCAAAGGCAGTGTTCCACAGACAAAAACAGTATCCTTGAAAATAGTCACAGTTCTGAGATGGCTTTTTTTTTTCCTTTGTGCTTAGTTGGGTTTCACTTGCTCACAGAGGTCTACGTGCAGAGGCCTCACACCCAGCTTTTCTGACCGGAGTTCCTAGTGCGGAATGGCTGCCACCAACACCTCCGCCCAGGCAGGCCGTGTGCAGAAGTGTGGCAAACGACACTGCAGTCCAAGATGGCAGCCAGGAGCTGTGTGCAGAGAAGCTTCACATGACAGGACAATCCAAGATGGCAGCCGGGGACCATGTCTATTATGTTTTTCACTGAGGTAAAATTGTGCATTTAAGATCTTCAATGTCTTGAGTGTACAGGTTGATGAATTTTGACAAATGTGTATGTTCCTGCAAACAATACTCCAATTACGATATAGAGCATTGCCACACCCTATAACGTCCCCTGTGGTCCCTTATTGATTTACCCCCTCCCTCCTACTCCTCCCAAGGCAGAGGTCACCACTAATATGTACTCTTTCACCATAGATTAGTTGTTCTTCTAGAGTTTCAAATAGATGGACTCATATGATGGACTTATTTGATGATGGACTCATCAAATAGATGTTTGCTCTTTTGCATCTCATTTCTTTCATTCAGCACATGCCTGGGAGACTCACCCACATTGTCTCAGGAATCCATTCCTTTGTATTGCTGAACAGGATTCCATCATATGAATTATAGTCCTTGTATGAGTAATTCCCCGTTTTCTTCATCCATTCTCTTATTGATGAATATTTAAATTGTTTATATATATATAGTTATTGTTTATATATATATATTTATATATGTAGTTATCTTAATAAGAAAGGGCCAACCTATTTTTCAGAATAGTTGTGCGATTTTGCATTTCCCACCAGCAGCGTATGAAAGTTTCATTGGTTTCACAGTCTTGCCAACATTTGGCATTGTTAGTCTTAGCCATTTTTGAGGGTGTGTGGTGGTATCTTAAGGCAATTTAAAATTTTTACAGGCATTGTTTCATTGGCTCCTCAAGGTGGGTATGTAATCTTCCCATCCTTACTCTGTGGATGAGGAGACTGCTCAGGGAGCAGGTAACTCACTTGCATGATGGTGGGGCCATGATTTGAAGGCAGGCCGTCAAGTGTGGGGAAGGTGGACCACATGCCCCAGGTCTGAGCCCATCTACGAATGTGACTCATTGTCCAGGAGCCCCTGCTGTGATGTGGGGACATCCAGTCCAGAGGACACTCCATTCATCGCTTTTGCTCTGGGAGTGGTTTGATTTGACTCTTGACTCTCAAGGCGTGGACACTGACCAAGAGGGACACAAGGGAAGGAACTAACACACGTTCAACAATGACCATGATCCAGGTAACATGCCATGTGCTGCCATGGCTTTCAGATAGTGCTGTTCCCATTTTACAGATGAGCAAACTGAGGCTTGTCCTTAAGCCAACACTTGAATAGGCAGTGAAACCAGACACTGCATGTTCAGGGTTAGTGGGTGACACAAATGGGGAAGGTCATCCTTAGATCTTGGAGGGAGGCTTCTGAGCTGATGCCCTTGGGCAGGCTTCAAAGAGGAGGGAGATCTGAGAAGGGAGTGACAAGCTGGGAGCGCATCATACAGGGCTGAGTGTACAGCAGATGCAAGAGGATGGAGGTGGGTCCAGATGGCACAGGAAAGAGCATTTTGTCAGAGTGAAAGGGCGGGAGGATTCTGGGGTTGGGGAGGCTGGAAAATAGAGACAGATATCAGATTCTAAACATCATCTATGGACTTGAACCCTCTTTAATGTTGAGGGAGATGAGACGTGAGTAATAAAGGAAAATTCCAGTCTGGGTCCCTCTAAATGGGACACAGTTCTGAGACTGGACCACAGCTTTTTAAGTGAAGTGACACTTACTATATTTTACCTTTTGTTTTTTAAATGGATCATGCTATCACAGGTGTTTATTTTCTGTCGCCTCCAAAGAACTATATATCATAAATATATTTCCAAATCCTGAGTCTTCTATATCTTTTTTCAAACTATCCTTTTGCTTGAATATACTATGTATTATTTATATCTGATTTACAACTGTTTGACCTTTGGGTGATTTCAGCGTTTTGCTATAATTAATAACACCCCATTAAACATTCTTGCAGATAAATCTTTTTCTATTTCACTAGTTCCTTCAGATACATTTTTTGAGAGTGGGAACCTAACTTTTCAGCTTCTTGATAGTGCTAAATTCACCTCCAGAGGGGAAGGACCAAATTATGCTTTCATTAACAGTTTTGGGGACCTCCCTGTCACTGCTCACTGGCAAATGCTATAATTTTTTTTAAACAAAAAAATTTAAATTAAAAAAAATTTTTGCTCAGTTGATAAGAAAAAAGAGAACATTGTTGTTTCACTTTGCTTTTATTTGATTGATGAGGAAGCCTGACAGTTTTCAGAAATCTAGGAATTTGTGTATCTTTTCTTTTTTGGGGAGTTCCTCATTCACCTCCAGGTCCAGTCTGGCTGTGGGAACTCTACCTTGCTCTGTGCCTGTCCTGATGGTCTGGCTGCAGTCCCTTGGTCAGGCTGTAGTCCCTGGACACAGACCACGAACACTCGGCGGGAAAAAGCCATGACGCTGTGGTCTTCAGGGAGGGCACAGCCACGACTCAGAGGTGTAGACTGGCATTTTGATGTACCTTGTTCTAGCCTCCTGACCCACGGCTGGGTTCCTGTTAACAACAGCAGGCTGTTGATGGGCTCAAATCTGCATCTTTGTTTGTGTTTCTAGCAGCCAGGAGCCCACTACCTCCCAGGGCTGGGTGCTGCATTTCAGGCCAGTCTATTTACTGGGAGCTCTGAGGTTGTGACATAACACGCACTCCCTGACTGTTGGCGTTTTCCTAAAAGTAAACAAGAAGTCGGATGCGGATGGTTTCTTTGGGAGGTGACCCCAGGAAGCAGTGGAGTCTGGTGAGTGGGGTGGGGAGAGGAAAGGCCCATAAAGGGGCATTACTGAGCTGGTCACCATGCTCATCCCCCTGTGAGAGCTCCGTGAGGAAGCACATGGACCTGCCTTAGAATTATCCCTCAAATGATGGGAGTTTGGACTCCTGACCCCTTGAAAGACTATCACCGTCAAGGGAGGGGGTGTTACACCCCATGCTCTGGGCTGCACCGGCCCCTGGCAAAACTGTCTTCTGTGGCTCCGGGGCAGGCCCTGAGGCAGAGAGGCAAAGTCCCCACGGTGTGTACTTGTGGTGGGAGGTGGGTGGGGTCCTCCTGTCAGGTACTGGGGGTATGGGCCTGTCTGTGTGTGCTCTGTCTGCGTGACCACCACTGGGGGAGAGGTGGGAGGGTCTGAGGGTAAACAGCGTGTACCTGTCTCAGACCCACGATGGGGTCTCCCATTCCTTCTTTCTCCCAACAACCATCAAGGTGGGCTTGAGACCCCAAGGGGAGAGATGTCACAGCCGCACAGAAGCAGCAGCTGCCTTTCTCAAGTGGAATCCCCATGCAGGCACCAGTGCCATCCAGCTAGGGTCTCAGGCCTCCACACCCTTCACCCAGGGCATTTCCCAAAGTGGAACACCGGTACCAGGAGAGAAGGTAAGCCCGGGCAACCCTGTATGTTCTACGCCCTTCCCCAACTTCCTTGGAGAGTCACGATGGACATTCACATAGTAAAGGCCCTGAGAAGTCCTGCAGCAGAAAAGCATGCTTCCCTTTGTTCAACCCAGTGTTCACCTGCTTTGACTGTCCACGGAGTATCAGTGCAGCAGCACCTGAGGAACACATTTGGTGAAGCCTTGGTCTGGGGTCCAGACCCTGGAGTGGGCAGTGCAATGTTTTCTGGAGTTGTAGGCGTGGTTTCCACTCATGCTGCCCCTCCCCCTCCAGACAAAGCTTACTGCCACTTGGCTGCTTCCCTGGCTCCCCGAAGCCCGTCTGGGGTGAATGACCTCTTCTAAGAACCAGTGTCTTTCTCACCATCTTTCCAGAGGAGTCATGCTCTCCCTGCTGGAGCCCGGCCACACCGTCTCGTTTTGATTTTCCACTAGCTGGAACTATTGTGGGGGACCCAGTCCTCAAGGATTAAGCCTCATGTCCAGCACCCCATCGCCAGCCCCCAAACCCTGTCCCTTGGCCCTGCCTGGGCGGTCCCTTTGTCTTCTGCTTTGCTCTCTCATTTCAGTGAGTGATGAAAAGGTCTGAAGATCAAAAGATGCTGCATTTTTAAAGATGAAACCAAATGCCACCAAATTGCCAACTTCTGAAAGCTGAGCTCAGCAGTCGGTGCTGGATGCCAGGCTGAGAAAAGGAGGAGGAGTGGCGAGGGGCCTGATGATAAAGCAGTCGTCTATGATTCTCGCAGGTTGTTCAAGCTGAGCCGGGCCCTGTGACCCTCTTCCCTCTTTTTGGTTTGTATTTTTCCCTGAAGTCTCAACGCCTCAGCGTGCACAGCTGCCAATGACCTGTTTTCTTCTATCCTAGCTGAGGGGCACCTGCCCTGCTTCATCTTACTCCCCAGCACTTCCTGGCCCCATCCTGCTCCTTTTTTTAAAAGTTCTGGAGTGAGTAAAGGGGCAAAACCTCCATCCTGATGACCAGCACAGCCTTTTCAATGTGGTAATGTGTGTCTTTCTGGAGTGCTGGGGACATTTTTGTCCCAGCAGCAGTGACACGTTAAGCTTGGCACGTCTCTCTTTTAAGCCAAAAAAGGGAGCAGATGGGCATCTTTTGGTGGTGGCAGGAGAGAGCACTTGAGAAGCTTCTAGGTGCTCCAAGTGTCCTTTTACTCCTCTCGGTCTTTTGCATAAACTGCTCTCTCCAGCTCAGCGCTTCATCCATGCGATGGAACTATGGCCACGGAGCTCGCGGCCTTGTTGGGAGAGTGGGATGAGGCTCTGCGTGAACCCCCCTGCCCCAGTGTTGGGGTGGAGACAGATGCTCTGTCCTTTTCCCCTAACCCTGTGAGTACCTTCCGCCCACACTTCAGTGGGACATTTGTAAATCAAATCCAGGGGACAACTGTGAGTTCTGAGAATTTATGAGAAAGTTCTTTTTAAACTCTAAAGCATCGGGCACGGAATGGCAAATAATCTCATCCCAAACACCACCAGGGGCTTCACAGCCCTGCATGAGGCGGTATTAAATGGATCCTTGGAACCCTCCTACACTGTTGGTGGGAATGTAAATTGGTGCAGCCACTATGGAGAACAGTATGGAGGTTCCTTAACAAACTAAAAATAGAGCTACCATACGATCCAGCAATCCCACTCCTGGGCATATATCCGGAGAAAACCATGGTTCGAAAGGATACATGCACCCCAATGTTCATCGCAGTGCTGTTTACAATAGCCAATACATGGAAGTGAGCTAAATGTGCAATGACAGATGAATGGATAAAGAAGATGTGGTAAACACATACAATGGAATATTACTCAGCCATTAAAAATAATGAAATGATGCCATTTGCAGCAACACGGATGGACCGAGAGATGATCATACTGAGTGAAGTCAAAGACAATTATCAGATGATATCTCTTATATGTGGAATCTAAAAAAAGAGATACAAATGAACTTATTTACAAAATAGAAACAGACTCACAGACTTGGAAAACAAACTTATGGTTACCAAAGGGGAAAGGTGGGAGGGAGGGATAAATTGGGAGTTTGGGATTAACATATACACAGTACTATATTTAAAATAGATAACCAACAAGGAGACCTACTGTATAGCACAGGGAACTCTACTCAATATTCTGTAATACCCTAAATGGGAAAAGAATTTGGAAAAGAATAGATACATGTATATATATAACTGAATCACTTTGCTGTACACCTGAAACTAACACAACATTGTAAATCAACTACAGTCCAATATAAAATAAAAATTAAAAAAAAAATTGGATCCTTGGAAACACAGTGCACTGACTTCCCGGCCTACAGAAATTATCTACCATGTAGTGGTTCTGTCCCTATGGAGGTGGTGTAGTGTTGACAAAAAATAGGGCTTTTGGAGCCAGTCATGGTTTGAGGCCCGGTGCTCCCACTTCCTGGCTGTGTGACCTTGGGCAAGTCAGTTTGCCTCTCTGGAGCACAGTTTGCTCCTCCATAAGCTGGGAACCCTGTGTAGCAATTCACAAGGTCATGGGGCTCCAGTGAGGTTGCTGGTGTGAAAGGCGCTCTGGCAATAGTAAAGGGCTCTAGAAACGTGCTGTGTCATGGCTCAGAGGAAATTGGGATGTGCCGGGAAACGCTCTACGTTTGGCGGAAGGTGGTCTTGGTTCAAATTCCCATTCCTCCTACTGGCTTGGGGACCCAGCTCCTCTGGTGTCAGATGGAAGAGAGGGAGGACCGAAGGACAGAAACGGGTGAGCCCCTCTGTAAAGCGTGATGGCCCAGCGCTCTCAGCATCCTTGGATTGGGTTCACCTGTCGATATGCAGAGATCTCTCCTGGGGGGTGCAAAGAAGAGGTCTAGCTGGGAGAGACAGGAGGGGGAGACCCTCCCGAGAGGGGGCCTGGGAAACAGAGAACAGCGCCCGGCAGGTGGTGATTGATTTGGAGGGAAAAGCCTGCATACGGGCAGGCATGGAATAGCGTGGAAGGAACTGACATCCTTGGAACCAGCTTTGAAGGCTCCGAGTTACAGAACGTGGCTGCCCTTGGGGTTTTGTGGTGGCAGATTGGGGACCTGCCACGTGCGAACTTGTGCGTGTGTGATGGCCACATCAGTCCTTCCAGGGAGCTGGTCCAGTATCTGCGAGGCCCACTCACCAGTGCTCCACCTGGGGCCCCGCGCTGACCTGCTCAGGACCCGTGACCCTGCTTGTCTGGCCACGGCCTCATCTGATTGCATCTGATTTTGTTTTTCCTCTTGGAATTGGGACATGGAGAGGCTGAGATTGCTAGCTGTGTGGACTTGGCCTGCGAGGGGTTGACAGCCATCGGCAGGAGCCTCTGGTGGCCGGTGTACCAGCTGATGCAGCCAATCCCTGAAGAGAAGAGGAGGAGAGAGGGGAGAAGCAGAGATGGGAGACCAGGTGGCCCCTGAGAAAGAGGGAGAGGAGCGGGTGTGAGTGTGTGGAGGGGGCCTGCAGAGAGAAATCAAGCTACAAGCTACAGAGGCACAGAATCCCTAAGATTTTCAGCCATACTTTGTTTTCTTCCTGCCCTGAAATGTCCAGCTGTACCTTCACTGCGACTCCTCCCAGCACCCCGGGCCCTCACCCCTTCTCCCCCCACCCCCGGTGTGTTTGAACGAAGTGGGTGGAGTTCTGCTCCTTGTGGTCAACAGGCCCTGAAAATCCCAGCTGGTGTCCCCGCTTTCTGGTTGTGAAAACTGAAACTCAGATATAGTTACCCAAGTGGCCATGTGAGCACCAGGTCTGACACATGGGGTCCTGCCAGCATTTCAAGCCTCTCTGGGGGGCTTCCATGACAAAGACCGTCACTCTTTCCGGAAGCATGATGGCTGGAGAGTCCCACGTACAGAGACTAGCAGAGGGCAGTCTCTCCTAACCCTGGGGGCAGGGGATGAGCTAAGACCTTTGTCTCCGAAGAGCTCAGCTGGCCACGCCCTGGAGCCGAGAGGTAGCACACACTGCATATAAGATGTCTGGGCTTGGGGCTTCCCTGGTGGCGCAGTGGTTGAGAATCTGCCTGCCAATGCAGGGGACACGGGTTCGAGCCCTGGTCTGGGAAGATCCCACATGCCGCGGAGCAACTAGGCCCGTGCGCCACAACTACTGAGCCTGCGCGTCTGGAGCCTGTGCTCCGCCAACAAGAGAGGCCGCGATAGTGAGAGGCCCGCACACCGCGATGAAGAGTGGCCCTCGCTTGCCGCAACTAGAGAAAGCCCTCGCACAGAAACGAAGACCCAACACAGCCAAAAATAAATTAAAAAAAAAAAAAAAAAAAAAAAAAAAGATGTCTGGGCTCCGTCTGACCTTCTCTGGGTTGAGCTCAAGGACATGGAGATGCCTCAGAAGGGAGTCTTTGGACCTGTCCACGCTTGAGGCCAGCGTCCAGCACAGTTCCCCTCTGCTTCTGCCCAGGTGTCCCTCCCAGTCTGGACCAAGAGCCGGGCCTCCCCGGGAGAGGAGGAGTGCGGGACACAGGGTGGGTCCTGAGCTCTCCGGGGTCTGGTAGGCCCTCTGTGCACATGCTCCCATGCTGCCTTTCTCTCCCGACTTTACCCCCGCTGGGCTGCGAGCTCCTGCGGACAGCTTCATGCCCTGGGACGTGGCCGATGAATGAATGAATGAGCGCTTGCTGAGTGATGGGCGCCCTGGGTGAGGGCGGAAGGCAGGTGCTGGGGCTGCTCAGGACGGTACCTGGGGGGCCACGCTGGGGGCTCTGGGGCAGCCACATTCATGGTTTTGACTGTGCGCCACTCCTGTGATGCTCCCATCGGGACACGCGGTGAGACCTGGGAGGGGTAAAGGTGTGAGGTTTCTATTTCAGAGGAGTTCATGGAGAACAGTTCTTAAAACTCAAAGTATTTCTCCGTGGATAAGGGCACCCCTGGGTTCTCCCTGTCCTGCCCCGTGACTGTCAGTGGAAGGCGAGAAGGGGCTCCAGGGAGCCAGCCTGGGCCCAAGAACTGACCCGGTGGCCTCACGAATGGGAAGAGGCCCCTGGCCTCCTCATGGAGTCTGAGCCCCTGTGACCTGCAGGCGAGGGTCTGGGGGAGCCCAGCTGTGCCTCTCCCTGCTGTCCGGGCCGCCCAGGGCTTCGCTCCACTTATAGGACGATGGCTGTGAAGGACCTCAAACTGGTGTCTGGAGGCCTCGGTGTGTGCTGATTCCAGAAAAGCAACCCAGGTCATGTTCTCTCTCCACCCCGATTGGCTGCCTGGATGAAGAGGAGAAGCCTGCATTTATTAGATGCTTTGGAAGCCTCATGAGCTGTCTTCTGTGACTGATTCCAGTTGTGTTTTCCTCTCCGTGTGTGGCAAATACACCGTCCTGACAGGAGCAACGCTCATGGAGGCTGACCCATCACAGCCTTCGGGGGTTTCAAATCATCTATCGGGTCTCTGTGAGGCTCTGGCCAGAGGGACTCGTGATTTGCATTTTATAAGGAACCTCACTTTTTTTTTTCTCTCCAGATCATTTTCCTCCCTTTTTTTTATTCCTCTGGCCCAGCTGAGTACTTCATAATCTCAAAGGCTTAAGTCATAGAAAATCCTGGCATCAGAAAGAACTGGGTTTGAAACCTGTTCTGTCTCTTATATGTTATGATGGGCAAGTCATTTCCCTTCCCCGGCCTTCTGATGCCAAGTGGGGCTAAAATAGCTTCCATTGGAAACTTGTTTGGAATATCTGATGAGATAAGCAGATAAAAAGGCTTTGAGATTAAAAAAAAAAAAAAACCTAAAAATTTTCTCAAGTTCTAGTGGGCTGGTTAATTAACTAGTGAGCTTGGTTAATTAGTTCAAAAATGAACTGTCCATTGGTAGGTGTGTTGTTTAGTTAAGAAAAAATGGTGACTCTGCACATTTCATTTAGTCATTCTGCAATTATTTGGCACCAATATGTTCAATGCAGTGCTATGTATTCTGTTGAAAATAAAATGGTTGAAGATACTCTCTTACCATCTGGTAAGGGATAGGGGACATCGTATTGATAATAGCAATGTCCCTTCGCCTGAGTCAATTCTTCATTTTTATCTTACTAAATGTATTTTGGTGAATCGATTTAGAACACGTTTGGAATAAGGCTGAGTACAAAACAGTTTCATCCTAGTGTTTGAAATGATTAAACATCTGGGAGAAATATGGATTTTTAAAATCCAGTTGTTTGGCATGGAGTAGAGTTTCATGAGCCATGGGGCTTCCTTGGCACTGGGCCGCTGGACCCTCTGTGGGTGCCCTAGGGGGTTCTAGGCCTTAGGTTGTATGGCTTGGCCATTAAACATGGTGGAGACAGCAGCACCAAGCCCAGGGCCAGCTTCAGGGGCATGTGACCTGGGCAGTCGCACAGGCTCTACACTCAAAAGGGCCTTGTCTGGCTGTCTTAAAATTCAAAATAGTTTTATCTTTGAACTTGTGTTCTGCAAGTGACATCCAGGGAGGCAATGGAGCTTGTGTGTGAGCAGAGGAGATACCTATAACATGCGTGTCCCCATTCCCTGCTATATTCATATACATCATTCAAGATGCCCTGTGAGCACACAATGAGAGTGGACCCACCACGCTTGGAAGTTCAGGAAGTTGTCAAAGTGAGTACAAAGGCATGCATGGAATGCAAGCTTCTGGCCCCCAAGGTGCTTTGGTAGAATGGGCACATATGGAGAAGAGAAATGAAACAGTTGAGTTACTTTCTGCAGTGTTTCCACCACTCTGGTAAGAATGAAATATACACACATATACAAGCTGTAAAATACCAGTTGCATAATTTTGGTTGTTTCACATGTGAATTAAATGCTCTTATATTTGCATTTGAACCTGGAATTACACAATATAAAGATGAATGGTAAAACAAATGCTAATAATTTTAATTTTTAATTTATCTTAACAAAACATGAAATACTAAACAAAAACACCACGACTAGTGGAGAGAGAAGATTGTCAAAGAAAGAGCTTATATTTCAGTCCCTCTCAGGGCATGTTTACCCTCCTTTGTGAATAAATGTCTCTGCATTTACATTTCGCACTGGACCCCATAGATATCTTGGGACTGAGACCTAGAGATGTTTAACCACATCCTTGCAGGATAAAGATTCCATAGAATGTCAAACAATGAGGTGGTGTTGGGCTGCTCTGCGAAGACTTCTTGGGTATCACCAACTGGTGAGAAGGATGTCTTCCTTTGGGAAGTTGCATTTTCTTTTGTGGTATGTATCTCTGGGATGCTTCTTCTCATAATGGACTAAGGCCCAGAGAAGAGAAGAGAAGTGACCTGTCTAAGGTCACACAACTCATCAGTTACATAGCCCCGTCCTGAACCCAGGTATCCTACATACTGGTGGCCAGAGTCCTCATCCAATTTTCCCTGCCCCACACTTTAGGTGGGCACCACCCGCCTTGGTTGTGTAATGGGACATTGAATAAACAAACATTCAGTGGATCCCACCTTGTGTGGGGTTGCATGCCTGGTGCTGGGATGACAGGAGTATTAGCAAGGAGTGTGGGCTAGTGGTCATGGGCTTGGTCTCTGGAGACAGACAGAATTGGGTCAGATGGCATCTCCCCCCCTCATTAGCCAAGTGATGTTGGCTATGCTTACAGAGCATTTATAGAATGCCTGCCAGGCATGAGGTCAGGGGTGCAGTGGTGAACGGGCTGATATGTCCCCTTTCCTTCTGGAGTTCAGAGTCTAGGGAGATAGATATCAACAAAACAAGTATAAAATATTTGCTGTCTATCTACATGGTAAATGTTATGAAGGAAATGTGAGGGGGCTAGGAGAGATTGTAGCAGAGCGAGGTACTTCACTTTTTTAAGCCTCAGTTTTCCCATCTGCAAAATGGGGGTAGTAAAAAACATCTCAGAAATTTATTGGGAGGATTAAAAGAGAGATTCTGTGTACTGTAACCCTTTCTTTTTAGGGAGTTGTTATTTGGGAAGTACATAGTTGGGCCGCTTAATAAATGTCACTTTCCTTTCCTTTCTGTGAAAAGGAGCGGAGGTTGCTAATGACCTTATTCTGTCCTCTGATCCTCTGCTGAAGCTCTTCTCTGAAATGAATCAGCGAAACAACCAAATGGCCAAACCCACCCCCCATCTTCCAAGGCGGATACTGACAAGGAAGCGTAGGGCCTTTTCCTTCAGGAAGCTTCCCACATCTCACAAAGGGCATGAAATTTACGCTCCTCTCTGGGGTCCCATCCCGGATCAGTTGGGTGGCTTTGTCAACATTTAACAGAAAATTTGGCCCATAGCGGTTTATGTGATGAGGGGCTTTGCTGTCATACTTAAGAACAAATCCAGAGGTATGTGGGTTTCAGGTGCTGGAAAACTGGGAGGGCGAGTTGGCTCTGACTCTTTGGGACTCTCGGGTCCTGCTGGATGTGTGGGCGTCACCCTTGGGCTGGTAGCAAGATGGCGGCAGCAGCAACTCATGCTTCTCATCACCTAGGGAGATTTTTCCCAGCAGCCTCTGGGAGAGGCCAACTGGGTCACATCCAGTGGAATTGCCCCTCTGGCTTAGACCTGTCAGGAGCTCCCCTGGATCTGGGGTCCCCAGCCCTGCATTGCATGATAGGCAGGTGTTACCCCGAGCAAAACCAGGGCTTATTAAGGAAAGGGAACGGCAGGGTTATGGATGCTGAGAAGCTGCCTCCCCTCTCTCTGTGTCTCATGCTACTTGTTTATTACACTTCCTGCCCCCTTCCTGGGCGCCCGCAGGTCAAGGCCAGGGTCTGGGGTGTCTTTGAGTCTTCCTCACTGCCTAGCTCATCCATTGCAATTCTGGGAGTGAGGTGATTAGGTTTTCCTTTCTTTATAGGGAGTTAAAACAAAACCCCCAACGCTACCAGCATACCGTGAATATGTAGACACTGCCATCCGCCGTTGTCTTTTTTGGATTCCTTGGTGGTAATTTTTTTTTTTTTTACGTTTATGCTGACAGCATGCTCACAAACCTGCCGTATACACAGTGAGCAAACAATTTGATTTTGCAACAGTCACGGTCAACTCCTGACGCATGTTTATGCGGATGGCTTCTTTTTGGGAGGCTTCTCACCTTTATTGGTAAAACTAGCCTTTCCTCACCTTCCTGGGATCCTCTCCCAGATTCCATATCCTGAGGGCTTTGCTCAGGAGCCCAAATCAGGACAGAATCTCTCTTTTTAATGCACAAAGGCCCAAACAAGCAATTAACATGTAAACAAAACCTACCTGCATGTAGATCCTTTTTTCATCTGTGATGTTTGTTTTCAAATTCCGAAATTTGTTTCCAATCCATCCTTGAAACCCAGAGGAACTTTCTCTGGATCATTAACGATGGAATGTCAACAGAAAGCTAGGCCTGACACCCGGCATAAGAAATGACTCTGGAACCAAAGAGAGGAAAAAGGGAACGAATCAAAGGATCCTTGCTCCCTCCCTTCAAAAAGTCACACTTTACTATTCCTCTCTCATTTTCATCAATCACCAGGGCAATACCCCCTAGATCAATGCATTAACTTGTTTGTTTTTTACAATGAAGGGAAACTTCATAGCCCCATCATTCATTCCAGAGTGTAGGGGAAAAAAACAAAAGCCAGCCACCGAAATTTGCATGGTGCTCAATTATACATTAGTGAACATCCCTTGGCAATCTGTTCATATCAATTTAATTGGATTTTAATACTGCCTCTGATCTTGTTTTCTAATTAACAGCAGTGCTTGGAAATAAAGCAGGACCAGGCACCCAGCAACACCTTTGATCTCGACCATATGGAGCTCTACCAAGCTCTGGAAAAAAAATCTCCCTTTTGCCACAACTGTCCGAGAAAAGTGGGAGCCCCCCAGATAGCCGGATACCATGGACTCCCGCACCCCACGGGCTGTCTCACCCTCTGATTGGTCCCCATGGCAAAAGCAGAAGACTCGATTCTGGTGAGCTGGAGGTAAGTCCGTGTCCCCAGCCTTGGGTGAGGTGGATGGTTTTTTTGGGGACAAATATTTGAATAAACAGACCTGACCCCGTGAGGTCTGCTTTAGGGCGGGGTCTCACCGGCAGGACTGCGGAAGTGTCACATCCCCTTGTCGGATGCACCTTCACACCTGCGTGGGACGCTAGTGAAGCTGGTCTTCCAGCGGAGACTCTGGCTGCAGGAGGTGCCTCTTCTTTGCCTCTTTTTAAAATTTTTTAACATCTTTATTGGAGTATAACTGCTTTACAGTGGGGTGTTAGTTTCTGCTGATAACAAAGTGAGTCAGCTATACATAAACATATATCCCCATATCTCCTCCCTCTTGCGTCTGGCTCCTCTCTTTTTTTCTCTCTGTTTCCTAAATCCTTGGGTCTCGAACCTTACTGATTTTCATCTCGTGGGTTGACCACGTGGAAATCCTGATCAGAAGCTGAGACAACCCGAGAAAAAAAAATAAGACCATGATTAATGAAATCAAGGGTGGGAGTGGTCCCAAGGGAAGCCGGGACAGTGCAAGGGAACAGGTGGGATGTGACCAGGGCCAGGACCTGTATCTAGGTCCTCTGTTCACCAGCATGGGGCCCTGGCAGGTGAAGAGGCATTAGGGCAGTAGGGTGTGGAACGATGGTAAAGAGTCCTGGCTCTTGGCAAAGATCCTGGTCCATTGTAACAGTCATGTGACCTTGGGCATGTCATTTAACCCATCCCTGTCCATAGTAAGAGTCATGTGACTTCGGGCATGTCACTTAACCTCTCTGTGGTGCCCCTTGTTCATGAATCATTCTGCAATTCTGAAATCCAAAAAGCCCCCAAAGTCTATTCTTCTGCAGGTTTATAGCAGACTCATTTGGCAGTAATGCCTGACCTGAACTGATGTGAGACTCTTTGTAATCTTTATTTATCCTGCTTAATTTGGATATTCATTCACTTTGCTGTAGAGTAGTAATGTCTGGGATGATGGGGGGCAGCCCCAGACTCACCTCGGGTATTATGTATTTATCTTTCTAAGACCCAGAATATTCTGGATTCTGAACCACATCTGGCCCCAAGGGTTTGAGATAAAGGACCCTGGGCCAATGCCTGCCTTGGGGATGTGATTTAACCCACCTACAGCAGGGATCCTCACCAGAGAGGGAGGTTACCCCCCAGGAGACATAGCCAATGTCTGAAGACATTTTTGATAACAACTTGTGCGGGGGTGTTATCATTGGCATCTAGTAGGGAGACCCAGGGATGCTTACTAAACATCCTCAAAGCACACGACAGCCCTCAGGACAAAGAATCCTCTGGCCACGAATGTCAGCGGTGCTGAGGGTGAGAACTGCCCCGTAGATGCCAGCTTGCTTCTGGCTTCACACTCTGAGCCTCCCTTTCTACATCTGCCAAATGCAGAGAATGGACATCTGCCTTTAAGGGTTTGGGGAGAATCGTATCAGACAGTACCAACGCATGATATAAATCTCACCACTCTATAGGAACACGAAGGACCATTTAATTATTCAAAGGATAAAATGTGTTTTCCATAACCTCTGCCTTCAGTGAACACTTACCCACTTACCTGTCTGTACACCTCGGGAACCAAGCAGCGTGCAAAACACTTGCAGAGAGAGACTAGGGTCTCATTTTCATGTAGCTTACAATCTAGTTCCTATCCGGTTAGAGGTGACCACTGATAGCTTGGTCTGTAATCCAGGTGTTCTTGAAAGCAGTACTTCGTTTGGCTTGTTTTAACCTTTAGATTTCCTGCTTACCAAAGAACTCCTACCAATGCACACACACCCCTTGTTACTAATTAGGGAACTTTGGTGCATGGGCTAAAGCTCTTATTAGGAAACTTAACTTCAGTTGCGAGTCTGCCTGGCTCCTGCATTTCCTAAGCATCCGTCCCTGGGACCACTTCACTCCTACCAGAAGGTGTAACCCCAGCGCTGCCCTCTAGGACTAGCATCACCTGTGGTGTGGGCTGGGACAAAGGAACTCTCCACTCTCCTAGCTCAGCATCGCCTCTCAATGGGGTTAACCCACCCCTGCCATGGTGGACTGTTTGTAGCCTCTAGGTTTTGGCCTCGTCCCAGGTCCTGGTTTTCTAACTGGGTCCCAGTTTTGGGAACCAGGTTTCTCTGCTGGGGGTGATTCTTGGTGACTGAGGTCATTCCAATCCCTTCATGCTTGTGGTGGTAGAAAACTCCCTCAGACTGTGGCTCTGCTCAGTGAATGAACGACAGACTATCCAGATGTTGCCCATCTATCCCTGGACCCTGTTCCTGGACTCCCACATCCCTGATCCTCTGAAGTGGGGCATGGTGTACTATGGCATAGGTCATTCTGGGATCCAGAGGTCAATTCACACTGTCACTACTGGAGCGAAGTGGTGTCTGCATGCAGCTCTGTCTGACTGCACTCCTCTCTAGTCTGTTCCATGCTCACGCTAGTGTCTGGCGGTTTCCACCCCACCTGATCTGTTCTGGAATCAAATAGAGAGTAGCTTTTGAGTCAGACTTTACTCACGTAGCACAAAGCATTTGAGATGCATCCACATTGTTTCATTTATCAAGGGTTCATTCTTTTTTTATTGCCAAATAGTATTCCATTGAATGGATGTCACATTGAAAAATTTTAGGTTGTTTCTAGTTTGGGGCAGGAAACATGAATAAACCTGCTGTAAATATCCACATATAGGTTTTATGTGAAATTAGGTTTCTCTTGGGTAAATGTCTAGGAATGGAATTACTGGGTCATATGGCAACATTTAATTTTATGAGAAACTGCTAAACTGTTTTCCAAAGCGCAGGTGCTATTTCGCACCCCTGCCTGCAACATGTAGGAGCACAGTTGCTTTCCTTCCTCTCGACCCTTGGTAATTTGTCTTTTTTGTTTTAGCCATTCCAAGAGGTGTATAGTTTGCATCTCCCTAGTAACTCATGATATTGAGCGTCTTTTCGTGTGTTTATTTGCCATCCATGTGTCTTCTTTGAGGATATTCTTCAGATCTTTTGTCCATTTTGTTATTGTTTCCTTATTTTGAGTAGTGAGAGCTATTTATATATTATGAATACAAGTTCTTTATTAGATATGTGATTTGCAAATATTTTCTTCCAGTCCTTGGCTTGTCTTTTGACTTATTAATAGTGTCTTTTGAAGAGCCTAAGTCTTACTTTTGATTAAGTCTGATTTATCAAATTTTTCTTTTAAGATTGTACTTTTGGTACTGTATCCAAGAAATCTTTACCTAACTTAAGGTCACAAAGATTTTCTCCTGTTTTCTTCTAGAACAAAACCCGTCTTTAGTCTTGACTCGTGAAAGGCTTTTAACATTTACTTTTGATTTCTTTGGCAATGCATGTCCCTCAAGAACTTAGTAAGCTCCTGATCAGCTTGATTTGTCCCATTCTCTATACCAGAAACCACACCCAAAGTCTTACCTTAGCTTGAACAGAAAGGACACGCCCTTAATCTGATCTTTGCTTTAAGTCACTTTATCCAGCTCAGAAGATTTCCTGGGCTTTTGTCCCTCCAAGTTTTAAAATTCCATTTCTATTTGGGACTAGAAGCAGTGGCTTTTCCAGCCTTGGAAGGCCCCACATGTCTGGGCTTTCTATTCCCTTTCTATTCGGCTTGCCAACTGGTCAGTTATTTCCTGAGCTTATCTCTTTCTTTATAATCTCTTCTCAGATGTGTCCAGCTGTATCTGACATACACAGATTATTGCTCTGTTTTCAAGTTTTTTCCCTAGAGCCATAAATTCGGTAGGCACAGATTCTACCCTCCAGATTATCATAGGCAACTGTCTTACAAAACGCTTACCCCTGTATAACCTAGATGTCCATCCCTCCATCCGAATATATCTGTTTCTTTACTTTCCATGGGTGGGGGGGGGGGAGGGAGAGAGAGAGAGAGAGATAATGGAGGATCATTTTCCATTTTCTAAAGGTGGCCATTATGTCAAGCCCCATTCCACCGGCCAGAACCTAGTCACATGATCCTAACATAATTGTAAGGTATGCTGGGAAATGTAGTCTTTCTGTGAATCCAAGAAGAAGAAACAAGAGTGGTAGGATCTAGCTGCATGGACCCGTTTCTTTGGCTGGGAGCTGGGGGCCCTTCCTTGAGTCAGATCACTCCTTGCTCTCCTAAGGCTCATGTATTGAGTAAAACCTCAGCATTTCATTTAATTCCACCCATTCAGTGATTCCTTTAAACAAGCATTGGGGAGAATCTCAGAGTGGTAGGTATAATGCTGGCATGAGAGGTGGGGGGCGGGAGGGGTGGCGCTAATATTTCTGAAGTGGCTGCTATATTTCTAGCCCTTGAACTGATTAATTCCCACAGTGATAGACCTATTTTATCTCCATTTTGCAGATGGGCCAGCTGGTTCAGAAAGGCCATCTTGCCCAAGGTCACAGAGCTAGTAACTTAATCAACTGTGATTAAATCTTTTATTCATTCTAAGTGGCTTGGTCTTATTGCCTATATTTATACCCACCAGGTTATAGTCTGGTGGGGGAGATACAAAACCAAACAACTGCAGTTCAGGGAGACAAGTGGACAAGGTATTGTCAGAGCACTGACCACTATACCTGGATGTAGGGGAGGCATTGGGAAATCTTCCAGGGGAAAGGGCATTTGAGCTGGGGTTTCATGGGGTAGTCAGGAGCTCACCAGATGGAGAAAGAGGAAAAGGTTTTTGCTACATATATTTCCCTGTGGCCTTTGCTCTAGGCTACGCCCTACATGGGAGGGGCCCCCCTCAAATTTCATTTTGGGGTTTCTTGTTTTAATTTGTGTTGCCTGTGATCGGGGATTCTGGGGGAAGATCTAGAGGAAATTGCTGTTCTGAGTTGGCTGGGCTGTGTCCCCAGGAGGTGAAGATGTTCTGATAAGGTGCTGTGGTCTTGGCCTTGCAGATTAGCCCCTCTGGGAGATAAGGGCAGAGGAGTTGCAGAAGGAGCTTCCTGCCGCGCTGATTGGCTGGAAGATCTGAAGCTGTGGGCTGGGCCGGCCCTGCACAACCTGCTGATTCGGTCAGTGAAGTGCTGAGTCTGCACCGCTGGCTCCCTTCTCCAACGCTGGGTCTCCAGTCACCTGGTCCACACAAGAATCCTTCGAGACAGTCAGGGCAGGGGAGGGAACTGGGTTTCAGCCCTGGCTCTGTTATTAGTTAGCCATGAGGCTGTGGGAAAGTCACTTCACCAAGGAAGGCCACCAAAGGAAGTCACTTCTGGGCTTCCTTTCCTGCATATAAAATGGAGTAATCAATCTTTACTTCAAAGCACCCTTGCTAGGAGTCAGCAGTTAATGAATCTGAAGTACCTACACAAGTACTTGGTATAGAATAGATGCTCAATAAAAGGTGGGTACTCTTTTTATCATCTGTTATCCTGGCCTGATTGTGGCTTCTGGGTGTCTGTTCCAGATCTTTCTGGAGCTCTGTAGCAATGCACCAGGCCCTGGGGATACAGCTGTAACCAGTCCTGCCCCCTGGACCCTCTGGGCTTTTTCCTATGCCTCCCTTTCTCCCTTCCTCCCTCCCTTCCTTCCTTCCTTCCTTCCTTCCTTCCTTCCTTCCTTCCTTCCTTCCTTCCTTCCTTCCTTCCTTCCTTCCTTCTGATGCTGATTCACAAATAAAACTTTATGCCCCTGTTAGGCAATTTGTAAGCATTGCTGGGGCACCTTACCTGATCTCTGATATCACACCTCTTCCAAGGGCATTATGAAAACAATTTGCTATCTAGAGGGTTCTGAATGCCTCAAATGGCAGGGGAGCTTTCCTCTCTGTGTTTCTGTTTCTCTGTCTCTGTCTCTATTTCCCCCTGTCTCTCTTTGTCTCTCTCTTTCCATCTCTGTCTCTGGTGGCTCTGGTCCCTCTGTTTGCTCTGTCTCTGTTCCCTCTCTCTCTGTCTCTGTCTCTCTCTGTGTCTGTTTCCCTCCAACTTTGGGGGAGGAGCCACAGCTTGGGCTTGGGGAATGGGCACTCTCCAAGGGTAGAGAGAATGCATTTTACTAATTTACTCAGCAGCAGCTCCAGGCCTAGCCCCGGGCCCTGCTGGAAAGAACATTCCAATGTAGGCTAAAAACTTCAGAAACTAAGAAGTGATAATATAGGAGGTGGTTATTCACATGGATTGAGAACGATTATACGAACTGCCAGAATATTAATCGGTGTGCCATGTTCATAAAAAGAAGGGAGGGAAGAGGGGAGCTTGAAATGACAGGGACAGAACAGTAAAACAGTTGATTCCTAACAGGAAACATTAAACATGCATACAGTGGTGGCAAACTGGGTAAGTTCACAGAGGAATTCCTAATAACATAAATTGGCTGTTAGCCCCTTTATAGACTGCTGTGTGAAGCTGGCATCTTGATTTGGAGTAAGTTGAGAATTTTAACCCTGTTAGAGAATGCCAATGGGGGAGGGGTGCCGTGAACCTTCCTCCCTCCCCTCGACATTCATTCGAGGCATCACCTTGTGAAATCCACAAAGCAGGCAAAGAAGGCACCGCTACCTCCTTGGCTTCTCAATTCAAATGTTCCTCCTATCCTTCCTCTCACATTACATGCATTTCCCTCCCATAGCATACTGCAGATTTGAAGTGCTTATTTATTTGGAGTGATGTCTGTCTCCCCAACTAAGCTGTAGACACTAATGTTTAAAAAAAATTTTTTTTTTATTAAAGTATAGTTGAATTACAATGTTGTGTTAATTACTGCTGTAGAACAAAGTGACTCAGTTATACATATGTATACATTCTTTTTCATATTCTTTTCCATTATGGTTTATCACAGGATATTGAATATAGTTCCCTGTGCTCTACAGTAGGATCTTGTTTAGACGCTAATGTTTTTGCCATGACATTCTAGGAGCTGGTTGTTCTACCTTGGAACCTTGGAGATCAACTTCCATTTTCACTGAGTGCTGCCTGCTTACATGCCTCGGGGGCTCTCCTGGGATGAACCTGTGGCCCCCAAAACAAACACAGCTCTGGTGTCAGATCTGGGTCCAAGTGCAAATTTTGCATCCTAGAGTTCTTAACAGTGGGACCTTGGACAAGTCTGATTTCATCTCTCTGCATTTCAGCTTCCAGGTCTGCACGATGGAGGGAAGAATCGGATGAGATGGGGTGTCACAAGGCTGCAGTAGGCTCCAGGTCTCCAGACCCCAGGCAGGGACTCTGTCCCATTTGATGGAATGTTCTATGTTGGTGGTTTTCAGAGGGGAAAGGGTGAAGGAGAAAATACTAGGACTGTTATTTGTATTCATCTCAATCAACAATGCCTGTGTTTAATTTATAGATAAACATACATGTAGGAAGTATGTGCTCCAACACTCGTTTTCTGATGAAGCACTTTGGAAGTGGTGCTCAGCTGATAGCCTCAGCCATTTAGGCACTGCCACCTTTTGTTTTAACCACTTTAAGTGGGAAGTAATTTCCTCTTAGGCAGAGGCAATGCAATATGACTTAGCTTTGTCTCTGGAATTCCTGGTTCCCATTGGGACATCAGCTGATATCACACTGGAACACTCTGGTGCCTTCCATATAGGACTGTTGTTTTTCACTGACACTAAATAGTCCCAGACTTCTCTGTCCTTTTTCAGGTCTTTCTGTCTGCTTTTCCTGGTTATTCTGTCTCTTTCTCAAACTGCAGCATAAAGGCAAGAGCCTGAGGGGAGAGTTGAAAGATTTGGGATTTATAGTCTATCTTGGTCACTAACTTACTGGGTGACCTTAGGGAGATCCCGTCTAGTCCCTGGGTTCTGGGTTCCTCACTTGTAAAATGAGTGAATTGGCTCAGATCATCATCTTGAAGTCCTTTCTAGATCAGTGATGCTGTCACCTTTCTAGTTGGCCAGGATTTTTTTTTTTTTTCAGTATCCCTCCTTCCCCAAACATGAAATCTACTGCAGGTTGGAAAAAAACCCCCAAACATACACCAGATGTTGCCTTAGGTCTTATGCATGAACAAAAAAAGTAAATAAGCATGATTATTGCAACAGAGCCCAAAGGAAGTCTTGAAGGGAGAATTGGAGGGCCTCTCCCTGGGACAAATGTGTGAATGTGCACATGCCTATGTTTTTGTACAAACTTTGCACACAGCTGTCTTAACTGTTGACAGGGCTGCAAGTCTGACCCTGGTTGGAGGGAGGGGCACTGGTCTTTGTGAGCAGAGAGCACTGCAGTGCAAATGCTGGATGTGAGCCTGGAGCTACAACTGTGTCCGAGTCCCAGGTTCTGAAGCAACTCCTAGAGCTGTATGGGGAGATGGTTGGTATATAAGTCCAGGACCTCAAGGTGAAATGTCAGAGCCAGCTGCCAGGATGCTTGACTGTGAGGAGGATCTCTTTTCAACTTGTAATGTAGAGTAACTGGCAGAAACACGGAGACATTCATTTATCAGGAATTTCCCACTAGTGTAAGACCCAGGTGAGTAATTCAGGTGAAAGGACCAGGGTTGTGGGTCCAAGAAGCACAGTCCATCATAATTTTTGACAGCTTTATTGAGGTATAGTTGACAAATGATAAACCACACGGGTTTAGAGTGTACAGTTTGATAAGTTTTGACATACATATACACCCATGTCACTACAATCCGGGTAGCAAACGTATCCATCACCTCCAAACGTTTCTCCATGCTCCTCTGTAAACCCTCCCTCCTGCCCCTCCCCACTGCACCTCTCCCTGCCCCGTCCTCGGGCAACCACCAATCTGCTTTCCGTCCCTAGAGATTAGCTTGCGTTTTCTAGAGTTTTATTTAAATGGAAGCATACAGTTTGTACTCTTCCACACCTGGATTCTTTCACTCAGCGTAATTACTTTGAGATCCATCAATGTGGTTATGAGTAGAAATAGTTCCTTCCTTTTTATTGCCAAGTAGTATTCTGTTGTGTGGCTGTACCATGATTTATTTATCCCTTCACCTGTTAATGGACATTTGGATTGTTTGCAGTTTTGTGTTAATACAAATAAAGTTGCTATGAACCATCATGTACGAGACCCTGTACCAACATATCTCTCTCTCTATTTTTCTTGGGTAATACCTGGGAGTAGAATGGCTGGGTCATATGAATGGCTGGATTTTTAGAAACTGCCAGACTGTTTTCCAAAGTGATTGTACCACTTTACCTTCCCACCAGCAATGTACGGGTTTCAGTTGCTCACCAACACTTGGTGTGGTCAGTCTTTTTAATTTTAGACATCTTAAGAGGTCGGTAGTTCGTTGTGCTTTTAACTTCCATTTCCCAAATGGCGAATTATGTTGAGCATCTTTTCATATATTTATTTGCCGTCCTTTTTTTTTTTTTGGTAAATTATTCAGATTTTTGCCTATTTTAAAATTAGTTTTTTTTATTATTGAGATTTTAGAGTTCTTTATATATCTTTATATATTTTGCCAATTTTAAAATTAGTTTTTTATTATTGAGATTTTGAAGTTCTTTATATATTCTGGTGATGGTTCTTTATCAGATATACCATTTGCAGATATTTTCTCACATTCTGTGTCTTGCCTTTTTGTTTCTTATCAATGTCTTTTGAAGAGCACAGGTTCTTAATTTTGATGAAGTCAATTATTATTATTATTTTTTTTCCTTTAACAATTGTGCTTTTGGTGTTGTAGCTAAGAAATCATTGCCTCATTGAGGATTACAAAAATTTTCTTCTAAGAACTTTATAGTTTAATGTTTTACATTTGGGTTTACCATTTGTTTTTAGTTAATTTTTGTATATGGTGTATGGATTGAAGTTCTTTTTTTTTTTGCATATGATTCTTTGATTGTTCTAGCACCACTTATTGAAAAGACTACCTTTCCTCCACTGAATTACCTTTACATCTTTGTTGAAAATCAATTTCAGTTATGTGGGTTTACTTCTAGAATATGATTTATTTGCCTGTCTTGACACCAATACCACACTGTCTTTAATACAGCAGCTTCAAAAATCTTGAAGTCAAGTAGTGTTAATCTTCCAATTATATTCTTCTTTTTAGAAGTTTTTTTTTTTTTTTTTTCCATTCTAGGCCCTTTACACTTCCGTAAGAATTTTAGAGTCAGTCTGTCAATTTCTGTAAGAAAGCTTGCTGGGATTTTAGTTGGGATTGCATTGAGTCTATAGATCAATTAGAGGAGAACTGATATCTTAATAAGAGTGAATCTTTTGGTTCATGATTACAATAAATCTCTTCATTCATTTAGACCTTAATTTTTCTCAGTAATATTTTGTAGTTTTCTGTGCTCAGGCCTTGTACATCTTTCATTAGACGTATCCCCCAGTGTTTCTTATTTTTTAATGCTACTGTAATTATTTTTTTTCATTTCAATCTGATTGTTGCCAGTATATAGAAATATAATTGCTTTTTTAATATCATTCTTTAGCAACCTTGCTATACTCACTTATTTGTTCTAGTCACTTTTTTTGTATATTACATAGAATTTCCTATGTAGACTATCATGCCTGTGAATAAAAACAATTTTACATCTTCTTTTTCATCTGGATTCCTTTTATTTCTTTTTCTTGTCTTTTTGCACTGCTTAGAACTTCCAGTACAGTGGTGAATAGAAGTGGTGAGAGTGAAGTTCTGTGACTTGTTCCTGATTTTAGGATGAAAGAAGTCAGTCTTTCACCATTAAATCTGATGCAAGCATATGTTTTTGGAAGATGCTCTTTATTAGATAGAGGAAGTTCCCTTTTATTGCTAGTTTGCTGAAAACTGGATGCTTGATTTGGCCAGATGCTTTTATATATTGATTGATGATCATATGGTTTTTCATTTTTTGGTCTGTTAATATGATGAATTACATTGATTGATATTCAAAAATTAAACCAACCTTGTATTGCCAGGAGCAAACCCACTTGGTCATGATGTACTTTTACATATGTAAAAATTTTTTAAAATAATTTTTGCTTTTATTTTCATGTGGGCTATTGCACTATAGTTTTCTTTAGTATCTTAATCTTGTTTTCATATCAGGGTTGTGCTGGCTTTATAGAATGCACTTAGAAATGTTCCTCCTTTTATTTTCTGGAAGAGTTTGATATTATCTCCTGCAATGTTTGAGTAGGATTCACCCGTGAAGACATCTGGCCTGGTCTTTTCTTTTGTGAAAGTTTTTAACTAAAATTTCAATGTCTTTAATAATTAAAGTGCTGTTTGGGTTATTTATTTCTTCTGCTGTGAGTGTTGGTAGTTTGTCCATTTCATCTAAATTGTTGAGTTTTTAGCATAAAATTTTTAATAATGTTCCCTGATTATCCTTTTAGTATCTGTAGAATTTATAGTGATGTCACCTCTCTTATTTATGATATTGGCAATTTGGTTATCTCTCCGTTTTCCCTAATTAGTCTGGCTAGAGTTTCATCAATTTTATTGATCTTGCCAAAGAACCAGTTTTGGTTTTATTGATTTTTTTCTATTGATTTTTATTGGTTTCTATTTCTTTGAGTTCCCTTCTGATTATTTTATTTCCTTTTTGTCTGCTTAATTTGGAGCTTATTCTTCTTTAGCTAGCTTTTTAAGGTGGAAGAAATCACTGATTTGAGACCTTTCTTTCATCTTTTCTAATATAGCATTTAAAGCTATGCATTTTACCATGATACATTAGCAACATCCTATAAATTTTGATTATTTTCGTTTTCATTTAGTTCAAACTGCTTTCTAATTTTCCTTCTGATTTCTCCTTTGACCCATGAGTTATTTATTTAGTTCCAAAATTCTTGTAGATTCTCTAGATATCTTTGTGTTATTGATGTTCAATTTAATTCCTTTGTGGTCAGTGAACATACTTTGTATGACTTGAATTATTGAGACTTGTTTTATGGTCCAGAATATGCTCTATTTTGGGGGCTATTTCATGAGCACTTGAAAAGAACACATATTCCACTGCTGTTGGGTGAAGTGCTCTACAAATGTCAATTAGGTCAAGTTGGTTGATAGTGTTCAAGTGTTATTAATGATTTTCTGTCTGCTTGTTCAGTCAATGATTGAAAAGGGGATATTGAAATCTTCAACTAAACTTGTGAATTTGTCTGTTTTCCCATGCCGTTCTAACAGTTTTGCTCCACATAATCTGAGGTTTTGTTACTAACTGTATAAACATTTAGGAGTGGAATGTCTTTTTGATGAATTAACCCTTTTCACTATGAAATGCCCTTTGTTATCTTTTTGTTAGTCTTTGCTCTGAAATCTACTTTGTCTGATATTAATGTAGCCACACCCACTTTCTTTGGTTTGGTGTTAGGGTTTTTATATTTAAAGTGAGTTTTTTAGCATAGTGTTGGGTCTTGTTTTTTTTTTTTTTATCCAATCTGACAAACTCTGCCTTTTAATTGTCATGTTTAGATCATTAATTTTGATGCTATTATTGCTGTGGTTTAAATCTACCATCTTGCTATTGGTTTCCTGTTTGTCTCATCTGTTCTGTGAACTTCTCCCCCGCTTCTGCCTTCCTTTGGGTTGAATATTTTTATTATGATTCTATTTTGTCTCATTGATTGGTTTGTTAGCCTACTTTTTTCTTGAGTTATTTTAGCGGTTTCTTTAGGGTTTTTAATATGCATCTTTAATTTAATGTATAGTATAAGAACCTTATAACAGTATACTTCTATTTCCTCTCTCTTGAACTTGTGCTATTGTCACATGTTTTATTTCTACATGTGCTATAAACCAACCCCACAGTACGTTGCTTTTACCTTTCCTTTAAGTATTGGGGTGGCCAAAAAGTTCATTCGGGTTTTTCTGTAACATCTTATGGAAAATCCTGAACGAACTTTTTGGCCAAATAGTTGGTTATCTTTCAAAGAGTTTTGAATAACAAGAAAATCACCTTTATATTCACGCATGGAGTTACCACTTCTGGTGCTCTTCATTCTTTTGTGCAAATCCAGGTTTTCACTTACTATCATTTTCCTTCTGTGCAAAGAACTTCTAACAATTCTTCTGGTGCAGGTCTGCCGGTGATGAATTCTTTCTTCTTTTGTGTGTCTGGAAAGACATTGTTTTTGTCTCAAAGTCTCCACAAATCTGCTGACAATTCCCTTTCCACTTCTCCCCAGAGCTATAAGGGGATGTGTGGTGGGAGTGGCAGGATTTAGAATGATTTCTTTTCTTTTTTTCAAGGAATCTCATGATTATTAATTAAATTGAATTAATTAATTAAAATTTTGTTTTTATTTTTTGGCTGCATGGCATGTAAGATCTTATCTCCCCAACCAGGGTTCGAGCTTGCACCCCTTTCATTGGAGGCATGGAGTCTTAACCACGGGACTGCCAGGGAAGTCCCTAGAATGATTTCTTTTGTGTGGAATATTTTACAAGAACATAGAGGAATCTGTCCTGCACCCAGTCATTCACTGAGGCAGGAGCCAATGGGGTTGATTCTCCATCCTGGAAGCAGGGGTGATAATGAGTAATCAAAGGACAGTATATGAGGGATGGTAATTTATCACTAGCATGAATCACATGATTGAGGAGGAGAGGACATATATTTTTAACCTGAGAAAACAGCCCTTTGGTGAACCAGTGATGAAGAATAAATATCTTTTGCTACCAAAATTAACATCTTTTATGACTCAGTGACAAAGTTTTGGGTTTCCATGTTGCACTGAAGTCAAGTCTACCTTTCATGTCGTGTGGAAGGGACTAGATTTGCAGAAACTGTGATGGAGATTTCTGTCCTCTTGGCTATGGGGCCCATGTCTGGTTCCCTCAAAGGCGACCTTTTCCTTGTCCTCTAGGGAAAGACAACATCTCCTCAGCTCAGATGAAGTTCCAAAGTCTATATTTGCATGTGTAATTGGGGCAGCAAAAGGAAACTAGACAATCAACCCTCATGCTTTCTTATCAATTTTTCCTCTTTATGGTGAATTTTACCATTTGAACAGTCCTGGTACTCACACTTGAGCTCAGCCAATTTCTCGAAGATAGAACTTAGGGGGAGAAGCCACAAAAAACACAGTCAGGTATGGGTCACTGTAGAAGTCTCTAGACTCAGGCTGCCTTGGGTCAAGTCCCACCTTCCTCCTCCTTTCTAGGCCTCAGTCTCCCAGCTGTAAATGGAGTTTTGGTAGTTTCCCTTCCAACACTAATATTAAATAAATCTACCATCCAGACTATATTAATTCCCTCCCTTGTATGAGCACACATTGGATAGCTTGTCTGTGTCTGGCATGTTGCCAATGTAGTCCTATATTTTCTTAATCAGATCACTTCATTTTTGTAAAAAAAAAAAAAAGGCATTTTGTTTACTTTTCATAATGATTTTTATATTATAAAAATTAGCATGTTAATTATAGAAACTTTAGAAGGTAGAGATTTGCAAAAAGAAGAACACAATCATTAAAAAAAACTCACACTCCCCAGAGATGACCATTATTTTCAATCTTTGGTTATACATCTTTCCAGTCTTTCTTTTCTGTGTATGTACTCACATTCTGCATATATTTCTCTCTCTCTTTTTTTTTTTTGGCTGCTTTGGGTATTCGTTGCTGCATGGGCTTTCTCCAGTTGCGGCGAGCAGGGGCTACTCCTCGATGTGGTGTGTGGGCTTCTCATTGAGGTGGTTTCTCTTGTTGTGGAACGCGGGCTCTAGGCGTGCGAGCTTCAGTAGTTGTAGTGTGTGGGCTCAGTAGTTGTGGCGCACAGGCTTAGTTGCTCCACAGCATGTGGGATCTTCCCAGACCAGGGATTGAACCTGTGCCCCCTGCATTGGCAGGCGGATTCTTAACCACTGTGCCACCAGAGAAGTCCAATCTTTCTTTTTTCTTAATAAAATGGCATTATACAGAATAAATTGATTTGTAATTTTTTTCACATATTATTCTGTCATCAGCTTTCTACATAATTGAACATTCTTGCATCATGTCATTTTTAATGCCTATCAAGTTTTCCTTTTTAAGATGTGCCATGATTTATCTAACCATCTCTGTTTTGGGACATCTTGAACAATTCTAGGTTGAACTTCCTAAAGTGGAGATTTTGTACCCATTTCTGATGATTTCCTTAGGATCAATATCTAGCAGCAGATTTCTAGAACAAAGAACATTTACTTAATTTTTTAGTCTTTGAAACATTCCAAATTAAAATCCAGAAAAGGTTTTGTGAATATAAACTTCCATTCATGAAGCAAGAAAGCATCTTTTTCCAGCTACCTTATCAATCCTAGGTATTATTTACAGGTTTCAAGTCTTTATCTGTAATTCTGAGATCCAAAATTTTCTGATAATGAAAATTGTTTCACCATTTATTTGGTGGATGAATCTGACCTCAATTGACATGGAGATATTTATTGCCTCTATTTTATCTCATGTAGTGTGAATATTCATGTTTTGCCTTAGAACTATCTCGGTGTTGGATTTGGGGGTGCTACTTCACATATTTCGGGGTGAGGGGGGTGTTTTAGTCCATTCGGGCTGCTATAACAAATAGCACAGACTGGGTGACCTAAAAACAACAAATGTTTATTTTTACAGTTCTGGAGGCTGGAAGTCTGAGATCAGGGTGCCAGCAGGGTTGGGTGAAGGCCATCTTACCAGATGTGGACTTCTCACTGTGTCCTCACAGGGAGGAGGGGACTAGGGTGCTCCGTGTGACACCAACATTCAGACCCTAGTGGGATGGTTGCCAATGTTCCCCATGTGCACCAACATTCCTTTCTAGAATCTGAAAATTTCTAAGTTTACAGACACATCTGACTTCAGGAATGTCTGATAAGCAACTATGAACCTAAATCAAACAAATAATTAACATATCAATAGGCAAACATGATGCTTCACTTATTTTAACTTACATTCCCTTGTTTATTAGCGAGGTTAAATGTATATTATATATCCTTAACATCAATACTCTTTTTGGTTTTTGTGTATTTTGATAGAGTTTTTACTTGTCTAGAGAACTTCTTTGAAGGTCACTGTTTAATTCCTCAAGGGCAAGTGAAGGATATACTTTCAAAGTCCTTGCCTTTTGAAAATTCCTTTTCTTAGCTTCATCAATGAGCAGCTTCTTGGCAGGGATAGATTATTGGGTCACTGTTTCTCCTGTTCCATGGAGAAGGCTCCACTGGGTTCTGTCATTTGGGAATGTGGAGGAAAGGTCTGATGCTGAATCATTTTTTTACCCTAGTGTGGAATTTTTTCTTTTCATCCTTTAGATTAAAAAAAAAAATCACTAAGGCATTAGGCGCCTTAATTTTGTCTAGTACTTAAAACATGATACCTCAACACAAAGAGAGATTTTCTTCATCTCAGGGAAATTTTTTTCTGTTAGTCCTTAAGTCAGTGCTGACTTCCTGTCTGACCTGGGCTCTCTGGAATTCCTGTATTGTAGATGTTGTGTCACTACGATAGAGTTTTCTTGCCTTATATCATCAGTTTGCTCATCATGCTGGCTATTGGTCCTTTTTCCTGGGTGGTGGTAGGATTTCTCCAGCTAATGCTCCACTGCACTGATCTGGTTTTCTGTGTATCAATTCTGTTCTTCCCTTTCTCTCTCTATTGCCTCCTTTGTGTCTATCTTCATGAATAGTTCCTTAATCAGGAGGGTGGTTAGAAGGGGGTCAGTGTTAGTTTTGAGGGCACCTGGCATTTGATCATGACAACGTATCTGCTCAAGGAGCTTTACGGTTCTTGATCTCAGTCTTTCCACCTGCAGGGTAAGTGGGTGGGAGTCTGACCGGATGCCCTCTGAGGCCCTTTTTAACATCATTTTTCTATGAGATATCCTTGAACTTACTGTGGAAAGGGGCCTGCTCAACACTTGCCTCCATCTCCCCTCTTTCCCTTCAACTGGAGACACTAACTGGCCGTTATACTTAGTGATTTGGGCCACAACAGATTCCGATAAGGATACATTAAGGTGTATTCAGATGAAAGTAGCCTTTGCTCCAGAATGCAAAAAAGCACAGTCCTGGGAGTTGGGGGTCTGTTGTGGCACTGCTTCACAGAGGCCCTGGAGTGAATCCTTTCTCTGTGTGTCTCGGCATCCCCTCCTGTGATACGTATGAGCTCAACTAAGCGCATCAAAACCCCCTTCCCTTCCTGCGTGACCCTGTGGTTCTGTTGGAGGATATCTTTCAATGAATGAAAATGGTAATCAGTTCTTTATGAGTGTGTTCATTTTTTTTCTAGGGGCTCTTCAAAACTGTGGTGAATATAAGACAAATGTATTCCCCAAGGCACCTGGTTTCGGATTAACGCTCAAAGAGAAAGAGTACGGAATTTTTTTGTGCCTCATAGCTGAATTCACCTATTTGAATTCACAAGGTTTGTCCACTTCCTGAGAGCCTCCAGAAGATGGCCTTTCCATGGGTGTTCAGGGTAAATTTCTAAACAATGAAAGCCGGCTGAACACAGGGTTTGTCCTGTTTGAGGGTCAAAACTACGGGGAAAACCAGTTTCCATTGCACGAGGGTTCAACATGGCAAATCTCAAGGGAATTTTTGACCCACAGTGACCTGAGTTTTCTGTGTATAATGAAACCTGCTTGGATTTGCATGAATTGGAAGTATGCACCAGGCTGGAAGTTCTACCTCTGAGAGAAGGCCTTGGTCTCTGACATGCCTTCAGCATCCTGCTCCCCAGGATGAGGTGCTGTGTCTTACGAAGATCTTGGGAGGCAGATGGATCATGGATCAGCTCAGCTCTGCCACTTTCTGTGCGACTGCAGACAAGTTATTTAACCATCAGGGGACTCAGTTTCCTCATCTGTAGGATGGGGATACTAATGAGGTAAAGATCAAATTAGACCACACGTGAACACTATCTGCCATTCCTGTTTTATTCTTTAATGAGTTGGGGCCAGATCTAGATCTAGAACAAGTTTTCTCCACCTCAACACGATTGATATTCTGGATGAGTCTGCTGGGGGACATGGGGTTGTCCTGTGCCTTGTAGAATATTGTATTGTTGTCCCAATGTTGTGTTGCTGTCTACAAGCAACATTCTACAATGTTGCTTGTAGAATGTCAGTATTGCTGCCTTTTACCCAGTAGGTACCAGTGGTAACCTTGAGTTGTAATAACCCAAAATGTCCTGACTCAGCCAACTGTGCTGAGGGCCAAAAATCATCCCCAGGTGAGACCCACTGCCCAGAAGCAGGCAAGGTGCCCCGCTGGACCTTGGCCCTAAGCACTCAGTAAGGGGGTGATTTTTGTGCAGGTAGAAAAGATTTGGTGGAATGACACCTATTTAAAATGATCTATTTCCTGTTGATGGAGATGGCATATTTAAATTAAGAGGCTAGTCTCTGATTGCCGGGGTTGGGTGAGAAGAAGTGACTTTCCAAGGTTACACAGGGCACCTTTCTTTCTGTGGTAATGAGCTTTCCATCCCTGGAAGGGTTCAACCCTGGGGACTCCCGGGCACGGTGCAGGGGAGTGTGCCAGGCCACGCTGCAGAAAGCCGACGTGCTGGCGAGAGCAGGGAGGTGTTCTCACTCCGGGGACCACACTCATCTTCCTTCTTTGGAGGCCACCCAACTGGTTCCCAGCTGTTCCTATCTCTTCCCGCCTCTCTTGGACCCGGTCTCCGTCCTCCCTCTGAAGCGAACTTGCTCTCTAAGTTCTAATAAGAAATACTATGATCTAACTTCTTGTGGCTTCAGGAGATACAAATCTGTGGTAACACTTCAAATTAAGTGTCATGAATGAGTAATTACTTTCTGAATCTGAGGAGTCCGATTGAACGGGAATCATTATTGTGTGTTAATTACAATCCTGCTGATGATTAAAATTATATTTTGGTGTTTTAATAACTCTATAAGGGACGTGTAGATAAAGCTCAGAGATATATACTGGTATGGATGTTCGTTAAACCCCCATAAACATTGGTATTAATTCAAACACGTACTTACTGTTTCATGGAACTTTAACGGAATTTACGTCCGAGATGGGTCAGGATGTCACAATAACGTCTGTGTCTCTTTGGAACCTGAATTCAGGGATCTTTTGATCTTTGTGGGGTTTGAGTTTGGAGCAAGCGTCTTCAGAGTGCACGGTGGCTGGGAAACCAAGAAGGAGATTTGGGTGGTTATGACATGCTCCTGTCAAATTTCTTCTGGGCCATTCCAAGGATCAGAGTAGAATCGAACTTGGAATCTTTCTAGAATCTGATTATTATTAGATCATACACCTGTGAGCATTGAGTTGGTAGGAATTTCAAGACATTTATTCACCCATTCTCTCCCCGAGAGGCTGAGCGGGTGGGGTGCACCCAGTCCAGCCCCTCAGGTGTCTGTTTGCCCATGAGGGTCTGGTGAAATATCAGGGGCTTTTTACCTCCTCCTTCCCACTCTTCCATTGCCCCCGTCCTTTCTCCCACTCAGGGGTCTGCAAAAGCATCCTCTAGAAGTGAGCGTTAATTGGGAAACTCACACATCCTTGTCCTCTCTAGGGCATGGGCTCCAATGTTCCGACAGCCCAGGGCCAGCCCTGCCTTCCTGTTTCCAAACAAGGGAGCTTCTCTCCTCCCCAGAAGCTGAGCTCACCACTGGACATCCTGGGGATCTAGAAGGGGAGATAGTGGTGCCCCAGGAGCTAGATGGAGAAATGGCATGATGTACCCGAGGAAGCAGGTGGTTTTGGAGGACCCAGTTGACGTGGCCATCTGAACGTGGCTGTTTTTGGTACAGGATGTGTATTGGTCAGGCCCTGGCAGGAAATGGCACCCTCGAACTGGGTCATCTGGGGAGAATTGAGCAGATGTGCCATCTGCAAAAGGGTGAGCAGGGAGAAGGGAGATTCTAAGAGATACTGCGGTGCCCAGTGCCCTGGGCTGGAGGTGGGGAGGGAGGGAAGGAGGGAGACCCAGGGAGGTGGGGGTGGAGCAACCTGCCTGAGCCCAAGGGAGGGAGCTGGGGACCCAGGGCTATTAGTTTGCAGGGCAGCTTCCTGGGCCCAGAGGAGGATGCTGGAAGGCGGATGGGGAGAGGAAGAGGAGCACAGGGATGGAGTGTGGCTCTGTGAGGGGACTGGGGCGGTGCTGGCACCCAATGCTTGTAAGTGACCCAGGGGCAGTTCTGTAGAGGGTGTGACCTCTGAGATGGCCTTGATGGGGGGCTAGAACTGGGACTGGTGGAGCTGGTGACAGCGGGTAGAGGTCCAGGAGGAGGAGTGAGGCTGGAGAGGAGAAAGCACGCAGGTTGGAAGTGGGGGGTGCAGGGAAGAGGAACAGGTGTGTGGGTTTGATGGGAGCCCTGGGTGGTGGTAGCCCAGGAGGGACAGGTGAGTTGAGAAGCCTGACTCAATTCCTTGCTGGTGAAAGAGTCTGATTTTACAGGATGTTAGCGTCCACCGAAAGGGGTGATGGGAGCAGGGCCATGTATGCGGAGGAGGAATATGGCAGGATGGATGGACTGGGCAAGGCTGGAGGCCGGGGAGTCTTTAGGGGTTACAGTGTTGGTCAAGTGAGGAGTGAATAAGGT